>NC_053495.1:108114908-108714908 GCF_905171775.1 Rana temporaria | reverse complement strand
GGCTCGGGTAAGTATTTTTGGGGTGGGGGAAGGGGGCTGCTGCACACAGGCTTTTTACCTTCATGCACAGAATGCATGAAGGTAAACAAAAAACAATAGCCCTTAGAACCACTTTAGCAACAAAATGTAAAAATAAATGTTTGCTTTGTAATTTCACACAAATATTTAGACGGACAGGAATAGTTGCGTATTACATATGCTTAGCAGGTCTGTGCAGTGGTTGTCCTATAATCTTTTGTTTCTTTCAATGCAAGTCTACCAGTCATATCTTCCGAACTGAATGCAATGCATAATTGTATCATTTTGACAAATCACATCCTCTTTACATGCCAATTAAGGAAAAGTTCTAATGAATTTCTCTCATGCACATTTAATTACCACTCTACAATGGCCTGTTATTTATTATTTGATGGACTTTCTACACGTGTATGTCTCGTATGTCTTGATGTACCAAGCAAATAAATGTATTATTTCTGCCTATTATAATTCCATAACCTGTCATGTCCAGGGACACCAGAGCAAATTTTTAGATTCAGCTAAACATTGTTTCAAAATCAGGAAAAATCCTTCAAAAATATTTTATTAGGTTTACTTAATCGTTTCAAAAGTAGTGCAGAAATAGGCAAAATAATAACTGTATGTACACATTAAGTAAGTGTGCACTAAAAATCCAAAAATGCTCTTAAAAATTATAATACAAAACACCTTTAATAATTACATTATGTCCAACAGTTCACATACAAAAATATTACAACTGACAATGTTATTATATGAATTACCCTAGATCTACCATAGTTAGCCAATAACCTTAAAGCCCAACTCAAGGCTTTATGGATCACACATCCCCAATCCCTCCTTTGTAACCCCAACGTGCAATATTTTCTGTTTTTTTTTTTTTTTTACTCATCTTTTCTGCAGCAGTGTAGTCGCTTGGCACATGATCTCAAAGCTAGTGGAGATTACTCTAGTAATGGTGTCTACTATAGTGATTTCCAGTTTCTAGAGGGATCCCACAGGTATAGTATATGCTTAGCTAAATTTTTCAAAGCTGGAGTTCTTTTTGAAGGCATTCCCAGGCATTTTTTAAAGGAGTGGAAATATGTTTAAAATGTCACTTGTGCAAATTGTCAAATTGCATTCTATGCATTAAGATAAAAAGCCTTCTGTGTGCAGCAGCCCCCCTAACACTTACCTGCGGTCCCTCTCTGTTCAGCGATGTCCACAAATGTCACAGCTGTCCGAGATTCTGCCACCTGATTGGCTGAGTGACAGCGGCAGCACCATTGGTGCCAATGGTGCTGTCAATCAAAGTCAGCTAGCCATTCAGGGGGGAGAGGGGGCGGGGCCAGGTCAAGACTCTGTGTCTGAATGGACACAGGTAGTTGTGACTTGGCTTGCTGTGGGGGGACTCAACAGGAGCAGGAGCCAAGATCAGGGAAGAGGACCCGAGAAGTGGAGGATCCACTGCAACAGAGCTGGTAAGTATAACATGTTTGCTATTTTTTTAGGAAAAAAAATTGTCTTTACAATCACTTTAAAGTGCTATAGTGCTTATAAATGATAATGAAAACAAACAATTGTGTGTCAAAATACTCTTAGGTCCATGCATAATGCTATTCATTTAATAAGTGTATTATTATGGGAACTCAATAAAAAAAGTTTTTGAAATAAATTACATATTCCATCAACTTGAACTCAAGTATGCTCCCAGAGAAGGTAGTGAAGAATTATTTATCAAGAAGATTCCAAATTAAAGTGCTCTGTGTGCATGCAATATACCATTGCAAATAACCTAGCTTGCTCCCACCAGGGTGCACACTCTCCAGCAGGTGTGGACCCCCTGGGCTTATACCGAGGCAGGTCTACAAGGCTTCTATGTATATACTATTCCACTTTGTTGGGTCCAAGTCATTGGGAAAACAAAACTCATGGAAATCAATATAGCGTAATAACGTTTATTAAAAATATGCACATAAAAATAAAGGTGTCCACTCACAAAGTTAGGTGACGGGAAATGGTCCCATGACTTGGACCCAATGAGGCGGACTACATATTCCTGGGTGGAATAGTATATACGTAGAAGCCATGTAGACCTGCCTCGGTATAAGCCTACGGGGTCCACACCTGCGGGTGAGTGTGCACCCTGGTGGGGGCACGCACAGTGATTTGCAGGGGTATATTGCATGCGCATGGATCGCTTTGTTTGGAATCTTCTCGATAAATTATTTTGTACTACCTTCACATGGAGCAAAGTTTTTGGTCCATTTCATTTATTTCAAAAACTATTTATACATTTTTTTTGAGTTCTCATAATAACAAACTTATTGAATATATAGCATTACACATGGACCCAAGAGTATTCTGCCACACAATTGATTGTTTTTATTTTATTTCATAAGCTCTATAGCACTTTATATTAAAAACCTATACACCGTATATTTAAATAGGGAAGCATTCATAGAGTAACATTCATTAGAAGTTATCATGTTTTAAAGGAATTGTGTATTTTTAATGTTGCACATTAAGCCTTATTTTAGCTTGTTTCAGTAAATGTCTAATGTCTAATGCTCAGTTTGCTCATCCTTAAAATTGACATATTACATATTATACAGTGTATATTATATAAATGTGCATTTTTTTTTTCACCTATGTCTTCGACAAGTCATTTATCTTCACATAAGCACCACAAGAAAACAAAATGTAAAACGATTCTTACATTGTATTTATAAATTATTCAGACTGGATCAGCTGTCTGTGCTCAATGAAGCAGACACAGCAAGGAAAGGGGCTGAATGGCATCCGAACATGTTCATTGTGCTCATTTTTTTTTCATTTATTGTATGCAATGGTTTAAAGCAAAGGTCCTCCCACCACTGCAAAAATTAAAAGCCAGCAGCTGCAGTATGTTGACTTTTCATAATCGGACATTTACCTGTCCTGGAGTCCAGCAATGTCGGCACCGCAGCTGATGTTTCCATCAGCTGTTTGTATGCTGCCACCTCCATTGTGGGTAAGGGAACCCGGCAGCTCCACCAGTTGTAGACTAGACATTCAAGGAGTTTGGAGGCAAAAGGGAGTAAGGAGATGGTCTTACCCAGATAGCAAGGATAACTTGCCACAAATTTGTGGCAGTGTTGAATTGTAGGTCTTTCAACTTGCTGCACTTTTTCACTGGCAAATTGAACACTAGCAGAGCACTTGAAGCTAGGGTTGCCACCTCATCCCTTTAAAAAGGAACACATCTGAATTACACAGGTTCTGAGGCTAATTTAATGCAGATAAGGCACCAAGTGAGTTTAATTACCACCTTAATCAGCCACAGAACCTGTGTAATTCAGATGTGTTCCTTTTTAAAGGGATGAGGTGGCAACCCTACTTGAAGCACAAGTTCTAGTTGAGACGTTTACAATTTGTAGCAAATTTGCGTGGAAAGTCTCTAGCAAGAGCAAAGTTGCAGTGGTGAGTCTACAGCAAAAGCTATGCAATTCTACAGCATGCAAATGCAGCCACAGTGACCCCTGTGGTGAGATGACTATTGCACAGCATAACTGAGCCATACATTTTTGAATGTTTGCAAATTGTGCAACAAACTTGTGAAGCCTAGCAATAGCTCAGCAAGTCATTTTCAAACTTGCAGCACAGTTGCTTTTATCTGGGTATGTTGTCAAGATTTGTGAGGTCCAGTTAGGCCTTTTTAGGTTTGGGGGTGACTAGTGCATGTTTTAGAGGGTTGGGGAGGATGCCAGTAGAGAGGGTGAGATTGAAGATATGAGTTAAAGAGTGTAGAATAGAGCCAGAGGGGGACCGTAGTATTTGTGAGGCAACAACGTCCAGGGTGGAGGTGGTTAGGTGGGCGTTAGAAAAAGTTTAGTGACTGCCTCTATAGTAGCTGGGTTAAACAAGAGAAATATTGACTGTGCAGGTGGACGAAGAGTGTAAGATGAGGGAGATATCTGTACAGTAAAGATCTCATCACAAATCGTATCAATCTTATTTTTTAAGTGATTAGCAATATCCTGGGCAGTGAGTTAGTGGATGGAGGTAATGAAGGATGAAGTAGAGAGTTATGCCATGTACACACCATCGGTTTTCCCGGCGTTCAAAAGACCGCCGGGAAAAACGAGAACCGGCTCAGTCAATTTTCCCCTGTACACACGGCCGTATTTCCCAACAGGAAAACTACAAGGAGAGCTTTGGTCGGGAAAACTGGGCGTGTGTATGCTCCCTCGCAGTGTTTCCCCATAGGAAAACTGCGAGAAAAAAAACGCCACGGTTCGCGTTGGTCAAAAATAAAACAAGTTCTAATTTTTTCCACCGCAGTTTTCCTGTTGAGAAAACTGCTATGAGGCATACACACGGCCGGTTTTCCCGGCCAAAAGAAAACATGGCAGTTTTCCCGACGGGAAAACCGATGGTGTGTACGAGACATTAGAGGTAGAAAAGAGTTGATGGCGACTGTGTGAGAATGTGTTAATGAGAGCGATAAAATAGGTCTGTTTGGCAGTGTGGACGCAACAATTGTTATTTTGGAGGGCAGATTTATACTGGTTGAAGTCTTGATGGGTCTTGTGCCACAGATTCCTCCAACTTCACAGGAGGTAAAAGGAAACCTCCCAAATATGGCAAAAAAAAAAAAAAATCAGATAGGCATTCTAACCCTTCCTTATTTAATAGTAATAATAAAAAAAACTTTAAAATTGAACTTAATTAACTTTTTTTTACTGCTAATCTATATAGCAATATGTTAAGTAATCTATATCATTCATTTGAATATGATTGTCTAATAGTTGCATTCTTAAATGTATAAAGAAACATGAGTTTAAAAAGTCAACATAGGGCTGATATTCTTTAGTTGGATAACCTTATATGCATATTAGATTACCACAAACATTTATCATTTATTTCTTCAAAATATGCAATAGGTTGTACCATAGTTTATTGTGCAATCCTTGTTAAAATATCATACTGACTACAATAAAATAGCAAAACCATCTTACAACCCTTAAGGCATGAGTTTTACGCAGCATTATTTCTAGATAAACACAGTATCTAATATCTTCATATATTTTATGTTGATAAACATCGCCACTAATTATGTACAGAAAGCTGACATGTTCTTCTGTATGGTTAATGCTTTCTGCTGATCTGATATTTTGTGTTGCAGCTTGTTTATAATGCCCTGGGGGAAGAGCGCGATTCCCAATAGTATCACTTCTCCCTTGCTACAGCTATAAATATTGTATTACCGCACACATACTTATGGAGGCAAATAGCTACACATAATGGGGTCCATTACCAAATCATATTAGTTCCTCTTGTTTTCATAAAATAACTTCACTACTGACCTGTGTTATTATATCGCAAATAATACTAAGAAAATAACAATATCTTTCATCATTGGTTTACCAACATCATTATTTTTAACAAGTTAAGGCAATTGAAAAAAATATTTTTAAACCTTTTTTAACCGGTTCACGACTGTCCTATTGCAGATTTACTGCTACATGGCGGCATATGTGCGCAGAATCATGTATATATATGTGATTCTGCACTTTTGGGTTTTGGGCATGAGCATGTGCCGGTGGCTTTTCGCTCCCATTATGATTTTACACAGTAAGAGATGATCAGCAGGTTCCAAAGACCCAATTACTCCGACAGACTGTCAGTCTGCCTATATAAGCAAGGCAAACTGTCATTCTTTGAGTACAGAAGACACGGATCAGTGTTTCTGTGAAGCAGAGATAGCGATCCATGTCTTCCTGTAGTACAAGTACCTTCCCCACAGTTAGTAACTCCCTAGGCACACATTCAACCCTGATATCGCCCCTGATGTTAACCCCTTCCCAGCCAGTGTTGTTAGTACAGTTACAGTGCATATTTTTAGCAATGATCACTGTATTAGTGTCACTGGTCCCCAAAAAGTGTCAGTGATGCCTTGTACACACGGTCGGACTTTTGACCATGCAAAAGTCCGCCGTGAGGTTCTCTATCTAAGATCTGTCGGACTTCCGACAAAAAAAGTCAGATGGAGGCTACAAAAAGTCTGACTTTTTTTCTCAGAAAGTCCGGCCTTGTGTACGAGGCATTAGTGTTCCAACTGTCCACCACAATATCACAGTCTTGCTCTCTTGCTTTTCAACCTCACCTACTATGTAACTATGTAAAAAGTCTGAATGAATAAATAAAATAAATGTCCTTCAGCAGATGTTTACATTTACTTATACTTAATTGATTGACCATGGATCTAATGCCGCGTACACGCGGTCATTTTTTTTTTCGGCATGAAAAAAACGAAGTATATCGGTATATAGAAAAAACGATGCTTTTTCCAACTTCATCATTAAAACGACATTGCCCACACACAAACGTTTTTAAAAAATGCACTAGCAAAGCGCGGTGACTTACAACACGTACGGCGGCACTATAAAGGGGAAGTTCCATGCGGATGATGCCACCCTTGGGGCTGCTTTAGCTCATTTCCTGTTAGTAAAAGACGATTCGCGCTTTTCTGTCTGTTACAGCGTGATGAATGTGCTTACTCCATTACGAATGGTAGTTTTACCAGAACGAGCGCTCCCGTCTCATAACTTGCTTCTGAGCATGCGCAGGTTTTTTAACATCGTTTTAGCCCACACACGATAATTTTTTTACAACCCGAAAAACAACATCGTTTAAAACGTTGTTTAGAAATGCAGCATGTTCGAAAATTTTTTTTTCGTTTTTCAGCCCCCGAAAAATTATGTGAAGCCCACACACGATCATTTTAAATGACATTTTTTTTAAACGTCGTTTTTTTTTCATGCCGAAAAATGATTGTGTGTACGCGGCATAAGAGCCGGTTCACACTGGGGCAACATGACTTTCAGCACGACTTTGGGAGGCAATTTGGACACGACTTGAGTATGAATCAGGCAACTTACAAGGCAACTTCAAGTTGCCTCTAGGACAGGAGGCTTTCCAGTGGCCAATCAAACAACAATCAGCTCTGGGGGAGGGAGGGGTTTGCCTGAGAAATGTATGTTCTCTTCCTGTAAAGTTGCTTCTGTTAAGAGAGTGATCAGACTTCTGAGGCAAATTCCATTGAAATCAATGGGTACAAGTTGCCTAGAAGTCAGATTGAAGTAGTACAGGAACCTTTTCTGAAGTCGGAGCGACTTCAGTAGTGTGTATTAAGACGGCTCCATTCACTTGCATTGATTTTCTCAACCACACGACTTGGGACTAAGGATGAGCCGAACACCCCCCTGTTCGGTTCGCATCAGAACTTGCGAACACACCAAATGTTCAGGTGAACTTTAGAACCCCGTTAAAGTCTATGGGACTCGAACATTTGAAATCTAAAGTGTTAATTTTAAAGGCTAATATGCAAGTTATTGTCCTAAAAAGTGTTTGGGGACCTGGGTCCTGTCCCAGGAAACATGTATCAATGCAAAAAAAAAGTTTTAAAAACGGCTGTTTTTTCAGGAGCAGTGAATTTAATAATGCTAAAAGTGAAACAATAAAAGTGTAATATTACTTAAAATTTCATACCTAGGGGGGGTGTAAAGTCAGCATGTGAAAAAGCACATGTTTCCCGTACATAGAACTGTACCTGCACAAAGTGTCATTTCTGAAAGGAAAAAAGGCATTTAAAACCGGCTTTGCGGCTCTAATGAATTGTCGGCTCTGGCAATTACAGAGATGATTCATTCATAAAAAATAAAAATAAAAAAGCTGGGGGTCCCCCCAAATTCCATTAACAGGCCCTTCAGGTCTGATATGGATATTAAGGGTAACCCCGCCGTCAATTTAAAAAAAAAATGACGTGGGGTTCCCCCCAAATATTCATACCAGACCCTTCAGGTCTGGTGTGGATTTAAGAGGAACTCCACCCCAAATTTAAAAAAAAAAATGGCGTGGAGTTCCCCCAAAAATCCACACCAGACCCTTATCCGAGCATGTTAACCTGGCCGGCCGCAGAAAAGAGGGGGGACAGAGTGCGGCCCCCCCCCCTCTCCTGAACCGCACCAGGCCACATGCCCTCAACATGGGGAGGATGTCCCCATGTTGATGGGGACAAGGGCCTCATCCTCACAACCCTTGCCCGGTGGTTGTGGGGGTCTGCGGGCGCGGGGCTTATCAGAATCTGGAAGACCCCTTTAACAAAGGGGACCCCCAGATCCTGCCCCCCCTATGTGAATTGGTAATGGGGTACACTGTACCTCTACCATTTCACGAAGGAAGTGTAAATAGTTAAAAAAAACACACAGACACCGTAGAAAAAAATCCTTTATTAATAAAATGCATGCTAGCACATTATGCCTTTACTTGCAGGTCAGGGGGGAAAAAGGGAAGCAATTTACTTCCTCTTTAAAGCACAAAAATCCCTTCAGTTCAGTTGTCAACAACTTAAAAAAAAATCAGGTAAAAGCACAGAAACATGAAGTATTTTAAATGCTCACTTGCATTGTTTTTTTGGTTTGTTGTAACACTTCCAGATACACTATATTGCCAAAAGTATTAGGATGCCTGCATTTACATGCACATGAACTTTAATGGCATCCTAGTCTTAATCCGTAGGGTTTAATATTGAGTTGGCCAAACCTTTGCAGCTTTAATAGCTTCAACTACTCTGGAAAGGCTGTCCACAAGGTTTAGGAGTGTGTCTACGGGAATGTTTAACCATTCTTCCAGATTTACATTTGTGAGGTCAGGCATTAATGTTGGACGAAATTGCCTGGCTCGCAGTCTCCGCTCTAATTCCTCTCAAAGGTGTTCTATCGGGTTGAGGTCAGGACTTTGTGCAGGCCAGTCAAGTTCCTCCACCCTAAACTCGCTCAAACCAATGTCTTTATGGACCTTGATTTGTATACTGGTCCTAATCATTTGGAGGGGGTGTTATGTGGTGGGGTTGCTTTTCAGGGGCTTGGCTCCTTAGTACCAATAAAGGGGACTCTTAAGGCATCAGCATACCAAGACATTTTGGACAATTTCATGCTTCCAACTTTATGGGGACAGTTTGGGGATGGTTCACCCCCAGCCATTTGAAGATGGCACCTACCTGTTGCAACATGACTGCGTACCAGTGCACAAAGAAAGGTCCATAAAGACATGGACGAGGGAGTTTGGGGTGGAGGAACTTGACTGGCCTGCATAGAGTCTTGACCTCAGCCCGATAGAACACCTTTGGGGTGAATCTTCATATGATTGTATCCCCATTGTTTCTCTCTGCAAGCAAATGTACTTTGGTTTCTTCCCCAAGGTGTTCAAGACAGCTTGTGAAGGCATTTACTTCTGCCATAAGAATAACTACAGCAGTATCATAATTACCCCTAAATAGACTAGTCTCTTGAATAACCAGCACTGAAAACAACACCCTTTCATGGCCAAATGCCATTACCAATGATTACCTTACACAGAACCTGAAAGGCATACTGGCTTTCCCTTGTTTTCCCAGCACAGATGAAAGAGAAATACTGCATGCTTTCTTACTAAGACACAGGTAAACATGTTTTTTTTTTTAAATATTGTTTTCACATAATTAAATTGGAATTGTTAGGATCATACTACAATTAAACCCCATATTTAGTTGCAAAAATAAGAAACTGTTAGCTATGGATCACTTAGTTTACTTTAAAAAATAGAAATACACTAGAGATAAGGGTCTTATAAATTAATGATCAGCTGGAAAATTCGGATGCTTAATTTTATGTTGCTGTTCAGTGGAAGTAAACAAATATTTATCTACTGACTAATGATAGCTTCATAATTACTTAGGCTCCATGCACACTGGCCTCAAAATCACTGCCTGTAGAAGCAGCTCAATATTATCCTATGTGTCCATGCACATTATGATGATTACAGGCATATTTTGAGCTCAAAGTTTAGAGGCAGGAAAAAAAAAAATTCTGGTTTGCGTTTCTGATTGGAGCTTTCTGGCAGAAAAAAAGTAAAACTCTCCTAAACTTGTCTAAGCTTTGTATTAAAAAACGTTCTACAGGCATATTTATTTTTGCCAAGGGAACTGACAGTTTTTTAAGCCCAGTGTGCATGGAACATTATGTCCCACGATTTTCCGATCGTGTGTAGCCCCATCAGAGTTTTTTCATTGGAAATTCCGATGAATTCCATCGGAGTTTAGATATAGAACATGTTCTATTTCTTTCCGATGGAATTACCATGTGATTTGGCCGGGCAAAAGCCAGATCGTGTGTACGTGGCATTAGAGTTAATCTGCAAACAGATAATTAAGAAACAGAGGAAAACCAGAATGAAAAGCTTGAATTAGGTAACATTAAGGAAATGTATAATATATTTAATACTAATATTTAAAATTGGTAAATAATCTTATTAATGCTTGATAATCTTTTACTGGTCTAGTGTCTGAGAATAATTTGTAATTGTATATGTACATGGGTGCAGGCATATTTCCTCTATCCATAGCTAAAATGGCCATCAACTGAACAAAATTTGTCCGGTTCAGCAGCGACTGGGCACATTTTGATCAGTATGCAGCAGTCCACGCTCAACAGAAGCCAATGATTTGATAGACTTCTGTTGAAGGATCCTATTGAAACATTTTTATAGATCAGCTGCTGCACCCACTCACCTGCAGCTGATGTTCAGTGTATTCTGGCAACCATAGGTACAACTGTTAGAATATAATGTCCTGGTGGGGGTTTCCCCATCCCTCTTGTTTGTGTAAATAGAAGAATAAGTTACACTGGCTGGCTGCTGGCTGACTGAAAAAAAACTAGTAGTGTAAGGGAATCTATATATCCTGTATTGCTATGCTACATGATGGTTATATTTTAGACTGTTCCTTAGCCAAAGCAAGTGTATGAGCTATCTAAAAACAACAAAAACAATGCAATGACTGTGTGTTCGCTATCTCATCTCAGCAGCTTTTAACGCAACTTTGTTACTTAAAACAAAATTGTAATCAGCCTTGTAACCCTGATCTTAGCTCTGTAGAAGAACTGCGGCCATTGAAGAATTTTCTGCATTTGATGTATTTTCAGGTATGTCTGCTGCACTCTGTGGTTCCATCTGTAGACATTTGTCATATATTTGTCACTACTGTTCCTGTGCCCTTTATTGATGTAGGAGCTGAAGAATAGAAGACAATATAGTAGTATATGTCTAAAATAAAGGGAATTATTTTCAATTCAATAGAGGAATACAGTTGAATGTATTCCTCTAATCCCCTATTAAAGTAGTAGATATGATTGCCGCAGCCTAGGTTATGGGCTGGGAGCTTATATTATACATGCATAACCCACAAAAGCTGGGTTTGAGACACACTGCATTATAACATCTTGTAACATCTCTTTTAGCACTGGTATGCTGTGGGAAATGGTCATAGAAAGAATTAATATACATGTGCTACAATATAGACATTCCAGTTTACATAGGAGGCCATTATATTGCTTCAGATGTTGCTACATGCCTAATATAGCCTGCTAAATGATATTAAAGGGTCACTAAAGGAAAACATTTTTTTTTTTAAATAAAAAACATGTTATACTCACCTCCACTGTGCAGTTCGTTTTAAACAGAGTTCCCCTGATCCATGTCTTCTGAGGTCCCTCGGCGGCTGTCTCTGTCCTCCCCGCAATTAGTCACCACAGTCATGCGAGAGCTCGCATGGTGGTCACTAATTGTGGGAGCGCTCCCGTGATACATCGAGTGGCCATAGACGCTCACTGTATCACATGGCCCTGCCCCTCGGCGCGCCGCGTCACTGGATGTGATTGACAGCAGCGCTAGCCAATGGCTGCGCTGCTCTCAATCCATCCGCTCTAGCCAATCAGAGGCCAGGCTGAGCGGCAAAGAGGATATCGGGACTACGCGGGACTTTCGAGGGGTCAGGTAAGTATAACGGGGACTCGGGGGGGGGGGGGAGCGGCAGAAGCAGATGTTTGTTCATCTTAATGCATAGATTGCATTAAGGTGAAAAAACATTTTCCTTTACAACTCCTTTAACCACTTAAGGACCGCCTCCTGCAGATATACGTCGGCAGAATGGCACGGCTGGGCACAAGCACGTACCTGTACGTCCTCTTTAAGTGCCGACCCGGTCCAAAGCTCCGTGAGCGCGGCCGCGGGACCAGCGGATCCGATCGCTGCTGGAGTCCCACGATCGGTCCCCGGAGCTGAAGAACGGGGAGAGCTGTGTGTAAACACAGCTTCCCCGTTCTTCACTGTGGCACTGTCATTGATTGTGTGTTCCCTAATATAGGGAAACACGATCAATGACGTCACACGTTCAGCCCCGTCCCCCTACAGTTAGAAACACGGATGAGGTCACACTTAACCCCTTCAGCGCCCCCTAGTGGTTAACTCCCAAACTGCAAATGTCATTTTCACAGTAAACAATGCATTTTTAATGCACCGTACTCCTATGGCAACTGTGCAGTCTCATTGTCTTCTATACTTATTATATTGAACATTTTGTAGGTGTCAGATAAGGTGTTGGTTATACTGGGTGTAGATTGGCACGATTGTTAAAAAAAAATTAACTGTGTTATGTGTTGATTCTGTTTTAAGGAATATTTGCATTCAATAAAACATAATTTTTATTTATACACTTGTGTCTAGTTGGTCGCTTAAAAGTCTGAAATATTCTTGCATTGATAGATTGTTTTAGAATTTGATTGTCTTCAATGGTGCTGACGATTATAGATAACATTTTGCATACAATTTAATAAGGGGTGCAACGTCTGTAGGTACACCTTGAGGTTGCTAAGGGTTCTTGGGCAATGGTTTAACTAGTGATGAGCTGAACTGCCCTGGGTTCCGTTTTAGCAGGACTCTGCAAACTTCAAAGAAGTTCAGATGCCAAACCCAAACTCCACTGAAAATCAGAGCTGAATCTGTCAAATAAAACATGCCCATTTGTTTGGACTAATAGGCAAAAGCGTGCCAAAAAACAGCATAGGAGGGTGGAGACTGCTCTGGGGAATATGAATCAATGCAAAAAAAATCAAAGATTTGGTATTTCACTCCTCACTACCTATCACTACTTTTCACAGTTTTGAAGGCCATAAAATGCACACATAGCAAAATTCTAAATATAAAACATTCCATGGACTCAACATGCCTCTCAGCAAATAGCTTGAAGTGTCTTCTTTCCAAAATGGGGTAATTTGGGAGGGTTTTGTGCTATATTGACATTTTTATAGCCTCCGTGACCGTGATAGGTAGTGAGGAAGGGAAATCACCATTTTACGCCCTTAGAAAGCCTGAAGGCGGTGATTGGTTTTTGGGGTCCTGTACAAGGCTAGGGTCCCAAAAAGTCTCACACTCGACTCAACATGCCTCTCAGCAACTAGCTTGGGGTGTCTACTTTCCAAAATGGGGTAATTGGGGGGGGGGTTGAACTGTCCTGGCATTTTTTGCACAACATTTAGAAGCTTATGTCATACATCACCCACTCTTCTAACCACTTAAAGACAAAGCCCTTTCTAACTATTTTTTTTACATGTCAAAAAAAAAAATTTGGCAAGAAAATTACTTTGAACCCCAAACATTATATATTTTTTAAAAGCAAAGGCTCTACAGATTAAAATGGTGGGTGTTGCATTTTTTTTTCACATAGTATTTGCGCAGCGATTTTGCAAACATATATTTTTTGGGGAAAAAACACACTTTTCTCCATTTGAATGCACTAAAACACACTATATTGCCCAAATGTTTGATGAAATAAAAAAAGATGATCTTAGGCCGAGTACATGGATACCAAACACGACATGCTTTAAAATTGCGCACAAACGTGCAGCGGAGACAAACTACATACATTTTTAAAAGCCTTTACAGGTTGCCACTTTACAGAGGAGGTCTACTGCTATAATTACTGCCCCCGATCTGACCTTTGTGGTGATACCTCACATGCATGGTGCAATTGCTGTTTACATATGATGCCAGACCAACACTTGCATTCGCCTTTGCGCGCCTTTTGCTTTTTTGTTTTTAAACTGTTCCTTTAATCTATTTATTTTTTTATATCATTTTTATTGTTATCTCAGGGAATGTACATATTACCTATGATAGCAATAGGTAGTGACAGGTACTCTTTTTTGAAAATTTTGGGGTCTATTAGACCCTAGATCTCTCCTCTGCCCTCAAATCATCTGATTACACCAAGATAGGTGTGATAAAATGCTTTCCCCATTTCCCAATGGTGCTGTTTATATCCGTCAAAATCTAAGTCATGATATGATCATAGCTTCCGGTTTCTTAGGCAATAGAGATGATGGAGCCATTCTGGTCTCTGATTAGCTCTATAGTCAGATGACGGAACCACCGGCTGCAGTCTCATTTTCCCTGTTGAGACAGGAGAGCCAGAGAAAACCATGGGAGACAGTGGGGAGGGGGTCATTCCCTCCCACTGCTTATAAAAGCAGTCTAGAGGTTAATTAGCTGCTAGAATTGCTTTAACTTGAAAGCCAACCGCTGGCTGAAAAGAATGATACCAAGATGATACCTAAACCCTGTGGGCTGAACGAAAAAAATTGATTGATTGGTGGGTATGCCCACCATTAGAATACCTCCCTACATCCACCCACTAATGATGGACATACATGCACCATTTATGTATGCCGAAACATGGGGGAATCCTCCCACAAAAGTTAGGAGCAAATCGCTCCTCCACCCCTGCTGCCCCCATGCTTCGGCATATATACTCTTTTCTTAACTGTGGTCGTGAAATCACCTCCTACAGTGTTGGAGTCACAGCTTTATGTATCGTGGGAGTAAACGCTGTTGCCTGCTAAGCAAATGATGATTAACAATAAATCAAAGTAACATTACAGTATAACAGTAAGACCTTACCATACCATACCTACAAAGCAAATACAAAAAAACATAGTAAAAAATAAAAATGAATTTAATGTAACCTGTGCCTAAAGTGTATATATAAGCATTGGGGCATCCACCCACAAAAGGTAGGAGCAAATCGCTCCTCCACCCCTGCTGCCCCATCCTTTGGCATATATGCTCTTTTTTTAACTGTGGTGGTGAAATCACCTCCTACAGCACTGAGTCATGGCTTTATGTATCGTGGGAGCAAACGTTGTTGCTGTCAAGATAAATAAATCCACGCTGGAGCTGTATGGCGTACCTGAAAACAAAAAAATGGTTAACAATAAAACAGTAAAGTATAAAAAAAATGACATACCTGAAAAGCAAACATGATAAAACATTAAAAAAAAAACATTGCAGAATAAAATACAGTAAAAAAGAGCAGAACAATATATATATATATATATATATATATAGAGAGAGAGAGAGAGAGAACAATAAAACGACAACTATTTTTGTTTTTTCGTGGGATTTTTTAACTTTTTTTTACACCTTTTTTGTAACTGTAATGGTTCGGTTCCAGGTTCGGGTCTCTCAAAATGCGATGGCATCTTGGGAGACCCTGTGAAATTGTGTCCTATTTTGTGAAATTCTGTACCCTACGCCAATACTCCACTAGTGTATGGTAGCGTTCAAAACATTCACCAATGCAAAGACCAGGATTGTCAGGACAGCGTGGACAATAATAACGGGTGTCACGCCTATATCCGCACTTGCTACAGACATGACATCTTCTTTGGGGGGCTCGTTGGATAGGGGTACCAGAAAGGACATAAGGAAAATGCCTCTTATGCAGCCGGCTTACTGCATTTGGTTGGGGATGGTGAGGTGAAGCACCGTCTGGATACAGAAGAGCTCTGACGAACTCTTCCTGGAATTTAAGGAAGGATCCAGTCCATCCTGAAGCTCTGTATAGCACATGAGCATTCAACAAAGCCAATTGAAATAAGTATACAGACACTTTTTTGTACCTGAGTCTTACGGGAAACTAGGTACGGCGCCAAAAACTGGTCGTTGAGGTCCACCCCTCCCATATTTTGGTTATATTTGTGGACACATAGGGGTTTCTCCACATCACCAGTCGCCGTATGAATTTGGACCGTTGTGTCTGCGTGAAGGGAGGACAGAATGAAAACATTCTTATTATCCCTCCACTTCACAGCGAGCAAATTATTACACTTGGAGCAGACTCTCTCCCCCAGCCTAAGACGGGAGTCTACAAGCCTCTGGAGAAAGCCCAATTTGATGATCAAACAAGTGACTAAAAAGTGGCATGCTCATGTAATAATTGTCCCTTTCCGAATAAGTGTGACACCAAGTCCCACACAATCTTGCCAGGGCTCCCTATGTAATCTGGGCAGTTCTCCAGCTCTACGTGACTATCTCTTCCCTCGTAAATCAAACAAATACATGTATAGCCTGTGGCTTATACATCTTGGCCCATATCTGGCACGTTTGCTGGGAAGGTACTGTTTGAAAGACAAGCGGACAGAATTTTTTTATCAGGGACTCATCAACGCAGACAACTCGATGGGGAGTATACAAGGCTGCAAAACATTAGTTGAAGTGGTTTACGAGGGGTCGAATTTTGTAGAGCCGATCGTATCCAGGGTCTCCACGAGGACGACAGAGTTAATTTTTGTTGAAGTGCATGAAACACAAGATCTGCTCATATCATGCCCTGGCCATGGAGGCAGAGAACATGGGCAAATGGTAAACTGAGTCAATGGACCAATATGACCGCAACTTACTCATTTTAACTATGCCCATCTCGAGGGGTAGGCCCAGAAAGGTCTTAAATTTGGAAACCGTAATTGGTTTCCATTCTCTAGCAAGGGAGGACTGTGGATTAGCGGCGAAGAATTTACCAACATACATATTTCTTTGGTCCACAATAGACCTATAGAGATCTTTAGTAAAAAACAGTGAATAAAAATCAAGTGACGTAATATCAACTGTTTCCACCTGAATTCCGGGTTGGCCAGTGAATGGGGGAAGTACAGGTTCTGCAGAAGTGGTGGGCACCCAATCACGATGGACCTGTCTTTGTCTTCTTTGTGGCAGTGGGAAACTACTTGTGCTTGCCACCTTCGCCAGCTTGAATTGTACTTATGGGACTCGCCACGTCACCAAGTGTTACTGCAGTGCTGGATGTATGACCCGGGTGTACTAGGCCGCTAGTGATTGCCAGTTCACCAGAAGGATGAGTGGCACTAGTACTTCTCTGTTTCATATGAGAGCCCTGCAGTTCTTGCACCTCACCAACAGAAGAAAAAGAATGGGGACAGGTACGACTGACCTTGGCAAGGACCTCATCTTTGTCGTCAGTGCTATCTGTCATGAAGCCGCTGTCGTCTACAGGATTGTATTCTGAGCCTGAATCTGACAGATGAGTGACTTCCTCTTCACTATCTGTCATGCTCAGAAACGTGCAGGCCTCTTCACTAGTGTACCTTTGATTTGCAATTTTGGGCTCTAAATTTACTGGTACACTAGTAAGATTCACAGGAAAAAAAGCACCTGACTGTCAGCAACTGTATCAAACGCTACCAACAAAACTGTTAGAGATCGCAGGGATCAGACTGACTCTGTGAACGCTGCAGTTATGTGTTTAGTGTTTTGTAAGTGACAGTGATCGATCGATACTGCACTTGGGTGGGCTGGGCTGGGCTGGGCGGAGGGGCAAAACGCAGGTGCTAGCAGGTATCTTGGCTGATACAGCTAACACTGCATTTTTTGGGTACCCTAAACTGCTGGAGTCACTAGTATAGATCTGATCAGATCAGATATTGATCAGTTCAGATACTATACCACTATACCACCAAGGGAGGAGTATGGTGCGTGCGTGGCTGTTAGCGCTACTGGCAGTAATCTGACGCTGCCTGGGGCAATGCAGACCCTATCTGACACTAAAACCTAACTGATATGCCCTGACGCTATAAAAATCAAACAAACTAACCAACCAGCGTCACCCGTAACACTTATATGGTGATCACTGGTGAAAGGGTTTATTAGGGGGCAATGAGGGGATTAAAACCTTTATTAGGTAGTATATGGGGGTACCTGACGCTATAAAAACTGATGGTGAACCTAAATAACTAACAGGCTAACTAGCATCACCCACGACACTAATACAGCAATCATAAAAAAAACACTTAGTGACACAGGCAAATGACACCAAATGCTGAGATCAGTAAAAAATAAACACAGCAAGCGGTGACACAGTGACTGGGGTGGGGGTGCAGGGGTTGATCGGGGGTGATCGGGAGGTGATTTGTGTGCCTACGTGTACTGGTGTCAGTGTACTGTTGGTGCACTTACGCTGAGATGTCTTCTCTCCTCGGCACCGGACCAAAAGACCGACACGAGGAGAGTGACATTGCTTCCTCTGCTTCTGTTTACAGTTACAGAAGCAGAGGAAGAAGTTCATTAGTCAGGAGCGATCGTGAGGGGGTGGCCATGAATCGGTGGCCATCCCCCTAATCACAGATCGCTCCTGGAACCATTCCGACCACCGCAGGCACCCAATAGGGCCCCCCACCCGCTGGGAGGCAGGGACGTAGGAGTACGCCCATCTGCCTGCCCGTGCCATTCTGTCAACGTATATCGGCGTGCGGCGGTCGTCAAGTGGTTAAATTGTGTAATTTTTTTTTCTTTGTAAATGTTACTTTAGCTGTAGCACATTTTACAGCAAGCATGAAAACAAAATTGTGAGTCCCTTTTTAGTTCAGTATAGATTTTAAAGGGCCCTCACACACAAAAAAAATGAAAGCCACCCCAAAAAAATCCATACCAGACCCTTATTTTGAGCATGCAGCCCCCTGCCTGAACCATACAAGGCCATGGGCCCTTAATATGGTGACGAGGACAAGGGCTTTTTCCCTACAAATTTAGCCAGTGGCTTTGGGGGTCTGAAGGTGTGCCCCCAAACATGAATAATTATAAGGTAAACATTATCCAGCAGCAAAAATTTGACAAGTGCGAAAAATAAAAAAAATCCAAAAACGTTTCTTGTTGTAAATCCACAATCAATAACGATGGCCTCTGTCTGACATCTCACCGAAAAGAAAAAAACTCGGGGCACACAACTGATCCCAACAGTACTCATGGCTGAATGACAGCTCCCGAGCTGTCATCAGCTTTATAAATGTAGAGGCATTGACAGTGGTGACATCATTGCCAAATATATGGCCATATTTAAGCAATGATATAACCGACTCAAGTGAATGGGCCCGTGATGTCAGTGGTTAATAAGGATGTGGAGGGTGCAAGCACCCGCTGCTTCCTTAGCAACCATTGACAGTCACAAGCTGTCACATTTGTCAATGCCAAATGCTCTAAATGTTTGTACCAAATAATGAGCTCATTCCCTACTAATGGATTCAAGCTAGATATCATCAACAACAGTTAAGATGGCAAAAGCATACTGTATATAAAAGGCAAACAAAACATATTTTTAGTACATAAACATAGTACATATTTGAAATTCATGTATATCTCCCCATGTTTTATCTCTTTAACCGCTTAGTGACCCGCAATGTACTGTGGATGAGTGGCTGCTGTAGGCAAAGCAATGTACCTGTACGTCGCTGCCTACTCCCGGGTTTTGGGCGTACGCATATGTGCCCCCTGGCCAGCAACTGCTATTATTGTACACAGCTTGCTACAGTAGGTGAACGCGATATTGTGTCAATCTCGCTCCCTTTCTCAGCGAGATTGACCACCTACGAGCCCCATCGCGGGAGCCAGCGCCGAGCTGGCTTGCCGCGATGGAGACAGAGCCGTCATAGAAGCGACGGGAGATCCGACTTGGATTCCCGCCAATTCTACACGTGTGCGGCGTTTGTTATGAATCCTGAGGGGGAAGTCCCCGCCGGATTTTAAATAAAAATCCGGCATGGGTTCCCCCCTCAGGAGCATACCGGGCCCTTAGGTCTGTTATGGGTTGTAAGGAGAGCCCCCCCCTACGCCGAAAAAAACAGCGTAGGGGGTACCCCTACAATCCATACCAGACCCGTATCCAAAGCACGCTACCCGGCCGGCCAGGAAGGGAGTGGGGACGAGCGAGCGCCCCCCCCCCTCCTGAGCCGTACCAGGCTGCATGCCCTCAACATGGGGGGGTTGGGTGCTCTGGGGCAGGGGGGCGCACTGCGGCCCCCCTACCTCAGAGCACCCTGTCCCCATGTTGATGAGGACAGGGCCCCTTCCCGACAGCCCTGGCCGTTGGTTGTCGGGGTATGCGGGCGGGAGGCTTATCGGAATCTGGGAGCCCCCTTTAATAAGGGGGCCCCCAGATACCGGCCCCCCACCCTAAGTGAATGGATATGGGGTACATCGTACCCCTACCCATTCACCTGCAAGGTAAAAACACAAATAAACCACACAGGGTATTAAAATATTTTATTAGTCTGCTCCAGAGGCCTCCCCTGTCTTCTTTATTAGCTCTGTTTACCAGGGGGGGCTTCTTCTTTGACGTCTTCGGGTGGGTGGGGGCCGCCGTCTGGTTCTCTTCCACCGCCGGGGGGGGTCGCTTTTAAAAAAGCCCCCACCCCCCGGCGGGTTTCCTCCGGCGTCTTCGGCGGGGGGCTTCTTCTTCCGCTATCCCGACGGGTCTTCTCCGCTATCCGGGGGGTCTTCTCAACTCTCCGGGGGTCTCCTTCTATGTTCGCCGCTCTCCGCTGTTGACTCGGCGCACCCCGGTTCTTCCTCTCGCTGTCCGGTGCCTTCTTCCGTGCTGTACGTCTTCTTCTCCTTCCGTGCTGTGAGTTCTTCTTCCGTGCTGTGACGTCATGTTTTTCACTTCTCTTCTTCTCCCGATGTTGACACGTCGCCTTTCCTCGCTGCAATGACAAGTGTCATTGCAGCGAGGAAAGGCGACGTGTCAACATCGGGAGAAGGAGAGAAGTGAAGAACACGACGTCACAGCACGGAAGGAGAAGAAGACGTACAGCACGGAAGAAGGCACCGGACAGCGAGAGGAAGAACCGGGGTGCGCCGAGTCAACAGCGGAGAGCGGCGAACATAGAAGGAGACCCCCGGAGAGTTGAGAAGACCCCCCGGATAGCGGAGAAGACCCGTCGGGATAGAGAAGAAGAAGCCCCCCCGCCGAAGACGCCGGAGGAAACCCGCCGGGGGGTGGGGGCTTTTTTAAAAGCGACCCCCCCGGCGGTGGAAGAGAACCAGACGGCGGCCCCCACCCACCCAAAGACATCAAAGAAGAAGCCCCCCCTGGTAAACAGAGCTAATAAAGAAGACAGGGGAGGCCTCCGGAGCAGACTAATAAAATATTTTAATACCCTGTGTGGTTTATTTGTGTTTTTACCACTTTTCTTGCAGGTGAATGGGTAGGGGTACGATGTACCCCATAGCCATTCACGTAGGGTGGGGGGCCGGTATCTGGGGGCCCCCTTATTAAAGGGGGCTCCCAGATTCCGATAAGCCTCCCGCCCGCATACCCCGACAACCAACGGCCAGGGTTGTCGGGAAGGGGCCCTGTCCTCATCAACATGGGGACAGGGTGCTCTGAGGTGGGGGGGCCGCAGTGCGCCCCCCTGCCCCAGAGCACCCAACCCCCCCATGTTGAGGGCATGCAGCCTGGTACGGCTCAGGAGGGGGGGCGCTCGCTCGTCCCCACTCCCTTCCTGGCCGGCCGGGTAGCGTGCTTTGGATACGGGTCTGGTATGGATTGTAGGGGGACCCCCTACGCCGTTTTTTTCGGCGTAGGGGGGGGCTCTCCTTACAACCCATAACAGACCTAAGGGCCCGGTATGCTCCTGAGGGGGGAACCCATGCCGGATTTTTATTTAAAATCCGGCGGGGACTTTCCCCTCAGGATTCATAACAAACGCCGCACACGTGTAGAATTGGCGGGAATCCAAGTCGGATCTCCCGTCGCTTCTATGACGCGCTTGCTGGGATGTGCTGTCACTATTCCAGTGAGTGTGAGATGTCGGCGAGATCTCGGTACCATGTCGCCGAGAATCAGCGCGATGCTGTTGTGCTAAAAACACAATATCACAAACACCTACTGTAGCAATGTCTAAGTACTGCTGAGAGTGTGAAACGCATCATATTTTTTATCCTGTACCCTGCTGTGGTTTGTACTTTTGTTATTTTGCGCAATAAAGTCGTTTTTATTGGAGTGCGGCTGCCCAGACCTTCCCTCTTCTAATTACTATATGCTTAGCCTGCACCTGCTGCTTCCACCTTGAGGAGAGTACCATTTCCAAATATCCACCTGGAGCAGTGATCCCTTCCTCTTCTGTTCCTGGATCTTACACATTACACATAGTTAGGCACATATTTAACCCCTTGATCACCCTTGATGTTAACCCCTTCCCAGCCAGTGTCATTAGTACAGTGACAGTGCATAGTATTATCACTGATTACTTTATTAATGTCTCTGGTGCTGTCTGTGGCAGTTAATCATTACTCCCAGATTAATTTAATGACAGATTGATCAATGCACTATCACAATCTCATTATATAGTGAGGGAAAAAAGTATTGTATCACCTGTACGTTTGCCCACTGACAAAGTGAACAGTCTATAACTTTATTGGTAGGTTTATTTTAACAGCGAAGAGCTAAAATCCTGCAGTGCCCACAAGGTCCCCTGCTCAAGAAAGCACACGCACATGTCCGTCTAAAGTTTTCTAATGAACATCTGAATGATTCAGAGGAGAACTGGGTGAAAGTGTTGTGGTCAGATGAGACCAAAATTTTGCTCTTTGGCATCAACTCAACTCGCCGTGTTTGGAGGTGGAGGAATGCTGCCTATGACCCTAAGAACACCATCCCCACCATCAAACATGGAGGTGAAAACATTATGCTTTGGGGGTGGTTTTCTGCTAAGGGTACAGGATAACTTCACTGTATCAAATGGACGATGGACAACGCCATGTACCGTCAAATGTTGGGTGAGAACCTTCTTCCCTAAGCCAGGGCATTGAAAATGGGTTGTCGATGTGTATTCCAGCATGACAATTGGGGTTATTTACTAAAGGCAAGTCCACTTTGCACTACAAGTACAAAGTGCACTTGGAATTGCACTGAAAGAGCACTTGAAAGTGCAGTTGCTGTAAATCTGAGGGGTAGATCTGAAATGAGGGAAAGCTCTGCTGATTTTATCATCCAATCATGTGGAAGCTAAAATGCTGTTTTTTATTTTCCTTGCATGTCCTCCTCGGATCTACAGTGACTGCACTTCCAAGTGCATTTACAGTGCACTTATAAACTGTATAGAGAGATTCCATAACAAAATCAGTATATATTCCTGGGCGCTTCATCCTTGATTGTTAAAACAATCCCAATATTTACTGTACTGTACATGCATTTTATGATACATTATTTATTATCATTTAGTCACATATTTTTGATTTTTTTTGGTTCAATGATGATACCAGAACTGTGCAGGCAATGTCAGGCAGGTCAATCCACCACTGCTCAGAGCTCAACGAATTCCCAGAACCTCCCAGGAAACCCTGCTTGAGTAAGGCTGATGTAGAAGGACACAAAATAAGTATGTGCCATTGCCTTTGTAGATCCCTTCTCATTCCAAGGGAAAAATCCCAATACACAAAACCATAATGTCTGTTACCAGTGTTTCTAAAGCTTAAGGTAATAATTAATTTACCGACTAATAGGTTGCACGAAAGCCATACCACACAGTTCTTTTTTTACATAGAACAGTTTTAGTTCACAGCTAGTAAGGCACAACTGATAACTCCACCTGAAGAGAACTGGCAGGCCACACCTTCAGTAAGGCCTCGTACACACGACAGAGTTTCTCGGCAGAATTCAGCGAGAAACTCGGTCAGAGCCGGATTCTGCCGAGAAACTCTGTCGTGTGTACACTTTCGGCCCGATGGAGCCGCCGAGGAACTCGTCGAGAAAATAGAGAACATGTTCTCTATTTTCTCGTTGTTCTATGGCTGAACTCGCCGAGGAACTCGATGTGTTTGGCACGTCGAGTTCCTCGGCCGTGTGTACGAGGCCTAAGTCAACACACCATCAGACAGCCACAAACAGCACCGCTAATTCTTTTAAAACATTCCAAATGATGGAGTGGCAGCAGTGAATTAATATCACTTGGATCCTATTCCAAGTGTTCTCTAAGCATAATGCCCTGTACACACGATCGTAATTTCCGATGGCATTAAATGCGATGGAATTTTTTGTCGGAATTCCGTTCAAGCTGTCTTGCATATACACTGTCAGACCAAATTCCGACCGTCCAAAACGCAGTGACGTAAAACACTACGACGAGCCGAGTAAAATTAAGTTCATTGCTTCCGAGCATGCGTCGACTTGATTCTGAGCATGCGTGTTTTTTTCTCCATCGGAGTTCCACACAGACGATCAAAATTTTCGATAAAACATGTTCTATTTCTAAATTCCTTCTGTCTTTTTTCATTGGAAATTCCGATCGTGTGTACAAGGCATTAGAAGCTTGTTTTAGAATTACAATGTATAAGGCACTAGAAGCTTGTAATTTTGGGGCCCCTTGCACAGCTTCAGGCATGGGCCCCCTGGAGCAGAGAACCTTCCGGGCGCCTGGGGACCACCGGGCCCCTTAGGCCTCGTACACACGATCAGTCCATCCGATGAGAATGGACTGAAGGACCGTTTCATCGGTGAACCGATGAAGCTGACTGATGGTCTGATGTGCCTACACACCATCAGTTAAAAAAACGATCGAGTCCAACGCAGTGACGTAAAACACAACGCTGTGCTGAGAAAAATGAAGTTCAATGCTTCCAATCATGCGTCGACTTTATTCTGAGCATGCGCAGGGTTTTTAACCAATGCTTTTGCATACTAACCGTCGGTTTTGACCTATCGGTTAGGCGTCCATCGGTTCAATTTTAAAGCAAGTTCTATTTTTTTGGACCGAAGGATAACTGACCGATAGGGCACACACACGATCGGTTTGGACCGATGAAATGGTCCTTCAGTCCGTTTTCATCGGTTTTGACTGATTGTGCGTACAGGGCTTTAGAGGTCAGGGGCTTTGGGTGCTGACGAACAAAAAAAAAAGGGGGGATGCCATCCGGGCCCCTGGGGACCACCAGGGACCTTGCAGATGTACTGACTGTACCCCCCTGATGGAGAGCCCTGCACACTAATATACCTTCTATTATTCTGGCCCCAAATCCTCCTAAGTGTGCCTACTGCTTTTGTGTAGTTTGAATTCTTGGCCTAGATTCAAATAGACCGCCGCATCTTTGCGGCGGCGTAGCGTATCGTATTTACACTACGCTGCCGTAAATTAGCTAGGCAAGTACTGTATTCACGAAGTACTTGCCTGCTAAGTTACGGCGGCGTAGCGTGAATAGGCCGGCGTAAGCGCGCCAAATTTAAATGAGGATGTGGGGGGCGTGTTTTATGTAGATTAACTGTGACCCGACGTGATGCGCCGTCCGTGTACATATCCCAGTGTGCATTGCAGCAAAGTACGCCGCAAGGACGTATTGGTATCGACGTGGACGTTAATTACGTCCAGTCCTATTCACGGACGTCTTACGCAAACAACCTAAAATTTTCAAATTTCGACGCGGGAACGACGGCCATACTTAACATTGACTACGCCTCCTAGGGACAGCTTTATCTTTAGGCGGCCTATCTCTTACGGAAACAGCGTATCTTTACTGCGACGGGCGCACGTACGTTCGTGAATAGGCGTATCTAGTGATTTACATATTCTACGCCGAACTCAATGGAAGCGCCACCTAGCGGCCAGCCTAAATATTGCACCCTAAGATACTGCAATATTGCACCCTAAGATACGACCTACTGCTTTTGTGTAGTTTGAATTCTTGGCCTAGATCCAAATAGACCGCCGCATCTTTGCGGCGGCGTAGCGTATCGTATTTACACTATGCCGCCGTAAGTTAGCTAGGCAAGTACTGTATTCACGAAGTACTTGCCTGCTAAGTTACGGCGGCGTAGCGTGAATAGGCCGGCGTAAGCGCGCCAAATTCAAATGAGGATGTGGGGGGCGTGTTTTATGTAGATTAACTGTGACCCGACGTGATGCGCCGTCCGTGTACATATCCCAGTGTGCATTGCAGCAAAGTACGCCGCAAGGACGTATTGGTTTCGACGTGGACGTTAATTACGTCCAGTCCTATTCACGGACGACTTACGCAAACAACGTAAAATTTTCAAATTTCGACGCGGGAACGACGGCCATACTTAACATTGACTACGCCTCCTAGGGACAGCTTTATCTTTAGGCGGCCTATCTCTTACGGAAACGGCGTATCTTTACTGCGACGGGCGCACGTACGTTCGTGAATAGGCGTATCTAGTGATTTACATATTCTACGCCGAACCCAATGGAAGCGCCACCTAACGGCCAGCCTAAATATTGCACCCTAAGATACGACGGTGCAAGCTATCGTATCTTAGATAGGTTTAAGTGTATCTCTGTTTGAGAATACACTTAAACTTAGGACGGCGCAGATTCTGAGTTAGGTCGGCGTATCTACTGATACGCCGGCCTAACTCTTTATGAATCTAGCTACTTGTGTGTAGGGGAACCTTTCCTGACCTTTAGGCATTCAAAAGAGAGCATATCACCTCTTTACATGTCTTAGCACTTGCTGCACCTCATAATGGATAGTGGGCCAGATTCACGTAGAGCGGCGCAAATTAAGTTACTCCAAACGTATGTCATTTAAGTTACGGTGCCTTAATTTTGTGTCGTAAGTGCCGTATCCACAGCGCATTTGCGCCCAAATTTGCGCCAGCGTAACTTAAATCCCGAGGCGTAAGGCGGGGTTATTGCAAGTGGGAAGGAAGTGGGCGTGCTCCATTGAAATGAGCCGTGACCCCATGCAAATGAAGGGCTGGCCGTACTGCGCATGCGCGCACGAATCTGCACCTCACTGGGCATGCTCAGAACTTGGCTCGGCACAATCAGTGAGATAGGTAAAAGGCAAAGCGTACTTAGTTTGAGAATCGCCCTGTGTATAAATAGCCCCAGACAAACACACTTCCCTTGCAAATGTACATCCCTGTTTTCCCCTTCCTCAAGCAAGTTGCTTTTGCTCTGTCGTCTGTTGGTGTGTGTTGGTGAGTTTAGTGTTAGATAAAAGATTTGGAGGAGTAGTAGAGTGTAGTAGCTGTGTTTTTTTTCTGAGTGTTTTTTCTGTTTGTTTTTTCGGTGTTTGTTTTTGAATTTGTATTAGCTGTCTGCTTGTGTGGTTTGATTTTTGTGTGTGTTTCTTCTGTGTCTTTTTGTGTGTGTTTGTTCTGTGAGTATCTGTGTGTGTTTGTTCTGTGAGTATTTGTGTTTGTTTGTTGTGTTTGTTTTTTGTTGGTGCTGAGTGTTGGGTGTTATGGCACGGAAGCGCAGGAAGCTGAATTTTTCAAACAGAGAAAAGCATATATTTGCTAGGGCCATCACCCGTTTTGGGCATTATTTGCATGGCCCTGAGAGCCGGGACACCACCCCGGCCAGGAAGAAGGAGATCATTCAGCGAATTACTGATCAGATCAATGCGGAGGGGGGGGAGACGAGGACCCCCAGTGGGATTCAGAAGAAGATCAACGATCTTAGGAGCCTGGTCTGGGACAAGATGGCCAAGATAAGTGCCCATGCCATGGGCACTGGAGGAGGACCACCCTGCTCCGTCAGGCTGACTGAGGAGGAATGGGCAGTGGCCCGGTGCTTCCATAGCCAGCAGGTGGTGGGCCTGCCTGGCTTTGAATCTGATGCTCCTGTGAGGCCTGGTAATTTTTTGGTTTTCCTATCTGGTGAGTAGCATGTGTGGGTGGGGGAAGGGAATATGTGCCAAGTGTGTGGATCCTCCAACCTGTGAATGTTTTGTGTCCTCCACAGATGGCCAGGAGATTGCTGGGCCATCAGGCCAGGAGATTGCTGGGCCATCAGGCCAGGCTGCACCACCCCCAGGACAACAGCCTGCAGAAGAGCCCCAAGAAGGGCAGGAGTCCCCAGGGGAGGGGAGTGGCCACACCTCACCTCAGGAGGAGGATGAGGGGGGGAGGATGAGGATGAAGATATGGACATTGCCAGGGAAATCCTTTTGGCTTCGGATGTGTTTCCCCCTGAGGCTACCCCTGAGGCTGGCAGCAGTCAGGTCACCATCAGGGGTAGCCCCTCCCACTCCTCCCCCAACAGGCCTCCCCCCACAAGGGTCTCTCTCTCCCCTCCTCCCAGGCCACAAGACTCAGCTGCAGGCAGGAAGGCTACCCATAAGACCAGGGGGGTGGCCGAGTGTCTGCCGGCCAATCTGCAGAGGGACCAGGCCCGGCAGACCCGCCATCTGGGTCAGATCAACCAGACACTGACCCAGATAGAGGACAGCCTGGGTTCAATTAAGGAGTCACTCACTGATGTGGCCACAAACTCCTTGGCGGTCATCACATGCAGTTGTGACCTGCAGACCGCCACAACAGGCGTGGCCCAGGAGGTGAGTGCCCTGACCCAGGCTGTCCAGGACAACACCCGGGCTGTCCAGGCCAATACGGCTGCCCTCACACTGAGTCTGACCAGGATAGCCGTGGCCTTGGAGGGCAGGCCAGCAGGAGGACAGTCACCAGGGGAGGCTCCTCCTTCCCCTGCTTCACCCCCCCCCAGTCTCCCCTGGTTGGCCGTGGCCGGCCCAGGCGTAGCTCACGCCACCGCCGTTAAGTTTTGGGGTACTTTTGTTTTTTTATTTTTATTATTTTTTTTATTATACTGTACTTATGATTTTCAAATTTCGACGCGGGAAAGATGGCCATACTTAACATTGACTACGCCTCCTAGGGACAGCTTTATCTTTAGGCAGCCTATCTCTTACGGAAACGGCGTATCTTTACTGCGACGGGCGCATGTACGTTCGTGAATAGGCGTATCTAGTGATTTACATATTCTACGCCGAACTCAATGGAAGCGCCACCTAGCGGCCAGCCTAAATATTGCACCCTAAGATACGACGGTGCAAGCCGTCGTATCTTAGATAGGTTTAAGTGTATCTCTGTTTGAGAATACACTTAAACTTAGGACGGCGCAGATTCTGAGTTAGGTTGTCGTATCTACTGATACGCCGGCCTAACTCTTTATGAATCTAGCTACTTGTGTGTAGGGGAACCTTTCCTGACCTTTAGGCATTCAAAAGAGAGCATATCACCTCTTTACATGTCTTACATGGTTGGCCGTGGCCGGCCCAGGCGTAGCTCACGCCGCCGCCGTTAAGTTTTGGGGTACTTTTGGTTTTTTATTTTTATTTATTTTTTTATTATACTGTACTTATAATTTGTTGTGAATGATGTATGAATGTGGGGGTGACATTCCTGATTAAATAAGGGGTGTCACCCTCAGTTTTGGTGGAGTAGGGATCCCCAGGACCAGGGAGAAGTGATCCCCAGGTCCATGTGAAAGGTGTATGAATGCACAGTGACATAATTGGAGCCGTGGCGTGGCGTTACTGCTCCCAAGTACCATTGGGGGTACTTGTATCTAATCCAATTAGATGTGCATGTGATGTGTCTGTGCTAGGGACCACAGTGGGTGTGCATTCATGCATTCTCATTGTGACATGATTAATGTGTGTGTTTACTGTGCAAAGATGCATTCTGCGAGGCGTCTCCTGGCTGCTGTGCCCTCAGAAGAGGGGGTACCCTGGGTTACTAAAGTCACTAGTATAGCTATGAGCATGGATGCCCCTGGCATGGTGGCATTCAGATTGTTGTCCTGCAAGTGTGTGTGCTCAGCTCTTCCTTAATGGTGTTGCTTTAGCTGACATTTACACGGCTGGTGTAAAGTTAGGGCACCTTTTATAAAGTGTAATTTTACACCATGAAATTAGCAGATGCGCACAGGGCGTAATCTACGCCGCACACACTTAATTTTGTGGATCGCCTTATCTCCCTCATTTGCATCTTTGCCTATCAAAAAAAGGTGGTGTGTCTAGCGTATTTTGCACTCGAAGAAGCGCCTGTGTAATTTTTTTAGGTAGCACGGAAAAAAATGGATTTCAGGCGTATCTCGTTTTGAGGATACGGTGCAAAGATACGCGTGGCGCATTTTTTAATTACGCCGCGCATCTCGAGATAAGTCAGCGTAAGTGCTTTGTGAATCTGGCCCAGTGTTGCTAGAATACTTTTTTTTTTTCACAATAGAATACTTTTTATCTCCAAGGGATATCAAGCAGTACATGATTATTATTAACATTATGAACATTTTGCTTGTGGAAAACAACTGTTTAGTTCATTTAGCATTTTTCTTTTTTTTTTGTGTGTTTGACACCTTTTCTTCAACAGGATAAAGTAGTCAAATTGGTATTGAAATAGATCAGCTATTCTCATGGGAACCCAGCATTTCATATTCTGTCTATGCTTTTAAAACATAACTTTGCCCCTTTTCTTGCCTATGTTAGAACATTTCTCAAGAGAGCACATTCTTTGCAGCTTAGGAAAACTAATTTTTTTTTTTCAAGGACAGATTTCAGTTAACACACCATCACTGTAGAAATGGATCAAAATTCATAAGCTGTTAACATTGCCTCCCAGTTCAGAATTAGGAAGCAAAAGGAAGACAAGAGCTAAAATAAGTCTTCATGGATTTAACATGAAAGCAAAAGTAATTGAGTACTGATAAAAGAATAAACGCAAGGGAGTTGAAAATTATTCAAGGGTATTGAGCTCAAGAAGAAACAAAGATGATGGACAAAGTTGAAACAATCACAGATAATACTGTAAATACAATACTAAGATTCTATGCCTTTTGGCAATAGATATACAGGTCATTTAAATTACATTTACATTTCGCCAGAAGTCTTAAAAGTCAGTAAACCAAGCTTCACACAGTGGATGTTTTCTAGCTCCCTTCATCTGATAACAAGAAACATTATTTTCTGTTTTAAAATGTAACCAATAAACTGTATATGTTTTCATGGCGTTGTACTGTATCTGGCTTGCAGTTGCATTCTATGCCACAGACCAAGGTCAGTTTTACAGATACTGATTAAAGAGGAAGTAAACCCTCCCCTAAAAAAATATAAAAAAAAAACCTGCAAGACAAAGGCATAATGAGCTAGTATGCATAGCATGATCGCCGTTAGTAGAGGCACACTCAGTGCGCCTGCGCGCCGTTGTCTATGGCGCATGCACCAATGTCTACCAATGTAGACATTGGTGCCGTCTTTCTTGGAATCATCTCCTTAAACTGGCTCCTTGCTAAGAGTAGATCTGTGGAATTTCTGATCAGAAGTGGGATTTTTGAATACAAGTGGATGAGTTAAAAACCAGGATTTGCTGGGAGTGTTTAATTGGTAACAGGTGAGTATATAATTGTCTGTAAAAACTCCATAAGAGCTGGCTCCTTGCTAAGAGTAGATCTGTGGAATTTCTGATCAGTAGTGGGATTTTTGAATACAAGTGGATGAGTTAAAAAACAGGAGTTTAAAACAAGAGTTAAGACAGGAGTCTTCTAAAACTGTAAGTAACTTCTTAAACTTCCTACAAGTAATTGTATTGTAACTGGGAAATGAGTGCTAGCAGGGTTGAAGGGTTTGCTCAGTGCACAGTGTGTCACATGTATGCAAAATTGGTGCAACAGCTCCAAGATGGATACCGCTGTGACAGATGTGAGCAGGTTGCCCTTCTGGAAGCTCGTATTAGAGATCTGGAGGAGCAAGTTGCAACACTGGGTAGAAATGACAACCTTGAAAGGGGTCCTCTGCTCGCTGAGCAGGTGGTCAGTAAGGTTGATGTGGAGGGTGGAGGGGCAAGTCAGGATTATCAGATAGGGAGATGGGTTAATGTAGCTAGAGGGAGTGGAAGGGGCGTGCAGAAAGGGAAGGCCAGTCCTGTATTTGTGCATCAAAACAAATTTGCCAATTTGGGTGATGATGTGGAGGTGGCAAACACAGAGGTGGCAGCCCTAGATGTTACTGCTACCCCTAACAGCCGGGAGAGCAACCCATCTAGTAGAGGTGGGGAGGGGAGTGCAGGTAGGCCTAGACAGTTGGTGGTAATAGGGGATTCTATAATCAGAAGGACTGATAGAATAATTTGTCGCCAGGATCGCTTCAACCGAATGGTTTGCTGTCTCCCTGGTGCCAGGGTTCGGCATGTGGTGGACCGGGTGGATAAATTACTGGGAGGGGCTGGGCATGACCCAGCTGTCTTGGTCCACGTTGGAACCAATGACAGTATACATGGAAGGTGGAGGCTCCTTAAGAATCAATTTAAAGAACTAGGCTGCAAGATGAAGGGAAGGACCTCCAAGGTGATATTCTCTGAAATATTGCCTGTGCCATGCGCAACACAGGAAAGGCAGGGGGAGATTAGAGAGCTGAATGCATGGCTAAAGACCTGGTGTAGGAAGGAGGGATTTGGGTTTCTAGAGCACTGGGATGACTTTTCATTGGGGTGCAACCTATATGCTAAGGGGAGAGGTTTATGGGAATGCTGGAGGAGTATTTAAACTAGGATTGAGGGGGGAGGGTGAACTAGAATTACATCGGGTACACAGGTTAGCTAGGGGTCAGACATTAATGGAGAGTGGAATGGGGATAGATGGGGGGAGGGTTATGGCAGGTGACAAGAAAGTTCCCATGTTGCAAACAGCCATTGGAAATAATAGTTCCATTTGTACTACTATAAATTATATGAAAAACACTAGAGAAAAATGTAACAATACATTTAAGTGTTTGTTCACCAATGCCAGAAGTCTGCCAATCAAAACAGGTGAGTTGGAAGCTCTGGTACATGAGGAGAGCTATGATGTAATCGGTATTGCTGAAACTTGGCTTCAATCCTCACATGACTGGGCTATTAAAATTCCTGGCTATGCTCTCTTTCGGAAAGACAGGGTAAAAAGGAAAGGTGGAGGGGTCTGTCTCTATGTGAGAAGTGACCTCAAAGCAAGCGTGAAAGAGAACCTGGTTGATGGAGAGTGTGATGAGGCTGAAGCATTATGGGTGGAACTGCATACAGATGTGCGTAGTTCAAAATTAATCATTGGAGTTTGTTATAAACCACCCAATGTTAATGAGGAGGTGGAGACTCAGCTCCTTGCACAGATGGAAAGGGCTGCAAGGGCTGGGATGGTGATAATAATGGGGGATTTTAACTACCCAGAAATTGACTGGATTAATGGCACTTCTGGGACCGTTAAAGGACAAAAATTTAAAAACCTATTGCAGGACAATTTTATGGTGCAGTTTATTGAGGCCCCAACTAGGAATGATGCTCTGTTGGACCTGATAATCTCAAACCATGCAGAGCTTATTACTAATGTTCAGATAAAGGAACACCTGGGTAGCAGTGATCATAACATGATTTCATTTAATGTTAACTATAAGCAAGAAATACATACAGGAAATATTAAAACACTAAATTTTAAGAGAGCAAATTTTCCAAGGATGAGGGCTGCTCTCCAGGACTTGGACTGGGAGGGACTATTGACACAGATGAACACAGAACAGAAATGGGAATTTTTCAAAAAGACTGTGTGGAACCTCACTGCAAAGTATGTTCCCATGGGCAATAAGTTTAAAAGGCTAAAAATAAAACCTATGTGACTCACGGTCAAAGTTAAAAAAGCTATAAACAATAAGAAAGTAGCTTTTAAAAAATATAAAAATGAAGGAACACTAGTGTTGTTTAAATGTTACAAAGAATATAACAGGATATGTAAAAAGGAAATCAAGGATGCAAAAATTCAAAATGAACGACAGATTGCAAAAGATAGTAGGACAAACCCCAAAAAATTCTTTAAATATATTAATAGTAAAAAGGTGAAGTCTGAGCATGTAGGCCCCTTACAAAATAATCTAGAGTGGGTGACTGGGGACAAAGAGAAGGCAAATTTATTAAATGCTTTCTTCAGCTCTGTGTATACAATGGAGCATGGGGGAGCTCATGTCCAAAATGGGGGTTGGAGTGACACAGCCCCAAATCCACAATGGCTCAAAAGTGATATGGTCCAGAAATATTTAGACAGAATAAAGGTGGATAAAGCACCTGGACCTGATGGCATCCACCCACGGATCCTAGGTGAGTTGAGCTCTGTCATTTCAAAGCCACTGTATCTAATATTTAGGGACTCATTAATGACAGGAATAGTACCACTGGATTGGCGTAGAGCCAATGTGGTGCCCATATTTAAAAAGGGAACAAAGTCTTTACCAAGTAACTATAGACCTGTTAGTCTAACTTCTATAGTTAGGAAGATACTGGAACGTTTAATAAAAGACCACATGGATGAGTTCTTGCAGGAAAAAAACTATTTAAGCAGCAGACAACATGGATTCATGAAAGACAGAAGTTGTCAGACAAACCTGATTTCCTTTTATGAAGAGGTAAGTAAAACCCTGGACAGAGGCGTGGCTGTGGATTTTGCAAAAGCGTTCGATACAGTTCCGCACACACGGCTCATGTGTAAGGTAAGGTCTACAGGATTGGATATATCAGTTTGTAAATGGATAGAAAATTGGCTGAAAGACAGAATTCAGAGAGTCGTGGTTAATGATTCTTACTCTGAATGGTCCAATGTTATCAGTGGTGTACCCCAAGGTTCATTGCTGGGACCCTTACTTTTCAATATATTTATAAATGATATTGGTTCTGGGATCAAAAGTAACATTTCTGTCTTTGCAGATGACACCGAGCTATGCAGTGGAATAACGTCCTTGCAGGATGTCGCCAATTTACAAGCCGACCTCAATGCTCTGTCTAATTGGGCGACTGAGTGGCAGATGAGGTTTAATGTTGATAAATGTAAAGTTATGCACTTGGGGGCTAAGAATATGCATGCATCATACATACTAGGGGGAGTACAACTGGGGGGATCTGTAGTGGAGAAGGATCTAGGGGTCTTGGTTGATCATAAGCTCAATAATGGCATGCAATGCCAAGCTGCGGTTTCCAAAGCGAGCAAAGTCCTTTCTTGTATTAAGAGAGGTATGGACTCCAGAGACAGAGATATAATTTTGCCCCTGTACAAATCATTAGTAAGACCTCATCTGGAATATGCAGTTCAGTTTTGGGCACCAGTTCTCAAAAAGGATATCGGAGAACTGGAGAAAGTGCAGAGAAGAGCAACCAAACTGATAAGAGGCATGGAGGAGCTCAGCTATGAGGAAAGATTAGAAGAACTAAATCTATTCACTCTTGAGAAGAGGAGAATTAGGGGGGATATGATCAACATGTACAAATATATAAGAGGTCCATACAGTGTACTTGGTGTTGAGTTATTCACTTTACGGTCAACACTGAGGACAAGGGGGCACTCTTTACGTCTAGAGGAAAAGAGATTTCACCTCCAAATACGGAAAGGTTTTTTCACAGTAAGAGCTGTGAAAATGTGGAACAGACTCCCTCCAGAGGTGGTTCTGGCCAGCTCAGTAGATTGCTTTAAGAAAGGCCTGGATTCTTTCCTAAATGTACATAAAATAACTGAGTACTAAGATTTGTAGGTAAAGTTGATCCAGGGTAAATCCGATTGCCTCTCGGGGGATCAGGAGGGAATTTTTTCCCCTGCTGTAGCAAATTGGATCATGCTCTGCTGGTTTTTTTTGCCTTCCTCTGGATCAACTGTGGGTATGGAGTTGGGTGTATGGGATTGTATTGTGTTTTTTATTTTGTTTGTTTATTTTTTTGTGGTTGAACTGGATGGACTTGTGTCTTTTTTCAACCTGACTAACTATGTAACTAACTATGTAACTAAACGTGTAGGTTAAAGAGATATTTCTTGCACCTACAGGTAAGCCTTAATCGAGGCAGTGCGCTTGCAGGACATTCCAAAAAGTCCGGCAAGCAGCATCTTTGGGTCATATAGGAGAGCTGTATCTAGCTCTCCCAAAATGCCCTGCCCATTGGAATGAATGGGCAGCGCTTCGGAAGCGCCAGAAAAGTGCTTCCGAAGCAATTTCACACACGGGAGTTTTTAACCCCTTCTTTGGGGTTAAAAGCGTCCCGCTAGTGGCCCAAAAAGCACCACTTAAACAGCGGTGAAGCGACACTAAAACGAGTGGCGCTTTACCGCGAACGCGGCCGCGGCCCCAGTGTGAAAGGGGTCTAAGTGAGGATAGGCAATGTAACCATCACTTTACAAACTCATACTGTCTAAGCTGGCAATACACAAGCAGAGGCAAAACCCTTTTACCTGACCTCCCTGGTTGAATGTTTAGAAGGGGAGCAATAAGGTGTAAATTATTCACATTTTCAGAAAAATCAAAAGTTGTTTTTTTAACCCTAATTTTGCCTGAATTTTGTGTAGTTATTAACTAATATGCACATGTAATTGCTTTGAAAATATGACCTGTTACATTTAGATTTGAGACAAACTTTTATAAGAGAACCTTCAAGCATCATTTACTTTAACAAATGTTCACAATTATTTAGACATTGTTATGAGCATCAAGTCGCATAAAGGAAACCTCTGCTTTGCCCTTGGAGTCTGATATGTATTTTAAGGTAGAACCATTCTCAAAAAACAAGATAAAAAGTGTGGAGTGCCTTCAAAATCCACACCAGACCCTTATCAGAGCATGTAGCCTTGGTGGCCAGGTAAAGAAGAAGGGGAAAGAGCATGCTCCCCCCCCCGAACCATACCAGGCCACACACCCTCAAAATGAAGGTGATATCTTAACAGGGGGGACCATGTAGCATATCACCTTGTCCCAAAGCGGAAAATGGCCTCTCTCCCTCAACTTTGGCCAAATTTGTGTGAGGGTCTGCAGGAGGAGGGTTTCACAGAACCTGAAAGTCCTTTTTAATTTTTACTGTCAATCACATCATCCAGCAATGCACATCCTGACCCCCACCAACGTGCCAAAAAAAACAAAAGCAAAAAAAAAAAAAACACCTCTGACATGTCCAAACACATGGCTTGATTTCTGCCAAAGTTCAACTCTTGGTCCCTGCCACCACAATATAAGCAGAGGGGTGGGGTCTCCAGGCTGTATGCTTAGTCAATGGTATGGAATGGATTTTGAGGCTCCACACTTTAACTTTTTTTTTTACATGGGGTTCTCCAATAAAATCTATACTAGACTTGAAAGGTATGGTATTGAACTTGTACGAAAGTAAAACCCTCTAAAGGTGGGACTATGACCCCTGTAGGTGTCATAACCTCTTTTGCGATCATTGCATACCCATAATATACATTTGCATGATGCTCTGTATGTCCTACAAGATTTTATTATTTTATACTAATATTTTTTTTTTATCAATTTGACATCTGTTTAGTGCCCACATAGAACCACTTTTAGAGGGTTTTCCTTCTGTATAATATATATATATATATATATATATATATATATATATATATATATATATATATATATATATATATATATATATATATACACATATATATATATATATATATATATATATATATATATATATATATATATATATATATATATATATATATATATATATATATATATATATATATATATATATATGGGATAAGCCCAATTCACCTACTATGGCCAGAGTTACCCTTTACATTATGGTATTGAACACACACCTTTTTTGGGGTCTTTTTTGTGGGTTCCATACCAGACCTAAAGGGCCTAGTATGACATTTATAAAACTTTTTTTTTACATTATTTCTACTGTTTGTTTACATTGACCTGCGAGTCTGGAATCCCCAGTTGACTGCTGAATATGCCCAGAAATTAGTTACTGGTTGTTAGGACACCAGTGGGTGCCAGCTTCCTAACCACCAGTAAGAAGGTATCACATTTAGCAGTAGTAATAACAACTTTGCTAAATGTTTCACTTCACACTGCATTCTTTTGGCCGTTTGCACAGGAATATCCATAGACGTACAGTAGAGCTCTCATTCATGTTATTTCTCCTGCTAGTCAAATGTTTTTAGTCTGTAGTGTTGGCATCATTTATCATTGGAATGGGCTGGTATTTGGACCTGAATATTACAGTGTGGTGCTTCAATCCTAAATGTACTAAATATAATTTTTTAGTACACCTCCTTCAAAAACACTGATTCAAATAATATGAAAATCAGCAAAAAGCAAAGCCAGCTTCAATAATATTGATATATGGCTGACACCATGTACAGAAATATTAACAGATTGTACAAAAACAATGTATTTTAAACATTATTACTCTTAACCCCCTTATATACCAGTATACATTTTCCAACAGCAGATCAGTGGCCCTTTATTTACCCTCTGGCACTGTATAAATAGCCACCAGGAGGCATCATTGGACAGCTAGGAAGGAGAGCCACAATACCCAACCAATCTGAGTGGTTGGGTACTATGTAATCTTTGTAATTGATCATCACAGCCATAACATGGTGTTATTTTTAGTGCTGATCCCTCACCTTCCCCTTACAGAAGCTGATGATCTATTCATTCTGCCTCAGTAACACACAGATCTTTTTTTTTTAACTCCTTCATGTCCCCTCTTCTTCTTCTATACATACTGGGGCAGATCCACAGAAGAATTACGCTGGCGTATCTCCTGATACACCACGTAATTTCAAATTTTGCGCGTCGTATCTTTGTTTTGTATCTACAAAACAAGATACGTCGTTTTACGTCGTTTGCGTTCGGCTTTTTCCGGCCTATAGTTAAACCTGCTATTATGAGGCGTACTCAATGTTAAGTATGGCCGTCGTTCCCACCTCGCATTTTGAATTTTTTACGCCGTTTGCGTAAGTCGTTCGCAAATAGGGATTTGCGTAGAATGACGTCACTCGTCGTAAATATTGGCTTGTTCCGGTTTCATTTCGAGCATGCGCACTGGGATACCCCCACGGTTGGCGCATGCGCAGTTAAAAAAAAACATAGTTTACGTCGGGTCACAACGTATTTACATAAAACACGCCCCATCACAGAGATTTGAATGCCGTGCCATTACGCCGCCAAAGATACACTACGCCGCCGTAACTTACGGCGCAAATTCTTTGAGGATTCGAAAAAAAAAAGATAAGTTACGGCGACATAGTGTATCTTAGATACGCTACGCCCGGCGGATTAATGCGCCGTTGTACGTGGATCTACCCCACTATATCTAATGCTTTCCCCTGCACATCTGAACCTTAACCTCCCTGGCGGTATGATTCTGTCTGGAATTACGTACCAAAAGCGGTACAATTATTTTTCATGGAAATTCTGCGTTTTATACTGTAGGCCTGCAATTCTTAGAAATAACTCACTTAAATCTGTCCAAACAAGAGTCTAGTAGGCATCCCGGGTATGATAAAGTTTGAAACACAAAATCATAAAATTATAATATAATAAATAACTATAAATAATTATAACAAATGATAATGTAATTATAATAAAAATTATTCAATAATGTAATCAAATCAAAATCACTGAAATTTGCTCAGTTGCAGAATTGTCGCTGTCATTACTTTTATTTTTTTATGACGGATTTCCCGACAAATCGCTATCGCTCAATTCTGCAAGTGATTATAATTTATTATCGCTGTTTTATAGCTGCTCTAAAATCACTTTTGACATAAAGGGACACTTTTGGTTGCTATGGACAATCTACAGTTTGCAGGCAGAAAGAACAGTTTTTATTATATAAAAGTACATGTAGGGCACTGGGCAGACCACTAGGGACAAGGGGGGGGGGGTGTATTTTTTACATACAGTACTGTAATCTATAAGATTACAGTATACTGTATGTATTGTGTTTGTTTACTTTTTTGAATTTGCCGCCGGTCTCCGCCCCCGTGCGTCGTAACGACACAGGGAACGGAGATCGGCGGCACGCGGGCACTGTGTGAGTCGAATGGAGGACGCCGCTCGCTCACACAGCGGGGATGCATTGCTGGATCCAGGGACAAGGTAAGTACAGTAACCCTGCCTGGAAAAGGTAAGCCAGCGTGCGCTGCAGGCTCTGCACATCTACCCGGAGCGTGACTCGGGGTTACCGATAATTGCATTGAAAAACAACCCCGAGTCACGCTCGGGAATACCGCTAGGGGGGTTAAAGGATCACTAAAGAATTTTTTTTTTTTTAGCTAAATAGCTTCCTTTACCTTACTGCAGTACTGGTTTCATGTCTGTGATCTCCACACTTCCTGGTTGCCTGTTTCCTTATAACCACAGTACTGGGAGCATAGGCGTGCACACATAGGGTGTAAGGTGTGCCTGGGCACACCCTAATTACCCTGTACTGTGCAGATTCCCCCTGCTGCCTGGCTGCAGAGAAAGGGACTGGGGAATCTCTGTCCTCAGTCCCTTTCTCTGTCTCAAAAGTTAGACATCAGGGGTCTGTTTAGACCACTGATATTTCACCAAAGCCCCCCAACAGGGCTCCTAAAATATATTATATATATATATATATATATATATATATATATATATATATATATATATATATATATATATATATATATATATATATATAAAATAATAAAAATAAAATTGTAAAAAAATAATAATAATAATACAAATAATGACACTGACACCAATCTCTGCCCTGCTGACAAAGCCTTACTGACTTGCCCACTGCTATATACGGTATATTACACACGCATGTGTGTTTGAGCTTTGGTGTGCGCACCCTAATGCCATAGGCTGCGCACACCTATGACTGGGAGCTTTTCACGGTGGTCTAAGCTGTCATTACTGTGTGTCTAAAACTTAACAGAACCAATCAGATTCATTTTAAAATCAAAACACTGCCCTGGATTTGTTTGTTTTTGTTCTGTGTGTCTCTCTAGTTCACAGGAACATGAAACCAGTTTAAAAGTGAAACTAACCTGCAGGCACATTATATGATTGATTTTTATCTATTTGTAATCATTTTTAAAAGGAATCAGTTAACTTTTATGTCTCTATACCCTGTAAACAGTAATTTCAGTCATTTTTTTCCTTTAGTGACCCTTTAACTTCATTATCTCCATCCTACCATTGTATGTGACCAGTACATTAAAGGGGTTGTAAAGGTTCGTTTTTATTTTCTAAATAGGCCCCTTTAAGCTAGTGCATTGTTGGTTCACTTACATTTTCCTTCGATTTCCCTTTGAAATGTTTTTTTTTTTCTTTGTTTTCTTTGTCTGAATTTCTCACTTCCTTTTCCTCCTCAGTAAGGTGTTCTGGCTGACTAACTCCCAGCCAGATGATGAGGGCAAGCTTACTGAGGAGAAAGTGAGAAGTGAGAAATTCAGACAAAGAAAAAAAAAACATTTAGAAGGGAAATCAAAGGAAAAGGTAACAACAGTGCACTAGCTTAAAGGAACCTATTTATAAAATAAAAAACAAACCTCTACAACCCCTTTAAGCCCTTCGCTTCTTCTCCTCTGCCCCTTCTCTGTGCTTACCTATACATTTCTTCTATCTAGGACACTATTCTCAAGCTTAATGTTTAACCCCCTCAGCACTAGCATGTTTCTTCATTTCCAAAAATCTGTGGCAAAAATTAGGTCACCATGGGTTGTCTACTTTCTAAGAAAGGGTCATTTGGAATTTTTTTGTACTATTCTGGCAATGTATTTTGACAGAAAGTAAGGGGAACTTTTTTTCAAAATATTTGGTCTTTTTTCCTTTTATAGTAAAACAAAAATAACAATCTGGCATTAAATATCACCAAAAAAATATCTATTTGTCTAAAAAAATAATAATATAAATCTTGTTTGGGTGTTGGATCAGTAATTGTCGGTTAAACAATCACAGTGCTAAAAACTGAAAATGGCATGATAATGAAGGGGTATTACACTCTGGTATACAAGTGGTTATTATGATTTATAGTAAGCTGGTCCTTTTGACATACTGGGCTAGATTCAGATAGGTTAGCGGATCTTTAGATCTGATTTACGATCCGCCGGCGCAAGGTTTTGAGGCAAGTGCTGTATTCAGAAAGCACTTGCCTCTAAAAATGCGGCAGTGTATCGTAAATCCCCCGGCGGAATTCAAATTCCGCGGCTAGGGGGCGTGTAGAATTTAAATCAAGTGCGTCCCCGCGCAGAACGAACTGCGCATGCACCGTCCGCTAAATTTCCCAGCGTGCATTGCTCCAAATGACGTCTCTAGGACGTCATTGGTTTCGACGTGAACTTAAATTACGTCCATCCGTATTCGCGACCGACTTACGCAAACGGCGTAAAAAAATCAGAATTCGACCAGGGAACGACGGCCATACTTAACATAGGATATGCCGCATATAGCAGGGGTAACTATACGCCGGAAAAAGCCGAACGCAAACGACGTAAAAAAAAAGCGCCGGGCGGTCGTTTGTTTCTGAATCGGCGTAACTCCTCATTTGCATATTCATCGCGTATACAAACGGAAGCGCCACCTAGCGGCCAGCGTGAGATTGCAGCCTAAGATCCGACGGTGTAAGTCACTTACACCTGGCGGATCTTAGGGAGATCTATGCGTAACTGATTCTATGAATCAGTCGCATAGATCCGACCGACGGAACCCAGAGATACGACGGCGTATCAGGAGATACGCCGTCGTATCTCTATCTGAATCCGGCCCACTCTATGTAAAGTCAGGTATGTGATATATTTCTAAAAGAAAACATAAAAAACAGGTTATGATAAATTATGTGAAATCAAATCTTTGGCCTTAAAATTTGGACAGAAAGTATTGTTGGGAAATTGACGACCACTGTCTTGTGATGAAGCATTGTTTTCACTTATTTCAAACAGACAACGCATACACAGGTGTGGGATACTCGAGAGTTAATACAAGTGACCAAGACAATAGATATGGAGCTAACTTATTTACCTTTTCAGTATAACAAACAAAGCTATTGGGTGACATAGATAATATATATTTTACTTATTGGGCACTCCTTATCTGTACAGACAATTACACCTTTGTTACTCAAGGCCAGACTACTTCTAGATTATAAACTCTAACTAGCAGGGCCCTCTGATCCCTCCTGTATTGAATTGTATTTGTACTGTCTGCCCTTGTGTTGTAAAGAGCTGTGCAAACTGTTGGCACTACATACATCCTGTATAATAATAATAATAATAATAATAATGACCAGCACATTAACATTTACTGAAAATACATTCTTATTTGAGACAGTTAACTATTGGATTTCTGCACGATAGAGCATCTTCCAAAATAAGCTATAGTGGTAAAAAGAGCTGTCTTTGGAGAGTAGTAAGTGATACCACTGGGGCAAGCGATAATTTAAACCAGTGAACCTGAAGTGCCATGACCTTTGTTCTGTCTATAGAAACTAAAGGTCATAGTAAATAGTAAATTAATGAAGAATTTACTCTAGCAGGTGACAACATTTCTCGGGCTTCAGCTTCATCCCAACAAGCTTTCAGTCCCCTGAGGAGTAATCCATGTTCTCAAGAAAAATATGTTTTATAGAAACAGTCACAAGGTTGGACTTATTGTTGCAATATCTATTTCTGAGAGAAATAGACTAGTAGAATCAAGTCTCTGGATTTCCAATGCCAAAGAAAAGGCAAATGTAAACCTTCAAAAAGCCATCACAGCTTAGTGGGTGCAACCATTGAAGAAAAGTATTTTATGGACTATTGAATGGAGCTGGCAGGCTATGGGATGAGAAGTTCATTCTCCATGATCCCACTGTATGTAGGAGTATAGCCAGGCTATATGTAATGATGGGATGTGTAGTATACTGTACATAAAGCTGTACATAAAGCCGCGCACATGACCAAAACTAACATGCACTGCTCTTCCAAGCAAAAAGGAAGTGAAGGTGTAAAAGTGAAGGTGTGAAGGTGGCCAAGCGCTTACAGAGGACATTGCAAGGAGGCAGAGAAAAACAGAAAGAAACGTTTTCATGAAAAAAGATTATAGGGATGGGTATAAACTATTTTTTGGAAAATTAGGATATGTTCTAATGACACTTTATCTTTGAAATATTTTGCCTAATGTCATAACAGTATTAAGAAGACTTTTTATTGTTCATGTGTAAACCTCATATGTATATAATGAGTGGCATACAACGGATATCTGGCACCCAGGGAAATCAGTTATTTAGCTACTCCCCAGCCCCCACCAACATGATTTAAAGCAATACGTTGATGTGCACAGCCTGCTGTGCCAACCCAACCAACCACCCCCACAGCACACCAGCACTGACCTCTTAGTACAGACTAGAGATGCCACCCTATGCCTTTAAACCTGAACACAACTGAATTACACAAGGTTTGAGGCTAATTACATGCAGATAAGGCACCAAGTGAGCTTAATTATCCCCTTAATCAGCCAGAGAACCTGTAGAATTCATATGTGTTTGGTTGTAAAGGGATGAGGTGGCATCCCTAGTACAGACAGACGCTTCACAGAACAGGTGGTACTGTACAACACAAAACAAAAATATCCTTTTGGATAAGCCGACCTATGCTTGGGTCTTGTAGGAGGACATGGGCTGCAAGTGGACCTCCTCGCACCCTGCCTTTGGCCAATCATGGCTCTCACAGCACTTTGTGCTGTGATTGGCCAACGTACTGTATACAGGTCAGGTGCATGCTTTGGCTAATCAGCAGCTGTCAATGCACTGTGATCTTGCAGTGCATTATAGGGCACTCCACAGCGGGTGAACTTCCTGCGAGTGCCCCATATGTTTGTTTGTTCTCCGGACACAGGAAGACCTGACATCAGGACCATCCCTAGTATACAGTAGCTATAGGCACATCTGAGAGCTTAGTATAAGTAAACACGTTCTATTCAAATTTAGGACCAAAGGGGTGTTAGCTGGGAAGACAAATAGGTAGATTCAGAAAGATTTAGGCCGGCTTATCTACAGATAAGCGGCATAGGTGTAGATATGCGCCGGCGCGCATTTGTTCCGTACCCACAGAACAAGATAGGCCTGAAAATAGGCCTTTTCCGACCAATGCAACTTTTCTAAGCCGGGCGCATATTTAGGCGCGACGCATCTTCCGCTTACATTGATTTCCTATTTAAATATGCAAATTACGGAGATACGGCGATTCGCGAATGAAAGTGGGCCAGACTTAGGCTAAGCCCGGTGCAAGCAAGTGTTACATCAGGCCTAAAGTTATTCCACCAAAAAGGTGGAATAACTTTGCACCAGGACACTGGTCAGCTGGAGAGCAGCTACAGCAGCAGCGTTACAGACGAGCTGAGCAAGCCGAGCACCCACACTTGCAGGACACCACATCTGTGTGCCAACATGCCAGGGGCAGGCGTGCTCCTAGCACTACTAATGGGTCCACGGACTCGTAGGAGGGAAGGGGAGCGGATCTACCAAACGCGCATGAACGTCTTTGCCATGGGGGAAGCAGAGGTGTATCGCATCTACAGATTCAGCCGTGAAACCATCCTGGATTTAACCACAATCCTGCAGGATGACATCACCAGCAAGACACATCGTGGACATGCAGTGCAGCCACTGGTCAAGGTACTGGCAACACTGCATTTCCTTGCCAGTGGATCTTTTCAGCGAACAAGTGGAAATGTGGCTGGGATGTCACAAACCAGCATGAGCAGATGTGTGCACCAGGTTGTCCCCGCAATCCTCAGACGCATGTCCCACCACTTCATCAGACCCACCCAGCAGCATCTGCAGCAGAAGGCAATGGAGGATTTATATAGAATTGACAGATTCCCACGCACCGTGGGGGCCATTGATTGCACCCATGTGGCACTACAGCCCCCCCGTGAGGCAGAGCACATATACCGCAATAGGAAGCACTGGCATTCAATCAATGTACAGGTGATAGCCGATGCCCAATGCCTCATATGGCACGTCCGTGCCAAACACCCAGGATCCAGCCATGACAGCTTCATATACCGTCAAAGCGACATCCCAACAGATTTTGACCAGAACATGTATGGGGACACCTGGCTGGTTGGTGAGTGACATGGGTGTCAGGCATGACTGTCCCCCCCATGATGCAGACATCACGAGGGGCACATGCATGACTAACATCCTCCTGTCTTTTCCCTTCCAGGTGACTCTGCATATGCGCTTGGACCCCATCTCCTGACTCCATACCGGACTCCCCAAACCCCAGGAGAGAGAAGATACAATGAAGCACACGCACACACCCGTGGAGTGGTGGAACGCACATTTGGCCTCCTGAAGTCCCGTTTCCGATGCCTGGATAAGTCTGGGGGTACCCTGTTGTATGCCCCAAACTTTGTGTGCCAGATCATCGGTGCATGTTGCATTCTGCACAACTACGCTGTGAGAAAGGGCCTGCAGATTGACATACGTGATGACCTGACCCCCCAACCACACAATCCCCCCATAACTGAGGATAACCCGTCTCTGCTGTGGGAGCCGCAATCAGAAGACGCCCCACAGAAGACATATTTACACGTTAAAAACACACATTAATCATAGCACAATGAGAATGCATGCATGCACACCACTGGGGTCCCTAGCACAGACACATTTCATCCTCATCTAATTGGATTAGACCAAAATACACCGAACGAGACTTTGGAGCAGCAACGCCACGCCAAGGCTCCAATTATGTCACTGTACATTCATACACCTTTCACACGGCAGAGGGTGACACCCCTTTGCCAGCAGGAGTGACACCCCCCCCCCCATTCACACACCAGTCACACTGTAGCAGCACTCCTCACCGTGTGCTGGCAGAAAGAAATAAAAAAACTCATCACCTGAGCAAAGGGAAAAAAATCATCTCATCACCTGAGCAAAGGGGAAAAAAATATCTCATCACCTGAGCAAAGGGGAAAAAAACATCTTATCACCTGAGCAAAGGGGAAAAAAAAACATCTCATCACCTGAGCAAAGGGGAAAAAAACATCTCATCACCTGAGCAAAGGGAAAAAAAACATCTCATCACCTGAGCAAAGGGGGAAAAAAAAGGCTTTTATTTAGCCTTCCTTGTGGTGGCAGATGATTGGCTCCTCAGCTGCCTGGGCGGAGCCTGGGGTGGTGGGGGGGTGGGAGATCGGGAGGTGGCACATCTTCAGGTGGGCCACTCCTGCCAGGTGACGGCTGCCTTGGCTGAGCCTGGGGTTGGGGGGGGGTGGTAGATCGGGAGGTGGCACATCAGCAGGTGGCCCACTCCTGCCAGGTGACGGCTGCCTGGCCTCCAAGGCAGCGGCGATCCTGCTGAGGAACAGGTTTGTCTGGGCCTGCATCCTCAATTGTCTTGTGAGGTTGGCCTTCTCAGACCGCTGCCTCCGTCTCCCCTCCTCCTGTATGGCAGCCTGTACCGCAGTGGTATTTTCTTTGACTGCCTCACAAAGGCAATCCACCTTGGTGGCCAGGTTGGCTGTGGTGGCCTGCAGCTCTACCATGCAGGTGGCTACAGCAGAGCTGTTACAGCTCACTTCTTCCACTGCCTCCCTCAGATGTCCAGCATCCTCTGATATCTTACGCATATCCCCAGCAATATCCCCCATATGCTGGGTCTGCAGGCTTTGGTCCTGGGCGATCTGGTACTGCACATCGCCCACAACACCTCTGGTCTTCCTGCTCGCCTTCCTGGGGCCAGAAGAGGCGACAGAGCGGGTGTATGGGGAGGTCCTGGTGGTGGTTGCCCTGCTGGTGGGTGAGGGAGAGGGGCTTCCTATCAAGGGTGGTGGAGGTGGTAGAGGGCCCAATCATCACCATGGTCTCCTCGATAATAAGCCCAATCTAGCCAAGGTCCACGTTCTCATCCAGCACCGCCGCTATAGGCGTGGGGTAGACAGTCCCCTCCACCACAGTTTCTTGGGGTTCTTCAGGAGGGTCCTTAAAAGATGTGGTGGGACGGCCAACAACCCCAGATGGGCCCGCCCCCTCCTGCACATCTGTGGATGACATAAAGCAGTCACATGTTGGGGGACCCACACACTTGTCACATGTTCCCTTCCCCCCCCCCACACATGCTACACACCAGATAGGAAATATAAAACACACTTACCTGTCATCAAGACCTCTTCCCGGGAATCAAACCCCTCAATCCCCTCCACCTGCTCCCTGTGCAGACACTGGACGATCCGCTCCTCCTCCGGGGTCAACTCGACAGCACAGGGTGGGCCACTCCCAGTGCCAGTCCTGTGCTTCCTAATTTTGGCAACCTTCTCCTGCACCCGAAGCCGCATGTCATTTATTTTTTTTAATATATGCTTGCCAAGGTGGGGGATATTGCCAAGGGCATTGACCCTGGTGGCAATGGTGTCATAGATCTCCTGCTTCCTGGCACGGGTGGTATTCCGGCTGGAAGGGCCATGGAGGGACTCATGAAACTCCTCCATCCCATCAATGATAATAGCCCTCTCCCGGGCAGAATTTTTTTTTTCCTGTGTGTGACAGGAGCAGCCACGGGAGCAGCCATCATAACTGTATAAGCCAGGGGCAAAATTACCAAGCTCAGGGGGGGGGGAAGCAGGATTTAATTTTGCATCGGTCGGAATGCATGTCTGGCCATATTTATACGCTCGACGCAAGCCAATAGGCCGGCCTACAACAGGAAGTTCGGCCGATCTAGATGCGCGCATGCGCACAAGAAAGTGCTCCGGCTAATACATCACTGCGCATGCTCCGTTGAAGTTAGGCCGGGCGTAAACCACTGCACCATGCTCACACAATCATTTGCATAAGTTCACACCCACTTCCTCTTACACCGGCTTAAGCCTCCAACTTTAGGTTCGGCCGGCGCACATTGGCGCGCAAATGCTTTGTGAATCATCAACTTTGCTCTCTAGCTTAGGCCGGTGTAGATTTGCGCGCCCCTACCTGAATCTACCTAAAAGTATTTTCATTATCATATTTTTTTTTCTTTTTAAGTTTTATACATGTAGCACCTATGTACTTTATAGTACTGGTGCTAGTCAAATGTAAGTATAGATCAGGGTATAGTTAGACTGTGGCAGAGGTATCTTCTGAGGCTCTTTGAGAGGGGTATGTGGCAGAGACTTTTTCCCAAGTTCAAGTTCACCAAGGAGGGTCTGTGGCAGAGACTTATTCCTACAATTGTCTGAGTGATACTCCGGCTGCCAGGTCAGTGAGAGAGGCCTGTCCGGGTACACTGAACCCACTCCGGCGGGAGTGGCGCAGAGAAGTGTTACGTTTAGGAGCAGGACTGTTTCCCTATCATCACGCCTGAATCTGCTATTCTTTCTCCTTTCAACTTTACTTTCCTCACCACAAGTTTTATTGTTTTTACCCGGCTGGGTAATAAAGAGCACAGCAAAAGAGCACCTGTCGTGGACAATCCTTTACTTCTGTTTATGCACATACCCATCATTAACCCCTAGAGAATTCGAAAGAGCCACGAGGTAACATGCCGCCAAAAAATCCAGCAGCTCCATGCTACATACATATTACTTTTTTTTTTGTCTTTTTGTGCACTGATACATAAGCACAGCTTCAGAACATCCACTTCATTTATATCCTCAAGTATCTGGAAAATAAAACAGGATTGCCTAAAGTGTCTTGGCATATATTAGAAGGATATACATACTGATACTGTACTGCTTAGTAATACTTGAGGCAAATTTAACAGCTAAGTTCAATGTAAAGACAAGAGGGTATTGGTTTACAAAGCAACTACTGCCTACGGCACCAATATGTATATATTGGTCATATTATTTGAATATAGAATGTCTCATTTTCTAGGTAATCTTAGACTAACCAGATGCCCTTCGGATATCTTTGAATATAATGAATTTGTTCAATTTTCACAAGTGTAACTTAAGGCTTTGATTGTTCATGTAGAATTTACAAAATGACAGTCAGCCCGGGTTCACATTGGTGCATTTTGACATGCAATTTGACATGTCAAATCGCATGTCAAATCGTCAGCAATTGCTGGCAATGGCACGTCCTAATCTGTGCGACACTGCATTTGCGGCAGCACACCGATTTCAAAAAGTAGTTTCTGTACTACTTTTTTTGATTTCGGGGTGCGATTTCCATTAACATCTGTGCAGAAACCCACACAGATGTCTGTTAAATCGCCACCTAACTCGGGACTGACATGCAGGAGTGAAATTGTGCGAGTTCAGCTGAACCCGCACAATGATAATAGTGATGTTCATTTTCGAGCTTGTATTCAGTTTGTGTTGAAAAAAAAAAACCTGAATAGTTTGAATTTATAACATTTAAACATTTTCCTGCCCCATGACAATCACAGATTTTACCAAGCCAACACAATAATTGTTGTTATTGAAATGTTTTATTTGACCCACATGCACAACCTTTACTATAAAGCATGCTGAAACAGTATAACTGCAGTAAATTTATTCAAGCATACCTTTAACCTGAAAGTAGCTTTGTTGAGTTTGGGTGTGAGGTGTGCGTAGGGTATCATGACTGCCAATGGATGTACATTGTGGAACTTTTTTTTAAGGTACTGTACTTGTTAAAAACTGTGTTTGTGTTTTTATTTACACTTTACATTTTTTTATCCCTTACTCATTTACATGGTGGCGTGGTATCTGAGTTCCCCCTTATTGATAAAGGAGGCTTCCAGATTCCAATAAGCCCCCTGCCCACAGTCTCTCACAACCTTTTGGCCAGGGTTGTGGGGAAGAGTTTCATGACCTCCCCCCAACAAGGTATCCCCATTATGAGAGCATATGGCCTGGTATAGTGAAGGCAGGGGGCACATGCTCATTTCCGATCCTTTCCGGGTCTAGTCTGCATGCTCAGATAAGGGTTTTGGGACGGGAGTCACTTTTGGGCGCAGGGAGACCAAGAAAATAATGAACACTGAGAATATGTCTTGGATTACCTAAAATGGGTTAGTAATATTTATCCACAATATCTCCCAGGATATATGTAAAGACTATTCTTGGTTTGTTTGATTCTGAACTCAACATGTTAGTTGAGAGAGCTGATCACATTGGCCTCTGTACAACGTAGGAGATGGGCCAACTCCTACTGGAACTCCTGCTATTGTGAGAAGATGTCTTGTGTTTAAACTTATGATAATGTATCATCTACTGTGTGAAGCTAGGTGACAACAAGTCTGACCTGTAGTGAAATCCTGATTTATCATAACAATGACCAGGCTGCTTAAAGGGATTAGTTAATTAGCTCATGTTAATTAGGTTTCTGGTCTCAGGTGTATTTTCAGAGTAACATGAGCAGGATGTATGCACCTCCTTTCTACTGTATATAAGACTTGTATTCTGGTTCTAATAAAGAGTCTGATTCCTGCTTGACCCTCAATACAGAGCCTCGTCTCATACTTGGGGGGAGAATTATTCATATATGTTTCTTGTTCCGCGGATTGGAGTGCTCGGTAGCTGCCTTTGTGTTCAGGAATGGAATGTCCTAAACGGCTTTAACCCCTTTCATACTCGGGGCATCATTACAGGTTTAGTATGGATTTTTTCTGGATTTATATCCATACTACTAGACTGGAACAGTCTGGTATAGAATTTGGGGAGACCTCATACCTTTTTCTTTTTGTGTTCTTAAGATCATACCAGACCTAAAGAGCCTGGCATAAGATATAGGGAAACCCCCACACCATTTTTAGTGTGGGGTCTGGTATAGATGAGTAGAATCCCTACTGTTTATTTACAAGCAGAAGGAAGCTGCTGGGGGCTGCCAGTCTACTGATAGTTAAAACACTATTTTTTTCTAAATATCAGTTTTTCTGTAGTAGGTTATATACTGTATATTGAACAAACACCACAGGCAGAGTCAGGGATAAAGCAGTGCTGCATTTTTAAGGTTTCACTTTAAACATTCCTAAAATTGCTTTTCCCTGCCATTTTTATTTGCTTTGGAGCATGCCTTTCAGAGCAGTTCCCAGCTCCCTATACCAATGGAGACTATTATGTATATATTCTGGGTCTATTAACCGAGAAAAATGGGCAAAACTGTTTTTTAACATTCGGCTCCCATTGACTTCTCCTGCGCGAGAGCCTGTAGCTCTACGTCAGTAGGTGAAGCGGCCACTCACCATACCTCTCAAATAGCTTGGGGTGTCTACTTTCCAAAATGGGGTCATTTGGGGGGGGGGGTTGTGCCATCTGGGCATTCCATGGCCTCCAAAACTGTGATAGGCAGTGAGGAGTGAAAGTAAAAATGTACGCCCTTAGAAAGCCTGAAGGTGGTGCTTGTTTTTCGGGGTCCCGTACGCGGTTCGGCTCCCAAAAAGTCCCATACATGTGGTATCCCCGTACTCAGGAGAAGCAGCAGAATGTATTTTGGGGTGTAATTCCACATATGTCAATTGCCATGTTTGAGCAATATATAATTTAGTGACAACTTTGTGCAAAAAAATAATAATATTCCATTGACTCGACATGCCTCTTAGCAAATACCTTGGGGTGTCTACTTTCCAAAATTGGGTCATTTGGGGGGTTCTGAACTGTCCTGGCATTTTATGCACAACATTTAAAAGCTTATGTCACACATCACCCACTCTTCTAACCACTTGAAGACAAAGCCTTTTCTGACACTTTTTCTTTACATGAAAAAATATATTTTTTTGCAAGAAAATTACGTTGAACCCCCAAACTTTATATATATTTTTTAAAGCAAAGGCCCTACAGATTAAAATGGTGGGTGTTGCATTTTTTTTCTAACATAGTATTTGCGCAGCGATTTTTCAAACACATTTTTTGGGGAAAAACACACTTTTTTTATTTTAATGCACTAAAACACACTATATTGCCCAAAAGGTTTGATGAAATAAAAAAGATGATCTGAGGCCGAGAACATGGATACCAAACACAACATGCTTTAAAATTGCGCACAAATGCGCAGTGGCAACAAACTACATACATTTTTAAAAGCCTTTACAGGTTACCACTTTAAATTTACAGAAGAGGTCTACTGCTAAAATGACTGCCCTCGATCTGATGATACCTCACATGCATGGTGCAATTGCTGTTTACATATGATGCCAGACCGATGCTTGCGTTCACGAGAGCAGGGGGGGACAGGGGTGCTTTTTTTATTATTATTTATTTCGTTTTTTTTTTTAAACTGTTCCTTCCATTTTTATATTTTGTTATCATGTTTATTGTTATCTCAGGAAATGTAAATATCCCCTATGATAGAAATAGGTAGTGACAGGTACTCTTTTGGGGTCTATTAGACCCTAGATCTCTCCTCTGCCTTCAAAGCATCTGACCACACCAAGATCGGTGTGATAAAATGCTTTCCCAATGTCCCAATGGCGCTGTTTATATCCGGCGAAATCAAAGTCATTAAATGATCGTAGCTTCCAGTTTCTTAGGCCATAGAGATGATTGGAGCCATTTTGATATCTGATCAGCTCTATGGTCAGCTGGCGGAACCACCGGCTGCATTCTCAGGTTCACTGTTGGGACAGGAGAGCCAGAGAAAACCATGGAAGACGTGGGAGGGGGGGGGGGGGTGGGAGTTGGTTGACATTCCCTCCCACTGATTGTAAAAACAGTCTAGAGGCTAATTAGCTGCTAGGATTTCATTTACATGAAAACCGACCGCTGGCTGAAAAGAATGCTACCAAGATGATAACTAAACCCGCAGGGATCATTCTCGTATAACCACTCAAAGTCCAGCAACATACTGGTACGTTGCTGGTCCTTGTTGGGCATATATTGTAATCTTTTTTTTCATGCAGCCTGTGGGCTGAACAAAAAAAAAGAGATTGATCGGTGGGTATGCCCACCATTAGAATACCTCCCTCCATCCACCCACTTCTAATGATGGGTATACATGCACCATTTATATATGCCGAAGCATGGGGGCAACCGCCCGAAAAAGTTAGAAGCAAATTGCTCCTCCGCCCCTGCTGCCCCCCTGCTTCAGTATATATGCTCTTTTTTTACCTGTGGTGGTGAAATCACCTCCTACAGCATTGGAGTCATGGCTTTATGTACCGCTGCAGCTGAATGGCGTACCTGAAAACAAAAAAAATGGTTAACAATAAAACATAGTAAACAGTAAAGTATACAAAATGTTATACCTGAAAAGCAAACATGATAAAACATGATAACAATAAAACATTGCAGAATAGAATACAGTAAAAACTTGATGGGGAGTATACAAGGCTGCAAAACGTTAGTTGAAGTGAAGCCGAATTTTGTAGAGCCGATCGTATCCAGGGTCTCCATGAGGATGACAGAGTTCATTGTTGTTGAAGTGCATGAACGGCAAGATCTGCTCGTATCATTCCCTGACCATGGAGGCAGAGAACATGGGAAAATGGTAAACTGGGTCAATGGACCAATATGACTGAAACTTGCTCATTTTAACTATCTCGAGGGATAGGCCCAGAAAGGTCTTAAATTCAGAAACCATAATTGGTTTCCATGCTCTGGCAAGGGAGGACTGGGGATTAGCGGCGATGAATTGACCAGCATACAAATTACTTTGGTCCACAATAGATCTTTAGAGATCTTCCGTGAAAAAAAGCGAATAAAAATCAAGTGATGTGAAATCAACTGTTTCCATCTGAATTCCGGGTTGGCCAGTGAATGGGGGAAGTACAGGTTCTGCAGAAGTGGTGGGTACCCAATCAGGATTGGCGAATTCTGTAGGAAGGACACCATGGGCACGACAGGCCTGTCTTTGTCTTCTTGGTGGCAGCGGGACAATACTTGTGCTTGCCACCTCACCAGCTTGAACTGCACTTAAGGGACTCGCCACATCACCAATTGTTACTGCAGTGCTGGATGTACAACCAGGGTGTACTAGGCCGCTACTGCTTGCCAGTTCAACAGAAGGATGAGCGGCACTAGTACTTCTCTGCTCCATACGAGAGCCCTGCGGTTCTTGCACCTCAACAACAGAAGAAGAATAATGGGGTTGGGTACGCCTGACCTTGACAGGGACCTCAACTCCGTCGTCAGTAGGGATGAGCCGAACATACCCGGGTTCGCGCGAACATTTAGAACCCCATTGAAGTCTATGGGACTCGAACGTTCGAATTCAAAAACGATCATTTTAAAGACCAATATTCAATTTAATGTTGGTAAACGTCTTTCAGAACCCGGGTCTTGCCCCAGGGAACATGTATCAATCGAAAAAAATATTTTAAAAACGGACGTTTTTGCGGAGCAGCGATTTTAATGATGTTTAAAGTGAAAAAAAAAAATGAAAAATTCCTTCAAATATCACACCTGCTGTGTGTCTCTAGTAGTGGCACATGTTTAGAAATGTCCCTGCACAACATTAAATTATTATAAGAACAAAGTAATTTAATACTGGTTGCGCACGTGCTGTCTGGGAACAATATCTCGATTATTTTAGGGGTGGTGGGGGGGTGGCATTATCTTTTTGGGAAAGCAAAATTGTAGAAAAAAGGGCACCCCTCAAACATACTGTAATTGTAGCGCAACAAAGAGCCACGTGCAAAGTATTGCATCAAAAATTGTTATTAGGCGCCCTTGTTACAAAGGGGCATAAAAATGTGTCCGTAGGCGCAACATAACACTGCAACCCCTCCCAATATCTGTAATTGGAGCGCAACAAGGAGCCACGTGCAAAGTATTGCATCAAAAATTGTTATTAGGCGCCCTTGTTACACAGGGGCATAAAAATGTGTCCGTAGGCGCAACATAACACTGCAACCCCTCCCAATATCTGTAATTGGAGCGCAACAAGGAGCCACGTGCAAAGTATTGCATCAAAAATTGTTATTAGGTGCCCCTGTTACACAGGGGCATAAAAATGTGTCCGTAGGCGCAACATAACACTGCAACCCCTCCCAATATCTGTAATTGGAGCGCAACAAGGAGCCACGTGCAAAGTATTGCATCAAAAATTGTTATTAGGCGCCCTTGTTACACAGGGGCATAAAAATGTGTCCGTAGGCGCAACATAACACTGCAACCCCTCCCAATATCTGTAATTGGAGCGCAACAAGGAGCCACGTGCAAAGTATTGCATCAAAAATTGTTATTAGGCGCCCTTGTTACACAGGGGCATAAAAATGTGTCCGTAGGCGCAACATAACACTGCAACCCCTCCCAATATCTGTAATTGGAGCGCAACAAGGAGCCACGTGCAAAGTATTGCATCAAAAATTGTTATTAGGCGCCCTTGTTACACAGGGGCATAAAAATGTGTCCGTAGGCGCAACATAACACTGCAACCCCTCCCAATATCTGTAATTGGAGCGCAACAAGGAGCCACGTGCAAAGTATTGCATCAAAAATTGTTATTAGGCGCCCTTGTTACACAGGGGCATGAAAATGTGTCCGTAGGCGCAACATAACACTGCAACCCCTCCCAATATCTGTAATTGGAGCGCAACAAGGAGCCACGTGCAAAGTATTGCATCAAAAATTGTTATTAGGCGCCCTTGTTACACAGGGGCATAAAAATGTGTCCGTAGGCGCAACATAACACTGCAACCCCTCCCAATATCTGTAATTGGAGCGCAACAAGGAGCCACGTGCAAAGTATTGCATCAAAAATTGTTATTAGGCGCCCTTGTTACACAGGGGCATAAAAATGTGTCCGTAGGCGCAACATAACACTGCAACCCCTCCCAATATCTGTAATTGGAGCGCAACAAGGAGCCACGTGCAAAGTATTGCATCAAAAATTGTTATTAGGTGCCCCTGTTACACAGGGGCACAAAAATTGTGCCTTAGGCCACGTGCAAAGTATTGCATCAAAAAATTTTATTAGACGCCCCTGTTACACAGGGGCACAAAAATTGTGCCTTAGGCCTTAGGCCACATGCAAAGTATTGCATCAAAAATTGTTATTAGACACCCCTGTTACACAGGGGCAGAAAAATTAGGCCTTAGGCCTTAGGCCACGTGCAAAGTATTGCATCCAAAATTGATATTAGGCGCAACATAACACTGCAACCCCTCCCAATATCTGTAATTGGAGCGCAACAAGGAGCCACATGCAAAGTATTGCATCAAAAATTGTTATTAGGCGCCCCTGTTACACAGGGGCACAAAAATTGTGCCTTAGGCCACATGCAAAGTATTGCATCAAAAATTGTTATTAGACACCCCTGTTACACAGGGGCAGAAAAATTAGGCCTTAGGCCTTAGGCCACGTGCAAAGTATTGCATCCAAAATTGATATTAGGCGCAACATAACACTGCAACCCCTCCCAATATCTGTAATTGGAGCGCAACAAGGAGCCACATGCAAAGTATTGCATCAAAAATTGTTATTAGGCGCCCCTGTTACACAGGGGCACAAAAATTGTGCCTTAGGCCACGTGCAAAGTATTGCATCAAAAATTGTTATTAGACGCCCCTGTTACACAGGGGCACAAAAATTGTGCCTTAGGCCTTAGGCCACATGCAAAGTATTGCATCAAAAATTGTTATTAGACACCCCTGTTACACAGGGGCAGAAAAATTAGGCCTTAGGCCACGTGCAAAGTATTGCATCAAAAATTGTTATTAGGCGCCCCTGTTAAACAGGGGCAGAAAAATTAGGCCTTAGGCACTGGTGGCGGAGCACAGAAAAACAAAATTTCTTACTAGCTAACAGCATGAAAAGTGAGGAGGAGAAGGATATTCCATCAGCAGCACAACAGGACAGTCACTCAGCATCAGCAGTCTCAAAGGGATCTGATATTTCAACACAAAATTCTTATTCAGTAACATCAGCATCAGGTGCTTGGTAGCCGGTGTTGATCCAAGCCTGATTCATTTTGATGAAGGTCAGTCGATCAACAGAGTCGGTGGAGAGGCGTACCCTGTGATCGGTCACAAAGCCTCCAGCAGCACTGAATGTACGTTCTGAAAGAACACTGGATGCAGGGCAAGCCAGTAGCTCAATTGCGTACTGTGCAAGCTCTGGCCAGTGATCCATCCTCAAGACCCAGTAAGCCAGAGGATTTTTCGTGGGGAAGGTGTCCAAGTCGGATCTTGCCGCTAGGTATTCCCGGACCATGTAAACCAGACGCTGGCGATGGTTGCTGGAACCGGTCAGACCTTGGGGCTGCGGACTAAAAAATTGTCTGAACGCATCGCTCAGACGGCCACCTTCTCCACCGCTCCTTCTCTGACTCACCGAAGCCTCAGCAAGACGTTGTCCAGGGCCAGGTTTTGGTAATCCCCCCGGTTCTGGGAACGCATTGCACAGACCCTTCTGCAAGGCCTCCCGCAGTAGTTTCATTTTCTGCTCCCTCTGCGATGGCAACATAAGATCCGTTACCTTACTCTTGTAGCGTGGATCAAGGAGAGTTGCCAGCCAGTAATGATCCCTCTCCTTGATAGCACGTACACGAGGATCCTTACGCAGGCTTTGCAGAATCAGGGAGGCCATGCAGCGTAGGTTTGCAGAGGCATTCGGGGCACAGTCCTCTGGGTCACTGAGGACGACAGGATCCTCAGCCACCTCATCCCAGCCACGTAAAAGTCCACGTGTTCCTTGGGACTGTAAATGATCCCTTGAAGACTGCTGCTGTTGATGCTGAGTGCTAGGCTCCACCTCCATGCTGCTGATACAATCCTCCTCCTCCTCCTCCTCTTCCTCATCCTCCTCCTCCTCTTCCTGTGTTCCAGGTGGGCAAGCAGGAACAGTGTCTGGATAAAGGGGGCCTTGAGAGGTAAGGAAGTCCTCCTCTTCCTCCCTCTGTTCTGCCTCAAGGGCCCTGTCCATTATTCCACGTAGGGTGTGCTCCAACATGTGAATAAGCGGGACAGTCTCACTGATGCATGCACTGTCACTGCTCACCATCCTCGTGGCCTCCTCAAATGGTGACAGGACAGTGCATGCATCCCTGATCAAGGCCCACTGGCGTGGTGAAAAAAACCCAAGCTCCCCTGAGCCAGTTCTGCTGCCATATTGGCACAGGTACTCATTGATGGCCCTCTGCTGCGTGTGCAGCCGCTGCAGCATGGCCAACGTAGAGTTCCATCTGGTGGGCATGTCACAGATTAGGCGGTTCTTGGGCAGGTTGTATTCCCTCTGGAGGTCTGTCAGCCGAGCAGTGGCATTATATGACCTCCGGAAATGCACACAGACTTTCCTGGCCTGCCTCAGGACATCCTGTAAGCCAGGGTACCTGCCCAAGAACCGCTGCACCACCAAATTGAGAACATGCGCAAAACAGGGCACATGGGTGAGTTTTCCACGTCGCAGGGCAGAGAGGAGGTTGGTGCCATTATCGCTGACCACCATTCCAGGCTTCAGCTGGCGTGGCGTCAACCACCTCTGAGCCTGCCCCTGCAGAGCTGAAAGAACCTCTTCCCCAGTGTGGCTCCTGTCTCCCAAGCACACCAGCTCTAGGACCGCATGGCATCTCTTGGCCTGCATTCCTGCGTAGCCCGTCGTACGCCTATGGAGCACGGCTGGTTCTGAGCCAACATCACCACAGGAAGAGGCCACAGAGGAAGAAGAAGAGGAGGGGGTGGAGGAGAGAGGTGTGTCACAAGCAGTTGTAGTGTTTTGGAGGCGTGGTGGTGGAACAACCTCCAAAACTACTGTGCCTTGACCTGCGTCCTTCCCAGCTGCCAGCAGAGTCACCCAATGGGCCGTAAAAGACAGGTAACGTCCCTGTCCATGCCTGCTGGACCATGAGTCAGCGGTAAGATGCACCTTACCACTGACCGCCCTGTCCAGCGAGGTATGGACATTGCCTTCCACATGCCGGTAGAGAGCCGGAATCGCCTTCCGTGAAAAAAAGTGGCGTTTGGGTACTTGCCACTGAGGTACTGCACATTCCACAAACTCACGGAAGGGGGCAGAATCTACCAACTGAAAAGGTAGCAGTTGAAGTGCTAGCAATTTTGCTAAGCTAGCATTCAACCGCTGGGCATGTGGATGGCTGGGAGCGTACTTCTTTCGGCGCTGCAGCAGCTGGGGCAGGGAAATTTGTCTGGTAATATCAGTAGATTGGCCGGATGTACTACCACTACTACGTTGTGACACACCTATTTCTACACCTTCGGTGCAGGCTGCAGAGAGGACTAGGGGTCTAGTGGGGTTTGAGGTCACAGAAGGGCAAGGGGAGGACCGCTTTGGTCTTTGGTGTGGGTCTTTCTGGTATGCCTGCCAACGAGCTGCATGGCAGGTCGACATATGTCTGGACAAGCATGTGGTGCCCAAGCGGGTGATGTTTTGGCCACGCGAGATACGCTTGAGACATATGTTGCAAACAGCAAAGGTAGCATCTGATGGACAGGTTTCAAAAAAGGCCCACACCAAAGAACTTTTGCTGTACCGTTGAGACACAGCAGCGCCACGTAATGCAGTTGGTGTACTGCCCTTAAGCTGACCCCTGGAGGGCTTCCTGCCTCTTTGAAGATGTGCCTGTGCCTCGTCCTCTTCCTCCTCCTCCTCTCTCCTACCAGGCACCCAGGTAGAGTCAATGACCTCATCATCCCCTCCCTCCTCATCATCACTGGCGACAACCTGGCAGTATGCTCCAGCTGGGGGAACATCACTCCCAGATTGTTGTCCCTCTCGGCCACCCCCTCTCCCTGGGCTCACATCAATGCCTTCCTCTATCAGTGTTCCGTCATCGGAGTCTTCAAAACGCTGTGCATCTTCAGCTAGCATGTACCCAACACTGTGTTGAAACAGTTCGGGGGACTCCTCAGGAGGACACGGTGGGACTAGGGAAGGATTGTGTGATCCCATTGTGCAGAGGGTAGAGGACGCCTTGGCAGCTGCTTTGCCAGACAAACTATAATCAGTCTGTGTGAGAGAGGATGAGGAGGATGAGGACGGCTTGGTCATCCACTCAACTAATTTCTCAGCATGTTGAGGCTCAACACGGCCAGCTCCCGAAAAGAAGGACGAGCGGCCACGGCCACGTGCTGAAGAGGATGCACCACATCCATCACCAGCGTTACCTCTAGATGCAGAGCCTGCTTGCCCTCGTGACTCTCTGCCTCTCTTTGTCTTTCCAGCCATAGTTATGCGTTCAGGTGTTATGTAACAAAATAGTCGCTGTCACACCAACTGCTTTCAGATGGTATTAAACAGCAACCACACAGTAAGAGCGACTTGGTTCAAGTGTAAAGTAACAAAATAGTCGCTGTCACACCAACTGCTTTCAGATGGTATTAAACAGCAACCACACAGTAAGAGCGACTTGGCTCAAGTGTAAAGTAACAAAATAGTCGCTGTCACACCGACTGCGTTCAGATGGTATTAAACAGCAATCACACAGTAAGAGCGACTTGGTTCAAGTGTAAAGTACCAAAATAGTCGCTGTCACACCGACTGCGTTCAGATGGTATTAAACAGCAATCACACAGTAAGAGCGACTTGGTTCAAGTGTAAAGTAACAAAATAGTCGCTGTCACACCGACTGCGTTCAGATGGTATTAAACAGCAATCACACAGTAAGAGCGACTTGGTTCAAGTGTAAAGTAACAAAATAGTCGCTGTCACACCAACTGCGTTCAGATGGTATTAAACAGCAACCACACAGTAAGAGCGACTTGGCTCAAGTGTAAAGTAACAAAATAGTCGCTGTCACACCGACTGCGTTCAGATGGTATTAAACAGCAATCACACAGTAAGAGCGACTTGGTTCAAGTGTAAAGTAACAAAATAGTCGCTGTCACACCAACTGCGTTCAGATGGTATTAAACAGCAACCACACAGTAAGAGCGACTTGGCTCAAGTGTAAAGTAACAAAATAGTCGCTGTCACACCGACTGCGTTCAGATGGTATTAAACAGCAACCACACAGTAAGAGCGACTTGGCTCAAGTGTAAAGTAACAAAATAGTCGCTGTCACACCAACTGCGTTCAGATGGTATTAAACAGCAACCACACAGTAAGAGCGACTTGGCTCAAGTGTAAAGTAACAAAATAGTCGCTGTCACACCGACTGCGTTCAGATGGTATTAAACAGCAATCACACAGTAAGAGCGACTTGGTTCAAGTGTAAAGTAACAAAATAGTCGCTGTCACACCAACTGCTTTCAGATGGTATTAAACAGCAACCACACAGTAAGAGCGACTTGGCTCAAGTGTAAAGTAACAAAATAGCCGCAGTGACACCAACTGCCTTTAGTTGCTATTAAACAGCACGCACGCAGTAATAGCGACTGCGGTCAAATGCGATTTAACAGCACGCACGCAGTGACACCAACTGCCTTTAGTTGCTATTAAACAGCACGCACGCAGTAATAGCGACTGCGGTCAAATGCGATTTAACAGCACGCACGCAGTGACACCAACTGCCTTTAGTTGCTATTAAACAGCACGCACGCAGTAATAGCGACTGCGGTCAAATGCGATTTAACAGCACGCACGCAGTGACACCAACTGCCTTTAGTTGCTATTAAACAGCACGCACGCAGTAATAGCGACTGCGGTCAAATGCAATTTAACAGCACGCACGCAGTGACACCAACTGCCTTTAGTTGCTATTAAACAGCACGCACGCAGTAATAGCGACTGCGGTCAAATGCGATTTAACAGCACGCACGCAGTGACACCAACTGCCTTTAGTTGCTATTAAACAGCACGCACGCAGTAATAGCGACTGCGGTCAAATGCGATTTAACAGCACGCACGCAGTGACACCAACTGCCTTTAGTTGCTATTAAACAGCACGCACGCAGTAATAGCGACTGCGGTCAAATGCGATTTAACAGCACGCACGCAGTGACACCAACTGCCTTTAGTTGCTATTAAACAGCACGCACGCAGTAATAGCGACTGCGGTCAAATGCGATTTAACAGCACGCACGCAGTGACACCAACTGCCTTTAGTTGCTATTAAACAGCACGCACGCAGTAATAGCGACTGCGGTCAAATGCGATTTAACAGCACGCACGCAGTGACACCAACTGCCTTTAGTTGCTATTAAACAGCACGCACGCAGTAATAGCGACTGCGGTCAAATGCGATTTAACAGCACGCACGCAGTGACACCAACTGCCTTTAGTTGCTATTAAACAGCACGCACGCAGTAATAGCGACTGCGGTCAAATGCAATTTAACAGCACGCACGCAGTGACACCAACTGCCTTTAGTTGCTATTAAACAGCACGCACGCAGTAATAGCGACTGCGGTCAAATGCGATTTAACAGCACGCACGCAGTGACACCAACTGCCTTTAGTTGCTATTAAACAGCATGCACGCAGTAATAGCGACTGCGTTTCTGTGCAATTCAATAGCCCAGTTGCATTAACAGCGACTGCGCTTCTGTGCAAATAAATTGCACACGTGCAGTAACAGGTAATGCGTCTGTGTGTGCAATTAACTAGCACACGTTAAATAACACAGAATAATTATATTTAAAGTAAATCCCTAATGCAGGCAATACAACACGTTAGAGCGCTGCATGTAGAACAATCTCCTGCCTGATAGATAAACTAGCTGAGCTGTACAGTTTATAAATATATTGACAACGCCTAAGGATGTGAATATATTCTCTACAAACTGTACTTTTAACTATACTGACTACACTTCCTACTCTATCTATCTTTCTATCTATCTATCTATCTATCTAGTTAAGACACTGTGTCTCTATCTCTCTATCTCTCTCTGTCTGACTGACTGATCTTCTCTAGAACCGCCAACACACTACACTAGGCAGCCGTGCAGGCTGCCTTTTATAGTGGGGGGCGTGTACTAATCCCCCTGAGCCATAATTGGCCAAAGCCACCCTGTTCGTTTTTTGAGCGCTGTGATTGGCCAAGCATGCGGGACATACAGCATGCTTGGCCAATCATCAGCGCTCAACGCCCCAGTGAATTATGGGACGTTTTGCGTCACTCGAATTTGGCGCGAGTTTCGACGAACGATCGAACGACCGATGTTCGAGTCGAACATACGTTCGAATCGAACGCGGAGCTCATCCCTAGTCGTCAGTACTATCTGTCATGGAGCTGCTGTTGTCTACAGGTTTGTATTCTGAGCCTGAATCTGACAGATGAGTGACTTCCTCTTCACTATCTGTCATGCTCAGAAACGTGTAGGCCTCTTCACTAGTGTACCTTCGATTTGCCATTTTGGGCTCTAAATTTACTGGTACACTAGTAAGATTCACAGGAAAAAAAGCACCTGACTGTCAGCAACTGTATCAAATGCTACAAAAAAAAACTGTTAGCGATCGCAGGGATCAGGCCTGACTCTGCAAATGCTGCAGTTATATGTGTAGAGTGTTTTGTAAGTATAGATCTGATCAGATCAGATGGTGATCCGTTCAGATACTATACCACTAAGGGAGGTGTATGGTGCATGCGTGGGTGTTAGCGCTACTGGCACTAATCTGATGCTGTCTGGGGCACGGCAGACCCTAACTGATCCTAAAACCACCCGCCAGGTGATCAGGGAGTTAAACCTTCATGCAGTGTATGGAGAACTTGCCTGCAAGAGATATGTATTGTCTCAGACCCACGCTTCCTGATTGGCACAGAGGCGATTCAGTGTAAGAATAGCCAATATTCATACACCTGTATGGGCTCTGAGCGCATTCTCAGCTCCCCTATCCCACCCTATTTTGAAGCTTATTAGAGCCTCAGGCTCAAATCATTGCTTTAAAAAAACACCCACCCCACATTGGAATTCATGCGCCCCGGTGTCCTAAAAAGGGGCCGAACGCATGGATATGGGGGGTGGTGGTGATGGATAGGGGAGGCGGCACCTGTGCACCCTTAATTGACAGGCCGCCCCGTATATAAAAACCCTAACTATTTTCTGCACAGGTACATTTTACCCAATAGTGGGTTATTTGTGAATGCCACATAGTATACAGTACATAAGTATTTGGATTCACCCTGTCTTGGTGACAGAAATCCAGTAGCTTGCTTATTAGCCCTACAACTGTCTAGAATTGAATAGGAAGTAGCGCTTCTCCTTGAGACTTAAACTACTTGACGACCGCCTCACGACGATATATGTCGGCAGAATGGCACGCGCAGGCAAAGTAACGTATATATATGTTATTCTCCACCCGCGGGTCCACCAGCACAATTACCACCTTCTAATGGCAGTGTCCCCCAGCATAATCACCTTCCCCCCGATCAGTGTCCCTCAGCACAATTACTATTTACCAGGAGAGTGTCCTCAGTGCAGTTATTTATTCCTAACAGATCTCATCTGTGCATGTGATATTTTCTTCCTCTTGGGCTTAGGATGATATCATTGCCCTGCCTCTCAGTGATGCAGAACCCTCCTCAATGTTGACAGCAGCCTGCAGATCCTGAACAGTACACATGGACACAGGCAGCAGTTACACAGGCAGCGGGCAGTGATGCTGTAACTGTATACCTCCCAACCACCTCAGACTGGCTGGTACTATCCCAGGATTTGATTTAAATCCCATTATCCCACAAATCTGGGCTAAATCCCGGAGCTTAGTACCAGAACAAATTCCAGCACTTGGTTCCAATACCCTGGCTGACATGGAAGTGCTAGCACAGGCATCTGGAACACCTAACCCACATCTCTTGCGGGGTGCCAGCATCCAACACCCCCACCACTATTGAATCTCTCTATGGCAGCAAGCATTTCTCTCCCTGCCTGTCTGCATGAGCACTCTCTGCAGAGCAGACTATTCTGCACAGCCGCTTCCTCTTCAGCTCTGCGGTGGAGCCAAGCCAGGGAGGAGGGATATCACTCTATATACACCAAAAACAAATGAATATACCTCCGAATCAATTGCTGCTTAATAAACGTAGGGACCCTATAAGCTGTCACACCTCCTTAACGGAGTTACTACCATAGCCAAAACATATGTGTGAAAAAATAGGATGCTATCATGCAGGGAAATTCCTAGAACCGGAATACCCTGAAGATAAAAGAAGCTACTATAGGTAGTGATTGACAATACTCAGGATATAAGTATCACTTACTCCATTAGTAGCCCTGTGCTGTGATTTTACTTTAGTAGGGACTATTTATACCATTTAATAAAATGTATATACATTTTCTACTTATATCCTGAGTATTATCCATCACTACCTATAGTAGCTTCTTTTATCCTGCATGATAGCATCCTATTTTTTAGGGATATCACTCTACGGCATTTGCACTGTTCCGAGGTCTGTAATAATTCTATCTGAGTCTTGCAGAGAAGGGAAGCATGTTGATTGGGAAGGAGGGGGGTGGGGCGCAATGGGAAGGTAACAGCCTTTCGTGCTTCCAAAAGTGATTTTAGGGGGTAGAGGATATGTGCTAGGGCAGGGATCCTCAAACTACGGCCCTCCAGCTGTTGCGGAACTACACATCCCATGAGGCATTGTAAAACTCTAACATTCACAGACATGACTAGGCATGATGAGAATTGTAGTTCCTGAACAACTGGAGGGCCATAGTTTGAAAACCCCTGTGCTAGGGGGTGTTTTGGGAGGAAAGAGGACTTGTGCAAGAAAGAGTGGGGCGGTTTTGACGTTTGAACCCCCAACACAATTCGTCTCCCCTCCCAAAGTACCCTCTAGCACATATCCTCTAACTCCCCCCCCCCCCTCAAATCAAAGAGATACCAACTGACATTGAGGGGGCCATTACAGCATCTGGGACCCTGGATATCCTGCAAGAAATGCAGGACAGTTGTTCCCGAGTGTCCATGTCAGAATGCCCCTGCCGGGTGGGTTAATGGAGCCAAGTGCCAGAATTTGTTCTGGCAATTGACTACAGGACTCAGTCTGGAATTGTAGGACACAGGAATTTTATTCAAATATGGTCGTATTTGGGGGGTGTAAGATGATCTGTGCTGGGAACACTAATCCAGGGGATTGGAGGCAGAGGATGGGGGATGTTCCATTAATGGGGGGGGGAGGTTCCATAAATGGGGGGGGGGGGTTGTGCTGGAAGGGGGGAGGTGGAGGGGTAGGATTCCTGCTAGGAGATTTGAGATTGGGGGTGGTGGCAAAGGGGAATACGTTTTTGTGCCAAGATGAGGGAGTTGGATAAGCTGGGAAGGGGGATTTGATGGAGGAGAGGATTTGTGCTGGAAGTGGGGAAAAGATTTATGCTGAGAGGAGTAATTGTGCTAGAAGGTGGCTACGAGCTGAGGTCACAACGCCATTTCTGGCCTTGGAGTTGGCAGCTATTGGAGTAAGTGCACTACTATTTTGACATGTATTGAGCATCTTGATGTGTTTTTAATAATTGTATCTGCTTGTGAAGTCAGAATATGGCTCCATGCGGTGAGCGATCTTCTTCCCATACAGTGTTGCTCTGATTCAGATTCCTCTTAGTGGTGCAGAGTGGAAACTGTGATGAGAAGACCGCAGATGGATGGATGGATGGATGGAGCTGTGATATCCATAGAGGGATGCTGTGTTAATTGTTTAACACGTGCTGTTAGCTGCTCTGTCAGCTATGTGAGCTGGTGAGTGTGATTATTGTCTTCAGTCACAAGTGGTGGTGATTTCTTCTCTCTCTGGATGGTGGAAGTACACTTGGATAGTGGAAACTTTTAAAGGACTGTGATTACTTACCTGCTTTTGCTAGACTGCTATTTGTTACTATTCTCTTTAATAACTCTTTGACAATATTTTAGTAATTACTCGTACACCAGGGCGCTGTAAGTTGATTTTTAGTGGGCAGTGACAGGCACGGCTGCAGCTCCTAGACATGTAAGGGGCATAACACATGGCTGCCATTTTTTGGAACCACAATTCCCCTGAATGGATGCATTGTGAATCAGAGCACAGTGGGCCCCACCCCCCTCTGAGCACATGTGCACAACATACATTGTATCCATGAATGATACGCAACTGCTCACTCCTTACTATCCTTTTTAATTAAATCAGACTATGCTTTACACCACAGTCTTCTCCTTAAAGTAGATCTAAACTCTAATTAGATGACATTTAGATTTCTAGAGCAACTGTTGGAATTGTTACCCCTAATCAATGTTCCCTACCTGTGACATTGTTGTTCTTCTGGCCGTAATTATGCTACTTAACTAGATTGACCACTGGTGGAGGAATCAAAACCTTTTACCCCTCCTCAGGGCCGCCATCAGGAATTATGGGGCCCCTTACACAGCTTCAGGCATGGGCCCCCTGGAGCAGAGAACCGGGGGGTGCTGCCGCCTGAAAGCGGGGTGGGGGGGGGGGCTGCCGCGAATTGAGAAGATTGAGAAGTGGGGGGCTATACAAAAAAAAGAAATAAAGAAAAATATATATAAAAAAAAGGGGGGTAGCCATCCGGGGCCTTGGGGACCTCTGGGCCCTTTAATAAAAAGAAAAAAAAAAAGAAAGAAAAAATATATATAACAAATATATATTTTTTTTTTTAAAAAAAGGGGGGTTGCTATCTGGGCCCCTGGGGACCTCTGGGCCCTACATACATATATATAAAAAATAAATAAAAACAAATATATAAAAAATGAAATAAACATTTATAAAAAAAAAAAAAGGGGGAGTTTCCATCCAGGGCCCTGGGGACCTCTGGACCCCTTTAAAAAAAAAAAAAAATATATATATATATATATATATATATATATATATATATATATATATATATATATAAATATATTAAAAAAGAACTAAAAAGAAAATAAATAAATAAAATAATATCATTTTTTTTTTACATTTTTATAAAAAAAAAGAGGGGTAGCCTGGTGACCTCTGAACTCTTTATTAATAATAATATTAATAATAATAATAAACTCCGGACCCCTAAAAAAAAATATATATATATATATATATATATATATAGTAAAAAAAAAATTTTTTTTTTTGATAAAAAATAAATAAAAAAAAGGAGGGTTGCCATCTGGGGCCCTGTGGGCCTCCGGACCCCTAAAAAAAATATATATTTATTATTTTTTTTTTTAAAGGGGGTTGCCATCCGGGCCCCCTACAGGTGTACTGCCTGTACCCCCCTGATAGCGGCCCTGCCCCTCCTTGTGTCATGCTTGGTAAGTGTTTTGCACAGAAAATCCCTTCTTAATCTCATGTGACTAAATATTTTTATAAATGTGCAGTAATTCCATTTCATAATCACTGATCATGATAAGTTTAATGGATGCTATCCCAGAGGATCTGTTGAATAACGCTAGTGTCCTGGGTGTCATTCTAACGCTTTGACTTTAATATTATCTGAGTTGTTGGCCCAGAAAGAGCATAAGTTCTGACACTTTTGTGACACTTATTCAAAGCATACTTGTCACAGGTGGCATATTTTGAAATATGAAACAGGACAGTTGGATGATGTGACCAAATTTTTTAAGGTGGATTTCTTTCACAATTTTTTCTGATAAATGAAGGTTTTACAGAATGCATTAGAGGTTTCTATACTGAAATATACATTTGCCTTCTGCCTTAAGTAGTAAAGATGTTAAAGTGACACTAAACGATTTCCTTGTTCTCCAAAAATAATCCATACAGATCAATTACTTGATTGTTTTGTAATCTATGTTTTATGAGATTGTTTTACTGTGTTTTCTGCCTCCTTGTAACATTCCCTTTGAACTCCCAAACCTCTGCTTTCCCCATCACGTCCATTTGTTTGGAACAACCAGTGCAGCTTAGTTATGTCCATGTGCACTGCTCTATGCACACTATGGGGTTGAGTTTTTTTTTTTTTTTTGGGGGGTCGAGTTACTAAAATTGCAGAGAGCAAATCTGGTGCAGAAATGCATGGTAGCCAATCAGCTTCTAACTTTAGCTTGTTCAATTAGGCTTTGACAAAAAAAACGGGACGCTGTTTGATTACTATGCAGAGCTCCATCAGATTTTGCATTCTCCAGTTTTAGAAAATGAACCCCTATGTATCCCATAGTCCATAATTTGTATCCCCTGTTCAATCTTAGAAGAGAGTGTGGCTACATTTCCTATATATAGTGAGAGAATAAATGTAGCCACCCTCAAACAGGAAGTCAAATCACAGCAGCAAGAAAGAAAAAAAAAGGAATTTGGATGTGGCTTAGAGAAATAAAAAATATTTTTTTTGAGTTAATAACATAACTCATAACTTAAAAACTGAACAAAATGCAATTCTGAGTTTAGTGTCACTTTAACTAATGTCTACCAATTAGCAGTTTGTTTTTACCACTGCATAATTTCTAACATGTTGTTTATGGGGACTAGACACAACTGGAAACAAACAAGTGTAATTTATTTTAATAAAACCGTTGGTAACTATTTACCTGAGGCTTCTCAATGCTTCAAAAGGATACCACATGTATTTAACAATGACAACAGAAAAACTGTTGCACACTATGGAAAGATTAGATAACAACAATGTATTGCAACATTTTCAGCAACAAAGCAAATCTAAACTCTTAAACCTTGAAACAAACACATTCTATTTGACATTCTATAACAGAATAATACTTTTCTAGCCTTTTAAATTAAAGTGAACTACAGTATATACAGTATAAAGAACAACACCAGCTACATTTTAAACTGACGAGAATGAGCCAGGAGTCTTAAAAGGGAACTCAAGGCTAAAAACAAAGCTTAAATATACAGTTTATACAGTATGCTCACTGTTTTCCAGGCCAGCATATGGGTCATTTTGTTTGGATCCTCTTGGGAAGAACACACCTCTGTGTGTGCTATTGTGCTCTTTATTTATCATTACTGATTTCTGGGTCAGCTCTCTGCTCATTAGTTAGAGGATATGATTCTGATTATCAAATGATCAGGTGTACAGTAGGTGCATTCAAGGTTTATACAATGAGTAGTCAAGGGTTGAAGGGCCCCTGAAGATGACCAATTGTCTGAAAGGCATAGGACACTGGTGTAATGCAGGGAGAATTTTACCTGTGCTGGTGGATTACATGTTAACCTGCTGAGCGGTATTCCCGAGTCTGGCTCAGGGTGGAATTTCAGCACCAATAGTGGTAACCCCGAGCCAGACTCGGGATCGCATCCAGGATACAGGCAGGGAATTACTTACCTAGTCCCTGGATCCTGCGAGGTCTCTCCACTGTGTGATCGAGCTGTGTCCTCGCTAAATTCACACAGTGCCGAGTGCTGCCGAGCTCCGTTCCCTGCGACGTTACGACGCACGGGGGCGGAGATCAGCGCCAAATTCAAAAAAGTTAAAACACAGTACACATACAGTATACTGTAATCTTACAGATTGCAGTACTGTATGAAATAAATACACACCCCCTTTGTCCCTAGTCGTCTGTCCAGTGTCCTGCATGCACTTTTATATAATAAAAACTGTTCTTTCTGCCTGGAAACTGTAGATTGTCCATAGCAACCAAAAGTGTCCCTTTATGTCAAAAGTGGTTTTAGACCAGCTAGACAGCGATAATAAATTAGAATCACTTGCAGAATTGAGCGATAGCGATTTGTGGCAAAATTCGTCATCAAACACTGAAAGTAATGACAGCGACAATTCTGCAACTGAGCAAATTTCAGTGTTTTTGATTTGAATATTTTTTATTATTATTATATTATTTTTTGTTATTATTTATAGTTATTTATTATATTATAATTTATGATTTTGTGTTTCAAACTTTATCATACCCGGGATGTCTACTAGACTCTTGTTTGGACAAATTTAAGTGAGTTATTCCTAGGAATTACAGGCCTACAATATAAAACGCCAAATTTCCATGCTTAATAATGGTAACGCTTTCATCACCTAAAATCTGAAAGAATCATACCACCAGGGAGGTTAAAGGCTAAATTCATCTTTAAAAAAAAAAAAAATTATACATACACATGTTTTTGCTGGTAAAAATATGTGCATTTAATATTTTTTTTTTTATCAGGAGCCTTCAGAACATTGCACCCACAATCAGTGCTCCTGCACACTCTCCTTCCAGCTTTTTTGATCATACCTTTATACAGACTTTTGTTAGAAAGCTGGAGGAAGAGTGAATGAGCCACGAGTGTGCTCATCAGCAATCTTGTAGTTCATTGAGAAGAAGCCTTACACAGCCACACTGATTTTAAAATGTGACAACAGGTGCAGGGAGAGGACCCCCTCCCTGTTAGAGGATTGCATGCGTGCACTTTATGATGCAGTCATATTTTTAAGATAGACAAAAAAATTCTTGAACATTTTGGGAAAAAAAACAAGCAGAGCATACAATATAAGTAATGCATAAGGATAAATACATGTTGTACAATGTTTACACTCAATGAAAGATAGAGGAGGTAACAATAATAATGGAGGAGGTCAGAGGTGCCCAGGTGAGTAGGAGCTCGCAACAGTCTCTCATGAGCACCAGAGAGGTGTATACAAAGCGTATTGATAAGGTAGGCAGAGGTGTTAGGTGCTATTAACAGAACCCTATTATATATGAAAAAAAAAAGGAATAGGGGATTAAGAGTTACAGCCAGAAGGAGTGCACCATTGGGTTCAAAGGGCAGATAGACATGGGTGAGTTTGTAAGGAATAATATAGTAAAACAGCGGACTACGAGGGATATCATGGGTAGAAAGTTCTAATGAAGTGGACTCTAGATTCAAGGATCCTAGGGCTCCAGTTCTGTAGGAATATGTAAGCAAGTGTGCTGTAGCAAAAAGATACACAGAAAAATAGTGATGGTTAAGTATAGTGACCAGTTCAGAGGTGGATGGGAACGTATGGCTTTTCCATCGCTTATCGATGGAAAGACAAGCTGCTATAAAAGGTATGGGTTAAGAAAGTATGAAACTGGGGTGGCCAGAGTTCAATTCCAATACCTAGAAAGAAGAGTTTGGGTTCCGGAGTGTAGGATATATGTGTGACTACAGTAATATACTGAAAAACCTGTTTCCAAAACTGAGGATTGGACACTGCCACCAAATATGTGTGAGAGTTCCATAATGTCCGCAATCACGCAAGCACAGAGGGGAGGAGGATGAAAAAATAGAAGTGAGCTGATGAGGTGTATAGTGCCACCAGCTTTTGTAAGAATTCCCAATGGGAGATGCATCTGGAGTGTTGTAGAGGTTTTCTATTGGTGGAGTGCCACTGCTGTAGCGCTGTAGAAATGTTAAGTTATGATTCCCAATATTATTATGAAAGGGTCTTCAGATGTTGATTATGTTCATGGAGTAGGGTGTAGAATTTGGAAATGCGAATGGTGGATGAAGCTTCGGAGTTGGAGAGTTTAAGAATATGTTCCAGTTGAGCGTTCTCCCAACAGTAGGCGTGATAATATGTGCCTCACCCGAATAAATTTGTAGAAGTAATGGCAATGAAGATTATAGGAAAAGGAGAGGTCCTGGAAATCACAAATTTGTTTTCCCAAAAATAGGTTTTGGAGAAAGGTCATGCCTTTAGTAAATCAAAGGTGTAAGTCCAGATCAGAGGTCGTAAGCTGAAGAGCGAGGAGAGAAACATTTTGTAGTAAGGAGCAGGGAATATTCCATTTAATGGAGAGGAGAGGAGTCCAAGTATGGAGGGTTGCTGCTATAGGGCTAAATAATGGTTTATATTGGGTGGGGGCAATTAGTAGGACTTCCAGAACACGCTTGGCGTTTGCCTAAAGAGCTTGTGATTCAATTTGAGTCCAAGAATTAGAAAGTAAGGGTTTCCACCATTGCTTGGCTTGAGCAAGAATGTTGGCCTTGTATTACTTGACAATATCAGGTGCACCCATGCCAGACAAAGTGTTTGGTATAGTAAGAGTGGCATTGCAAGGTCTCTTTTTGTTCCTGATGAACTGATTGATAGTAGTTTGTATTTGAAGAAGCTGTGCTGAAAGAATAGGAATTGGCAATGTCCAGAAGAAGAATAGTACATGCGGTAAGAACATTTTAGAAAGAGCGAATCAACCTGCCCAGGAGGCTCGAGAAGTTTGAAGAGATGTAGATATGGAATTATGTTTCACTATCAGTGAGCCTAGGTTCAGATGGAGAATATGGGTGCTAGGGAATGTGAGTTGAACACAAAGATGGTTAAAGAGGCAGATGGGGCCCAGGAGAATAGAGACTCCCGATAGATGGTAGATTTAGACAGGGGGTCGAGGGATATGTCTATCATATGAGATTTGGTATGGTTAACTTGTTATAGAGAGACAGAGCTGAAAGTTGCTAATGCCTCTTGGATAGCCGAGAGAGAGCGTAGCGGGTCATTGATTGAGAGTAGGACATCGTCCGCATATGAGCTAATTTTGTATTCAGTCTAACCTACTTTTATACCTGAAATACGGGGATAAGTAAGGATTGCCTGTGCTAGCGACTAGAGCAAAAATAAGTAGGGACAGGGACATCCCTGTCGAGTGCTGTTACTTTTCTGGAGGGGGTCTGACAATAGTCCCAATGTCCAGATTCAAGCAGAGGGGGATCCTGGACATGGGCTTCAAATGTTGTATTCTTCTTGTCAAGCCACTCCTGAACAATAAACAACGTCAGAAGCGTCTTACCTGGGCTAAATAAAAACAGATCTGGTCTGGTGCTCAGTGGTCCAAAGTCATCTTTTCTGGTGAGAGTAAATTTAGCATCTCATATGGAAACCAAGGACCCAGAGTATGGAGGAAGAATGGAGAGGCACACACTGCAAGATGCTTGAAGTCCAGTGTGAAGTTTCCACAGTCTGTGTTGATTTGGGGAGCCATATCATCTGCTGGTGTTTGCCCACCGTGCTTCATCAAGTCCAGGGTCAACGCAGCAGTCTACCAGGAGATTTTAGAGCACATAATGCTTCCTTCCGCAGACGAGCTCTATAGGGATGCTGACTTCATTTTCCAGCAGGACTTGGCACCTGCCCACACTGCCAAAAGCACCAAAACCTGGTTCAATGACCGTGGGATTACTGTGCTTAATTGGCCAGCAAACTCACCTGACCTGAACCCCATAGAGAATCTATGGGGCATTGCCAAGAGAAAAATGAGACATGAGACGAACAATGCAGAAGAGCTGCATGTCGCTATTGAAGCATCCTGCTGATGCCTCCAGGCTGATGGCTTCCATGTCACGCCGCTTTGAGTCAGTAATTGCTGCAAAAGGGGCCCAAACCGAGTACTGAGTACATATGCATGCTTATACTTTTCAGAGGTCCGATATTGTTCTATGTACAATCCTTGTGTTATTGATTGCGTGTAATATTCAAATTTTCTGAGATTGTGGATTTGGGGTTTTCATGAGCTGTAAGCCATAATCATCACAATTATGACAAATCACCGATTGAAATATCTTTCGTTGCATATAATGAGTGTATCTCATATATTAGTTTCACCTTTTAAGTTGCATTAGTGAAATAAATTAACTTTTGCACGATATTCAAATTTTTTGAGTTTCACCTGTATAAGTGAGATTTAGGGGTGAGGAAATCAGAGACATGCTTCCAAATATTCATTTGAAAAGCCGTCCTGGCCCGTGGATTTGTGAAGAGACAGAGAGGAAAACCTCTGTGTTAGTGAAGGGGGAGGATAGTGCCTCAAGTTGTGTGGGAGATACTTTGTGTAGGGCCATGGATTGCAGGAATTTGTTAATTATGTTGGGCGAAGGGGTGTTCGAGTCTGAGGGAGAATTGAGATTATAAAGCTGGGAGTAGAAGAATTAAAAAAGGTTGGCAGTGAGAATGATATATCGACTGTGGACATCTGCATCAGCTTGGAGGGGTTGAAATGGGACCGAATTACGAATAGCTATAAACACACTTTTCCGTTTCTGAGGGGCATTAGCAAAGTAATAATGGGAGAAGGCTTTGTGTTGACAATTTGGGGGCTTTTGTGCATGGAAGTTCCGTCTCTTGTACACATAATATGTCCCACTTTGTTAATTTTGCTTCCTTCCACAGCATTTCCCTCGTGAAGGGGTTATTAAGGCCTTTAGCATTGAGGGAGGTTATTGTAATTGGCATATGGAAGGGAAGGAGACACTGAGAATTAATAGAGGCCCATCTTGACTCAGAGAGATCATCCGTGTCCCAGAGGCATCAGTTGTGGAACAAATCTTGTACATTACCCTTGTGGGGTATCGAGAAATAGAATACCATGATGTTAAACAGAGTAGAACAATTTCAGTAAACAGATAGTAATGTGTACAATAGCAACAACAAATAAAGAAAACTACAGTGGCCGGGATTCAGATACATCTGCGTATCTTTAGGCGGGCGTAGCGCATCTCATATGCGATACGCCAACGTAACATAGAGAGGCAAGTACAGTATTCAGAAAGCACTCCCTAAGTTACAGCAGCGTAGCGTAAATGGGCCGGCGTAAGCCCGCCTAATTCAAATTAGCAAGGCAGTGGGCGTGTTGTATTAAAATCAACCGTGATCCAAAGCAAATGAGGGGCCAAACGAACGGCGCATGCCCCGTCGCGGACGTATCCCAGTGCGCATGCTCAGAATCACGTCGGATAGAATGCCTAAGATACGTCGAACAATGCCTACGACGTGAACGTAACTTACGCACAGCCCCATTCACGTACGACTTACGTAAACAACGTAAAATTTGATGCTTGTTCCGACGTCCATACCTTAACATTAGCTGCGCCTCATATAGCAGGGGTAACTTTACGCCGGACGTAAGCCTTACGTAAACGGCGTAGCTGAATGCGACGGGCACAAGTACGTTTGTGAATCGGCGTATCTAGGTCATTTGCATATTCGACGCGTAAATCTACGGAAGCGCCCCTTGCGGCCAGCGTAAATATGCACCCAAGATACGACAGTGTACGGCAACTTACGTCGGTCAGCTGAATTCATATTTCAGGCATATCTAGTGTTAGGATTCTCTGTCACTCCCACCTGTCCTCCAACTGCCATTATGGCTTTCCATACTTTAATTGCCATCTTAACCATAGGGGTTAAATGAATAAATGAGTTAGCCTCCAGCACTTCTATAATTGTTTTATGGGGGGCCCCTTGAATCATTATTAATTTATATCTCCTCCTGATTCTATTTTTACTCCGAGATGCTGCAATTGTGCTGCCAAAAAGTAGCAGCGTGGGTGTGGTACTGCCATTCCCCCCTCCCTCATTGGCAGCTGCAGAGTCTGCAACCCTATTCTAGCTTGTCCTCCTTTCCAAATTAATTCTCTAAACAGAGTATCTATATTCCTGAACCATTTTTTATGTATCCATATTGGCGCATTATGTAATACATATAATAATTGTGGCATCCATTTTAATCAGGTTACACCTCCCTGCGACCGACAGTGGGAGGTGCCGCCAGATACCAATTTTGTTTTTAAATTTAAGCAACAGTGGAGCCAAATTATTCTCTATGTATTTGTTGAGATCCTGTGCAATGACTATTCCTAGATACTTGATTTTCCCCACTGTCTCCAGCTGTGGAATCCCAGCCAGGATCTGGTTCCTCATTGGATCAACCGGCATTAAAGCAGATTTCTCCCAATTTATTACCAGTCTGGATATACTGCCGAACTCTCCAAAAATAGTCATTGCCTGCCTAATGGAGTGACCCGTGTCACCAAGGAAGAGGAGGACATCTTCCGCGTACAGAGCAATTCTCTCCTCCCCGGTTGGTCTCACGAATCCCTTCATTGTTCTGTCCCTTCTTATAGCAGTCCAAAATTTTAAAACATGCTTCAAAACCGAACCGATGGACTGCTGCCCGATCGGACCAAACCGATGGTTAGTACAGGAAAGCATCGGTACAAAACCCGCGCATGCTCATAATCAAGTCGACGCATGCTTGGAAGCATTGAACTTAGTTTTTTTCAGCACTTTGTGTGTTTTACGTCACCGCGTTCTGACCCGATCGGATTTTGAACTGATGGTGTGTACACACATCAGACCATCAGGCCACTTCAGCGGTAAACCGATGAAAATGGTCCGTCGGACCATTCTCATCGGTTTTGTCCGACCGTGTGTACAAGGCCTTAGTCTTACAATTATTTTATTTAACCTACTAGCCATTATTTTAGCCAGGATTTTAGCATCTGCACATAAGAGAGAAATGGGCCTATACGATGTGGTTTCCAATGGATTCTTCCCTTCCTTGTGCAATACTATTATCATGGCCTCAGTCATTGAGGTGGGCAGCTTCCCCTCTACCATGGCCTCATTGAGTACTTTTATAAGCTCTGGGAGCAACACTTTCCCGTAATACTTATAGGTCTCTGCCAGAAGCCCGTCCAGTCCTGGGGACTTCTGATTAGCCATCTCTTTGACTGCTAACTGAGTCTCTTCTAGAGTTATCGGGGCCTCCATTTGCTCTTTCTCTATTCCCGTGAGAGTTGGTAATTCTAGGTTCCTGAAGAAGCGTTCCAATTCCTCTCCACCCGCTGTTCTTTGAGACCTATATAGTTTATCATAATATTCTCTAAATGTGTCCGTAATCTCTGACACATTTGTGGATATGTCTCCGTTACTTCTTTTAATGGCCGGAACAGCGGATGGGGTAGAATTTGTTCTTACTAAATGGGCCAGCATTTTTCCTACCCCCTTCCCATATGCCACTTGTTTTTGAAACATTCTCTTATTTTCTGATTTTCTCAGCAACTCTATTTTATATTCCTGTTGCTTATCCAGCCATATTCTTTGCCTCTCCTCCATTGGATTTTCAATATATTCCTTTTTGGTGTTCTCTAATTCCTTTCTAATCCTATTTTCCCATTCTTTTGAAACCTTTTTTACTTTCGCCACTTGTTGGATACATAGACCTCTAAGGAATGCTTTCAGTGTGTCCCACATCACCCCCCTCGTTGCAGTTCCCTCGTTAAACTCTATAAACTCTTTTATTTTTACCATTGTCTCCTCCGGATCCCCCATTAATTCAAACCATAGTGGGCTTATTTTCCATACCGCGGCAGACCTTTTCCCCTCCAGGTTTACCGTTATTGTCACCAAGGAGTGGTCTGATACCTCTCTGAGCTGGTATACAATTTCCCCAATTATTTGAGCAGCTTCCGCATTGCCCAGGACTAGGTCTATCCTGGACAGTGTGGAATAGGTACTAGAGCAACAGGAAAACTGCACCTCTTCTGGATTTCTCATTCTCCATACATCAAACAGACCTACCTCTTGTAGAAACTGATACAGCCGGCTCTCTGTGGTATTCTGTAGCTTTACCCTTGGGAACCTATCCATTTTCTTGTTTACTACCTTGTTAAAATCCCTTGCTATGACAGGAATCCCGGGTCTATCCAGCATAAAATCCATTAACTTATACAGTACCTCAAGTTTAAAGGAAAACATAGCGCCCCTCGTCATCAATACTGGCCGGCTTGCAAGTAAACACCACTCCCCTTTTTACCAGGATCGCCACCCCCCTTGAATAAGATGTATGGACTGAATGATATTGATATTGAAATTTCCTATACTGAATCTGTTTTTTAATATCATTTGTATAGTGAGTCTCCTGTAAACAGATTAGTCCAACTTTATGCGAATCTAATGTATCAAATACTACTGCTCTTTTAGCTGGGGTACCCATCCCGCGAACATTCCAAGATCCTATTTTTAAAATTCTATCCTGCATTAAATCCCACGTTTATACATTCTATAATCAAGGGTCCATTTACAATCTAATACCTTTAACCGCTTAACGCCCGCCGCATGTATATGTACGTCCACAGAATGGCACGTACAGGCATATGGGCGTACATGTATGTCCCCGCCTTCTTGTTGGTCAGGGGTCCGATCGTGACCCCCCGCTACATGCGGCAGGCGTCTTACCTCCGGGAGCGATCCGTGATGAGGGGGCAGCTGTTCGTTTTTGTCGGCCCCCTCGTGATTGCTCCCAGCCAATCCGGCAACCCCCTGCCGTGTGACTTCCTCTGCCTGTGTAATGTAAACACTGGCAGAGGAAGTGATGTCAGCTCTCCTCTCGGCGGTACTTTCAATCGACGAGAGGAGAGAAGACATCACAGTAAGTGGCACCAACACTACACTGACACCACACACATAGGCACACTTAACCCCTTCCGATCACCCCCCCCCAGCCCCCTGTCACAGTGTCACTGATTGCAGTGATCATATATTTACTGATCACTGCATTTAGTGTCAGTGTGACAGTTAGTGTGACAGGCAGTTAGTGTTAGGTCCAGGGTAGCCCCGTACCCCCCTAATAAAGGTTTAACCCCTTAATCACCGCCCTAGTTATCCCTTTCACCCCCTATTGCCAGTGTCACTAAGCGATCGGTTTTCTGATCGCTGTATTAGTGTCACTGTTGCCGCTAGGTAGCTAATTTTTTCTTTTTATATTATATTTTTTTTTTACTAAAGACTTGTGGCTGAATACATTTTGGCCTAAATTTTTGACTAAAATTTAGTTTATTCAATTTTTCTTATAACAAAAATTAAAAAATATTGTTTTTTTTTCAAAAATGTCGCTCTATTTTTGTTTATAGCGCAAAAAATAAAAATCGCAGAGGCAATCAAATACCATCAAAAGAAAGCTCTATTTGTGGAAAGAAAAGGACGCAAATTTTGTTTGGGAGCCACGTCGCACGACCGTGCAATTGTCTGTTAAAGCGACGCAGTGCCGAATTGTAAAAACGCCTTTGGGCATTTAGCAGCATATTGGTTCGGGGCTTAAGTGGTTAAAGAAGAAGTGGACACAAAAAACTACAACAGAAAAAAAAGGAAGAAAAAACAAAATCATAACCGATTCCCAATTTGCCCCACCTAGTGGCCTCATACCTCCTTATTCTCTTTTTCTTCTTTATATAAGGCAAGACTATTATTTTTCTCTGATTTCAATTTAGTGAGCTTATAATACATGTGTTTTATCCTTTACATTCTGTGACACCTTACTTATTCCCCTGTGATCTGTTATCTGTATTTTCCTGCTATCTACCGTGGTTTGTGCTTGTTGTGTATATATGTATCTTTCCCTCCCTGTATTTGGTCCCTTTCCTTCCCCCTGAAATATCACACTAGAGTGAAACCCCCTTCCCCCCTACCCTCCCTCCTCCCATCCCCCTCCTACACCTTCCTAGTTAACCCCTAGGGGCTTGTTGTGTGGCCGGTTCCACTACTCCCATACCTACATTCACTCCCCCTCCCTCCCCCCCTTGCACCTCCCTCCCACCACCACTTACACCCTCTCTTATTGGATTCCACTCTTGTCCCATTCTTGCCCTTCTCTTAAGTGCAAGCCCCCCCCCCACCACCCCTTACTTCAATAAATTTGATCCTCCTTATCCCCCCTTCTTACTTTTAATTCTAAACTAAGTGTCCCCTCCTTCCCCTGCTGATAATTGATTTTTTTTTCCTCCAACCACAATGTCGCTCCCTCAGGGGTATAAAAAAAATGTTCTAGCCAGCGCTATCACCCGTAGCCGCGCTGGGTATAATAAGGCATATGAGAGATTGACTTTCTGCATTTTCCGCTTAGCCTCAATAAAACTCGCCCTCCGCCTCTGTAGAAGAGGAGAGAAATCAGGATAGAATGAGACCTTAAAGCCGTCAAAAAAAATATTCCCCATCTCTCTACTCTTTCTCAATAAAGACTCTTTATCACGATAATTAAACAATTTCAGTAGCATCGATCTTGGGGGGGGGGGGGGGGGGGGGTGGTTTAAAAGGAACTCTGTGCGCTCTTTCTATCATAAATGCCTGTGAAAAGCTCTCTTTACCAAATAACTATATAAACCAATTTTCTAAAAATTCTATAGGCTTAGACCCCTCACTTTTTTCTGGCAATCCCACCAATCTAACATTGTTCCTTCAAAGTCTATTTTCTATTTCGTCCATTTTTTCCTCAAATTTATCCACTTGGGTCTTCATATTCTTAACATCTGGCCCTGGTCTATTCTAGTGGGATTCTGGCAGGTTGGTTGTAAGAGGGTTGGGGGCGATGATAAGCCCCAGTTGTGAAGTTGCTTTATTCCATCCTTAAGAGTAAGAATGGAAATTGTTTGGTACTGGCACGTGACAAGAATTTTCGTGGAGTAGCTCCAGCTGTAGGGGATTTTTTTGCCCTGGAGTGTAGCTGTTTGAGCAGAAATATATCTGTGAACGCATATGGGTCAGGAAGAGGGTGCCTAGAAGCAGCTGCAGCCATTAACCTTTCCTTAACATGAAAGAAATGTACTGGCGAGTACATCTCTGGGTACCATGTCAGGTAGATGTTTGGGCTTAGAAATGCCCTGTCAATAATGAATTATTGTGGAATATGTGAGGGAAGGAGGAACTCAAAGAGCTGTAGGAAGTATGATTTGAGGTCTGAGTTGCTGATGGTCATGCCATAGAACTTTACATTGTTCCACCTACGTCCCCTTTCACACTTGTACGACTTCAAAGTCGTGTGACTTTGTCGCAATTTTGCGGCTGCGATTTTGCTGCAATTTTACTGTGATTTTGCTGCAATTTTGGATCAGTACTACTTTGCCACAACTTTGCCAATAACCAATGAAAACATACATGTGTGATGTAATTCCTTTTCCTGCCATAGTTGTTTCCAGTACCTGTTTGCTTCCTGGTTGTTGTGGTGTGGTGTGTTGTAACAGAAAATGTTTGCTACTCAATATATTGCCACAGCAGTTGTCATTGCTGCTACTGCAGCAGTAGTAGTGCATGAGGACGAAGAGGAGGAGAAGCGGAGGACAAGGACAAGGACATTTTTTTTTGGGCTGTTTGGAGCACATTGTTCCTGAGGAAATAACCAGGAAGTGAATGTGTGCTAGAAAAATGTGCTTGGGAGGGGCTACTATGTTGAAAGGATTGGGTGGGACAAGGGTCAAAAAGCTGCTTGTGCTTACAGCTTGTGCTTACAAAGTCGTACTGAAATTGTGTCTATATTATTCAGGTACGATTTGCATGCTACTTGAGGGTTTAACATTGAGGTCTATGGACATCAACTCACATGGAAGTTGGCCCAAAGTAGTGCAGGGTCTACTTTGAAGTTGGCACGACTTAAAGTCGTACCAATATGAATGGAAGTCATTGAAAATTATGAAGAATGACTTGTCATGCGATTTTGCACACCAAAATCATGGGACAAGTCGTTTAAGTGTGGAAGGGGACTCAAACTGTCTTCAAGGTCTGAGATATTATCTTTGAGGTGCTTTATTTCCTCTGCTTGTTGATCATAGGAATCAACTAACTCATTGTGTGCATCAGAATATTCCCCCATTTGGGAGAAGGGTCGCTGGTTCGAATCCCAACCACAACACTACCTGCCTGGAGTTTTCATGTTCACCCTGTGCCTGCATGGGTTTACTCTGGTTTCCTCCCACACTCCAAAGACATGCTGTTAGGTTAATTGGCTTCTGTCTAAAATTGGCCCTAGTATATGAATGTGAGTTTAGGGACCTTCGATTGTAAGCTCCTTGAGGGTAGGGAACCGATGTGAATGTACAATGTATATGTAAAGCGCTGTGTAAATTGAAACTGCTATAGAAGTACCTAAATAATAATAATCAGTGCAGCCATCTATATTATCTGCTCAGTGTAACCTTTTGCTTACCGGCTTATTGCTGGTAGAAGCAGAAGTGAAGGGTGCTGCACTCTTGGGTCTGTGTTTCGCACCAGAAGTGCTGTGAAGACTGTCCTCCTCTGTGTCTGAGAGAATGTCAGTATAGTAAGAGTGCTGTGTAGGATAGGGCCAAGCCCAGGATCTAGCTCGGCCGCCATGTTGAGAGGCGCCGATCACAGATTTAGTAAAGAAGTCGGCAAGGGCGCAGCTGCTTTCCTTTCTTCCTGGACATGACAGGTGGGAGTGCAGGTTAGCTAGACTGGGTGAGAGGGGTGAGTATTTCCCCTGGAAGTCACTCAAAGCCACTGTTTGTTCTCCAGGGAGAGCGGAGCCAAGCCGCCATATTTGTGAGTGGCCAAGCCACGCCTCTCTAATTGGAATTCTGAGCTTCAAGTCTCTGCGATAAGCCCTGGATGAGGTCTTTTGGAGGCAGTAAGGCATCATCATGGTCCATGGCCCTAGCAAACTGTGAGGATGGTGATTGTGCCACTATGGATCCTGTAGGAGAGACAGCATTGGAAATGAAAGACCTGGGAACTGTTATAGAACCCAACTGGAATAGATCAGGATTTACCAAAGTGTGAGGATGGTCCCATGTTGAAGTAAGTGACCAGGGGTCCTCCAGGGCACAGAGTATAAGAGCTAGCCAGTATTAATCAGGACTGGATTTAGCTGCAGACTTACTCCAGACCCCAGATTGATCCTGCTCTAATCACTATAGACTGAGTCAGAAAACACCAGGAAGTAGGCCTAGTGGCTCATAATAAGTCACAAAGCTACAATCCAAAGGTAAGGGCTGGCTGAAGACATGGATGGTCAGGATACACACAGGAGGTCAAGGTAGGCAGAAGACATAGATAACCAAGAACAAGCCAGAATTTAAGATAGGTAGCAAACATGTAAAACAAAGAACAGTCCAAAGGTCAGAAAAGATAGACACAGATAGGCAGGAACAAGCCAGAGGACATGGCAGACTTCAGACAAAGAAAATCAGGAATCAATGCATAAGATGCTGGCTGGAAAACAGAAGACATTTTTTTAGGGGTAGGGCCTTACATATACCCAATGACGTGACAGACCTCAGGTGATACACAGAGATGAAACAAATTCTCCAACATAAGTTGTATTTGTTTATCTGCCGCATTCTCTTCTTTAAATCCATTTTAAGTCCAGTATTTATAATGCTTTTCTGAGCACTCAGAAAAAGGGGAATAGAGAGCTAAAGTCACACTCTGCATAGCTCAGTGAGGAGAGCTTTTAGAGCTGATTGGAGGGAGGGGACACACCCCCCTTCACGCAGCACACAGCAACAGAGCTGAGGCTGTCAATCAGCTGGAGATCCCTCCCTGCTATCTTTTTTCTCTTAAAACAAGAAGACAGGAGTTTAAGATCCACATTAGAATACATATGAGGGGTTTGTCCTTCGAAATGCATTACCAACTCCCCTTAACCCCACACGTAGAGGTTGCCATGAAGCAACGGGAGACTATTGGTGTAGGTCCCAATGTTGCATGACAGCGCAATTGTCAGTTAAGGCGACGAAGTGCCATATCGTAAAAAATAGGGACAGGGGGGGAAATCTTCCGTCTGTTAGTAGTTAATTGAGACATGCTCCCACCCTATAAAAGGATATGCTTTGTTCATATTTCATGTCTGAGGCTTGCATACTAAGAATATGTTGTATAAACTATGGCATTGACAACAATGTGATATTTAATCTCCAGTAAGGGAGATAGTTCTGACATCTTCAATATGACATTTTATTATAAACAGAACAATACAACAGACACAGTAATTGTCAAATAATTGCTCGGTAACAGTAACTTAAGCAGAAGCATTATAAACCTATCTTTATCTTTATGATTTTCTGGTGAAGAAAAACAGACATTCACATCCCTTGTTAGAACATTCTTTAAAAGACTCTACCAACAGAAAATATTACTTTAACATCATTTTAGCCAGTTTTCAGCTAGTTTTTCTATAATATACTTGTTAAAATAAAATCATACACTCACTGTAGCCTCTATATATATATAATATTAACTATTTGATGTTTGAGTTGATCAGTTCGAGCGGATCATGCAGTCAGTTTATGCATTTTTTGTTATTGTATACATATATAATTTCACCCATTTAGATATGTCATTCTATCCATAATCACCATCTCCATCCACAATGGTTTTATCTGCAAGCCAACAGAGCACAGCAGGCACCATGCATGGCTGCAGAGACCATTTCCTGATTAAGATGAAATTATTCCCTTCATTAGTGATGAGCTGAATGTAATTGGATTCAGTTTGCGGGAGGTTTGTCAAACTGCGCCAGTTCTGAACAGTAATTCAAACATGTTATACTTACCTCCTCTGTGCAAGGGTTTTGCACAGAGTGGTCCCCCTTAGGCACCCGCACTCTTCCATGATGTCCTGCTGTTGCGTCCAATATGGACACAGATAGCAGGACTTGCCCTGCCCCTGGCTCCCGCCTCACTGGATTTGATTGACAGTAGCGGGAGCCAATCACTGCGCTGCTATTAGTCTATCTAACCCCATTGGATAGATTGTGCTCATCCCCGTTTGATGGAACAAATCAGATTCAGGTAAGTAAAAGGGGGGATCTGGGGGGCTGCTGCACTACAGAAGGATTTTCACCTTAATGCATAGAATGCATTAAGGTGAAAAACATTGAGGGTTTACAACCCGTTAATGATTGAAACATAAAACATTCATATGTATAAGGGGGCGTGGTCGGCATACAGGCAGCATTGACTTACTTCCCTGAGCTCCGTGGAAAGTCCGGGATTCAGCGACGTGTACCAGCATATTGGGACCTTGTTTCAGTGCGAAATCTGCACCTGGAGACCCTCCTCATCCCCCTTTAGTGTGGCATGATGTCTGCCAAAAGAAAGGGTGACAGGCACCCTCAGAAAATAGCAGCTTTTCTAATCCAGCTGGCCCCCCACAGCTGCAACATCTGCATCTCTGCCAGCGTGGCACCCATTTTAATAAGCCAAAACACAGAAGATGGAGGGGACGGCTTTATGGAGTTCCCCAACCCTAAACAAGGCTTATCCCTGGGCACTCCACTGGCAGGCAGCCTGCCAAAGCTAAGATGAGGCTGGACACAGATTGCACAGTAACACCTGAGGTGAGCTTAAACAATGTGCATGCTGTTAAACCCTGCAGTGCTCCTGATCTTTTTGCTAGTTTACCTACAAATTATCAGCCTATTCTAGACACCATGCTCAAAGACATGCAATTGTCTCTATGGAATTCTTTGCTGTCAGATATGTTGTCTATTATGCAGAGCTTACACGCTGATATATCCCCAGTTTCAGGCAGAGTGACACACATTAAAAACCAACTAGGGGGCTTTGCATCAACCGTAAACGACCTAGTGGATGCACATAAGGATAATCTTGAGGATCACGCTTGGCTCAAACGCAAACTGGCAGACCTGGAGGACAGGTCACATCGTAACAACATTAAAATCTGTCACAAACTACGGTGAACGAGAGTGAACCACAACTGTGGTTAAGGAAAGATTTCAATGCATGTCTGTATGCCAAGTGATTATCAGTATTGGACCCCAGGCGCCACTCTAATCAGATAATAAGAGTTTGGGGGATCTCTACATCATATCACTCACATACAGGAATGCATTGAGCTACTAAGGGTGGAGGTATTACAACATACCTTCAACCCCTAGCCTAGAAAGGTTATGGTGAGCGAAGCACAACTGAATCAAGGAAAAGATTTCAATGAACTTCAGTATGCCAAGTGATTATCAGTACTGGACCCCAGGTGTCACTCTAATTAGAGAATAAGAGTTTGGGGGTTCTCTTCATCATATCACTTACATACAGGAAAGCATTGAGCTACTAAGGCAGGAGGTATAACACACCTTCTATCCTTAGCCAGAAAAAGGTATACGAACATGTTCAGTATTTTCGGGCGGAAGCCCGTATACAAGTAACAACGAATGTCAAGCACGTAGCATATGAAAATACTGTATGCAATTAGCAATCTACTTAAGAGAGGCAACTTTAGCTTAATTAATGTAAGAGTGTATGTCCGTTTAAAATATTCCACAGCGATCAGCTGAAGGCACACTAAGTAATCCCAAGCAGCAGGATAGTATTAAATAAGCCAGATTTAAATACAGTACTTTGTGAAGGCTATATGTGAAGCGGGTAATTCTAGAGCAGTATAAGTAACGTAATGATGCTACTTATCCATTTGCAGAGGATGAGTGTTGTCCAATAAGCAGAGTATTGTAGCAGCAATGGGATTCTGTAGTGCTGGGTCTCCTGGAGGAAGATATCTTAGGATGTCCCCAGTAATGGCATCATGCATGGCAGTGTGGATCCAGAGATTAGCTTGATTGTGGCAGGGATCCAGCGTGGCATTGTCTCCAGCTTAGGGGTAGATGGTACCTGTAGTTTTGTAGCGTGACCGGCTACGACTGACAATATAGAGAACAGCGTGTAGCAGACACGCTGTTCTATTTATTAGGATGCAGCATATGTGCCGAATTGAGCGTTAATTACACTCGGCACGTCCGCGTTCCACGCTGGAACGCATGCCGCGCCGAGCGATGACGTCAGTGCGCGGTTGCCGTATGCCTTCCAGCGTGGAACGCAATACGGCGACGAGCGCCGTTTACAAAATCAGAGGAATTGCAGAAACAGTGGAACCCCAAGAGCTAGCGGGATATGCAAAAGGGCTTATCAAAGCATTACTGCCTGACCTTAAAAATACTAAAATGGTGATTGACCGTATCCATCGTTTGCCTAAACTGCCATCTCTGCCTGCCACCATTCCACGAGATGTGATTTTACACACACACTTTTACTATGTCAAGGAACAAATAATGCAGAAATAGAGAAGTATACAATCTCTACCTGATCCATACTCACACCTTCAAATATTTGCTGATTTATCGCATAGAGAACTTGCCAGGTCACATGAGTCCAGGTGACAGATGCACTCCATAGGAGTCAGGAGTGTACCACTAAGGTAGTGGACCCTAGGACTGACTGCTGTGGATTGAACTCTGGGAGGTTCAGGAAGACAGGTCCACTGGAGCACCAACACAGATCCCACTAAGAGCTAGAGCATAGATTCCCCAGGGCGTGAAGTCTAAGCCAGCAGGTGTTCACCAGAGCCTCTAGTGGTGAGGATGGACTGCCCTGCAACTGGCTCCAGGTCGCGGCCCCCAGGGTCTCCCAGCTCACGCTCATGGTGGACTACAGGAAAAAGAGGAAGGAAGCAGCAGCTTGGAACAAAAAGGATAGTCAGGAGATTAGCCAAAAAGTCAGGGTAACAAGCAGATAGGGATAGTCGAAGAACACGCCAAAGGTCGGGGTATGAAGCAGACAAGAACAGTCAAGAACAAGCCAAAGTTGGTAAACAGGATCAGACTTAGGACACAGAGCAATGAGCACATGGAAGCCAAACACACACAATATTGATCAGCAGGGCTGGCTTGCAGTGCACAGGTTAATAAAGAGTTCTCTGTTGGAGCCATGCTTTGAGGAGAGATTACTTAAAGTGGCTGTATAGTCAATTGTTTTTCTTTTACCTACAGGTAAGCCTATAATAAACCTGTAGGGTTTAGAAAATATTCCCCTTGCAATGCGCCGCTGACTTCAGCGGCGTATACACATTAGGGATTCTCGGCTGCAAGCCCGGCAGACGCCGGAACTTGCCGGATATATGTCTCCGGCACGCATGTGCAGGAATGACGACATTGCGGCTCCAGCCATTCACATCACTGGAGCCGCGATACCCGAAAGACACGCCAAGGCAAAATGTGATCTCCCTCGGCATGGACCTGCTGAGATACCGACGCCTCGTTCTAAGGAGCATACTAGCTCATTATGCCTTTTGCCTTACAGGTGTACCAAAAAAAAAGTATCAGGGGGTATACAACTGCTTTAAGGAGCCAGTTGAGAGTGGCTGGACACATGGAGGAGAGGTAAGCTGACAAACAAACATTACTGCATAAACATGACAGTTCCCCCCCCGTCACAGTTAGTGCCCATATGGGGTGTCGGGGAGAGCGGAGGAACACACATCACTCTATGCCTAGTTTAGATGGAGCTTAGCTTTTCTTTCTGGGGAACTGTTATGGATCGTGTCTGCTAGATTGTGGAGTGTCAGATAAGCTGTCATGGGTTGATGGAATGGGAGATCATAAACGTGGTGACCATTACAGTGGTGGCACAGCAGTGAGATGTTTCCATCGCCAGAAGAAGAGCTACAAGGACACAGGACAATGGAGACACAGTATGAACGTCTGAAGCTCTCTTCCCTCATGGACTTACTGGAGAGCAGGGGCAGACCGGCAAGAAACAGTAAGAAAAGGGACATTATTGCAGAACTTGTCAAAATGGAAAGAGCTGAAAGGCCCGGCGTAACAGACAGGACACACGAGAAAGAAAGTTTTGATCGGGCTGTTAAACGAGGACTGGCACAGTATGGTCCTAATCCTCCACTGGAGATCATAGACCTGGTTATAGCAGCTGTGGATGCCACTTGGCTACATCAAAGTGGTGCTGCAGCAGCAGACGTCACAGCAGCACCAACTAAAGAGAGATGAGAGGTACAGATACCAGTCTCCATGGAAGAGGAATTCAGAAGGAGGTTACAAGAGATGCAGATACAGCACAAAGGACCAGTATCAGAGGAGGCCCTGCTGGGATGGTCGGATGTGATTCGTTGCCAACTCTGGAAGGAAGCGCTAGCTCTTGAGCAGCAACACCAGGGGAAGGTCCTCCCCTCCATCCATGTAAGGTACTGGCCGCAGTATGACGCACGAATGTCGTTATTGGGGGAACAACCGAAGCAGGAGTGGACAGCCGAGTTAAGCAGGCTGATCTGGGCAGAGATGCGGTTGGACGAGAGCTACAGAGCCCTCCGGTGGTATGTAGCCCAAGAGTGCCCGTAATCAGCGGATGACAGCCCCACGGAAGGCTTTGACTATGATGGCCTGGGACTATTGTATTGGAGGATGTCCAGTGATCCTGACTTCGGGGATGATAGGGAGTGGCGCTTGGAGGACATAATGGAGCACAAAGAGGAATAATTGAATGTCTCGGAAGGGCACTGGTTACAGGAAGATTTGGAGTTTCTGGCCATTCAGGAATGAAAGCTGGAGATCGCCTACAGACAGCTGCTAGACTCTGCTCAGCAGCAGGGTGGGGCTCCCGTTGCCTGGGACTATGAGGAAATTTTAGATGACAACTCTGAAATCCTGGCTGATGAATCGGCAGTGGAAAATCTGGAGATTGCCATCCCTAAAGCCGAAGCGGATGGTGTGGAGTTCCAGGGAGCCGGGGCAGTTGGCCCCTCTCTTCAGCAACAAGCTTAGGTGGTAAAGCTTTTACTCCCAGCTGAATCACTGGCAGCAGGGCAGGATGCTACTGGCTGCTGCACACAACTGCAGCTTGCACTGACATCGGTGGATGGGACTGTGGTCTCCACTCACAGCAACCCAGCAGAAGAGCTGGCACCAGAGCAGAGTGCCACAAGCCTCTGCTCTCAACTAGCAGGAGAGGGAGTTCCTGTGGTAGTGGATGGGACTGTGGTCTCCACTCACAGCAACCCAGCAGAAGAGCTGGCAACAGGGCAGAGTGCCACAGGCCTCTGCTCTCAACTAACGGAAGAGGGAGTTCCTGTGGTAGTGGATGGGACTGTGGTCTCCACTCATAGAAACCCAGCAGAAGAGCTGGCAACAGAGCAGAGTGCCACAAGCCTCTGCTCTCAACTAGCAGGAGAGGAAGTTCCTGTGGTAGTGGATGGGACTGTGGTCTCCACTCACAGCAACCCAGCAGAAGAGCTGGCAACAGAGCAGAGTGCCACAGGCCTCTGCTCTCAACTAACGGAAGAGGGAGTTCCTGGGGTAGTGGATGGGACTTGTCTTCACTGACACAACCCCAGAAAATGGTGCGGCACTGAGACAGGAGGATGTCAGCTTTGCTTTACAAGCACCGGGGGATTTTCACCTACCACCAGTGGTTAGGACTTCAGTCTCCACTGGTATACCCCAGGGATGGGGGCCAGTTGGCCAGATCCCCAACAGCATGATGAACTGAGCCCAGTCACCCTGTCTTCTCTCCAGAGGCTGAAAGGACTCCAGGGAGAAGGGCCAGTCCAGGCTTCTCCCCAGCGGCAGGCATGTTCTCTGAGAGAGGCAGAGGTTGGCTGGATGAGTAATGCTCTGTTTGGAGCAATTTATTTGGGGTACGGTATGGATACCAGCATTGGAGGACTGGAACTACTGACTAACTTTGGAATCAACCCGTTTGGGGTTCCCTTCTGTGTCAGTCTCCCACCGAAAGGGGAGAGATGTAACAGAATGACACGTGACACCCAGAGACCTTTGAAGGATGGGGGTACTCCTGTGCCAGCATCACTAATGACTCTTGGGTCTAGGGTCACCCTGTGCCCCTTTCGGGCATAGGGTGACTAAGAAACGATAATTCATGTTTTGCAGGATATCTTGGAATATTACAGTTTGGTTCATGCTGACCCACACCAGGTCAATAGACTCTTGAAAGACATTCCATTGTCCATTGTGTGATGCTAAGTCTGAAAGGTCAGATGTCTCCTTTCAGGGGTAGGGAATTAGCATGTCAATTATGTTTAGTAAAGGAATGTGTTTGTGTAACAGGTGAGGGGAACTGACTGGATAATGACTAATAATTAACTCATTGTCTAAGAGAAGGTGTATTGAAGCCCCCCATTGTGTGATGTGTGGGTGGAGTGTGTCTTTGTCCCTGTGATTAACTGTAACTGCATAAAAAGCTGAGAGTGTACCATTAAAGTTCATTCATACATTTTGATTCAGAGAACGGAGCTTGTCTCGTTATTTCTGGGGAATTGGTATAGATCGTGTCTGTTGGATTGTGGAGTGTCAGATAAGCTGTCGTGGCTGATGGAATGGGAATATCGTAAACGGTGGTGACCGTTACAGTCCCCATCAACATGAGGACATCCTCCCCATGTTGAGGGTATGTGACCTGATATGGTTCAGAAGGGGGGCGCTCTCTCTCCCCCCCTCTTTTTCTGCGGCCTTCCAGGTTGCATGCTCGGATAAGGGTCTGGTATAGATTTTTGGGGGGACCACCACATAATTTTTTTTGTATTTTGGCCTGGGGTTCTCCTTAAAATCCATACCAGACCTGAAGGGTCTGGTTTGGATTTTGAAGGGAACCCCTACGCCATTTAAAAAAAAAATTGGCGGAGAGTTCCCCGTAATATCCATACCAGACCTGAAGGGCCTGGTATGGAATTTGGGGGGACCCCCACACAATTTTGTTTTTTAATTTTGGTTCGGGGTTCCCCTTAATATTCATACCAGACCCAATGGGCCTGGTAATGGACTGGGGGGGGGAACCCATGCCCTTTTTTTCAATGACTGTTATCTGTATTTCCATGACCCGACAATTCATTATAACCGCGAGTAGCTTTAAATTACTTTTTCCGTTTAGAAATGTCATTTTGTGCAGGGACTGTTCTAAACAGGGGGGAAATGTGCCACGTTACAGGCATACTATAGACACCCCCAGGTATGAAATTTAAAGGAATATTTCACTTTTATTGTTTCACTTTAAGCATTATTAAAATCACTGCTCCCGAAAAAATGGCAGTTTGTAAAACTATTTTTGCATTTATACATGTCCCCTGGGGCAGGACCCAGGTCACCAAACACTGACAATGCAATAACTTGCATACTGTATTAACCTTTAAAATTAACTATTTTGATTTTTCACATTCGTGTCCCATAGACTTTAATGGTGTTTGCGTGTTCGAACCAATTTTTTGCCAGTTCGCATATTCTGCTGCAAACCGAACCAGGGGTGTTCGGCTCATTCCTAAAAACATATATGATTACATCACACATGTGTAATGTGCATAATTGGGTAATAACATTCCTGGAAGAAAGAGTCCACACACCTAAAAAATAAAAAAACGTGTAGTAGGTGATCTTAATTGTCCGTGCTCTACCAACACTTGTGTGTGAAGAAACAAATAGGTAGATTCAGAAAGAGTTAGGCCGGCTTATCAGTAGATAAGCCGACCTAACTCAGAATCTATTAAGACTTATGTTTAAGTGTATTCTCAAACAGAGTTACGCTTAAACATGTCTAAGATACGACGGCTTGCGCCCTCCTATCTTAGGTTGCAATTTTGAGGCTGGCCGCTAGGTGGCGCTTCCATTGCGGTCGGCGTAGAATATGTAAATAAGTAGATACGCCGATTCACGAACGTACGCCCGGCCGCCGCAGTACATTTACGCAGTTTCCGTAAGGCATTATCAGGCCTAAAGTTATTCCATCTAATAGATGGAATAGTAATGTTAAAGTATGGCCGCCGTTCCCGCTTCGAAATTCGTAATTTTTACGTTGTTTGCGTAAGTCGTCCGTGAATAGGGATTTACGTCGTTTACGTCCATGTCGAAATCAATAGGCCCGTGCGGCGTACTTAGCCGCAATGCACACTGGGAAATGTAGGCGCCCGGCGCATGAGCAGTTAAAAAAAACCATCAAAAACATAAGGTCAAGCCCCATTAACATAAAACACGCCCCCTTAAACACATTTGAATTAGGCGCCCTTACACCCGCCCGCTTTATGTTACGCCGCCGTAACTTAGCAGGCAAGTACTTTGAGAATCAAGTACTTGCCTCGCTAACTTACGGCGGCGTAGCCTAAACACGCTAAGCTTTGCCGCCGCAACTTTGCACCATTCTCTCTGAATCTACCTAAAACTCACCAAATAGCTAGATGGGGGAAAAAAATAGCATAGAACTCAGATCCTTAGAAGGATAAGCCACATCAAAGGGAGATGATCCTTAGCTTATTTTGCATCAACTGATAGATCTTTAAATTCCAATGCAGGCAAATGCTCAAAAAAAACAACAACAAAAAACAGAGTACATTACATAGAGCAATATAGCTTTGCAGGATAAACCATAGAAGGCTAGATTGTGCACTTACATTCGTGTGTGCTATAAGCTAGCACTGGCATATACAGCTCTATAACAGGAAAATATGACGTTCCTCTGACTCTCTGCGTGCATTTCAACACTCCAGAGACTAGAACCAGGCGTACCAGAAGTGATGTCAGTGCGGGCGCGAGCGCAGCCTCAATGCATTTTGTTATTTTATGTCCTCAGGAAGCTTGGCAGACCGACATACCACACAGGCTGAATGTCAGCCGTTTTTTGTTTTTTTTAAACGGCCGTTGTCTCTGGACTTTGAGCCCTTGTGTACCCTGCTTTGACCTGGAAATCTTCTATATGTAATACAAATGTGTGTAGGATTGGTTAAAAGGGTACAGAAGCTTGAACTATTGTTCTATCATTTTATGCAAAGTTGTGCTTGATAAAGCCATTGTTTCAGATCAAGGCTGCATTCATCAAAAATGTTACTGAAGTAATACAAAAATATAACATTTGGATTAAACAAAAGTGCTTTATTATAGTCTGATTGCAATTCCATATTGCATGTGTAAATATATTTTGCATTGTATAACGATGACATACTGCAATTATTTTTTAAATAGTTTGATCCTTCAAATCTTTTATTTTTTTAGAAAAATAGAAAATATAACATCTCTCTCCACTATTACTGCAGTGTAAGCCGCCAGTCTGTCTGCACTATTCTCCTTATTGTAATTCACCACATTGCTCATGAAAAAAAGATGTATGTATATTTTAACATTTTACTGTGCTGAGCCCAAGATTTATTGCTATATTTCAGAGAAAAAGAATCATATTTAACATGCTTATTATGCTGTTATTATGACACTCACATTTTTAAATGTATGCCTTTTAAATGTCACTTCAATTGTGATGAACTCTGGATGATAACGCCACTGCTGAAATCTAATGATGAATTTGCTGCTTCAATAAAAGGAAAGGGTTTTATTTTTTATTCTTATATAAAAAATTGGTTTTGCTATCTGCTAAAGCAGCATTCTATTAACTGTATTATACTTTTTTTTTATACATTTATTTTTAAAATAAAAAGAGTATTTTGGATTGCTTTTTTTAAATTGCACATAATATAAACATTGAAAAGTACAAAAATTACAAAGAAAAGTGTTGCCTGATTCTTAAAACATCTAACCCCAATTTAATTTCAAATCAATTTCCAATGTAAATTGGCAATGGCAAACTACCGTATAATATATATTTTAGTCATCTTTATGATGAGCAGGACCATTTTGAAGCTGGACAAATTGGTCATATGCCTAGGGTACCTTTATTATGAGCATTAACACACTTTAGTATTGGTGGTCAAGTACAGAATATTGTAATATTATAATGGTAATATGTTTCCTGGTTTGTATCCTGACTTAGAGCTTTTCTTTTTTATAAAAATCAAAGGGACATCGCCAAGAGGGTACTAATTATTAATCCTCTCCAAATTGAGAGACCTCAATCAAAGATAAAAAAAGTAAAAAGTGACAGCCCTGTGTTCATGTATGTAAAAATGTGAATGAATGTGATAGTCGCAAACATATAATACCAAGTAGTGATAAATCTGAATATTAATACCCAACAATCCTATATAATGAAATATTGAAAAGAATTATACAAATATAAAAATATAAATACCCAGTGATCCTGCAGTGAAATTATAGGCATATAAACGTGAATATATATATATATATATATATATATATATTACAGGCATATAAACGTGAATATATATACGGGCTCGCTTCGGATCTGTCAATACCGGAAGCAGACATTTGATACAGCGTGATGATGATTATTGTGTCTCTAGGACAGATAGCTAAACCTTCTTATCCTATAAACTTCAGATACCATATTTCTTTGATCTCAGTTTTATTAGAACAAGCCAGGTGACAAAATAACCTCAATAAGTACAATATTGCATACAATACAGCATACATTACAGAAACAACGATCTACAATACAGTATGAGATAATAAAAATTGACTTTTCAAGTTCTCTAATGCCGCATACACATGACCGTTTTTCATGACGTGAAAAATGCCATTTTTTTAATTGGTCATTAAAAACGATCATGTGTAGGCTCCAGAGCATTTTTCTTGATGTGAAAAATGGGCACTAAAAATTTAGAACATGCTCTAATTTACATGATTTCTTTGGTCTTTTTAATATAGGTTGATCATAATTTTTTTGCACATGTTAATATCACTGCAGGATCACTGGGTATTTATATTTTTATAATTATTTTCACTATTTCATTATATATGATTGTTGGGTATTATTATTATCACTACTTGGTATTATAGGTTTGTGATTATCACATCCATTCACACTTTAACACACCTGAACACAGCGCTGTCACTTTTTTATTTTATTTTTTAAACATTGTTTATTTTACTTTCATTTCAAAAAGAAAATAATTAACAGAAATTAGAGCATAAGTAACATTTCCATGTACACCAATGTATCGGACTGAACCCGAAATAATTCTCCTCCCTCTGCTCCCCTGAGTGGCTAGCCCCTCCTCATCCTCTACAAAAACATTGCCAACCAACCCAAGGATTGTCATCGAGCAGCCGGTGCCAGACAGAAATACATGTAACTGGCAGTGGCACACTTAGTATGTGCTACTGCCAGATGCCATGTCCAGGTGTACTGTACCCCTCCCCCAGAGGTAAGTACCTGTCCAGGTGTTCTGTGCCTCTCCCCTGAGAAAGGTACCGTTCCGGGTGTACTGTGCCCCTCCTCCCAGAGGTAAGTACCTGTCCGGGTGTACTGTGTGCCCCTTTATCCTGAGATAAGTACATTTTGGAGTGTACTGTGCCTCTCACCTTAGAGGTAAGTACCTCTGCCCCTCCTCTTAGAGGGAAGTACAGTACTTGTCCGGGTGTACTGATCGCTCGTCCAGGTAATCACACACAGCTTGCCACCCCCACCCTGATCAAATTGACACCACACAGTCCACTGAGAGGCCATGTCCTTTCCCTCCCCCATCAATTCCCTTCCACTCCAGAGATTGCAACGTCCCAGTGGGCTGATGCTGCCCGACCAGCCAGTAGAGATGGGCTTGGGCATGTTTGGGCTCCTAGTCCTAACCCACCTGCCCAATCCCACCAGAAAGCCAACACTGCACACAACTATTGACAAGCAGTGAGACATTTCCCAGTCCGCAGCTGCACAGACCGGGAAATGTCTCACTGCCTGTGATTAGCAGTGTACAGTGTGTCCGCTTCCTGGAGGGATTGGGCAGGTGGGTTAGGATGAGGAACCCGAACCCACCTCTGCGCAGCCAGTCCAGACACCAAGTGGCGCTGGCCTCACACCCCCCCAATAGGTGCCACCCTCCACTTTTGGTACGCCACTGACTGCAATGAACAGGAAGGGAAATAAAGGGGAGGATAAAGAATCTCCTTCACAGGGAAAGAAAAAAGGATTTATAAGAAAGGAAGTAGAAATATAAATACAGGAAGAAAACAGAGAATACATTTAAACAAATCTCCTACAGCATTGCCAAGAGGCCAGTCTCACCCCCACCAATTGTGCCAAAAGTAATATTGGTTCAAAAATAATTTTCAGGCACCCAAAAGCCAGCTGATATGAGAGATCAAAACTAAGGATATTCAGGGCACACTCAGAGGGAAATCAGCGTCAGGATCCAAATCAAAATCACGATCAAAGGGGGTATTCCTGTATGGAGGAAGTGAGAAAGAATGAGATAGGAAGGTCAAAGTGACAGAGAAAAGAGAGTATATAGAGAAGGATATTGAATTAGCAGAACAATGCTACCTCTGAAGTAATCGCATATCCATTGAATATAGTTGGTGGGTTTTAGTTGGATAGTAATGCAACATTATCTTTAATTGATTTGTAGGTATCAGACAACTGGAATTCTGCCCATGCCTACTAAATTCTACTAAATTGGATCAGTTAGTCCAGTTTATAATGCATAATAGATTCCATGTCATGGATATAGTCCATGAGTAGCATTCATTCGTTCACAGTGGTAACTGTGGGTAGTCTCCAGCAGTGTTGCTCATCTTCCTTTAAAAAAAGTAATTAGTTACAGTTACAAATTACTTGTCCAAAAAAGTAATTGAGTTAGTGACTCAGTTACTTAATTGGCAAAGTAATTAGTTACTCAGCAAAGTAACTGACTTTTTTTTGCCGGCGTATAAGACGACACTGTGCCATCTGTAAACATGCCTCACTGTGCCTGTAACATGCCTCACTGTGCCTGTAACATGCCTCACTGTGCCTGTAACATGCCTCACTGTGCTGTGTAACATGCCTCACTGTACTGTGTAACATGCCTCACTGTGCTGTGTAACATGCCTCACTGTGCTGTGTAACATGCCTCACTGTGCTGTGTAACATGCCTCACTGTGCTGTGTAACATGCCTCACTGTGCTGTGTAACATGCCTCACTGTGCTGTGTAACATGCCTCACTGTGCTGTGTAACATACCTCGACGACGATTTTCGGCTCCCTACCTTCTCCTGTTCTCCGTATGTCAGACGTCGGCGGCCATCCATTATTCAAAAGCCACGCCTCCTTCTCAGGCTTTTTCGTGATAGGCGGAACAGTAATTTTCCCAGCAGAGCCTCTGTTCAGCGTTCCGCCTATCACGGATGTCTTCTCGTCCGAGGCCGAGGCTGAGGATGAGAAGGCATCCGTGATAGGCGGAACACTAAACAGAGGCTCTGCTGGGAAAAATTGTGTTCCGCCTATCATGGAACAACAATCAGAGGAGGAGGTGCCCTTTTTAATAATGGATAGCGGACGGGACGGCTGAGCTCAGCTGACAGTGACAGGTACATAGATGTAATTTTGGTAACGCCGCCCAAGTAATGGGAACGGCGTTGCCGAGAGGGAAAGAGTAATCTGGTAGATTACTCGTTACCCTCAAAAGGGCCATCGTTATGTAACAGCGTTTATTTAAACGCCTTTACTTACAACACTGATCATCACACTCCACCTCCACATGCCCAGCAATACTGTACAATATCAATATCATCACACTCCACCTCCGCTCCACATGCCCAGCAATACCCTATGATCAAATGCTGCCAGTGCCAGTGTGAGCGTGCCCATCAATTGCCGCCACTGTGCCCCATCAGAGTGTCAGCGTGCCAATCAATTGCCACTAATGTGCCCCATCAGAGTGTCAGTGTGCCAATCAATTGCCGCTACTGTGCCCCATCAGAGTGCCAGTGTGCCAATCAATTGCTGCTACTGTACCCCACCAGAGTGTCAGTGTGCCAATCAATTGCCGCTACTGTGCCCCATGATCAAATGCTGCCAGTGCCAGTGTGAGTGTGCCCATCAATTGTTGCTGTGACTGTGACACTGTGCCCCATCAGATGCTGCCATTTGTCACCTGATCATCACCAGTTTCATTTGCTTTGCTAACCTTTTAATCTGGACTGTCACTCTGGTCTGGTGAGGCAGACTTCAGCCAGCGCCGGTCTTCTCTTCTTGGTTCCTTCCCTGGTCCGGGCACAGGCAGGCAGTTAGGCTGCTCGGGCGGGAGGAGGAGGAGCCTGGAGGAGGTTGGATGTCGCGCATACTCAGGCTGCAGCCTGAAATGCACTGTGGCCTGCGGGCGGGACAAACTGGGAACAGCTGATCCGAGCCGGTGGATCTAGGGCACTGCAGAATGCCACCGCCCGCAAGGTCGACTGGAGGTGGAGGTCTGGGCGGAGTCGGAGGACTTGGAGTCACTGACGTGAGTGACAGGTGCAGTGATGCTGCTCTCTCCGCTGCTGCCGGAGGAGGAGAGGAGAGGAGGTGGGTCGTGGGTGGAGTCGAGTCGGAGAGCGCAGTTCAGGCAGCACTGTTCCCTCAGTCGGCCGTCTCCCTCTGCTTCCAGTCTCTGCATGTGATGTCACTGGTTGCTACACGCCAAGCGGGGCGGCCATAGCAACCAGTGAATTTATTGTTTTATTCAGCTCCACATGACATGACCCCCTCTGCCCCCCCGCACGCGGTAAATGTAATTACGGTAACGCCGCCCAAGTAATGGGAACGGCGTTGCCGAGAGGGGAATAGTAATCTGGTAGATTACTAGTTACCCTCAAAAGGGGCTGCGTTAGGTAACAGCGTTTATTTAAACGCTGTTACTTACAACACTGGTCTCCAGTATCTCAGTGTCAAAGTTAATGCAGCATTAATAAGATTTTTTAGTAAGTGTTTAGGTGGTAGATTGAGACTCATTGACAACATGCATCCTGCCTTTTAGCTACAGTACTTATACCTGGTAACTCAAAACCTGCTACAGTTGTGAGTTAGACACCGAATGCAGCAGCTAACAAATTTGATAGTAAATGTTACATGTGTCTTCTAATTTAGCTATGTTACACTTAGTACCTTTTAGTGTCCTTCAGCGGTGTAGGTAGACAGATTGACTTGAATTTTCTGTGCTGTCAGTGAAATGGTGGCATTGTACTGTAGATATATGGCCAGGCAGGACAAGCAAAATTTTGGTAGGATATACAGGTACGTCCTTTCAGTCTAGCCACTCGTTCACACCCTGGGAGGTGTGCAGCGGCCTGGTCTGTGATTGCTGTGGTCCTTGGACACAGTACATCACTGGTCTAGGTACAGGGCTAATGGAATTGGCCATGTTTCATTTGATCGCTGACACAAATCATATAATGTAAACACAGGCTGCATGCTGCAGCCATCGGCTCTTTTTCCCCTCACACAGAGAGTGCGTGAGAGGAGAAAGAGTGCTGATCTATGCTGTTCTGTGAGTTACTGAGAGTTTTCAGTGATTTTACTGTGCTTCACTGTTAAAACACACAAGAGGACATCTACAGCCCCGATTGCAGCCACACCAGTGTAAAGCAGGGTATACATAGACCAAAACTCATCCAATTCTGCAGGAACTGGATGACTTTCGGTCTGTGTGTACAACTCACTGTTCTACAGAAGCTGGCTACTGTTGGAGAACGATCATGCTGGGAAAAAAGCATTCAATCAACACTTTCAGCCAATGCTGGTCTGTAAATTCTCCTTGTCAGAACACAATACAATACAATAGCTCAGTGGGAGAAATCCTTGTGTCACACATAATTTGTGTTGATGCTGGGTTATGTCAACATTTGTCATAGTGTTCCCAGTGCACCATCAACAACTTTCCTAGTGTCCCCAGTGCACCATCAACATCTTTCAGTGTCCCCAGTGCACCAACAACTTCTGTCAGTGTCCCCAGTGCACCTTCAACAACTTTCCTAGTGTCCCCAGTGCACCATCAACATCTTTCAGTGTCCCCAGTGCACCAACTTCTGTCAGTGTCCCCAGTGCACCAACAACATCTGTCAGTGTCCCCAGCGCACCATCACCATATGTCAGTGTCTTCAGTGCACCATCAACATCTGTCAGTGCACCATCAACATCTGTCAGTGTCCCCAGTGCACCATCAACATCTGTCAGTGTCCCCAGTGCAGCGCCAATATCTGTTTGAGTATGTCATTGTCACACCAGTACCTGATCACCATCAAACCAGTACAGTGTCACCAGAGCCAGCAAAAACCTGAGCGTCATGTCCACAAAATTGTACACAAGTGAGGAAGCTTTCCAGATTCTGAGCATGACAGCCATAATCCTTTATGGATTCCCTCGAATTCATGAGCACCTATATTCCCCCCATTTGCATTGCACCCAGGTCCTCAGATAACCAAACATTTTATGCCTATTCATTTTATATATTTTTTACCAATGATTTATTTAAATCTTATTGTGGACCAGTGTAATCTGTATGCCCAGCAATACATTGCCAATAATCTGAATTCGTCTTATGTCCACCCATTTCAATGGAAAGCTGTCATGGTTGAAGAATTAAAAATTCTTAACAGCACAGGGGTTTCACTTATGCAGAGTAAGGGGCCCCGGAGTAGTGTTTCCGAGCAGAGAAAACCAAGCTTTTGGTTTTCTCCAGGTTTTGTAATTTCCCGTATCTGGGTCTGGAGTTTGGAGACTTTGAAGAGCTTTGGGTGGGAAAAAGCCTATGCCCCTGTGTTTAGGTTTTACCTGATCAAGGCCCTAAGCCTTGTGTTTCTGTCTTCTGTTCTGACTAATTCTTTGGCTATTTGCTGACCATGTCTCGGCCTGCTGCCTATACTGACTCTGTCTTGTTTATGGACCATGTTATTGTCATCTGCCTGTACCACTTATATGCCTTGCTGACTACATCTATGCCTGGCACTAGTACTGACCCACCTGCATGTCCCACTGGCTGCATTCCTGTGAGGCACCAGTCCCACCCAATTTCTGTGGACAACTGCACTACTGAAACCACATGAACATTTTGGTTACCCTTTGTTCAGTCTCCTGTACTTCCTAGCCAGTGAACATAACATTGTGTGATACACTGGATTGCAAAGTTGGGTACATAATTAGTCCAAATATTGAAAAAGTCTTACACATGAGGCATCCCCATACTCGGGAGGAGTATCAGAATGTGTTTTAAGGTGAGAAATATCCTATATATTGACAACTTTGTGTAGGAAAACTAAATTTTCCAAAAACTTGTGGCAAAAATTACACTTTCAAAAGGCTCATTATGCCTCTTGGGCAGGAAGGGGTGAAAGAGTAGTGATATCATTTAAGGGGAATGTAAGCAATCAGTAGTCAAAATGTCCTCGCGCATGGTGCACAGAGGGTTTTACAGTAGTCACAGTAGTAGATATGCCTGACATCACCATGACAAGTTCACTGCTTAAAAAGTACACTGGAGATTCCAGTGATAAATACACATTGTTCTGTTCCCAGTACACGTTTTTCTGTGTGTAGCTCGACATGCAACTAAACCCTCCTGTTCTACAAAAACCCAGACTGAGTGTGATTTTGAAGCTTTATTAACAAAACAAGATACATATAATCAGCATATGAAGTATACATAAATACAATAAATATGGTAGGCTATAGAAAACTATAAGTATTTCCCACTAATGATGCTGTGTTTAGAGGATGCAAGTAGATGCATGTTATAGTCCAACTTGTGCTCTGATAGCTGATTCAATTTTTCAGTCTCTAAGAAGAATTCCAAATACCCAGGGTGCACCTGTCTCTCTTCCTTAACCTGAAGAATGATGGTTATTTTGTTAAAGGTGAACAGTTTCTAGATTCTGCATAAACAGTAAATTTACCACTTGCTCCATCTTGTGGTCACATCTGCTATTGCAGACAAACAACTTAATATCCTGCTGGAGGCAGAACACCTTTGCTATTGTTTAAGCAGTAAATTGTGCCTTATCAGAACAGAAGTAACAAAAGCAATATTATTTGGATGACCAATGTGTGAGGGTGTAAGCAGGGGTAGTCCCTCTCTCCTAATTATGTATTCCTGTCACTGATGAGAAGCTGCAGCTGAGATACAAGTTATGCCAATTACAAAGGAGGTTGTTCCATTTTTTAAGGGTTAAAAAAATATTTCACTCATGTTTTTAACCTCCCGGTATGATTATGTCAGATTTTAGGTGCTGAAAGCGGTACCATTATTTTGCATGGAAATTTGGCGTTTTATATTGTAGGCCTGTAATTCTCACTTAGGAATAACTCACTTAAATCTGTCCAAACAAGAGTCTAGTAGACATCCCGGGTATGATAAAGTTTGAAAAACAAAATCATAAATTATATTATAATAAATAACTATAAATAATTATAAGAAATAATAATGTAATTATAATAAAAATTATTCAATAATGTAATCAAAAACACTGAAATTTGCTCAGTTGCAGAATTGTCGCTGTCATTACTTTTATTGTTTGATGACAAATTTCCCCACAAATCACTATCGCTCAATTCTGCAAGTGATTCTAAATAATTTATTATCGCTGTTTTCTTGCTGGTCTAAAACCACTTTTGATGTAAAGGGACACTTTTTGGTTGCTATGGACAATCTCCAGTTTCCAGGCAGAAAGAACAGTTTTTATTATATAAAAGTGCATGTAGGAAACTGGACAGACCACTGGGGACAAAGGGGGGTGTGTATTTATTTCATACAGTACTGTAATCTATAAGATTACAGTATACTGTATGTATTGTGTGTATTTACTTTTTTGAATTTGTTGCCGATCTCTGCCCCCGTGCATCATAACGTCGCAGGGAAGGGAGCTCGGTGGCACATGGGCACTGTGAATCGAGCGAGGAGGACACAGCTCGATCACACAGCGGGGAGGCATCGCAGGATCCAGGGACAAGGTAAGTAACCTGTGCCTGTGGATACTGTTATGCGATCCCGAGTTGGGCTCGGGGTTACCGCTTTTGGTGCTGAAATTCCACCCCGAGCCAGACTCAGGAATACCACTTAGGGGGTTAAAGGAGATTTGTATTTAGATTACATTTTTTTTTTTTTTTGGGGTTTACCAATTAGACATGAGCCAAGTGGCCTTGTAACAATGGTCAAGGAGGGTTGCCAACCAATAGCAATCCTTCTCCCTAATACCATGTTTACACGGGTCCCTTTGCAGACTTTGAAGAATGAGGGAGCCATGCACCACAAGTTTGCGGAGGCGTGACAAGCAGACTCCTCAGATTCACTGAGGATTACATTATCTGGAAATGCCTCCTCCCAGCCACGTACTACTCTCAAAGGTTCTGGGAATGGAAAACCAGATGTTAAGGGTTGACGTTTGTTATCCCCTCCTTCAATGCCTCCAAAACTGCAAGAATCCTCCCCTCCTCCTCCTCCTCCCTCTCCTTGTGTGTTGTGTGGTATCAGAAGAATGGTGTCTACATAAAGCGGGCCATGAGAGAAAAGGAAGTCCTCCTCTTCCTCCCACTGCTCTGCCTCAAGTGCCCTGTCCAAAATGTCATGTAAAGTCTGCTCCAGCAGGAACACAACAGGGAATGTGTCACTGGTGCACGCATTGTCACGGCTCACCATCCTTGTTGCCTCCTCAAATGGTGACAGTACAATTCATGCATCCTTCATCAGCAGCCATTTGGCATGGGGAAAAAAGCCAAGCCGGCCTGAGCCTGCCATTCTGCCATACTGACACATGTACTTGTTGATGGGCGTCTGCTGCATGTGCAGCCACTGCAGCATTGCCAAAGTCGAGTTCCACCTGGTGAGCATGTCACGTGGTTTACGGGGAGGTGGAATTCCTGCTGAATTTCAGCCAACAGCACTGGCTGTGTATGACCGCCTGAAATGGCTACAGGCTCTTTTGGTCTGCTTTAGCAGATCTTCCAACCTTGGGTACCTCTTTAAAGCGGAGGTTCACCCTCAAAATGAACTTTCTATCTATGCTATCTGCAGCCTTAATAAAGGCTTGTAGCATTGTAATTTTTTTTAATCTGTACACTTACCTGTCTTCAGCCTCACTTCCGGGTCTTCTTCCTTGCAGGGAGTTGGCGTGTCGCTCCTTTTCCCCGACGGGGAGCTCTGCGCAATGTCTCCTGGGAGTGAGTGTTGATCCTCCCAGGAGACGCGCTGTGCTCGAGGCATAGATGATTGACGTGCGGGTAAAGCGCGTCACGCATTTCGAAAATATCCGAGGGGGACTCGGCTCTTTACGGCGCTATACAGCGCCTGCGCCTGCCGTGTAGAGCTGACTGCGCAGGCGCCGTAAAGTGCCGAGATCCAGCTCGGATATTTTCGGAAGGCGTGATGCGCTTTACCCGCACGTCAATCATCTATGCCTCGTCTTAGGAACGCCTACTACCCGGGGGAGCGAGAACCCGGAAGCCGGGTGAAAACAACGATTAGACGGTAAGTACAGCGGAGAAAAAAAACAAATCTAGCATACTGTCGATGTCAGCAGAATGCTGTATATAACGGTATATAGATGTTTTAGGTTGAACCCCCGCTTTAAGAATTGCCGCACCACCAAATTGAGGACATGTGCCAGGCATGGCACATGTGTCAACTTTCCCTGTCTAAGGGTGGACAGGCACTGTGGTAAACCCGCAATAACGCACTGAAATATACTGCATTAAACATGCAGTAACACACTGCAATGTACTGCAGTAAACATGCAATATTGCACTGCAATATACTGTAGTAAACTTCCACCAACGCACTGAAATATACTTCATTAAACGTGCATAAACACCCTGCAATAGCGCACTAAATTATACTGCGGTAAATGGGCAATAATGCACTGCAATATACTATGGTAATACTACACTGACGCACTGCAATATACTGTGGTAAACATGCACTGAAATGTACTGCATTAAATGTGCAGTAACACACTGCACTATACAGCAGAAAACCTGCAATAATGCCCTTAAATATACTTTGTTAAACATGCACCAAAACACTGCAATATATTGAGATAAACCTGCAATAACACACTGAAATATATTGTATTAAATGTGCACTAAGACACTGCAATATATTGTGGTAAACATGCATTAATACACTGAAATGTACTGCATTAAATGTGTACCAATGGACTGCAATATACTGCGGTAAACGTGCATTAAAACACTGCAATATACTGAGGTAAACCTGCAATAACAGACTGAAATATAATGCGTTAAACGTGCACTAAAGCACTGCACTGTATTGCAGTGAATGTGCAGTAACGCACTGAAATATACTGCAGGAAACCAAATACCCTGACAAAATGAAATGACACTAAAGTAAAAATATACAGTTGCACTACATTCACACTAAAGTGACACTAAAGTAAAAATGGATGGTAGCACTACACTCACTCTTCATTATCACTAAATTCACACTAAACTGATACTTAAAGCGGTATACCGCTGGATGTTTTTTTTTTTTTCTTCCTGCAAGGTAAAGTCATAATGTGCTAGTATGCATCGCATAAACTGAAACTTAAAACAAAGCTGTTCCATCCCCACAATATCAGCACTGCAGCTGCTTTCATTTCCACCTGTCTTGCTTCCGGGTTTGCAGGCTCTGGCTCTGTGACTGGCCAGAGCCACAATGATGTCACCCATGCGCATATACGCGAGTGCCACCGATTATGGCACAGGGCTCAGAAGGAAGGGCACCAGTGCCCCGGATGAGCTGATGGAGGAAGTAAAACAGTATAAGTTAGAAGCAGGATAGGCTTCTTTAAAGAAAAGAGTTTTCAGGGATCGTCTAAATATGGATAGATTAGGGGACAGTCGGACAGATTGGGGTAGGGAGTTCCAAAGGATGGGAGAAGCTCTGGAGAAATCCTGGAGGCGAGCATGGGAGGAAAAAAGGGAAAAGGGAGCTAGAGAGCAGGAGGTCTATGGAGGACCGAAGAGAGTGACTAGGTTAGTGATGTAGCTGGGGGTCGAGTTGTGGATAGCTTTGTAAATTATTGTTAGTACTTTGAATTGTATTTGTTGGGTGAGTGGGAGCCAGTGGAGGGATTGGCAGAAAGGGGTGGAGGACACTGAATAGTTGGTAAGGTGGATGAGTCTTGCAGCAGCATTTCTGATGGACTGAAAGGGGGGATAGTCTATGTAAAGGTAATCCAATGAGGAGGAAGTTGCAGTAGTCGAGGCAAGAGATGACCAGGGAGTGAATTTAAAGCTTGGTGGTGTCATTAGTTAACCACTTAAGGACCCTGCCTGTTTTTCAGATTTGGTGTTTACAAGATTAAAACTTTTTTTTTTTTGCTAGAAAATTACTTAAAACCCCCAAACATTATAGATATATTATTTTCTAACACCCTAGAGAATAAAATGGAGGTCATTGCAATACTTTTTGTCACACCGTATTTGCGCAGCGGTCTTACAAGCGCACTAAAAAAAAATGGGTCACTTTTATTCCTATTACAAGGAATGTAAACATCCCTTGTAATAGAAAAAAGCATGACAGGTCCTCTTAAATATGAGATCTGGGGTCAAAAAGACCTCAGATCTCATATTTAGACTTAAATGCAAAAAATAAATAAAAAATTGTCATTTGAAAAAATGACAACGAGAAAATATGCCTTTAAGAAGCATGGGCAGAAGTGACGTTTTGACGGGTGGGGGCCATCTTGCCCTCACTCGTATCCTAGCCGAGCAGGAGGAAGGACCGATCGCCTCCGCCACTGCCGACGGCTCCGGTAAGCGGCGGAGGGCGTGGGAGAGCGGTGGGAGGGGGACCATCTCCCGCCGCCGAAAATGGTGATCTTGCTGCGAATCCGCCGCGGGGACCACCATTATCGTTTAAAGGACCGCTCACTGAAAAGATGGATATCTCAGTTGTGGCAGCGGCTACTGCCGTTACCGAGATATCCATCTTTAAAAAAATGACGTATATATACAGTGAGCCACTAAAGGAAAAAATTTTTTTCGCTGAAATGACTGTTTACAGGGTATAGAGACATAATAGTTAACTGATTCCATTTAAAAATGATTAAAAATAGATAAAAAACAATCATATAATGTACCTACAGTTTAGTTTCGTGTTTGCTGTTGTTTCCTGGTTCTCTGATGTACAGAGAGCCAATAGAGGGCAGTGAGCCAATAGAGGGTAGTGATACTTTATCTAAAACTCCTCAGCACCAATCCAGTTTAGTTTTACACACAGTAATCACACCTCCTTGATTAGTCACCACAGAGAGAAATCTCCTAGTACTGTGGTGATCAGGAAACAGACAACCAGGAAGTGTCCAGAACAGAGAGGATTTACAGCAACATCAAAGCAAAAACGAACAATGAGGACATGAAACCAGGACTGCAGTAAGGTAAAGGAAGCTATTTATCTAAAAAAAAAAACCTTTAGTGACCCTGTAAGTGGCCAATAAAGCGACATATTCTGGAAATGTTACGGAGGCTAAGGCAGCATGATTTGGACATCGATTGGATGTGGGCCTGAAAGGACAGTTCAGAGTCTTAGGTTACCCCTAGCACCCTGGCATGTGGGGACGGACTGATAGATGTGCCATTGATCTTGATAGAGAAGTCAGGGGAAGGGGCACGTGGGGGAGGAAATATTAAGAGCTCAGTTTTAGATAGATTCAGTTTGAGGAAGTGGTTTGACATCCAGGCTGCTATATCTGTTAGTAAATCAGTGATGCGTGAGGAGACTGATGGGGTGAGCTGAGGGGCAGAGAGATAGATTTGGGTGTCGTCAGCATATAAATGGTAGTGGAAGCCATGGGAGGCTATCAGCTGACCCAGGGAGGATGTGTAGATCGAGAATAGCAGAGGTCCAAGGACAGAACCTTGGGGGACCCCAACGGTAAGAGGAGTTGGAGGGGAAGAAGTGGAGTTGTAAGTAACACTGAAGGTGCGGTGTGATAGGTAAGATTCAAACCAACGGAGAGTGCAGCCATGGAGACCAAGCAAATTTAGTTTTTTAAAGAGGAGGGGGTGATCAACTGTATCAAAGGCAGCCGAAAGGTCCTGGAGTAATGCCGCGTACACACGATCATTTTTCGGCATGAAAAAAAATATGTTTTTCGGCATGTAGAAAAAACGTTGTTTTTTCCAACTTCATCATTAAAACGACGTTGCCCACACACGATCGTTTTTAAAAAAATGCTCTGTCAAATCGCGGTGACGTACAACACGTACGACAGCGCTATAAAGGGGAAGTTCCATGCGGATGACGCCACCCTTGGGGCTGCTTTAGCTGATTTCCTGTTAGTAAAAGACGATTTGCGCTTTTCTGTCTGTTACAGCATGATGAATGTGCTTACTCCATTACGAATGGTAGATTTACCAGAACGAGCGCTCCCGTCTCATAACTTGCTTCTGAGCATGCACAGGTTTTTAATGTAGTTTTAGCCCACACATGATCATTTTTTACAACCCGAAAAACGACATCATTTAAAACGTCCTTAACCACTTCAAAACCGCTCGCCGTCATATGGCGTCCAAAAAGGGGATCTCTTATCCCGGGTGGACGTCATGACGTCCTGTACTTTGTGCTGGGATATCTGAATGATGCCTGTACCTAGAGGCATCATTCAGATATTATTTTCTTCCGGAGGTGATCCTGCGCACCGTAAGAATGATCATAGCGGCGGTTCCGCCGCTTAATCGCTCTTATAGGAGACTGGAGGGGACATCCCCCCTCATGCCGACATCCGGTGCTTCTCCGGGCTCTCCCGTGCCATCGGGGGCCCGGAGAGATGATCGCCGTCTGCCGGATGTGAAGCATAGAGATGACTGGTGACCAGATAGTCACCAGTCATCTCTATGACCGTCGGAGGCCCGGGCGCGATGTGATGACGTCACGCCCGGGTACCCGTAAGTAAACAAACCGCAATTGCGCCTAGTAAGAATGAGATCTGTGATTTTTTTTTCACGATTATATTCTTTCCAGCCTGGAGGAGAGATGTGGGGTCTTATTGACCCCGCATCTCTCCTTAAAGAGGACCTGTCACACACTATTCCTATTACAAGGGATGTTTACATTCCTTGTAATAGGAATAAAAGCGATCAAAAAAAAATGTAAAAAAAAGTGTAAAAAATTTATAAATAAGTAAAATAAAAATTAAATAAATCAATAAATTAAAACGCCCCTGTCCCCGGTAGCTCGCGTTCAGAAGCGAACGCACACATAAGTCCCGCCTACGTATGTAAATGTCGTTCAAACCACACATGTGAGGTGTCACCGCGTGCGTTAGAGCATGTGCAACAATTCTAGCACTAGACCTCCTCTGTAACTCTAAACTGGTATCCTGTAAAAAATTTAAAGCGTCGCCTATGGAGATTTTTAAGTAACAAATTTTGGTGCCATTCCATGAGTGTGCGCAATTTTAAAGCATGACATGTTAGGTATCTATTTACTCGGCGTAACATCATCTTTTTATATTTTACAAAAAAATTGGGCTAACTTTACTGTTTTGTTGTTTTTTAATTAATTAAACTATTTTTTATTGCGCAAATACTGTGCAAGATAAAAAGTTGCAATGACCGCCATTTTATTCCCTAGGGTGTCTGCTAAAAAAACATATATAATGTTTGGGGGTTCTGAGTAATTTTCTAGCAAAAGAATGATGATTTGTACATGTAGGAGAGAAGTGCCAGAATAGACCCGGTATGGAGGTGGGTTTTAAAGCCCTATATTGAAGTGGTTAAAAAATGCAGCATGTTCGAAAAAAAAAATTGTCATTTTTCAGAACCCGAAAAATGATGTGAAGCCCACACACGATCATTTTAAATGCAATTTTTTAAAAACTTTGTTTTTTTTTAATGCCGAAAAATGATCGTGTGTACGCAGCATAAGAGTATGGAATAATGACCATTGGTTTTTGCTGTTAGTAAGTCGTTTGTGAGTTTTAGGAGGGCAGTTTCTGTAGAGTGCTGTGGGCAAAATCCAGACAGAAGGGGATCAAGAAGGTTATTCTCAAGGAGGTGGTCGCTCAGTCGGTTGTAGACTAAACGTTCAAGTTGTTTGGAGCTAAAAGGAAGTAAAGAGATGGGTCTTAGGTTGTTAAGATTGGTGGGGTCTAGTGAGGCCTTTTTTGGTATAGGAGTGACTAGAGCATGTTTTAGAGGGTTGGGGAAGATGCCAGTAGAGAGTAAGAGGTTGAAGATATGAGTTAAAGAGTGTAGGATAGAGTCAGATGGTGATCGTAGTATTTGAGAAGGAACAGGGTCCAGGGGGCAGGAGGTTAGGTGGGCGTTAGAAAGAAGTTTAGCGACTTCCGCTATAGTAGCTGGGTTAAAAGAGGGAAGTATTAATAGTGCAGGAGGACAAGGAGTGGAAAGTGAGGGAGATATCTGTAGAGCGGAGATCTCAAGATGAATTGTCTCAATCTTATTTTTGAAGTGATTAGCAATCTCCTGGGCAGTGCGTAAGTTAGTGGGTGGAGGTAATGGAGAATGAAATAGAGTGGTAAAGGTAGAAAAGAGTTGACGGGGACTGCGTGAGAGGGTGTTAATGAGAGTGATAAAGTAGGTCTGTTTGGCAGTGTGGAGGCAGGAATGGTATTTTTGGAGGGCAGATGTATATTGGCTGAAATCTTGCTGTAACTTAGTCTTACGCCACAGACGCTCAAGAGCGCGGCTGCGTTTTTTGAGGCTTCTGGTATTGTCTGTCTGCCAGGGTTGTAGCGGTCGGGGCCTGATTCTGTGTAGTGAGGGGGGCAAAGGTTTCCAGGGTGGATGACAGTGAACTGTAGTAGACAGAAGTGGCCAAGTTGGGGCAGGACAAGGATGAGATTTTGTCGTGGAGAAAATCTGTAGCAGAAAAAAGAAGAGAAAGGTTAAGATGGTGAAGGTTTCTATGGGAAATAGTTTTGTAGTTGGAAGGCAAGGCGGAGACAGACAGGGAGAGAGTGAAACTAATAAGGTGGTGATCAGAGAGAGGAAAAGTAATATTGGAGAGGTTGTGCGGAGTGCATAGGTAGGAGAATGTGAGGTCAAGGCAGTTGCCAACAGAGTGAGTAGAAGCATGTGTCCATAGTTTTAGGTCAAAAGAGGAGGTTAGGCTTAGCAGTTTAGAAGTAGCGGGAGTGTTACGATTAACAGGGATGTTGAAGTCACCAAGAATGATTGTTGGAATTTCAAAAGAGAGAAAGTAGGGTAGCCAGGCAGAGAAGTCATCAAGGAAGCTTGATACTGGTCCAGGAGGCCGATAGATCACAGCAATTCTCAATGAAACTGGAGAAAATAAACGAATACAGTGAGTTTCAAATGAGGAGAGGGACAGAGAGGGGGTGGATGAAAAACCTGAAAAGTGCTTTAAGGGGATAGGAGGATTCCAATACCACCACCTTTCCATCCATTAAGCCTGGGAGAGTGAGTCCACAGGAGGCCACCATAGGAGAGAGCAGCAGGAGAAGGAAGGTCAGATTCTTGAATCCAGGTCTCAGTAATTGCAAGTAGGTTCAGGGAGTTTGTGATAAATAGGTCATGAACGGTGGTGAGTTTGTTACAAACAGAGCGGGCATTCCAAAGGGCACAGGAGAAGGGGAGGCTGGTTCTAGGCTGAAGAGGAATAGAAATGAGATTGTGTGAATTGCGGCTGCTATTAGAGGATGGAGGGTGCTGGGTATGTTGGCCAAAGGTAATTGATGGCGGTCCAGGATTTGTGGAAATATCTCCAGAAGTTAAGAGAAGCAGAAGGGTGAGGGAGGTGATATGGGAGTGTGACTTATGTGGGGGGACATGTCCCAGTGTTCTGCAGGTTTTATTGGTATATGGGTTCAGAATTAGCAGAAGCTGATACCTGCAGTAATAAGGTGAGGACAGGAGTGAGGGGTATATATACAATATATACAAGCTGTGGGGTGGAGAAGATGGGTGAAGGAGAGAGAATTTAAGGAGAGAGGATGCAACTGTGAGAAGGAAAAGTAGGGAGTACATGATACAGAGTGATGAGATTGAAAGGAAGCCTGGATGAGAGATGAAAGTGTGATGGAGAATCAGGTCACCTGTAGTCTGTTTAGTGTTCTGCAGAGGTCTGTTGTGGATATTCACTTTGTGCATTCGCTGAAGTGCTGAGCCGAAGTGCAATACTTAATCCAATATGAATACTTTATCCAAGACGATAGATGCCAATGCAATCCCTGCCTGTGCAAACCGTTATTATATTAATATAATAACGAAACTCCCTTTCTTTTTTGCTGTTGATTTTCTCCAATATTATCATGGATAAATGCTTGCTTTACAAGCTATAACATGCTAAAATACATATGGGCACCTGTACCTTCAATAGCCTGTAGAATAAATCCAAATTAAGTATTGGAATACAGACAGAGGTTTATTTCATGGTGTTGTAGGCTTCCACCTGTATATACAGGTGGAATGAAAACATTACTTCTGAGTAGAGTAGTTCAATTTAAAAAAAGTAAGTAGAGGAAAATTAAGAATACTTGGACAGAATGCCATATTTATTTTCTAGTTAAAATACAGTATTTCGAACGCCACACTTTATGCCAAAAATGAACTTATCACACCCAATGAGACCTAATTTATTAGATCTTTACATCATGTGCATTTGGAGTTGCTGTTCCACAATATATTTTTAAAAAGCTAGAATACTGATGTTATGCTTAGAAAAACACAATCTTGAAAGGTTTAGTATGTGTGTCTGATTGATCACAAACAAGAACAGATGTAGTCATCAATGCAAATATCAGCATGATGTTCTAAACACTTTCCAAAATCATATAAACAGTCTCAGAGCCAACAACGCAGGTGTTATGAAGTGGTGTAATTATACTATGTAAATGAGTTTACAGTTTGCATTGGACAATTGGCATAATATGCTGTACTACAGTAGTTCACCTGTATGTACAATGTATCCTGCAGCAGAAAAATAGCAACCATGAAAAAAATAAAACAAAATAAAGTTTACTGCTTTGGGAATCGCAAACTAAATATAAAGCATTCAAAAGAACAAGCAAAGGTGGGTGGATTAGGAATATTATGCCAATTCAATTACAGAATGTTAATTAAATTAAGTACTCTAATAGAGCGTAGGCTTCTGGCTTATTCAGGTATAAGTACAAAATTATTAAATTAATTGTTCTCAATTATATAGCAACCCACCATGTATCCATCCTTTGACTCTATAGTACATTGTATTTTGCCGCTGTGCATGCATAAGAGAGGCATCAAGGATTTTATTGTTGTAGGAATAGATAATAAAGTTTGTGTTAAAAGAAAAGTTTGAAAACTGTGCTGATTTATCTTATTACCTACATGTAAAAAATTTGAGATATATTGTGATTTCTAACTAGTGCCGCACAACCAAATAAATATAAAAAATGTCCATAAATCAAAACAATACATAGATAACTTTAATAACAAAACGTCCAATCAACATGTATTAAGCAGTAAAAATATTCTTCATGAAATAACACCTATTGTGTCAAATGTCTCTGGCCTCTTACCTTCAGACTAAACAGTAGGTCAAATGTGCTTTATAAAATAATTCATAAAACAGCTAACCCATGGTTGCAGGAAAGACGTCAATGGCTGACCTTACATAAACAAAACTTTGCTTCACAAGGTTTAAAAGAAAACACTGAATAGATGAAAAGTTTTGCCCAGATGACTTTAAAATGATAAATAAATGCAGTTATATGGAAGTCTTAACTTTTTCTGTGAAAGTTAATCTTGTCTACACAACTACATGCTGAGCCTCCTTACTACTGTTTTATGTGATAGAAATCCTCCTCACTTATGAATACAGAGTTTGTGGATGCAAAAGGAAGCTCGGGGTTTTTGCAGGAAAAGGATAACCCGTCCACCCCAAAGCACCTTGTCCCCATGTTGATGGGGACAAGGGACTCCCCCCTACAACCCTGGGCGGTGGTTGTGGGGGTCTGCGGGCAGGGGGATTATAGGAATCTGGAAGCCCCCTTCAGCAAGAGAGATCCCAGCCCTCCCATGTGAATGAGTATGCACCATCATTGATTGATGCACGCTGGGTCGTTTTTTCTTTTTTTCGGGTCCGGCAGTGCGGCCGGCGTTGTGATTGACAATGGATGTACACATTCGCCAGCACACCAGGGATCCTCAAATATCGTCCTAAGAATTTTATTGCAGAAAGATCACATCACAAAGAAAAGTGCAATGTTTCAGGGCCACGCAAGACTTCTTCGTCAAGCATGTACCTTGAGGCCTAAAGAAGGGGTCCTGTGTGGCTCCAAAACATTGCACTTGTCCTTGTGATGTGATCTTTCTGCAATAAAAGCCTTTGGACAATATTTGAGGATCCATGGTGTGCTGGCAAATATATACATTTATATGTGATGTTTCCAGTATCCAGTAGTCGCTACAGCACCCATTACTGATGAACCTTGTTTCCAGGAATGTGTGTGATGAGGATATAGACAAGACTGTGACTGACAATGGATCTACATCAGGGGACATTGTTTTTTTTATTTTTAATAAAGGACTTGTCAAAAATTGCCTCCTGTTTTTTTTTTTTTTTACACTACGCTCCTTTTTTTTTGGTTGAATGAGTAGGGGGTGGGATCTGGGGCCCTCCTTGTTCAAGTTGGCTTCCAGATTCCAATAAGCTTCCAATAAGCTCCCTGCACACCCCCACAACCACCGCCTAGGTTTGAGGGGAAGAGGCCCTTGTCCCCATCAACACTTGTCCTTGTGATGTGATCTTTCTGCAATAAAAGCCTTTGGACGATATTTGAGGATCCCTGGTGTGCTGGCAAATATGTAAATTTATCTGTGATGTTTCCAGAATTCAGCTGGTAGACGCTACAGCACCCATTACTGATGAACTTTGTTTCAAAGAATGTGTGCGATGAGGCTATAGACAAGACTATGACTGACAATAAATCTACATCAGCAGACATTGTTTTTTTTAATAAAGGACTTGTCAAAACTGGCTCCTGTTTTTTATTTTTTTTTGTTGAATGAGTAGGGGTACTATGTTTACATAGTGGGGCAGGATCTGGGGGCCCTCTTGTTAAAGGTGGCTTCCAGATTCCAATAAGCTTCCAATAAGCTCCCTGCAGACCCCCACAACCATCGCCCGGGGTTGTGAGGCCCTTGTCCCCATCAACATGGGGACAAGCTGCTTTGGGGCAGGGGGCAGAGCCCCCCCTGTCCCAAAGCACCCCCCATGTTGAAGGCATGTGGCCTAGTATGGTTCAGGAGGGGGGACTCTGGTTCATTCCCCCCCTTTCCTGGCCAGCCAGGCTGAAACCTTGGATAATGGGCTGGTATAATTTTTAGGGGGGGCCCACGCTGTTTTCTTTAAAATTTTGGCGTGGGGTTCCCATAAAATACATAGCAGACTCAAAGGGCCTGGTATGGATTGGGGGGTCACCACATCATTTTTAAAAAACATTTTTACACAACTGTCAACAGGGAAGCCCGCTGACAGCTGATGACTCATCCATTGGTAAGGAAATGCTGTGAAGCTTCCTGCTCATTCACAAACTGAAGAATAGTAAACACAGTTTACTATGCTTCATTAAAGAATTGACATAAGAGTGATTGGAACCGGAATGCTCACTGTGTTCTTTCAGGAAAGAAAGGGGCCAATGAATAAGATATATACTGGCTTCTGCCCCCGCTCTTTATTCTGAAACATCTCCTTTTTTGCCTGCAGTAGCTGCCAGTTGGAGATAAGAGAAGCTGGAAGTGCTGCAGGGGAACGGGATGAACAGAGGGCCCAGAGAGCAGATGGAAGGGACGCATGTGCTTGGCCCAACCCCTCTCCAGTCGAGGGAGAAAGAGGAAGAGAAGCTGGCAGTGCTGCGGGGGGAGGCAAAAGAGAATCAGTGGCTGCAATAAGACAGTAAAGCCTAACCTCCTGCTCAGCAGGTGCCTGGCCCCCATTTTGAACTGGTGGTTCCCAAACCCAGTACAGGAGGGCTGGCTGTACTGCCTTATCAGTGGCCCTGATCAGAGGTATAAGAAAATGAACATCTAACACAAATGGCCCCCAACAGTGATATACAGGACAATAAGAAAGATTAAGAAAATATTTTAAATTGCAGAAACCACTATATACTGTATGTGCATGATAACATTGTTTTAGACAATGTAAAATTATGGAAAGACCCCTTTCCCTGAGACACCAGAATCACTTTATACCTGGAAGATTAATAGATGACCTACAGTACATTTTTTTTATGATTTCGCTGATGCATAATGACTGAACAGAGAAAAACCATTTACAATTTCAATTGTTGCCTATAATGGTCCATTTTTCATTGCCCCAGTGAACAAAATCTATTAAAAAAATTCAAACGTGCCATTTCTGTAAAGTTGATTTATCGCATTTCAGAGACCTAATAGCTTTGAATTGTACATAATATTTTACTAAGTAATCTCATCCTAGAGATTGAAATGTATCTGCATAAATCCCATTGACAATGAGGCATGTTTAATACATAGTTAATCACAGCTGTTGATATGAAAATATTCCCTGAAACCCAGCTATCTCTTCAAAAAGGTATTACATTTAAAGCTTAAGTAAATTACCCTGTAGCAGATGTGCTTTCTAGGGTATGTTAATATATTCATCTTTAGAGACAATTAGGTAGCAAGGTAAATACATACCATTTTTATGGCTCTTTACTTGGAGTATTTGATTAATCCTACAAGTTTCTGCATTGAGAACATTTTTTTTATTTGCTGTTATTTGCAAGACATGTTTTATTGTAATTAAATTATTAGCAGTGTTTCTATATTTCACTGTGCCAATTAAGGCAAGGGATTAATAGTAACATAAGCTTTAAAAATGTAATCTTTTTAAACTCTTCTGCAGAAGTGCCCTACTGAGCATCTAACGTTTGCACTTCTGGTATGGAGGCTGATAGGGCTGCAATGGGTTGGCCAATTGCCAGAAAAGTTAGAAAAAATAGCTTTTTTTCTTAATCGTTTTATTTAAATCCCAATTCCAGATAGAATGAACAACAATATTAGAAGTAAGAAAAAAATATATATTAGGCATAAAAAGAGGTAACATAGCAGATAATGCAAAGGTACATTAGTTCCAATACTAATAATAAAAAAGTATAAATTGTTCTACAGCCCTCCACATACTAGGAAGTACAGTCATTCTAATTAAAAACTAAATCTTTTAGGCACAATTAACATTTCTGGATGTTACCTATGATGTAGCAGATCTTTACCATTTGAGTTCAGGGTCATGTGATACATTTTTGGGTGCTGGGATGTAAAACCTTTGCATTTGTAAAGAGCTCTGGGCACTACTGTTATCTGATGCTTCTAGGTATGAGGAACAACATATGCCACTGTTGTTTTACTTGTTGACTCCTCATAACTACAGGATGCAGTAGTATAGGTCAGTGGGAGAAACCACAATGCCCATCAAAGACAAGCTGTCCTTTATACGATCATTTTTGGGCATGAAAAAAACGTCGTTTTAAAAAAATGTCATTTAACCACTTGACCACTGGGCACTTAAACCCCCTTAATAACCAGAACAATTTTCAGCTTTCGGTGCTGTCATAATTTGAATGACAATTACTCAGTCATACAATATTGTACCCAAATGAAATTTTGTCCTTTTTTTCACACGAATAGAGCTTTCTTTTGGTGGTAAATATGGCTACAGGGCGGTTGCTTAACTCTGGGAGGACGTCCATGGACGTCCTCCCAGAGAATCGTTCTTGCGCGCCCCAGCGGGCGCGCACACGCGACCCGCAGCAACAAGGATCACGGTAAAGAGCCAATGAAATCGGCTGTTTTCCACGTGATCACGCCGTCCAATGACGGCGCGATCACAAATGTAAACAAACCTGGCAAACAGGTCGTTTGCAGGTCATCTCTCCCCTCTCCTCACACCGTTGCAGCGTGAGAGAAGAGGAGAGAGATAATTACTAAACCGTGAGTGCTAGCAGTGCCCAGCAGTGCCCAAAAGTGCCCACTAGTGCCCTATCTCTGCCCCACCTGTGCCCAAACAGTGCCCAAACAGTGCCATCTGTGCCCCATCTGTGCCACCAGTGCCCCACCTGTGCCACCAGTGCCCCACCAGTGCCACCAGTGCCCCACCAGTGCCACCAGTGCACAACAGTGCACAACAGTGCTCCACCAGTGCCTCAACAGTGCCACAACAGTGCCACCTGTGCCCACCTGTGCCATATGTGCCCACCAGTGCCATCTGTGCCCACCAGAGCCACCAGTTCCACCTGCACTAATGCAGTGCCGCCTGTGCCCACCCGTGCTGCCTGTGCCCACCAGTGCCGCCTGTGCCCACCTGTGCTGCCTGTGCCCACCAGTGCCGCCTGCTAATCCCTAGAACCCTAGAGCCACATCAGTTCACACCAGTTCCACCTGCACCACCGCAGTGCCGCCTGTGCCCACCAGTGCCGCCTGTGCCCACCAGTGCCGCCTGTGCCCACCAGTGCCGCCTGCTAATCAGGAACCCTAGAGCCACAGCAGTTCACACCAGTTCCACTTGCACCACTGCAGTGTCGCCTGTGCCCACCCGTGCCACCTGTGCCCACCCGTGCCACCTGTGCCCACCTGTGCCGCCTGTGCCTACCCATGCCACCTGTGCCACCTGTGCCCACCAGTGCCGCCTGCTAATCAGGAACCCTAGAGCCACAGCAGTTCACACCAGTTCCACCTGCAGTGCCGCCTGTGCCCACCGGTGCCGTCTGTGCCCACCGGTGCCGCCTGTGCCCACCTCTGCCTACCCGTGCCACCTGTGCCCACCTGTGCCATATGTGCCCACCAGTGCCATCTGTGCCCACCAGAGCCACCAGTTCCACCTGCACTACTGCAGTGCCGCCTGTGCCCACCCGTGCTGCCTGTGCCCACCAGTGCCGCCTGTGCCCACCTGTGCTGCCTGTGCCCACCAGTGCCGCCTGCTAATCCCTAGAACCCTAGAGCCACATCAGTTCACACCAGTTCCACCTGCACCACCGCAGTGCCGCCTGTGCCCACCAGTGCCGCCTGTGCCCACCAGTGCCGCCTGTGCCCACCAGTGCCGCCTGCTAATCAGGAACCCTAGAGCCACAGCAGTTCACACCAGTTTCACTTGCACCACTGCAGTGTCGCCTGTGCCCACCCGTGCCGCCTGTGCCCACCTGTGCCGCCTGTGCCTACCCATGCCACCTGTGCCACCTGTGCCCACCAGTGCCGCCTGCTAATCAGGAACCCTAGAGCCACAGCAGTTCACACCAGTTCCACCTGCACCACTGCAGTGCCGCCTGTGCCCACCGGTGCCGCCTGTGCCCACCGGTGCCGCCTGTGCCCACCTCTGCCTACCCGTGCTGCCTGTGCCCACCAGTGCCGCCTGTGCCCACCAGTGCCGCCTGCTAATCAGCGACCCTAGAGCCACAGCAGTGCAACCAGAGCCACAGCAGTTCACACCAGTGCCACTTTTGCCCATCAGTTCCACCTGCGCCAATTCAGTGCCACATCATCGCCACCAGTGTTCTGCATTGCAGCCTCACTAGCCACCAGTATGGCAAAAAAATATTTTACCGCCGAGCAGGCCTTCCAGCAACTCTGCGCGACTGATGAGAGCTGCGGGGAGTTCTCTGAGTCTGTGTCCGATTCGGCCTATGAGCCCGTAACAAGTAGCGGGTCTGATACGGAATCAGAGGAGGAATGTGTGCCCACTAAAAGAAGGCGTTCTGGCGTGGAGCAGCAGCAGCCTACTTCTAGCAGCACAGTGCCGTCCACCCGGCGAGCAGTGCCGTCCACCCGGCGAGCAGTGCCGTCCACCCCACGAGCAGTGCCGTCCACCCCACGAGCAGTGCCGTCCACCTCGCGAGCAGTGCAACAAAGGCCAGGCACCAGTCGGATGTCCTCTCCGCCCCAAAGGGATAGGAGCCATGCCAGCCTTCCCTATGGCCTTCAAAACCCCCTGTGGCTGCCTTCCAATTCTGGAGCAACAAATATCCCCCCTTTCACCGCCCAGCCAGGTGTCCAGATGAACACCGAAAATTTTGCCATGATCGATTTTTTTTATTTACTTTTTACGGAAGAATTATTATCCTCCATTGTGGCCCAGTGCAACCTCTACGCTCAGCAGTTCATCGAAAGCAACCCCGATTCCAGCTATGCCCACCCCTTTGAGTGGAGAGAACTGACCGTAGAGGAGTTCAAGATATTTTTAGGCCTGACCTTCAACATGGGTCTCTCCAAAAAAAAACAATCCTACTCCTATTGGTCTACCAAAGCCATCCACCACATGCCAGTCTTCTCATCCCGTATGCCCAGATCCCGATACTTTTTTATTCTACGGTTCCTCCACTATAATGACAACACCCAGTGCCCTCCCAGAAATGACCCTTCTTTTGACAAATTATTTAAAATTCGGCCACTCCTAAATTTTTTCTCTCAAAAATTCCCCCAGTTATATACCCCTCAACAGAATATATCCATTGATGAGTCCCTTGTGAAATTCTCCGGCAGGCTGGGCATCAAACAGTTCATCCCCAGCAAAAGGGCCCGATATGAGGTGAAAATGTATAAACTGTGCGACCGAGACACGGGGTACATCTACTCCTTCCTTGTATACGAAGGGAAGGACTCCCAACTGCACCCCCCGAATGCCCAGAGTATATTGGAAGCAGTGGAAAAGTGGTCTGGGAGCTTATCTACCCACTCCTTGGAAAGGGATACCACCTTTATGTGGACAATTTTTACACCAGCTTGCCCCTTTTTCGCAATCTACACTGGAGAGACACCCCAGCATGTGGCACCGTAAGAACCAACAGAAAGGGCTTCCCGCAAAAATTAGTCAATCAGAAGCTAAAACAAGGAGAGATGACATCTTTGCGGAACCAGGAGCTATTGGCTGTCAAGTGGAGGGACAGACGAGACGTCCACATGCTCACCACCATCCACGACGACACCTACGTGGAAGTCCCCAAAAGAAGAGGCCCAGTCCAGAAGCGTCTATGACTACAATTTGTATATGGGAGGCGTAGACTTCAATGACCAGATGATTGAACCCTACCTTCCCTCCAGAAAATCCTGTCACTGGTACAAAAAGGTGTCCATTTATTTTTTCAGTTTGGCCTTCTATAACGCTTATGTTATATACAAAAAATCAACACCGAATCCCGCACCCTATCTTTACTTTCAAGAAGAAGTCATCACCGCCCTTTTGTTCCCTGAAATCCCACCAGAAATTCTTCGCACTGATTGCGTGAGCAGACTTCACGAACGGCACTTTCCTGACAAAATTCCCCCCCGTGAAAATGGGCGCAAACGCCAGAAGAAATGCCAGGTGTGCTCCAGAGGAGGAGTCAGAAGAGACACCACAGTTTATTGTCCCGATTGTCCTTCCCAACCAGGCCTCTGTTTAGGTGTATGTTTCCGCCGTTACCATACTACTGAAAATTATTAGGTAAACAAAATTCAAATTTCCTGCCTCCACACCCCTGATGCCACTGCACTGTAAATACCTTTGCCTTCTCCGTTACCGACCCTGGACTGTTATACGACCACTCTTTTGCCTAACGCTAAAAATACCTCTGCCTTCTCCGGAACTGACCCTGGCTTGTTTTACGACCACGCTTCTGCCTAACGTATAACTGTACCTACCTCTGCCTGCTCTGGAATTGACCCTGGACCGTTTGACCATGTTTTTTGCCTGCCCCTTGGATTGATCTTTTACCCTGCTATGCTAGTGGGAACACAGGGGTCTCACATATGTGAGGGGCTCCAGAATTGTTTTTTTGGATGAAAAAACAAATTTTTTAGTTTTCTCATTCCCGGATTAGGGTCTGGTTGCCCGTAGGCTTCAAAGAGATTTGGGTGGGAGAAGCCTCTACCCCTGTCCCCATTCTTTCCTGGCCTGCTACCTGGACCATGTTCCTGCTTACTACCAGGACCAATATTTTGGCACTGCTGGCAATGTTTCTACTTGCACTGGCCCTGGACTGTATATGGACAGTATCCCTGTACTGACTATGGACAATATTCCTGCCTGCTGCCTGGACAATTCCATTCACTGTCGCTGACCACGTCCGTGCCTGCTGCCTGGATCAGGGCTCTCCTTCTGTGGACAATTGCACTACTAAAAACACAGGTAATCTTTTTTTTTTTTTACTCATTACTCAGCAGAATGTATTCTAGGGTGTAATTCTTGGTATGTACATGCTGTGTTAGAAATATGAAGGGCCTTCAAAAATGTGATAGATTGTAAGGAAATTGGATGTGTAATTTGTGTCCCTAGAACACCTGATGGTGCTTCTTGGATGTTGGGTCTCTATGTGGCCAGGCTGTTGAAAAAGCTCACACATGTGGTATCGTCATACTCAGGTGGAGCAGCAGAATATATTTTGGGGTGTATTTTTTGCTATGTACATGCTATGTGTTGGAAATATCCTATAAATGGACAACTTTGTGTAAAAAAAATGCGTTTTCATTTTTTTTCCACATTTTCCAAAAACATCTGGAAAAAAATGAATGGTTCAAAAGACTCATTATGCCTCATAAGTTATACGTTGGGGTGTTAGCTTTCCAAAATGGGGTCACTTTGTGGGCATTTCCATTGTCCTGGTGCTCCAGGGCCTTCAAAACTGTAATAGGTGGTTGAGAGATTAGATGTGTAATTTATGCTCCTAGAACGCTTGAAGTTGCTACTTCGGTGTTGGGCCTCTGTATGTGGCCAGACTGTGTAAAAGTCTCACACATGTGGTATCGCCATACTCGGGAGGAGCAGGAGAATATATTTTGGGGTGTAATTTTTGCTATGTACATGCTATGTGTTGGAAATATCCTATAAATGGACAACTTTGTGTAAAAAAAATGCGTTTTCATTTTTTTCCCACATATTCCAAAAACATCTGGAAAAAAATGAACCGTTCAAAAGACTCATTATGCCTCATAGGATATACGTTGGGGTGTTAGCTTTCCAAAATGGGGTCACTTTGTGGGCGTTTCCATTGTCCTGGTGCTCCAGGGCCTTCAAAACTGTAATAGGGGGTTGAGAGATTAGATGTGTAATTTATGCTCCTAGAACCCTTGAAGTTGCTACTTCGGTGGTGGGTCTCTGTATGTGGCCAGATTGTGTAAAAGTCTCACACATGTGGTATCGCCATACTCAGGAGGAGCAGGAGAATATATTTTGGGGTGTCATTTGTGGAATATACATGCCATGTGAGAGAAATAACCTGTTATAATGACAATATGGTGTGGAAAAAAAAAATCTTAATTTTGCAAAGAATTGTGGGAAAAATGGCAACTTCAAAAAACTAACTATACCTCTTACTAACTACCTTGGAATGTCTACTTTCCAAAAATGGGTCATTTGGGGGCTATTTGTACTTTTCTGGCATGTTAGGGTCTCAAGAAATGAGAGAGGCTGTCAGTACATCAGATGTGATCAAATTGATCAATTTTCAGTAATTGGTACCATAGCTTGTAGACCCTATAACTTTTACCCAGACTAAATAATATCCAATTTTTTTTTTTTTACCAAAGATATGAAGCAGTATACATTTTAGGCCAAATTTATGAAGAAAAAATACTTTTTTTGCAAAATTTTATGATAGAAATTAAGAAAAATTTATTTTTTTACAAAATTTTCGTTCTTTTTTCATTTATAGCGAACAAAATATAAATCGCAGAGGTGATCAAATACCACCAAAAGAAAGCTTTATTTGTGGGGAAATTATTTGGTTACAGTGTTGTATGACTGAGTTATTGTCATTCAAAATGTGAGAGCACCGAAAGCTGAAAATTGGTCTGGTGATTAAGGGGGTTTTCGTGCCCGGTGGTCAAGTGGTTAATCACTGTTGGGTTCCTTATTTTTTGCGATATAAGAGAAAAAAGACTGAAAATTCTGTAAAAAAATGAATTTTTCTTTGTTTCTGTTATAAAATTTAGCAAATTAGTATTTTTTCTTTATAAATTTTGGTCAAAATTTATACTGCTACATATCTTTGGTAAAAATAAGTACAAATTGGTGTATATTATTTGGTCTTTGTGAAAGTTATAGAGTCCACAAGCTATGGTGCCAATATCTGAAAAGTACTGACAGCCATCTCATTTCTTGAGACCCTAACATGCCAGAAAAGTGCAAATGACCCCTTTTTGGAAAGAAGACATTCCAAGGTATTTATTGAGAGGCACGGTGAGTTTTTTGAAGTTGTAATTTTTTCCCACAGTTCTTTGCAATATCAAGATTTTTTTTATTTTATTTTTTTTCACAACATTTTCATATTAGCAGTTTTTTTTCTCACACACAGCATATGCATACCACAAATTACACCCCAAAACACATTCTGCTATTCCTCCCGAGTATGGCGATAGCACATGTATGAGACTTTTACACAGCGTGGCCACATACAGAGGCCCAACATGCAGGGAGCACCTTCAGGCATTCTGGAGCACCCAGGCCAATTCTGACATTTCTCTCCTACATTTAAAAATCATCATTTATTTGCTAGAAAATTACATTGAACCCTAAAACATTATATATTTTTTTTTTAGCAAAGATCTTAGAGAATACAATGGCGGTCATGGCAACTTTTTATCTCGCACTGTATTTGCGCAGCAATTTTTCTAATGTGTTTTTTTTTTAAAAATGTTTTATGCTTAAAAAAAAAAAAAAAATCAGTAAAGTTAGCCCAATGTTTTTGCATAATGTGAAAGATGCAGTTACGCCGAGTAAATAGATACCCAACATGTCACCCTTCAAAATTGCACACGCTCGTGGAATGGCGCCAAACTTTGCTACTTAAAAATCCCCAAAGGCGACGCTTTAAATATTTTTACTGGTTATATGTTTTTAGCTACAGAGGAGGTCTAGAGCCAAAATTATTGCTCTTGCTCTAACGTTTGCAGCGATACCTCACGTGTGTGGCTTGAACACCGTTTTCATATGTGGGCGGGACTTACGTGTGCGTTCGCTTCTGCATGCGAGCACACAGGGACAGGGGCGCTTTAAAAAATATATATATTTTATTGTTCACTTTACTTTATTTTAGTTTGACACGTGTTTCCGCAAAAAATAAAAAAATAAGATCACTTTTATTCCTATTACAAGGAATGTAAACATCCCTTGTAATAGGAATATGGCATGACAGGTCCTCTTTATAGTAAGATATGGGGTCAATAAGACCCCATATCTCACCTCTAGGCTGGGAAGCCTGGGGAAAAAAAACAATCCTGGCTTTGATCGTAGCGTTAAGTTGGTAGAAGCAGGAGGGGGGGGTGTATTGCGGGGTATTGCAGAGTATTGCGGGGTATTGCAGGGTAATGCAGAGTATTGTGGGGTATTGCAGGGTATTGCAGGGTATTGCAGAGTGTTGCGGGGTATTGCAGAGTATCGCAGGGTATTGCAGAGTATTGCGGGGTATTGCAGAGTATTGCGGGGTATTGCAGAGTATTGCGGGGTATTGCAGGGTATTGCAGAGTATTGTGGGGTATTGCAGAGTATTGTGGGGTATTGTGGGGTATTGCAGAGTGTTGTGGGGTATTTCAGAGTATTGCAGAGTATTGTGGGGTATTTCAGAGTATTGCAGAGTATTGTGGGGTATTGCAGAGTATTGTGGGGTATTGCAGAGTATTGTGGGGTATTGCAGTGTATTGTGGGGTATTGCAGAGTATTGGAGCACAATGGAACACATGGTTGGTACAAATAGGAATGCTGGCAACAGACCTTTTTTATCCTGTATCTCCTAATTTATGAAGATAGTTTGAGGAGATTTATTGAGAGATTTGGTGATATCATTATTGTGCTCCCTGTTCTTCTTGCTCAAATCATTGGCATGAAGAATCAAAGTCCTGCCTCTACCAAGATGGCCGCCTTCATGCAGAGAGATGAGGCATGTTAAGTCAGTAATGGGGAAGAGCTGCAGAAGACTGCAGGAAATGATCATTGATGATTAGTTCTCTGCCCTCTGCTTGTCTTTTTTCTGGACAAAGATTCCAGCATTCAGTTGACAGGTCCTATTCTTATGATGAGTGCTACAGGTTAATTGCTTCAGTATGTTGACAGGGTCCCTTTAACCTGGGAAATTACTTGATACAAAATATGACATATTTTTTTTACTATTAGCCTATGTTTAAGCTTTAGTGCTTTGACAGTTTCAACCATAATGTGCACTTTGTCCTCTTGAGCAGGTTTTTAACTTCCATTAAATATGTAAGATATAATTTGAGACCTTTCTATGCTTGTAATGCTGCCAGTATTGTTCACTGTTTTTATTTTTCAATCCTAAGGATTACTGCTTGCAGCGCTTTATTTATCCATAGGGACATTAGACATGTCGTTTTTATAATTAAAGCTGACTCCATGAAAGCAGCATGGCAGGTGATAAGACGTAAAAGCAAGGCTTTTAATCAGCTGTAATCTGCACTTTGAAAGAAATCACTGTGAATTGAGGGTTTGAGCTGAGCTGCAGCTTTTTTCTGTACTTAACTCAATAGGCCATATGATTACTTTTTATGTGTGAATCTACACTTGTTTACAGAGACTGAATGAAACAGACTGAATATATGGGTATCCAAAATAGTGATATTATAAAGTTTACAATATTCTTTTTTTTTTTTTCCCCATTTGACCCCCCCTTTGTGTCCAAAGATTATGTGTCACACATTGTAATTATAGTTATGTTACCATATTGCTTATTTTGCTCAGCAGTTATTAGAGAAAGAAGGGACACATGTATAACTAAGAAGATAGGTATTATAAAAATATTGTTTTCATCAAAGTGTAGTTTTGAGAAGATATTTATGTAACATTTTATTTGAAGTATTCAGGTTCTGACATTTAGCTCCTCTCTAGTGAATATAACTTTAAGACTTCATTTGCTTGGATGTTTAAAAAAAAAAACAGGCTGTAATGCTAGTACAGACGCCACGTTTTGCATTCAATTCAATGCACGTTTTGCCGCGCTAGTTTGCAGCCGCGTTTTTCTGTTTCTATTCAAAATCAATGGTTCCCTATGGGAGCCCATTGATTTGAATAGAGGTCGCACCAGAAGTCGGATCAGGATGATTCGACTTGCAGGGCGACTGGTGTGCAGAGAATCTTGAAGGTGAACCCTCTTATGACGTCACAGTCCCAGCATGCTCCGGGTGGTCACATGCTGGAACTGTGACGTCATAAGAGGCCTATATAAATCATCGTGCACCACACATCCGGCATTACAGCGGGAGGGAGCGACGAGGCAACATTGGAAGAAGAAGGAAGAAGGCAGAAGGCTGAAGGCGACGAGGAAGAGCGGGCTGGCCGCTGCTAGTAAAAGAGCTGCAAGAAGATAGCAGCGGCCAGCCCCGAAGACGACACCGGAGAGCGGGAGAAGAACCTCGAAGGCAGAAGAAGACCCCCGGAGAGCGGAGAAGACCCCCGGAGCTGGCTAATAAATTATTTTAAAAACCTGTGTTGTGTTTTTATTTTATTGACACTTTTCCTCCTGGTGAATGGGTAGGGGTACGATGTACCCCATACTCATTCACGTAGGGTGGGGGGTCGGGATCTGGGGGCCCCCTTATTAAAGGGGGCTCCCAGATTCCGATGAGCCCCCCGCCCGCAGACCCCAACAACCAACGGCCAGGGTTGTCGGGAAGAGACCCTTGTCCCTATCAACATGGGGACAAGGTGCTTTGGGGTGGGGGCGCAGTGCAAAGCACCCACCCCCCCATGTTAAGGGCATGCGGCCTGGTACGGCTCAGGAGGGGGGACACTCGTTTGTCCCCATCCCCATTCCTGACCGGCTGGGTGGCATGCTCAGGGTCTGGTATGGATTTTGGGGGAACCCCCACGCCGTTTTTTCGGCATAGGTGTTCCCCTTAAAATCCATACCAGACCGAAGGGTCTGTTATCATCCCGGGGGGAACCTCACGCAATTTTTTTTTCATTTGCACTGGGGTTCCCCTTCAAGATTCTCTGCACACCAGTCGCCCCGCAAGTCAGATCATCTTGATCCGACTTCTGGTGCGACCTCTATTCAAATCAATGGGCTCCCATAGGGAACCATTGATTTTGAATATAGAAAGAAACGCAGGACGAGGCTTACAGCTCTAACGCTGGAGCTTCAGAACGCACTGGTCCTGTTTTTTTTTTGCAGCTTAAAAATGGCTCAGCCATCCACAGCTCAAAAACGTCATGGTGGGCATGAGGCCATAGACTAACATGGAAGCCTTAAAGAAAATACTTGATACTGCAGAGCTCTGACAATCATTAATTGAATGAAAAGTTAATGTGTCAGACATTGTTTGCAATGTATTTTATATTTTTATCTTTTGTTTGCAGAGTGCAAGTAGAATTTTATGTGAATGAAAACACCTTTAAAGAAAGATTGAAGCTTTTCTTCATTAAAAACCAAAGATCAAGTAAGTACTGTCAAACTGTTTATTATTAAATTTAAGGAAATAGCAATGGGGGTACAGCACTCAGGTTTGTCAGCAGGCACGGTCAATAAAAGGGTTAAAAGATAATAATCAAATTAAAATAGAAACACAAACCACAACGGCGACGTGTAGTCAGAAAGTTCATGAGTCCATGTTTAAGATGGTAATAGGATCAATCCCAGCAAGAATTCAGTAAGGGTATGTAGAGAGCTGTGGATGATCAGTTCCAATGGTGATCAGATAATCAAGGCAGCTGTCCAGGAGCGAAGTCAGCTCAATATATGTAAGACAAAAAAGTAAGGAGAAAAAGCGCCACTGAATAAACTGAGATTTAATATAGCAATTGTAATAATCCAGCACTTACATCACAATTAGCTATGCTGCTGATGGGGAGCTGGCACAAGTCTGGCGAACAGTGGACCAAATGTTGTCCAGATGAAATGTAGTTGCTGCGTCCCGAGGAGAACAGGAGGGAGCCAACTATGTCCGTGGTTGGTGTTACAATAACAGCATGGAGACATCCGGTATCACGCGACGTCAGCTTGGACGGAGGCCAAGAGGGGCCACAACGCGTTTCAGAGCATGCGCAAAGGATCCGACCTGCGCGCTCCTTTATCAAGTGTCTTGATAAAGGAGCGCGCTGTCATGATCTGTGTCATGGCTTTGGTCACCTGCTGGTGGCACTGTTTCTCCCAGTAACAGGGGTGCAGTTCTGGTGTCCACCAGCGGGTGTCTCCCATGGGATGACTCCTCTCAATTGAGGTGAACTGCTACAGGTATATAATCCCGCCCTTCACTACAGGTCAGTGCTTCAGTATTTTGCTTGTCAGCCTGTTCCCTGCCTGATCTGATAGCTGTAGCCAACCTGTTCCTGATTTGCTCCCTGCCCTGGACTCTGGTTCTCCCCTTTGTCGCTTATTGACCCCGGCTTGTACTTTTGGACTTTGCTGCTCTCTCCTATCCTGGACCCCCGGCTTGAACCTTGGACTTACTTGTGTCTCATCCCTGCATTACCTGCTAGTTACGCTCTGATTTCTGGTATATATTCATTCACTAGTTCTGGTGGTTTATAGTTTGCTGTGTCATGCTTGCTTGTCTTGGGGGTTTTCTATGATTGTTTTGCACGTGTGCTTAACCTTTAATAAACATATATTTTTCACTATCTTGGTGCCTATTTCCGTTAGTGCAGCCCATTGACCTGTTACCCAGTACTCAGATGCCTGCGTAGGCATCCCTTGACATAATACTGAAGCCCTATAAACAGGTCGGCTGCACTTGGGAAATTGGCTTTGGGCATTTGCTTTTATAAAATGCATCTGGAAGATATTTTGTACCTGTCACTCCTGGCAACAGATGACAGAGATTTCTGCTATCAGGAATTAAGTGAATACACTAGTGAGCAGTTGTTGGAATGTATCCGTATGGCTCATGTTTTTGTTGATCAGGGCAGTTTTTTGTTTGATGATGTGCAGCCATTGATTCGGATCTGCACAGAGTTGGCTCAGTCTGATGTTGCTACTGGGCGTGACGATTACACACCTCCTTTTAGTGCAGCTCAGGTAGAGTCTTTGGTGTGGCTGTTGGAAGATGATTCAGCCTTTTTTCATGAGCAGTACTCAGCTTGTCCTCAACAGGTGATTGCAGCATGCATTGATTCTGTGCAGTCTCTGGTCAGACAAGCTGTGTGCAAACCTGATTTTGTGCAACCATTATTACAAGCTTGGTCTAGTTTGTTGTACTCAGCCCCTGTCAGCTCCCAACCATCCATTTCTAGTTACCAACCTGCTGGGATGTCTTTTTCTTTACCCCCAATTCCCACTTTTGCTGAACAATACACTCTGCTAACAGCAAAGTACCAGTCCTCTGTTTCCTCCTGCTGCACTTACCAGTGCCTGTACCCGTTGCCCAGTCTACAGTTCCAGTACCTGCTGCCCAGTTTAAAGTTCCAGTACCTGCTATCCAGTCCGATGCACCTGCTGTTCTTCCTGTTGTGCCAGCACCTGCTGTTCTGCCTGATGTGCCAGTGCTTGTGCCCGTTGCCCAGTCTACAGTTCCAGTACCTTCTGTCCAGTTTAAAGTTCCAGTGCCTGCTATCCAGTCCGAAGCACCTGCTGTTCTGTCTGATGTGCCAGTGTCTGTGCCCGTTGCCCAGTCTACAGTTCCAGTACCTGCTGCCCAGTTTAAAGTTCCAGTACCTGCTATCCAGTCCGATGCACCTGCTGTTCTTCCTGTTGTGCCAGCACCTGCTGTTCTGTCTGATGTGCCAGTGTCTGTGCCCGTTGTCCAGTCCAGAGTTCCAGTACCTTCTGTCCAGTTTAAAGTTCCAGTGCCTGCTATCCAGTCCGAAGCACCTGCTGTTCTGTTTGATGTGCCAGTGCCTGTTGCCCAGTCTACAGTTCCAGTACCTGCTGCCCAGTTTAAAGTTCCAGTACCTGCTATCCAGTCCGATGCACCTGCTGTTCTTCCTGTTGTGCAAGCACCTGCTGTTCTGTCTGATGTGCCAGTGCCTGTGCCCGTTGCCCAGTCTACAGTTCCAGTACCTTCTGTCCAGTTTAAAGTTCCAGTACCTGCTATCCAGTCCGATGCACCTGCTGTTCTGTTTGATGTGCCAGTGTCTGTGCCCGTTGCCCAGTCTAAAGTTCCAGTACCTGCTGCCCGGTTTGAAATTCCAGTACCTGCTATCCAGTCCGATGCACCTGCTGTTCTGTTTGATGTGCCAGTGTCTGTGCCCGTTGCCCAGTCTAAAGTTCCAGTACCTGCTGCCCGGTTTGAAATTCCAGTACCTGTTATCCAGTACAATACACCTGCTGTTCTTCCTGTTGAGCCACTGTCTGCTGCCCAGCCTGATTTGCCACCGTCTGCTGCCCAGCCTGATTTGCCACCGTCTGCTGCCCAGCCTGATTTGCCACCGTCTGCTGCCCAGCCTGATTTGCCACCGTCTGCTATCCAGTCCGATGCACCTGCTGTTCTTCCTGTTGTGCAAGCACCTGCTGTTCTGTCTGATGTGCCAGAGCCTGTGCCCGTTGCCCAGTCTACAGTTCCAGTACCTTCTGTCCAGTTTAAAGTTCCAGTGCCTGCTATCCAGTCCGATGCACCTGCTGTTCTGTTTGATGTGCCAGTGTCTGTGCCCGTTGCCCAGTCTAAAGTTCCAGTACCTGCTGCCCGGTTTGAAATTCCAGTACCTGTTATCCAGTCCAATACACCTGCTGTTCTTCCTGTTGAGCCACTGTCTGCTGCCCAGCCTGATCTGCCACCGTCTGCTGCCCATCCTGATTTGCCACCGTCTGCTGCCCAGCCTGATTTGCCACCGTCTGCTGCCCAGCCTGATTTGCCACCGTCTGCTGCCCAGCCTGATTTGCCACCGTCTGCTGCCCAGCCTGATTTGCCACCGTCTGCTGCCCAGCCTGATTTGCCACCGTCTGCTGCCCAGCCTGATTTGCCACCGTCTGCTGCCCAGCCTGATTTGCCACCGTCTGCTGCCCAGCCTGATTTGCCACCGTCTGCTGCCCAGCCTGATTTGCCACCGTCTGCTGCCCAGCCTGATTTGCCACCGTCTGCTGTCCAGCCTGATTTGCCACCGTCTGCTGTCCAGCCTGATTTGCCACCGTCTGCTGTCCAGCCTGATTTGCCACCGTCTGCTGTCCAGCCTGATCTGCCACCGTCTGCTGCCCAGCCTGGCGGCCCGGTTCCTGCCTTTCAGCCTGATGTGTCACCTTCCCAGCCTGATGTCTCGGAGCTCGCTACCCAGCCTTATGATCCGGTGCCCTCCGCCCAGCCTGATGTCTTGGTACCTGTTAAACCAGTTCCGGATGCTCAGCTTGCCGCTGATTCTTCCCTGTCCTATCATCAGTCTGATTATGATGCTCTCGTGTTGTCGGCCCCCGAGAGGTTTATACATGTTGCCCTGCCTGTTTTCACCGCTAGATCCAAACTTCCAGACCCTGGTGGTGGTAGGATGCATGCTCTGTTTTCGGACTCGGGGGGCTTGTCTCCCAATGGGTTAAGAGACTTTGACCAGAAGACTTTTTGGGACCTTTCCGCATCTACATGCACTACCAGGGCAAGGGCAGAATGGAGTGTCCAGAGGCCACTCCTTGGGGGGGGGAACTGTCATGATCTGTGTCATGGCTTTGGTCACCTGCTGGTGGCACTGTTTCTCCCAGTAACAGGGGTGCAGTTCTGGTGTCCACCAGCGGGTGTCTCCCATGGGATGACTCCTCTTAATTAAGGTGAACTGCTACAGGTATATAATCCCGCCCTTCACTACAGGTCAGTGCTTCAGTATTTTGCTTGTCAGCCTGTTCCCTGCCTGATCTGATAGCTGTAGCCAACCTGTTCCTGATTTGCTCCCTGCCCTGGACTCTGGTTCTCCCCTTTGTCGCTTATTGACCCCGGCTTGTACTTTTGGACTATGCTGCTCTCTCCTATCCTGGACCCCCGGCTTGAACCTTGGACTTACTTGTGTCTCATCCCTGCATTACCTGCTAGTTACGCTCTGATTTCTGGTATATATTCATTCACTAGTTCTGGTGGTTTATAGTTTGCTGTGTTATGCTTGCTTGTCTTGGGGGTTTTCTATGATTGTTTTGCACGTGTGCTTAACCTTTAATAAACATATATTTTTCACTATCTTGGTGCCTATTTCCGTTAGTGCAGCCCATTGACCTGTTACCCAGTACTCAGATGCCTGCGTAGGCATCCCTTGACACGCGCAGGTCGGATCCTTTGCGCATTCTCTGAAACGCGTTGTGGTCCCTCTCGGCCTCCGTCCAAGCTGACGTCACGTGATACCGGATGTCTCCATGCTGTTATTGTAACACCAACCACGGACATAGCCGGCTCCCTCCGGTTCTCCTGGGGACGCAGCAGCTACATTTCATCTGGACAACATTTGGTCCACTGTTCGCCAGACTTGTGCCAGCTCCCCATCTGCAGCATAGCTAATTGTGATGTAAGTGCTGGATTATTACAATTGTTATATTAAAAACTCAGTTTATTCAGTGGCGCTTTTTCTCCTTACTTTTTTGTCTTATAATTAAATTTAAAACACCCAACGGGGTTGATTTACTAAAAGCAAATAGACGTTACACTCTGCATGTTGCTCAGGGGGTTAGTTCATTAGAGGGAGCTTCACTTTGCAAAGAATATCCAAGCACATGCAAGGAAAAAATAATAATGCATTTTTGGATGATATAGGTCAGCAGAGCTTCCCCTCATTTACATTGTACTCTGGAGCAATTGCACTTGCGCAGTGCTTGCAAAGAGTGTAGTCTATTTGTCATTACAAAATCATCCCCAAAGTCTCTTAAAGGACACCTGCATTGAGATAAAATATATAGGCTGACCTCCTTTTGAAAAAGCTTGTCTTCTGGCCGTCATGCCTGGAAAAACACCCCCCCTTTCCCCGGGTGATCTATGTACATTGCAAGGATTTTAACTAACATTGTTGCAGATTCCTACATAAGGGGGGGTGAGCCGTCCCCGGGTACCACACACTGGGGGGGGTGTCAGACCGGCACCCCCCTCCGCGATTGTATTACACGCGCAGTGGCAGCGCCACGGGATTAGGCAGCGGCACACTGGCACAGGCAGGGAGAGGCGAGCTAGCTACAATGGCGAGAGGAAGGGGGTGTGCGGGGGGGTGCAGGGTGACACCGCTGCACCTACCATCCCCTCCTCTTGCGGCCACGGGCTGGCTGTCTGTGCTATCCCGGATGTCACACAGGCACAGCCGAGTGAAGCCGCCTCCCCCTCCTCTCTGTTTATGTGTAAACAGGGGGAGGGGATCTGCTGTGCATGTGCTGCTGCACTGATCTGAGGTACTGAAGGGGGGGTGGGGGCTACACTGAATGAGGGGGCTACACTGAAGGGGGGCTGCACTGAACGAGGGGGGCTGCACTGAAGAGGGGCTGCACTAAAGGGGGACTGCACTGAATGAGGGGGGCTACACTGAATGAGGGGGGCTACACTGAACGAGGGGGGTTACACTGAACGGGGGGAGGTGACACTGAACGGGGGGAGGTGACACTGAACGGGGGGCTACTCGGAACGGGGGGCTACACTGAAGGGGGGTCTTCACTGAAAGGGGGGTCTGCATTGAAAGGGTGGATACACTGAAGGGGGGTCTGTGTAACATGCAGGGGGTCCAGAGCTGCAGGGTTCTGTATAATGTAAAGGGGTCCAGTGATGCAGGGTGCTGTGTAATGTAAAGGGGTCCAGAGGTGCAGGGTGCTGTGTAATGTAAAGGGTTCCAGAGGCGCAGGGTGCTGTGTAATGTAAATGGGACCAGAGATGCAGGGTGCTGTGTAATGTAAAGGGGTCCAGAGGTGCAGGGGGCTGTGTAATGTAAAGGGGTCCAGAGGCGCAGGGTGCTGTGTAATGTAAAGGGGTGCAGGGTGCTGTGTAATGTAAAGGGGTCCAGAGATGCAGGGTGATGTGTAATGTAAAGGGGTGCAGGAGGGATGTGTAATGTTAAGGGGTCCAGAGATGCAGGGTGCTGTGTAATGTAAAGGGGTGCAGGGGGCTATTGTCAGGGTGGCTAACAGACCAGTACTGTGTGACTGCACAGAAGAGACCAACAATGTATGTAGTTAAATTAAAAGGTGTTTATTTACAAACATGTGAAGACAACCAGTGTGCAACAAATAGTATATACAATCAAGGGGAGATACCGTATTCGTAAACAAAGCCAGGCCGAGGTCATACACAGGGGAAGTCAGCAGATGGGTGAGGATGGGAACACAATGGAGCAGGGAGCGGATGGATGGACAGGCTGCGGGGCAGGAATCCAAGGGGAACAGGAACCAAGGTAATCAGGCAATAGGAAGGATACGTTCAGGATGGGCTCAGGATAGGGATCAGAATCAGGGTCCAGATAGCAGGGTCAGGATAACAGGCTCAGGTCCGGAAGGTAGAACGATACCAGGGCGATGTCTGCTTCAACTCGACGGGTATTTGTAGAGGTGTGAAGTCATTGAGTTCAGGTCACACCTGAGCACAGTAAAGGTCATCTGCTCCACACTGCCGGGGTCCATCCGCTGGTGGAGACCAGTACTGCGTCCCAAGGGTGATATAACACCAGCAGGGAAAGGTTCTCCCGACAGTTTGGAACTGTCAGGAGACACCTGCTGGTGAGACGCAGTACTGCAAGCCAGGTAATAAATAGCACCAGCGGATGGAACCTTTCCTGACAGCTATGTAATGTAAAGGGGTCCAGAGATGCAGGGGGCTGTGTAATGTAAAGGGGTCCAGAGATGCAGGGGGCTGTGTAATGTAAAGGGGTCCAGAGATTCAGGGTGCTATGTAATGTAAAGTTAAATTAAAACAATTATTTGTTACAAATATTTGTTTCTTCTTTGTGTATGTTTAGGTGACCAGGGGGCGAGGGGTGAAGATGGGGGGGTGCCACAAGATTAGCTCGCACAGGGCGCCTGAACACCTAAAGTCGGCCCTGAGGGCACTAATGAGGAAAGCTGCTGGGCTTGCATCCTTTAAGATGTAATTCTTTTGGAAGTATCTCATGACATTTTTTTTGCAGGGGATGTCTGAAATCTGACTTGTCTCTTAGTGTAGACTTCTGGGAAAATCAGTGAGCCAATCACACAAGCAGGAAATTATGTTTCTGTGTACAGAACACCTCCAGGTAGCCATATTGCATTGTATTTTCAGAAAAGTACAGCGCCCGCAGATTGAAAAGGAATTTTTTTTTTAATAACATTCAATTACAATATGACCTGTGCCGCAATTGTATACGCTATATTATTTTTTCTTTATTTGCAAAAAAAATTCCCCATGAAAGTGGAGTCACCCTTCAAAGTGTTATACCTGCTCTGTGCTATGGTTTTGCACAGAGAAACCCAGATTCTCCTTTTCTCAAGTCTCATGCTGGCACTCCTGGTCCCTTCCTCTTGCCCAGTGCCCCCACAGCAAGCAGCTTGCTATGGGGGCACTGGAGCCGAGCTGCCGCTATGTGTGCCCATTCAGACACGGAGCCGCAGCTCGGCCCCGCACTTCTCTCTCCTCATCGGCTCACTGATAGGGTTAAGCGAACCCGAATTGTAAAGTTCGGGTTCGTACCGGACTTTTGGGTTTTTGGTACCCGGACCCGAACCTGAACAATTTACTGTAAGTTCAGGTTCGAGTTCGGGTTCGGCAATGTAATGGCGCGCTGCAGGGCAGCCAATCAACATTTGTTTAACTTGTGTGACCTAGAAGCCATCACAGCCATGCCTACTAATGGCATGGCTGTGATTGGCCAGTGCAGCATGTGACCCAGCATGTGACCCAGCCTCTATATAAGCTAGAGGCACATAGCACAGCACGTCACTCTGCTTTAGATAGGGTAGTGAAAGGCTGCTGCTGCTCTGAGGGAGAGAATTAGATAGGAGACAGACTGTCCTGCTTCAGAAATCAAATTACTCAGCTACATAGCACAGCAAGTCACTCTGCATTAGATACTTTAGGGAAAGGTTCCTGGTTTTGCTTGTAGGGAGAGAAATATATAGGAGTCAGTCCTGCTTCAGAAATCAAATTACACCAGCACTGCATATGTTACTGTGAGATACTCTGCATTAGATACTTTAGGGAAAGGTTCCTGTTTTTGCTTGTAGGGAGAGAAATATATAGGAGTCAGTCCTGCTTCATAAATCAAATTACACCAGCACTGCATATCTGTATGTGTGAGATACACCCTTTAGATACTTTTCTTCTATTGTGCTATTCAAAAAACATCCATTTAGGGCAAATCATTTTTTTTTTGGTGCGTTTCCTGCATATCTGTACGTTTGAGATACACACTTTAGATACTGTTCTTCTATTGTGCTATTCAAAAAACACCCATTTAGGCCAAGATCCTACATTTGAGAAATATGAGGAGAACGTCAAATAAGGGACCTGTGTTGGCTACCTCGTCCTCCTCCACCGCTGCTTCCACCTACACCGCCACATCCACCGCCACCTCAACCTCCTACTCCATATGGACCTCATCCTCCTAGGTCAAGATTATTATTTTTATTTTTTTTATGTATTTTATGTTATTTTAAGTTATTTCCCTATCCATATTTGTTTGCAGCGTACTTGCCATGCTCTTGCCAACATTTTGCTGCCATTTGCAGCCCTCTAGCCCTTTCCATTTGTTTTTTAGAGACATTTTAGTACTGAAAAGTTCGGGTCCCCATTGACTTCAATAGGGTTCGGGCTCGGGGTCAAGTTCGGGTCCCGAACCCGGACTTTTTTACGAAGTTCGGCCGAACCCGTCGAACCCGAACATCGAGGTGTCCGCTCAACTCTACTCACTGACTTTAATTGACAGCAATGGGAGCCAATAGCGAGGGAGAGTCCTGGACAGCTAAGGCTCTCATGCAACATCACTGGATATAGGTTGGGCTCAGGTAAGTATTAGGGGAGTTGCTGCACACAGAAGGTTTTTTATCTTAATGCATAGAATCATAGATGTGTGCCTGGGTACACCCTAATTACTAAGTGTGGCCTCCGTCTACTGTCCAGGCTTACCCTGTGTTGCAGCTTTTTCCCCTGCTGGCTTTCCTCCTCTCCCCCTGGCTGCTGTGGGGATGTTTCAGAATGGAGAGAGAGGAAAGGGGTTAGTAAATATGTAATTTTCCTGCCCCTTCCTTTTGTAAATGAACACATTGGACACACTTACTATGCCTCAGTTTGTGAATGAAAAGGAAGCCTCTCAGCACAGAGCACTTTCCATTAACTTACTGTCTAGTGCAGCTGAGGCTGCAGAAAAAGGTGTATGTGTTTGAGCTTTTGGGGTGCACACCCTAATGCAATAGGCTGCGCACACCTTTCCATAACAAGGGAACAAAAAAGCGGCGCCCTCTAAGCGTAGTATAAGGTTTATTAAAAAGACATAAAATAGACATCAATTCTTATGAGGGATGTACTCACAAGACTGCAGGGGGTACAGGCAATTCAAGATAGGGTGTCATCCGTGGCTGGCTTCCGGGGTACATGAACTCCGCTATGTAGATCTCGCTGGGTTAGCATATGCTCTGGGACTCATTATAGTGGGCGATCCAGCAGTGGCTGGAGCAGGGTACAGCGTCTCTGTGGATCCCTGGATGGAAATCCAGCGCTGGTATGGCAGGGAAGTGCAGGGACGCCGTAGACCGGCGTGGTGGAACGCAGCCGTGGAGAGCAAACAGCGAAGCATCACTTCCGGGTTAGGTCACGGGGCGGTGCACGCGTTCGAGGCATGCGTGCCTCTTCGTCAGGCTCTATGAGGGCCATCTTGGATGAGGGACAAAAGAACAGCTCAAACGGAGCTGATTGGTTGATACAGGAGCACACGGAAGATCAACTTGATACAAAATTCAAACGTAAACAATCAGCATATGAGAAAAAGGGGCACATCTTTACAGATCGAGAATATATTAACAGAAAACTGGCTAGTAATAAGGAAATAAAATAAATCAAATAAAAATAGGAGTGGTGGTATAAAGCGTTAGAGGTGTATTTAAATATAAATATATGTATATGTCTATAAACATATGTAAACACATATAAATTATCTTATAGGAACAGATGTGATTCATACCTATGGCAACCAACACCTTTGCATAGAATGCATAAAAATAAAACGTTAGCCTTTACAACCATTTAACCACTTAAGCCTAGCCTAACGATGATATATGTCAGCAGAATGGCACGGCTGGGTACAGGCACGTACATGAACGTCGCCTTTAAGAGCCCAGTCGTGGGTCGCGCACACGCGACCTGGTCCGAAGCTCCGTGACCACGGCCGCTGGACCCGCGGACCCGATCGCTGCCGGTGTCCCGCGATCAGTCACAGGAGCTGAAGAACGGAGAGACCTTCCCCGTTCTTCACAGAGACACTGTCATTGATCGTCTGTTCCCTGATCAATGACGTCACACGTCCAGCTCCGCCCCCCTACAGTTGGAAACACATATGAGGTCACACTTAACCCCTACAGCGCCCCCTAATGGTTAACTCCTAAACTGCAATTGTCATTTTCACAGAAATCAATGCATTTTTATAGCACTTTTTGCTGTGAAAATGACAATGGTCCCAAAAATGTGTCAAAATTGTCCGATGTGTCCGCCATATTGTCGCAGTCACGAAAAAAAATGCTGTTCGCCGCCATTATTAGTAGTAAAAATTTTTTTTTAATAAAAATGCAATAAAACTATCCCCTATTTTGTAAACGCTATAAATTTTGCGCAAAGCAATCGTTAAACGCTTATTGCGATTTTTTTCACCAAAAATAGGTAGAAGAATACGGCCTAAACTGAGGAAAAAAAGGAAAAAAAAAAATATATCTTTTTTGGGAATATTTATTATAGCAAAAAGTAAAAAATATTGATTTATTTTCAAAATTGTCGCTCTATTTTTGTTTTTACCGCAGAGGTGGTCAAATACCACCAAAATAAAGCTCTATTTTTGGGAAAAAAAGGACGCCAATTTTGTTTGGGAGCCACGTCGCAATTGCCAGTTAAAGCGACGCAGTGCCGAATCGCAAAAAGGGGCAAGGTCCTTAACCTGCATATTGGTCTGGGTCTTAAGTGGTTAATACATTCTAATTGCCAGAATGAATTAATATTCTGGCCAATAAAATGCATTAACATCAAACGTGCTTTAACGCATGGACAAACACACTTTTACCACGTTTTTTTCTGCTGCTTTTCTCCTGCAAGGAGAAAAGGCGTCTAAAAGAGTACAGTGTGTGTGTAGCCTTAGACCCTTTTCACACTGAGGCATGTTTTAGCACTAAAAACATCCCTTGTAAAGTGCCTGAAAACCTCCTCCCATTAATTTCATTGTGACTTTTCACACTGGTGCGGTGCGTTCACGGGACATTAGAGAAAGCCCTGCAAGCAGCAACTTTGGGGCAGTTTGGGAACACTGTATACAGCGCTCCCAAAATTCCCTGCCCATTGAAACGAATGTAGTGCATGGGCCTGCCTAATTGAATACAATTGAAAGTGTTGTTTGGTTTTAATCTGAACCTACGAAATGTTTAAACATCTCTTAGTGGTTGCTATAACTCTCTTCAGTGCTGGCTGGATTTAGAAATAATGGGGCAGATCCACAGAGCATCTACTGATACGCCGGCGTACTTTCAAATTTCCTGCGTCGTATCTTTAGTTTGAATCCTCAAACCAAAATACAACGGCATCTGGGTAAGATCCGACAGGCGTACGGCTTCGTACGCCTTCGGATCTTAGATGCAATACTTCAGTGCCCGCTGATTGGAGTTCGCATTGTTTTCCGCGTCGGGTATGCAAATTAGCGATTTACGACGATCCACGAACGTACGTGCGGCTGTCGCATTTTCTAACGTCGTCTGTAGTCGGCTTTTTCCGGCGTATAGTTAAAGTTGTTTTTTTGCGGCGTATAGATAGACTTGCCATGTTAAGTATGGCCGTCGTTCCCGCGTCGAAATTTGAATTTTTTTTTTTTTTGCGTAAGTCGTCCGTGAATAGGGATGGACGTAACTCACGTCTAAGTTAAAAAAATGATGTCCTAGCGACGTCATTTAGCGCAATGCACGGTGGGAAATTTCGGGACGACGCATGCGCAGTTCATTCGGCGCAGGGGGCGCGCTTCATTTAAATGAATCACGCCCCCTAATCGCCGATTTGAATTCCGCCGCCAGAAATACACTACACCGCCGTAACTTACGCCGCGAAATCGTTGAGGATTCGAAATTCCGCCAGGTAAGGTACGGCGGCGTAGCGTATCTCTGACTGATACGCTGCGCGGATGTAATTCTCTCTGGATCTGGCCCAATGTACCAGAAAGAAGTCTGGCTAAGGTACCAGATTTTAAAGCTCTTCTCTCAATAGCAAGCAAAGTAATATGCAAGACTTGTTCCATGAATTCATGTGTTTATATCTATATCAATATTTTCTAAAAAAGTTTGCAAACCTATAAAATTGCTTAAAGCAGAGTTCCAGGCTTTTTATGTTTATTAAAAGTCAGCAGCTACAAAATGTGTAGCTGCTGACTTCTAATAAACAGACACTCACCTGTTCCATTGTCCAGCGATGCGGCCACCCGAAATGTCGCTCCTCTCCCCCTCCTCTCCGCCTGTGCCTTCATTGCCACCCTGGGCACCTGGCCGTGACAGCTTTTGGCTCCACGGCTGGGTGCGCACTGCGCATGCGCGAGTCACACTGCGCTCTTGGAGTGGACAGGCGATCTTCACGTGTCCCAGGAGATCGCCTAGAGGGGGTGCCGCCTGGATGGAGAGGAGGAGTTGCCTAGGGGGCCCGTAGGCGAAAGGAGGAAGTGGGACAGGAAGTCCCACTCCTAACGAAGCCCCCACTCTCCCCCACAAAAAATATTACATGCCAAATGTGGCATGTAAGGGGGCGAGGAGTGCTTAAAGTGGAAGTTCCACTTTTGGGTGTAACTCTGCTTTAAATAATTAGTCTGAACCTGAGTTTATTCACAGTAATATTGTTAAAAATAGGGATGAGGTTCAGATACATCGTTGGGTTCAAGGAGAACCAAAATTGTTTGAGGTTCTCAGTTCCAGAAAACAAATGTAATTCGCCTGCCCAAATTTATTGTAACAATGAGGCTGGGTTCACACTGGTGCGATACGGGAACCAGAGTGATTCCTGTGCAGGTTCCAGCATTGCACCTGTATTGCTGGCGGTTCACACTGACATCTGCGATTATCGACATCAAGTTAATGACACCACCAGATCGGTTTGCAGATCACTGTGTGAAATGGTGCAGGAATCGGATCGCATAGGTATAAACACCCATGCGATCCGATTCCAGTGCGGACCAAAAAAAGGGTCCTGCATAATTTTGATGCAGATGCGATGCAATTTCAGCCATGCAGTTTTTATGGCTGAATTTGCATCGTACAGACATCGCATGTGATCTGCACAGCAATTCAGTGCAAATCACATGCAATGTCTGTGATCGCACAAGTGTAAACCCAGCCTAATGCACTAGAAGGGTGTTTGGACTTTTAGCCTTGTGGCCAATATTGGGGGCACCCCTCACTATTAAAAAGGGGGGGGCACAGAGCAGTCATATTGGTCATATTGTCAGTATGTTGAAAGCTGTTATAGCAAAAGGATAAGTAAAGCTAACAAACTAGATAAGCATACTTTATGTCTGATTGCTAACTCTTTGAGGGATCAACCCTTTAGCCCTGTTGGAATCTCGCTACTTCAGCACGATTTCAAAGCTGCAGATCAGTGCAATTTGGCTCTCCAATTTCATTGCAGGTTGCAGGAGACGATGCAAGTCACCATGAAATCGCACACAAAGTAGTGCAGGAACCTTTTTCAAAATCAATGTGCCTTGAGTTGCAATCATTTTGAAAGGTTCCATTGCTGGCAATAGGGTGCAACTTGTCATGTGATTTTGAGCTGTCAAATTGCATGACAAATCGCACTGGTGCGAACCATGGCTTACTGCTTTATTTGGTATTTGTTTTAAAAATAATTTGTGGTTGATTCAAGGTCAGTGATTGCTTTTAGCCTTTTGCAAGATCTCCTTTAAAAAATGTGCTTTTGTTTCAGGGCGCAGCATTTTGGGGTTTTCATTTATTCTGTAGGTATATATTTTATTTTATGGTAACAGGATCTTTATTTTATGGCAAACTGCCTTTTTATTGTTCCTATTGTATATGTATAGACCTTTTTAAGTTTGGTTAGTTTTTTTTCTTTTTTTATTGCAAGTCGTTCCTTTAAAAAAGTGTTATACTTTCAGTGTTTCTTACTTCCTATTTTAGTTGTTAGGGCTTTTTCAATCTTTAGTGATCAAAGTGCAGCATTCATTTGTTCCTGACAATCTACTTGTTGTACTAAGAATAATTTATTCATACCTCCCAAATTTTGAACTTCCCAATGAGGGACACAGCTGCGCGCACCGCAGCAAAATGGTGTGTACAGAGTGCTGGGGTCAGGAGTGTGTATTGCACAGAATGCAGAGCTTAGGAAGGTGTAATGTACAGAATGCAAGGTTCAGGAGGGTGTATTGCATGGAATGCAGATCTCGGGAGTGTGTAATGCACAGAACGCAGGGATCAGAAGGGTACAGATGCGACACTGTTCTACACATCACATAGATGTGCCACTTTACGGGCAGACGAATGGGTGCCCCCAGGCATGATATTTAAAGGAATATTTAATTTTATTGTTTCACTTTAAGCATTATTAAAATCACTGCTCCTGAAAAAACGGTTGTTTTAAAAGCATATTTTTGCATTGATACATGTCCCCTGGGGCAGTACCCAGGTCACCATACACTTTTTATGGCAATAACTTGCATATAAGCATTTAAAATGAGCAAATGATTTTTCATGTTTGCGTCCCATAGACTTTAATAGGGTTCGCATGTTCACACAAATTTTTTGCCTGTTTGCATGTTCTGGTGAGAACCGAACCAGGGGGTGTTTCGGCCCATCCCTACTGACTACATGTGGCAGTCTCCCCCTTTGTATTTCCCACAGTATTACTCACTCTGTCCTCTCTTGCTCTCGTGCCTCCAGGAAGGGTTTCCTCCCTTGGGTTGTAGAAGGATCCTTCAAGCACCAGAGCCCCCGGCCCAAGGTCACCCCCCAGATTATGGGGCACCATTAAGGGTCTCCTTAGCACTGCATCTCCATCTTCCACCGACTGCCCCTGCTGGCATGGCTCCTGTCTATTTATGAGGTCACCTCTGCCCCCTACAAGCCAACTACTGGGATTGGCTAAGGCATCATAAATATGCATGGTAGCCCCTCCTCACTCCCTCTCACCAGTTCTGTAAGTTTCAACAAACTTCCAGACAAAGGGGGGAAGTGCCATAGAGAGCTGCCTCATGAGTAATTTCTGCCCTGAGTCACTGAACCCTGACCCAGATTCTATAGCTCAGGCTTAGCCCTGAGCTAACTAAATTTACCTACACTAACATAAAAACCTACACTAACTCTAACACACACTTGAGGGTGCTACATTATATTTTAACCTGCCTGGCGGTATTTCCGAGTCTGGCTCGGGGGGAATTTTACATACCAAAAGCGGTAACCCCCGAGCCAGACTCAGAAGCGCATTGCAGGATACAGGGGAAGTTACTTACCTTGTCCCTGGATCCTCTGCTGTGTGTGGGGGCTGTCATCTCGCTCGATTCACACTGCGGTTCCCGAGTGGCGCAACGCATGGGGGCGGAGTTCCGTGCCAAATTCAAAAAAGTAAAAACACAGTATAGATACAGTATACTGTAATCTTACAGATTACAGTACTGTATCAAATAATTACACACCCCCTTTGTCCCTAGTCGTCTGTCCAGTGTCCTGCATGCAGTTTTTATTATAAAAAATGTTCTTTCTGCCTGGAAACTGGAGATTGTCCATAGCAACCAAAAAGTGTCCCTTTAAGTCAAAAGTGGTTTTAGACCAGCAAGAAAACAGCGATAATAAATTAGAATCACTTGCAGAATTGAGCGATAGCGATTTGTGGGGAAATTCGTCATCAAACAATAAAAATAATGACAGCGACAATTCTGCAACTGAGGAAATTTCAGTGTTTTTGATTTGATTACATTATTGAATAATTTTTATTATAATTACATTATTATTTGTTATAATCATTTATAGTTATTTATTATATTATAATTTATGATGTTGTGTTTCAAACTTTATCATACCCGGGATGTCTACTAGACTCTTGTTTGGACAGATTTAAGTGAGTTATTCTTAAGAATTACAGGCCTACAGTATAAAATGCCAAATTTCCTTGCAAATAATGGTACCGAATTCAGCATTAAAAATCTGAAAGAATCATACCGCCAGGGAGCTTAATAAAGGCCTTGTCAAAATGTGTGTGGCTATATTTACTATTTACATATTTTCAAATGAGTAGGCGTACTATGTACCCCTTGCTCATTACATGGGGTGGTGGTATCTGGGAGTCCCCATATATTTAACCCCTTCGCTACCAGATCCATTTTTGCAGTTTAGTTAAGAACATAGGTCAGCCCTGCCAAAGCATAAAACCCACTAACAGAAAGAGCCAATGGATTCTCAGACCTGGTGCTTATTCTGTGTAATATATATTGTCTTTCATAAACTGTATAGCTGCAGACGCTGTGTGGGTGAACTGTGAAATTGTTTATCCAATTTTAACAATATTTATAATTAATAAATGCTAAAAGAGCAACATTTTTATCCATAGTTTTTTTAGGTAGCAAAAGTTGCACAGGGGGCTTGTTTAGTCTTCATTTGGACCACAATTACAAAAGTTGTGATAATTGTGATAATTTTATGGACATCAATCTTTTTTAAACTTTTAAGCCCTGTACACACGATCGCATATCTGATGGAATCTAATCTGATTGTCAGATATCCGATGAAGCTGACTTTCATCAGTCTTGCCTACACACCATCGGTCAAAAATCCAACCGTGTCCAACGCTGTGACGTAAAACACTACGACGTGCTGAGAAAAATGAAGTTCAATGCTTCCTAGCATGCGTCAACTTGATTCTGAGCATGCATGGATTTTTGACCGATGGACTTCCACACAGACGATAACTTTTTTTCTATCGTTTTTTTATCCATAGGAGAATTTTAAAACATGTTCTATTTTTTCACCGATGGAAAACAAACCGATGGGGCCCACACACGATCGGTTTGTCCGATGAAAACGGTCCATCGGTCTGTTTTCATCAGACAAACCGATCGTATGTACAGGGCTTTACTCACAAAGCTTTTCAGCTGCATAGAGAAATGTCTTTGAGTTTTCATATGCATATTTTAAATATATATCCAGTGACCTGGATGACAAAAAACCTTCACAGAGTAACTCAAGCAAAGTTACATTTTTGTTTAGTTTTTAATTATACAACAGCTATGACTTTATTGTACTACATAATGAATGAATAGTGAATTAAAGCTTTGTACTGAAACACAGTAAAAATTTCAAAAAATTATTTTATTGTTATGGAAAGTGAACAGGCCAGCAAAAGTACTGTAGCAGCTGTTGTACTGTATGCTACAGCAGGTACATCATATTCAGTGTTTTGTCTTTAGTTAGCCAGATGGTAGGATCAGATGGTAGAAAACCAAACTGCTACAGAGCAATAGTGCAATTTGCTGATTTTTTTTTTTTTATATAAATGTTCAAGATTTTTAAAAATTATAATCAGAATTAAACACAAATAATCTCATCTATGAGCAACAAAACTATATGTGGAATTCTTAGCTGTCCTGGGGCAATAAATACTGTTTTTTTTATGTCTTATAAAACTAAAATCAAACTGGTGTAAGCCTACACGCATGAGAATAAGCTAGTTAAGTTTATTTCAAATATAACAGTTTTAGTGCCTCTTGTTTACATTTTTCACTTCATGGAACGCTAAATAGTGTTATAGTGTTATCTAATCAATGCTTCCAGGTAGAGGAAATGCATTCAAGAAAAATTATTATTATACACGTTTTATATAGATCCAACAGTTTACGCAGCGCTTTACAATGTAGAGGGGGGACAGCACAATTACAGTACAGTTCAATACAGAAGGTACAGGAGGGCCCTGCTCGTAGAGCTTACATTCTAAAGGGGGGGGGGGGTGGTACAAAAGGTAGTAGCTGCAGAGAATGATTTGATGGGGGTGGCTCAGGGACAGTTCTTAGGTGGGTGTAGGATAGGCTTCCCTGAATAAATTAGTTTTTAGGGATCTCCTAAAGGTGGACAGGGTAGGGGCTGATCGGACATACTGGGACAGGGAGTTCCAGAGGATGGGAGAGGCTCTGGAGAAGTCCAGAAGGCGAGCATAGGAGGAGATAACAAGATAGCTAAAGAGCAGGAGGTCCTGGGAGGAGCAGAGGGGATGATTTGGGCGATATCTGCAGATGAGGTTAGTGATGTAGATGGGGGGCGATGTTGTGAATGGCCTTGTATGTTGTGGTTAGCATTTTGAATTTTACACGGTGGGGTAGGGGAAGCCAGTGAAGGTATTGGCAGAGAGGAGCAGCAGTCACAGATCGGTTAGTGAGGTGTATTAGTCTATCAGTAGAATTCATAATAGACTGAAGGGGGGGATAGCCTGTGTAAGGGTAGGGAATTAAGGAGAGAGTTGCAGTAGTCAAGGTGGGAAATAATCAAGGAGTGAATAAGTTGCTTTGTGGTGTCATTAGTCAGGAAGGGTCGAATTCTGGAGATGTTGGAGGTTGAGGCGGCAGGACTTAGCTAGCGATTGGATGTGGGGGCTGAAGGAGAGATCAGAGTCAAAGATTACACCCAGCACCCTGGCATATGTGGAGGAACCAATGGTTGTGTTGTTGATATTCATGGTAAAGTCATGGGGGGGAGGCCATGAAGGAAGACATATAAAAAGCTCAGTTTTAGAAAGATTGAGTTTGAGGAAGTGATGTGACATCCATACCGATATGTCATTCAGTAAGTCTGAGATCTGTGAGGAGAACGAGAGGGTGAGTTGAGAAGTAGAGAGATAGATCTGGGTATCATCGGCATAGAGGTGGTATTGGAAGCTGTGGGAGGGTATCAACTTGCACAGGGAAGAGGTATAGATTGAGAATTGGAGGGGCCCAAGGATGGAGCCTTGGGGTACCCCAATAGAAAGAGGAAGAGGAGCGGAGGAGATTGAGTTGTAAGTGACACTGAAAGTGTGCTGAAATAGGTCGGAGGAGAACCAGGATAAAGCAGAATCACAGAGGCCAAGGGAGTGTAGTTTGCTGAGGAGGAGCAGGTGGTCAACTGTGTCAACGGCAGCAGAGAAGTCTAAGAGTATGAGTATGGAGTAATGGCCATTGGTTTTAGCAGTTAGTAGGTCATTGGTAAGTTTTAGTAAGGCAGTTTCAGTAGAATGTTGTGGGCGGAAGCATGACTGTAGGGGGTCATGAAGGTTGTTGTCCATGAGGTAGCGACACGGCCGACCGGACTGCAGGAGGACGCAGCGGAGCGGCAAGGGCCCTCCCTGCTGGGGCCCCTGGCCAGCTCGGGGCCCGAGGCAAATGCTTGCTTTGCCTGTCGGGTTCCGACGGGCCTGCATCTATGGGCCACAGAGTTCCAATTTGACCCTGTGGTCCTGCTATATAGATGACATCCTACTCTTATGGAAGGGTGATTCCTCCCTTTTTGCATTTTTGAATACACTTAATTTGATCAGAGGTATCAAAGTCAACTATGAAATGAGCCAAAGGGAGACCAACTTTTTGGATCTCTTTATAAGAGTAGAGGAGGGCCATTTGATGACTTCAACATTCTTTAATTTAACAGGTAGGAATATATATATATATATATATATATATATATATATATATATATATATATATATATACATATTAGGGCTGTGCAAATTAACTTTTAATTAATCGATTGATCTTTAATTTTTTTGATCGATCAAAATCTTTTTGATCGATTAAAATTCTTTTGATTGGTACTCACCTCTCTGCCGGCTTCTGGGCCTTCAGGGAGTTCCGTCGGAGATCCAGTAACGTCACGGACACTGTCGGGGCTTGTCGTGTCCATCTGAAGGGCTCCTTTGTTGTGCCTTCATATCTGCATGCCAGCGGGACCTTACTATCTGCCACACGCAAGGGCTGTTACACTTCCCTCTATCATTTCCCTCTATCAACCTGGGATTCTACAACCATCCACTGGGAGTTGTGATAGTTCCCTTCATGGGACATCTACATGCCAACGGACTGATGTTAACCTCTCCTCATCTGGATTCAGCAGTGGTATCGTTGTACACATTCTTATACCAGTATTATACTTAGCTACATGTTTTTATGGCTGCTTTTGGTACCATTTGGTATTACTCGCACCATTTTTACAGTTTATGTAGCTACATCGATTTTATCTCCAGTGCAATATTTATTTGGTTACCTACTTGAAGACTATAAAAGTTTTAATGCTATTCCCATCGAGCAATGCCTTTGTGTGTTTTTTGTATCCTGCTATCCATTTTTCCAGTGGTTGGTAGCTGCACTGGGAATCGGCCTGCAAGGAGATCAGCTAAAAGTAGTTGGATCTGTATGTGCGTTATAATTAATCGAAATTAGTCGATTAATCGATAAAAAAAAAACGATTAATCGAACAGAACATTTTTGATCAGTAACAGCTCTAATATATATATAAAAAGGGACAGCTGTACCATAACCATGGTTGGAAGGAGTCCCCTCTGTATTTCCTTGACAGACTTTGAAAGACAAGCAGGGATTTTAAAGCAAAGATTTGTTGGAAAGGATTGTGATCCTAATGCAGTGGAGACTACACTTAGCCAACTCAGAAATATTGATAGGGATTTATTACTTAGAGATAGGGTAGATGATTCCAATGGTGGTAATGGGAATCGAACCAATTTTCATTTGGTCATTTTTTTTCCACACAACACTTAACCACTTAAGGACCCATTCACGCCGATATACGTAGGCAGAATGGCAAGGCTGGGCACACTCGGGTACGTGTCTCTTTAAGCCCAGCCGTGGGGTCGTGAGCGCGCCGGCGGCTCGCTCGCGACCCGGTCCAAAGCTCTGTGACTGCACCCGCGGCACCCAATCGCCACCGGTGTCACGCAATCGGTCACCAGAGCTGAAGAACTGGGAGAGGTGTGTGTAAACACACCTTCCCCGTTCTTCATTGTGGCAGTGTGAGTGATCGTCTGTTCCCTGATATAGGGACAGACGATCACTGACATCACACGTCCAGCCCCGCCCCCTTACAGTTATAGAACACATATGAGATCACACTTTACCCCTACAGTGCCCCCTAGTGGTTAACTCCATAACTGCAATTGTCATTTTCACAGTAAACAGTGCATTTTTATTGCACTTTTTGCTGTGAAAAAGACAATGGTCCCAAAAATGTGTCAAAATTGTCTGATGTGTCCACCATAATGTCACAGTCACAAAGAAAATTGCTGATCGCCACCATTAGTAGTAAAAAAAAAATATTAACAAAAATGCAATAAAACTATCCCCTATTGTGTAAACGCTATACATTTTGCGCAAACCAATCGATAAGGGCTTATTGCGTTTTTTTTTTTACCAAAAATAGGTAGAAGAATACGTATCGGCCTAAACTGAGGAAAAAATACTTTTTTTTTCATATATTTTCGGGGGATATTTATTATAGCAAAAAGTAAAAAATATTGCATTTTTTTCAAAATTTTCGCTCTATTTTTTTTTATAGCGCAAAAAATAAAAACCGCAAAAGATTTTACACTATTGTGGCGTTTATCTTTTATGGGGTATGCCATTTGATGCGTCCACTTGGATTAAGAGGACTTGTGACTTCTCGATTGGCTACTTGGATTGTTCTTCCCGATCTTCCGTATGCTGACCTATAAATGGTGATAGAGCATTTGAGATACATGAGCTTCTTTTGACCCCGCTGTAACAGGGAGTCAATGCTCTCTGGTAAGAGCCCATCGTTTATTGGTGGTGGATAATCACAAGGTGGAGGAATTTTAGGTGTATCAATGATCAAGACACCTGTTCACATTTATTTCACTTCTATACATTTCTACTTGTGATATCTCACTAGAGTGGTGCAGCTGTTATTTATTTTATTTTCATCACAAGCGCAGTTTATTTTTGTTTTCTAAGTCTATGTAAGGCTCAGGCTCCCAGGCTTGGCGCACTTTATGCAAGTGGCTAATGTAAAGATAGGATCCCCGTCTGACTGGGACAGTGCATAGAGGTAGGGAAAGGTTCTAGAGGAGTAGGAAAAGGGCAGGAACTACATCTACCTCTCTTCAGGAAACCTTCCCCTTGTAATGTGGGTGGGCCAGGCCACATTCCGCCATTCGTTGCAGATGCTGTCGGTATCTTAAAGTCTTTAGACCTCTGTCACTTTTCGTAAAGTTACTCCAGACAGGTGTGCTTACCCGCCGCGCTTAAATAAGTTGCATTTGAATCTTTTTTTACAATATAACTTTGTGAATTGGACACTGTGTGTTTTCTACTCATCCCACCATGCTGCACCTTGCTCTCACTGGGGCATTACCAAGCTATGCTGTGTGTGGCTGATGGACACAGCCCAGCTCTGGACTGCATTCACATGGGTGCTCCCATAGCACATGACTTGTTATGGAAGAAGGAGTGATTAGTGTTTATGGAGGGTTGTCAAAGAAGAGACAAGGGACTGCTCTGTGCAATATCATTAGACAGAACAGATAAGTATAACCTTTTTTTTTATTTTAAGAAAGAAGTTTGCCTTTAGAATTACTTTAAAGCTGGAGGTTATTGAAAACTGTCAATACAAATTGTTGAATTGCACCATTACTTTATATATTAGCAAGTGCTTAACTACTTGGTGACTTTGAGAGTATGTAAACATCCTGGGGGACTTCACTAGTAAACCTTTTAATGCAAGAAATAGTGTATAGGATTGTAATTTCTGACATCCATCTGAAAATGGATGTTGTCTGGCTGTAATAGTGACCTACTGGCCCCAGTCACTGAACTGAAACACGCTTGAGGTGATTGTAGCCGTATTAGTGCTATTGTGACAGAAACAAATGAGTACTGTCCGTGATACTTTTTTTATTTGCACTTGCAACGTACAATTTTTTAGGACAAGCTTTAGGGGTATGTCACCTTCTTCAGGGTCCGAGCAGTACTCTGGTACTGCTTAGACCTTAAAGAAGGGGGACATTACCCCAACATTTGTCCTAAAAAATTGTATTTTAGTGCAAATAAAAAAAGTATTATGGAATTGTTTCTAAACTGAAACAAGTATAAGAAAAGGTCAAAAGTCCTTATTTGCATATTGCTTAAGGTTAGAGACTGGGGGCCGTATTCAGATACATTGCAGTATCTGTCGGCGCGGCGTAACGTATCTCACATACGGTACGCAGCCGTAACTTAGGGTGCAAGTTCCGTATGCAGAAAGAACTTGCGCCCTTAGTTACGGCGGCGTAACGTATGTGTGTCGGCGTAAGGCCGCCTAATTCAAATGGGGATGATGTGGGCGTGTGTTATGTATATTAACTGTGACCCCGCGTATTTGACGTTTTTTAACGAACGGTGCATGCTTAACATTAGCTATGCCTCATATAGCAGGGGTAACTTTATTCCCGGAAAAAGCCTAACGTAAACAACGTAAAAAAATGCGCTGGCCGGACGTACGTTTCTGAATCGGTGTATCTAGCTAATTTGCATATTCCTTGCGTAAATATACGGAAGCGCCACCTAGCGGCCAGCGTAAATATGCAACCTAAGATACGACGGTGTAAGACACTTACGCCGGTCGGATCTTAGAGAAATCTATGCGTAACTGATTCTCTGAATCAGGCGCATAGATACGACCACGCACACTCAGAGATACGACGGCGTATCCGGAGATACGCCGTCGTATCTCGTTTCTAAATACGTCCCTGAATGTATTGAAACTGAGAGTGAGACAGCATCACAATCAATGAAAACATTCTTCAAAGTATAAGTAAAGTTTCAACATGTGCTTGGCCTTTTTAGCTAAGCAAGGGAAGAAAGGGCAAAAGGAATAAATGTTATTTGTACAAGCCCCTCTACCTAAAGCTTTGTTGAAGAAGCAACTGATACTGTAAATTAATTGGGCCAGCCGCATTGTGTAAAAATACACTTTAGGTATAGAATGTATATATCTAAAAGCAGTCAATGTTTGCTTAACCTGCAATTATAGTTTTTTTTTTTTAACCACTTCCATACCGCGCCTATTCTGGCACTTCTCTCCTTCATGTAAAAATCATAATTTTTTTGCTCGAAAATTACTCAGAACCCCCAAACATTATATATATATTTTTTAGGGATGTTACTGATCAAAATTTTTGTGTTCGATTAATCGATTTTTTTTTTAATAGATTAATCGACTAATTTCGATTATTTATAACGCACATACAGATCCAACTAGTTTTAGCTGATCTCCTCCTTGGAGGCTGATTCCCAGTGCAGCTACCAACCACTGGAAAAATGGATAGCAGGATACAAAAAACACACAAAGGCATCGCTTGATGGGAATAGCATTAAAACTTTTATAGTCTTCAAGTAGGTAACAAAATAAATATTGCACTGGAGATAAAATCGATGTAGCTACATAAACTGTAAAAATGGTGCGAGTAATACCAAACGGTAGCAAAAGCAGTCATAAAAACATGTAGCTAAGTATGATACTGGTATAAAAATGTGTACAACGATGCTACTGCTGAATACAGATGAGGAGTGGAAGGAGGATGAAACCTTCGGAATTAAGCGATCAGATGTTCTTAAGACTACTTTGTCTGGGTAGACAATTAGGTTTGGCTCTTTCGCCAATAGAGCTTGCATCTCTGATACTCTCTTGGCCGATGTTATTGCTATTAGGAAGGTGACCTTGAGCGTTAGGTCCCACAAGGAGATGTTTTCCAATGGATGGTTCATGGGATAGAACTTCTAGTACAACCAAAACAGCCCAGGTCGGGAAGGAAGGCTTTCTGGGGGCCTTATCTTTAGGCAGGCCCTCTGGAACTGAATGACGAGGGGCTCTTGTGCCCATTTGACTCCTGTCATGGCAGATAAGGCCGATACGTGGACTTTCAGGGTACTTGACCCAAGGCCTTTATCTAATCTACTTCTCCCAGATTCTCTTGTGGGTACTGTTTGTGGTTTACCTTCTGGCTTGAAGAAGAGTCTAACACTTTTTGAGAGCAACCTTGGTCTAGGAACCTAGCCCTTTCAATCTCCAATCTGTCAGGTGCATTCTTTCCGGGGATGGATGAAGAATTTGCCCCTGAGAGAGTAGATTCGCTTCTGGTGGAAGCAGTAATGGCATTGCTGTATTCAGCTGAAGGAGAGTTGTGAACCATGGCTGCCTCGGCCAAAAAGGAAGGACTGCTATAATTGTAGGTGCTGACCTCTTGAGCCTGAGAAGAAATCTTGGTATGAGAGGTGTCTGGGAAAAGATGTAACCCAGACAAAGGTTCCAGTCGTGCTGTAGGCAGTCTGTCCCCTCCGCTAATGGACAAGGGGTTCTTGTCAGATACCTCTGGCACTTTGCGTTGTCTGGTGTTGTTGCTAAATCTATATCCGGCATGCCCCAAGTTTGGTTATGAGGGAGAATGCTTGGTGGTTCAGAGTTCATTCGTTGTTGGAAACAAAGCTTCTGCTTAGCATGTCGGCCAGCTGGCTCTGGGCTCCTGGGACATACATCGCCTGTAGCCACGAGAGGTTCAACTGCGCCCACTCGAAGACTGGGCGAACTTCCTGCATCATGGAGTGACTTCTGGTGCCACCTTGCCTGTTGATATAGGCGACTGCCACCCTGTTGTCCATCTTCAACAGGACTTCTTTCCCCTTCAGAAGAAGACTGAAGGCCAGGAGGACTTGGAATGCTGCTTTCATTTCTAGGATGTTCGATACCACCTCCTGTGTCTCGAATGGCCAATGGCTTTGGACTGCAAAGTGCTGGTAGTGTGCTCCCCAGCCCTCCTTGCTGGGGTCCGAAGGGATCACCTCCCGCGGAGGGGAGGGGATAGGGAGGGACTCAAACAATAGGTGTCTGATAAACCTACAGAGCATCCAGTCTCCCAGGTTTATGAATAATGTAATTGATTGGAGGTTTTCCATCTTGCACGACTCCAACTTCCTTTGCTTGTCAAGTTTTTTTTTTTTAAAACTGGGCACAGATTACCTGATTTTTTTATTTATTTATTACATTTATTTGCTAGGAACAGAGGGGAACCGAATCCTCATCTCCTCTGGGTAACTAGAACCTTCGCAATTGCTGTTTTTTTTTTTTAAACAGCTAAAAACTGGACCAGAATGTTTTACTTTTCCATCAATGCTGGTAGCCTGGCTGACTGGAAGAGATTGAAAGGTAAACTTTCCACCTCTCAAAGTTATACGATTGTTATGCTCATTGAATTATGCCCCTGCATAGGTGAGTTTGTCATGATGTTATACTTTTCCAATAAAAATGATTGTACCAGAAAGGTGAACCTCCCTTAAACTTCCACCAGTGTTACACCAATATAGCTGATATGTCCCACTGATCCTGAAGGTTCAGGTATGTGTGTGAAGCTTCACACAGGCACCCTCTGGATTAGTGCGCCCCTAAAAGGACTTCCGCCCTTCTTTCAAGACAGGACCCTTAGACCTTTAAGGCTTCAATAATGAAGATTGGGTACTTCTCCAGTTCATTACTAATCTTTTCCCCAGTTCGTAGGATTTTGCATCCGTGTATCCACTTGGGGGTCGCCACCTGTATGCTGGAATTATTATTTTTTTTTTCAGATGATATTCGCCCTGACCTGCTAATGGTCACCCTTGAGATGGCTGTATCCTGTCTACTCCCAAATAGATTGGATCGGTGTTCTGGTGTCTTGCACCATTTTTTTTTTTAACAGGATCCACCAACCATGCCTTTAGCCAAATGCACTCCTTGCCATGACCGCAGGGAACACCGCTCTTGAAAAAACATTGATTGACGTCTTACACGTCCACCACAAAGTATGCCGCCAATGTGACAGTAAAGTAGCATGTCTTGCCAGCTACGTTAATAATGCATCCACCATTGGAGGAGACTGCAGCAGGTTGACCTTTAGCTTTTTCAGGGTATACAGTTCTGACAGCCTGTTTATAAGGGCACTTTTCTTTGACCCCTTCAAGTCTTCCTGGATTAACTCCTCCAGTTGTTCAGTAAAGGAAATTAGTGTTCTAACCTTGTGGAGAGTTTACTCCACTTCACCCCAGGTAAATGCGTCCTTAACTGCCCTTGCAGAAAAAGGGTCTCTATTGGGCAAGCTTTAAAGCTTGTGGCCCCTTTAATGCTTTCTTCCCATGGCAAATTTCCCAATTTGGAAACCATCTACTGGCTCTGGTTGGAAGTGCTAGGCAATTCATGCACTATAGCTTGTCAAGCAATAACTTTCCACCACGAATGCAGCAGCTCCCTTTATCTTGTGGTCCTTGCAGGACTATAGATATTGGCTCTCTTTTTCTTAATCTTCACTACTTACCTAATCCCTATACCTTAAAGCAATGGGTGGTCTGACTGCACAGTGTTTCCCTAGAAACAGAGCGAAGCAATAGACTGAAATGAAAAACAGCATAACGCTAAGTCTCCACTATTGCGACCTGAAAGTGGCATGATTTGCTGCAAATTTGATGCAACTTGGAGCAATGCATGTGTATTCTTGGGGTCTATGGACACAGATATGAATGTTACTCATTGGAAATCATGGGGTACGGCTTGTAATGCGATTTTGCAGTGACAAGTCGCACTAGTGGAAACTGAGCCCAACACAGTGATCCCAGAGCAAGCATTGAGAAGGAAATAAGAAAAACCCAGGTAAATGCCATAAAACGTGAAAGCATACCTGTAACCATGACCATATAAGCATCCAGCATGCATGAGTAGAGATCTCCACCATTTGTTGCCAAAAATGCAGTGAAACCATTAGAACTCACATTTTCCATTAGTGATGATATCCGTGCCTGAGCATGATCAGATCACCATGCTGGAAAGCTCTAGCCAGGAAACATAGAGGCCGCATCACTTCCTGCCTCTCAAGCTCAGTGTACATGCACTGCTGCAGCCATCTTGGTAATGGTAAATGCCCATAACACAGAGGAAGGAAGTAAAAGCATATGGAAAGCTAAAGGAAACGCTGTCACTTACGTCAAAGCTTGTTTAAAGCTTTCTTTGAGAAGCCTGCACCACCAGAATAGGGCTCCAACCATGTAGCTCATTTAGAGGCTGTACAGGAAGGACTTCCACCCAGGAGAGGCTGAAATATGCCCCCCAGACCACCAGAATGGGGCTCCAACCATATAGCTCATTTAGAGGCTGTACAGGAAGGAGTTCCACCCAGGAGAGGCTGAACCTGGCTGGGGCGACAAACGGTAAGGGATACCTCTCGATTCCAGTCCTGATCAGGTAAGGAAAAAAAGGAGAATACCTGGGCGGGGGCCCTCTCTTGGTTTAATAAATATGCGGTCCTATAAGGTTGTGGAGGCGGAGCCACAACCCCAAAGGTGTATGCTGCCATTATGCGACAGGAAAAGTGGTTTCAGGTTAGCCCAATTTTTTTGTATATTGTGAAAGATGATGTTACGAGTAAATAGATACCTAACTTGTCACGCTTTAAAATTGCGCACACTCATAGAATGACTTCAGTACTTAAACATCTCCATAGGCAACACTTTAATTTTTTTTACAGGTTACCAGTTTAGAGTTACAGCGGAGGTGCTAGAATTATTGCTCTCGCTCTAACGCACGCGGCGATACCTCACATTTGTGGTTTGAATGGCGTTTACGTATGTGGGCAGTACTTACGTGTGCGTTCGCTTCTGAGTGCGAGCTACTGGGGACAGGGGCGTTTGAAAAAAAAAAAAATAGATATTTTTATATTTTACTTCTTTTATTTTTACACTTTTTTTTACATTTTTTGATCACTTTTATTACATCCCTTGTAATAGGAATAGTGTGTGACAGGTCCTCTTTATGGAGAGATGCGGGGTCAATAAGACCCCACATCTTTCCTCCAGGCTGGAAAGCATGAGATCGGGGAAAAAATTCACAGATCTCATGCTTTCAGCCTCGATTGCGGCTTTGTTTACTTCCGGGTACCCAGGCGTGATGTCATAACGTCGCGCCCGGGCCTCCGACAGTCATAGAGATGACCGGTAACATATGGTCACCGGAAATCTCTTGGCTCTTTATTCAGCGGCGGCCCATTTGTTCTCCGGGCCTCCGATGGCACGGGAGAGCCTGGAGAAGCACCGGATGGCGGCGAGAAGGGGGATGTCCCCTCCCGCCGCCTATAAGAACGATCATTCTTATGGTGCGCAGAATCCCGCCAGAAAATAAGGATATCTGAATGATGCCTGTAGCTGTAGGCATCATTCAGACATTCCCCACTGAAGTCCAGGACGTCATATGACTTCCTACCGTACAGAAGTGGTTAAACAAGCAGCCATTATATAAAGTACATATATTAGTTGATAAAAAATGAATATTGGAAACATTCAAAAATAAAATAGAAAAAGTAATCCTTCAGTGGATTTATTATCACATACCTTTGGGAAATATGTTGTGCAGTTAACAAACTTGAAATCCCAAGTAATATATATCTAATAAATTCTCTTTACAGATTGAAATCACTTTCTCAGTCATTATTATCCAGGTTAGAACTGTGTTTATGGATGTTCTTGTTAATATGTCTTATCACAGAAAAAAGCTTTTAGATTACAGGCCACAGTTCATTGAAAATATAAAATAAAATCACACACATTCATCTATGAAAGATGTTTCAATATGCATTTCTTAATTAACATCATTTTGTTTAATGATAATTTCTTCTCTAGCTGTCTTCTAAAAAAAAAAAACATTTTAAAAATGCATGCAGTTGGATGCCGAATCCCTATGAGCATGTCTGATTTTATTAAGTGTGCAGAAGCTTATTATCTGTTGTGAAAGCACTAAAAAAACGGTCACTGGGGTTGATTTTCTAAAACTGGAGAGTGCAAAAATCTCCTGCAGCCCTGCATGGAAACCACTCAGCTTTCAGGTTTTTTTTTGTCAAAGCTTAAAGGGTCACTAAAGGAACCAGCTATAGTGTTAATCCCATTACACACATACCGAAAATCCGCTGGTTCAGCAGGAACCAGCCAACTTTAGGCATGCATGTACTTCCATCTGTTCAGCACAAGCTGGTCTATTGACCTGCTTCTGTCAAACGGTCTTGCTGGAAAACCATCAAGACCGTTTGACTATTGTATTCCCCTGCCGGAATACAATAGAACAGCGGGAGACATCCCTGCATCACACAATGTTGTGTTGGTGTGGGGATCTGTTATCCTTTTTTTAATATCCAAACCATCATGGTTGAATGAAAAACATGAAAAATGGGAGGTCGTCATATGTCTAGTCAAGCATGTGGTGCCCAAGCGGCTGTCGTTCTGGCCACACTTGATCAGACATAGGTTGCAAACAGTAACGGTGCGATCTGCTGTACACATGTCAAATGATTCCCACATCAAAGAACTTTTCAAAATCAGCAGGGAGTCAGCAGCACCCTGCACCTGCTTAGCTCTGCGGTGTGATACAATGGGGTGGCTACCCTTAAGCTGCCCCCTGGAGGGCATCCTGCCTCATTGGACATGTGCCTCCTCCTCCTCTCTTCTATCAGGCACCCAAGTAGAGTCAGTGACCTCATCATTCTCTCCCTGCTCATCACTGGAGCAAACTTGGCAGTAGGCTGCAGCTGGGGGAACATGGCTGCCAGTTTCTTGTCCTTCTTGGGTACCCAACTCACTAGGCTCATGTTATTACCTTCCTCTAACCTGGGTATTAACATCGGAGCCTTCAAATCGCTGTGCATCCTCCAGCAGCATGTACCCAACACTGTGGTCGAATAGTTCGGGAGACTCCTTCATGCATGATGGTGGGGCTTGGAAGGAGTGACTGTGGACAAGGAGACGGTGGAATAGGCCACTTTGGCAGCTGCATTGGAAGGCAAACTACTCTGAGCCTGGGTGACACAGGATAAGGAGGATGAGGATGTTTTTGTTATCCACTCCACCAACTCTTCTGCATGTTGTGGCTCAATAACATGGCCAGCGGCAGAAAAATAGGACAAGCGTGCCCCCGACCACATGTAGAGGATGCACCATGTCCACGACCACCGCTGTTGACTGTAGACACAGAGCCTGCTTGCCCTTTTTTAGTGGCCTGTGAGCATTTGCCTCTTCTTGATGGCCTTCCAGACATGATGTAAATTGTGTTTTGCAACACCACACTACACTGTATTAGATACTGTGTACACCACCAGAAAAGTAATAGCAAGTACACTACGGCTGCACTGTATTGTGTATTGTGTACACCACCAGAAAAGTAGTAGCAACTGCACTGTGGCTGCACTGTATTGTGTACTGTGTACACACCAGAAAAGTAGTAGCAACTGCACTACGGCTGCACTGTATTGTGTACTGTGTACACCACCAGACAAGTAGTAGCAAATACACTACAGGTGCACTGTATTGTGTACACCACCAGAAGTGTAGTAGCAACTGCACTATGGCTGCACTGTATTGTGTACTGTGTACACCACCAGAAAACTATTAGCAAATGCACTACGGGTGCACTGTATTATGTACACCACCAGAAGTGTAGTAGCAAGTGCACTACAGGTGCACTGTATTGTGTACACCACCAGAAAAGTAGTAGCAACTGATGAAGCTGAGTGATGAACCAATCATGTCAGAACGCGGTGACGTAAAACACAACGACGTGCTGCAAAAAACGAAGTTCAATGCTTCCAAGCATGCGTCGACTTGATTCTGAGCATGCACATGTTTTTACCCGATGCTTTTGCATACTAACGATCGGTTTTTACCTATCAGTTACCAGTCCATCGGTTAAATTTTAAAGCAAGTTCTCATTTTTTTTGATCGAAGGTTAAATAACCTATGGGGCCTACACACGATCGGTTTGGACTGATGAAAACGGCTATCCTATCGTGTGTACGAGGCCCAAGTCCATGCCCCATACTATATAAGGCTGCCTGCACGGCGGCCCTGTGTAGTGTAGTTAACCGATGACAACGGTCCTTCGGACCGTTCTCATCGGATGGACTGATCGTGTGTATGAGGCTTTAGTCCCCTTGAGCCATGATTGGCCAAAGGCACCCTGCCTTTAGCCAATTGTGGCTCTCTTGGCAGAGGGCGCTGGAATTGGCCAAAGCATGCAGATCATGGTGCATGCTTTGGCCAATCATCCTACAGCAATGCACTGAGATCACGCAGTGCATTATTGGGCGTTCAAATTTGCCGCGAATGCCACATAATGTTCGGTTTTCGATGAGCTCATCCCTAACAGTCAACTTATACAGCACTTTACATATATTGGCCTGGATTCACAAAACACTTACGCCGACGTATCTCGAGATATGCCGCGTAAGTGTAAGTATGCGCCGTCGTATCTGTGCGCCGTGCCCACAATCTGAGATACGCCTGAAAATAGGCTTCCTATGACGACGTAACTTTCCTACGCTGGCGTATCGTTGGCGCATATTTACGCTGGCCGCAAGTGGTACTCCCATTGATTTCCTATTCACCTATGCAAATGAGGGAGATATGCCGATTCACGAACGTACTTGCGCCCGGCGCATAATATACACGCTTTGCGTAAGTCCTACGTCCGGTGTAAAGTTATTACCCATATAGGAGGCGCAAGTCATGCAAAGGTATGGACCAGGGAACACAGCCATCGTATTTTACGTCGTTTACGTAGTACGTGAATAGGGCTAGGCGTAGGTTACGTTCACTTCGTAGGCAGTGATTCAACGTATCTTAGGCAGTTGTTTCGACGTGATTCTGAGCATGCGCACTGGGATGCTTATCTTTAACAGCGACTGGGGGCGAGTGCTTTGTGAATACTGTGCTTGCCTCTGTGCGCTGCGTCGGCGTAGCATATATTCGATACGCTACGCCGGCATAAATATGCACCAATGTATGTGAATCCGGGCCATATTGTACATTCACATCAGTCCCTGCCCTCAAAAAGCTTACAATCTAAGATCCCTAGCTTGCATTCATACATAAACATACTTTGGATCTACATACAATTAAAGTTATGTGTATTTATTGGTTTACAATTTCTGGGGAATTAATTTGCGAGAATTGATTATATATATATATATATATATATATATATATATATATATATATATATATATATATATATATATATATATATATATTCAGGGAATATACCAAAATAAAGTTGTCTCTGTACTAAAAAAATGAATTCCAAAATGATTCAGATATAATGTGCTGTATGAAATACATTAATGCATACCGTAAATGGATGCAGTGCATGGGACAATCTGTCACACTGAACATAAGATGAAAAATGCATTGGCAGCTGTTATTTCTAGCAAAAACTTCATATCAATGTTATAAGTAGATAAGAGATAAAGGCACCTTAACCACTGGGCACTTAAACCCCCTTCCTAACCAGACCAATTTTCAGCGCTCTCACATTTTGAATGACAATTACTCAGTCATGCAACACTGTACCCATATGATTTTTTTTTTCACACAAATAGAGATTTCTTTTGGTGGTATTTAATCACCACTGTTTTTTTTTTGCGCTATAAAAGAAAAAAGCCTGACAATTCTATAAAAAAATAAAAAATGTCTCTGTTTTTGTTATAAAATTTAGCAAAAAAATATTTTTTCTTCATAAACTTGGGCCAAAATGTATACTACTACATATCTTTGGTAAAAAATAACCCAAATTAGTGGATATTATTTAGTCTGTGTTAAAGTTCTGGGCCCAGATTCACAAAGAACTTACGCCGGCGTATATCGAGATGCGCGGCGTAAGTGTAAATATGCGCCTTCGTATCTATGAGCCATACCCACAGAACCAGATACGCCTGAAAATAGGCTTCTTCTGACCGACGTAACTTTCCTACGCCGGCGTAGCGTGGGCGCATATTTACGCTGGAGGCATCTGGCGCTCCCATTGATTTTCTATTCAAATATGCAAATGAGGGAGATACGGCGCTTCACGACCGTATGTGCGCCCGACGCAGGCTACGCACGCTGCGCATAAGCTGTACGTCTGGCCTAAAGTTACCCCTCATAAAGCAGGGGTAACTTTGCACCAGACGTGCGCAGGTCAGCTGGAGAGCAGCTGCAGCAGCACCATTACGGACGAGCTGAGCAACCACACTTGCAGGACAACACATCAGTATGGCAACATGCCAGGGGCAGGCATGGTCATAGCACTACTAGTGTGTTCACAGGCGCGTAGAAGGAGGAGGGCACAGGAGAGGATATACTGACCGCGCATGAACGTCTTTGGCATGGGGGATTCGGAGGTGTATCGCATCTTCAGATTCAGCACTGCTGCCATCCTGGAACTAGCCACAACCCTGCATGATGACATCACCAGCAAGACAGATCGCTCACATGCAGTGCAGCCACTGGTCAAGATACTGGCAACACTGCATTTCCTCGCCAGTGGATCTTTTCAGCGTACAAGTGGAGTAGTGGCTGGGATGTCACAAACCACCATGAGCAGATGTGTGCACCAGGTTGTCCCCGCAATCCTCAGACGCATGTCCCACCACGTCATCAGACCCACCCATGAGCATCTGCGGCAGAAGGCAATGCAGGATTTTGTCAGAATTGCAGGATTCCCACGCACCGTGGGGGCCATTGATTGCACCCATGTGGCACTACGGCCCCCCCGTGCCACAGAGCACATATACCGCAATCGTAAGCACTGGCATTCCATCAACGTACAGGTGATAGCCGATGCCCAATGCCTCATATGGCACGTCCGTGCCAAACGCCCCGGGACCAGCCACGACAGCTACATATACCGTCAAAGCAACATCCCAACAGAATTCTAACAGAACGTGTATGGGGACAGCTGGCTGGTTGGTGAGTGACATGGGAGTCAGGCATGACTGTCTGACCCCATGATGCAGACATCACGAGGGGCACATGCACGACTAACATCCTCCTGTCTTTTCCCTTCCAGGTGACTCTGCATATGCACTTGGGCCCCATCTCCTGACTCCATTCCGGAATCCCCAAACCAGAGGAGAGAGAAAAAACAATGCTGCACACATACGCACCCGTGCAGTGGTGGAACGCACATTTGGCATCCTGAAGTCTCGTTTCCGATGCGTGGATAAGTCCGGGGGGACCCTGTTGTATTCCCCAAACTTTGTGTGCCAGATCATCAGTGCATGTTGCATTCTACACAACTACACCATGAGAAAGGGCCTGGACATTGACATATGTGATGACCTGACCCCCGAACCAGACAGTCCCCCCCTGCCCGAGGCTACCCTGTCTGCTGAGGGAACAGCAGTCAGGAGTTGCCTCGTGGAACGTATCTTTGCACTTTAAACACACACATTCATCATGGCACAAGGAGAATGCACGCATGCACACCACTGTGGTCCCTAGCTCACACACACCACATCCACTTCACATTGGATTAGCCCAAGTCCATCATGCAGGACTTGGGAGCAGCAACGCCGCGCCAAGGCCCCAATTATGTCGCTGTCCATTCATACCACATTCACACGGTCGTGGGGATAACTTCTCCCAGACGACCCAGGGTGACACCCCTTTGCTGGCAGGTGTGTCACCCTCACATTCACACACCAGTCACACTATAGGCTGCACGCCTCACCGTGTGCAGTAATTAATAAATAAAAAAACTCATGACCTGAGCAAACATAAAATAAAAACGCTCATCACCTGAGCAAATTGAAAAAAAAAAAACGCTCATCACCTGAGCAAATAGAAAAAAAAAAAAACGCTTATCACCTGAGCAAATATAAGGCAAAAAAAATAATCAATTGCCCTGTTGTGGGCCAAGCCTGGTGCCACGGCCACGGCCCTGGCTCCGTAATTGTCTGGTGGGAGCCTCAGGTGGGGGTGGTGGGGCATCAGGTGGAGGAGCATCCCCTGGTCTCTCCCTGGCTGGCTGCCTGCCCTCCAAAGCCACGGCAATGCGGGTGAGTACCGCATTGGTCTCCGCCTGCAACAGCCGCGTCTGCCTCCTCTCAGCCTCAATGGCAGCTGTATTGCCCTGTACGGCCACTGCCAGGGACTTTACCTCTGCCACGAGGTTGGCCGTTGTTGCCTGCAGCTCCCCAAGGCAGGTGACCATCGCTACACTGTTGCCACTGACATCCAGGAGAGTGTCATTTATGTGTCCCGAGGAGGCCAGGCTGTCTGCCACACGACGCATCTCTACGGCAACAGCACCCATATGGCGGGTCTGGCGGTCCTGTTCCCTCGCTAAATGTTCCGGGAGGAATTCAGGATCCCCCCTTGTTTTCCTGGTAGCCTTCCTGGGGCCAGGAGAGGCTTGAGGCCTTCCATAGGGGGAGGCCCTTGAGGGACTGGATATGATGGGGTTGGACCCTGAGGGGCTGAATATGATGGGGTTGGACCCTGAGGGTCTTGACGAGATGGGGGTGGATGGGTGAGAGGGCCCGGCCAAAAGGGAGGATTCATCCAAATAGAGGCAAACCTCCTGATCCATATGGACCATCTCCTCCTCAACCACCTCTTGAGTTGAGGTCTGGGCACTCCCCTCCACCAATGACTCCTGGCTTCCCAGGGGGTCAGGCTCAGGATGTTCCGGGGATGATGGTGTGGGACGGCCACAGGCAGCAGATGGCCCCGCTCCCTCCTGCACATCTGTGGATGACACAAAACATTCACATGTTGGTGGACCCACACACTTGTCACATGTTCCCTTGCACCCCCTCACATGCTACACACCAGATAGGATATTAAACACACTTACCTGTTCTCAAGGCCTGTTCAAAGGAATTATAGCCCTCCACTCCCTCCACTTGCTCCCTCTGAAGACACCGGGCAACCACCTGCTCTTCAGGAGACAGCCTAATAGTAGTGGCTGGTCCACCTCCAGTGCCCCTGGCATGCTTCCTCATTGTGGCCACCTTCTCTCTGACCACACAACACAGGTCATTAATTTTTTTTTAAATGTCCTTGGGGGTCCTTACCTCCCAAGGGCATTGACCTGTGTGGTGATCTTCAGCAGGATCTCATCCCTCTTGGCCTTACTGGTTGTGCCAGTCTCTGCCCCATGGAGGCGAGCATCGTACCTCTCCATGGCCAAGATCACAAGCGCCTTCTCCTCTGGGGAGAAATTCTTCTTCCTCTTATCCTTCCTAGACGCTGGAGCAGGCATGGCACAAAACAAAAGTACTTACACCACAAACAAACGGGTGTACTTTTGCACTCGACGGGCGCATGTCTGGGCGTATTTATGCCCTGGGCATAGGCGGTGGGCATGCGCATAGGGGAGCAGGACATACATCCGCGTCACGGCGCATGCGCCGTTTGTTCGGCCCTTCATTTGCATGGGGTCACGCTTCATTTAAATGGATCACGCCCACTTCCTTCCTACTTTGAATTACGCCGGCTTACGCCGGCTTACGCCAACGATTTTACGTTACGCCGGTGCAAGGTTGGGAGCATTTGCTCTGAGAATACTGTGCTTGCCTCTCTAAGTTGGCGTAGCGCATATGAGATGCGCTACGCCGATCTACGGGAATCTGGGCCATAGAGTCTACAAACTATGGTGCCAATCACTGAAAATTGATCAATCTGATCACACCTGCTGTACTGACACCCTAACAAGCCAGGAAAGTACAAATACACCTTTTTGGAAAGTAGACATTTCAAGGTAGTTAGTAAGAGGCATAGTTAGTTTTTTGAAGTTTACAATTCTTAGCAAAATTAAGATTTTTTTTTATTTTTTATTTTTTTCCACACCAAATTGTCATTATAACAGGTTATTTTTCTCACATGGCATGTACATTACACAAATGACACCCCAAAATATATTCTGCTTCGCCTCCTGAATATAGCGATACCACATGTGTGAGACTTTTACACAGCCTGGCCACATACAGAGGCCCAACATTGAAGTAACACCTTCAGGCTTTCTAGGAGCATAAATTACACATCTAATTTCTCAACCACCTATTACAATTGTGAAGGCCCTGGAGCACCAGAACAATGGAAATACCCACAAAGTGACCCAATTTTGGAAAGCAAATACCCCAACATATAATCTATGAGGCATAATGAGTCTTTTGAACGGTTCATTTTTTCCAGAAGTTTTTGGAAAATGTGGAAAAAAAAATTAAAACGCATTTTTTTTACACAAAGTTGTCCATTTATAAGATATTTCCAACACATAGCATGTACATAGCAAAAATGACACCCAAAAATATATTCTGCTACTCCTCCTGAGTATGGCGATATCACATGTGTGAGACTTTTACACAGCCTGGCCACATACAGAGGCCCAACATTGAAGTAGCACCTTATGGCGTTCTAGGAGCATAAATTACACATTTATTCTCTTAACCACCTATTTTAGACTTTTGAAGGCCCTGGAGCACCAGGGCAATGGAAATGCCGACAAAGTGACCCCATTTTGTAAAGCAAAATCCCCAACGTATAATCTATGAGGCATAGTGAGTCTTTTGAACAGTTCATTTTTTTTCCATAAGTTTTTGGAATATGTGGAAAAAAAATTAAAACACTTTTTTTTTACACAAAGTTGTCAATTTATAAGATATTTCCAACACATAGCATGTACATAGCAAAAATTACACCCCAAAATATATTCTGCTACTCCTCCTGCATATGGCGATACCACATGTGTGAGACTTTCACACAGCCTGGCCACATACAGAGGCTCAACATCCAAGGAGCACCATCAGATGTTCTAGGGACATAAATTACGCATATAATTTCCTTACAATCTATCACAATTTTGAAGGCCCTTCATATTTCTAATACATAGCATGTAGATACCAAGAATTACACCCTAAAATACAGTCTGCTGAGCAAAGGGTAAACAAAAGATTACCTGTGGTTTTAGTAGTGCAGTTGTCCATAAGAGGAGAGCCCTGATCCAGGCAGCAGGCAGGGACATGGTCAGGGACAGTGAATGGAATTGTCCAGGCAGCAGGCAGGAATATTTTTCATTGTCAGTACAGGCAGGGATACTGTCCATATACAGTCCAGGGTCAGTGCAAGTAGAGACATTGCCAGCAGTGCCAAAATATTGGTCCTGGTAGTAAGCAGGAACATGATCCAAGTAGCAGGCCAGCGAAGAATGAGGACAGGGGTAGAGGCTTCTCCCACCCAAATCTCTTTGAAGCCTCCGAGTCTCCAGACCATTATCTGGGAATGAGAAAACTAAAACATGTGTTTTCTTCATCCAGAAAAACAATTCTGGAGCCCCTCACATATGTGATACCCCTGTGTTTCCACTAGCATAGAAAGGTAAAAGATAAGTCCAAGAGGCAGGCAAAAAAACATGGTCACACAGTCCAGGGTCAGTTTAGCGTTAGGCAGAAGCCTGGTCATATAACAGGCCAGGGTCAGTTCCGGAGAAGGCAGAGGTATGTTTAGCGTTAGGCAGAAGCTTGGTTGTATAACAGGACAGGGTCAGTTCCGAAGAAGGCAGAGGTATGTACAGTTCAGTGCAGTGGCATAAGTGGTGTGGAGGAAAATGACAGGAAATGAGAATTACGTTTACCATACTTCCCTAATAATGTTGAGAAGTATGGTAACGATGGAAACAGTGACCTATTCAGAGGCCTGGTTGGGAAGGACAATCAGGACAATAATATGTGGTGTCTCTTCTAATTCCTCCTCTGGAGCACACCCGGCATTTCTTCTGATGTCTGTGGCCTGTTTCACGGGGGGGCTTTCTCAGGAAAGTGGCATTCGTGGAGTCTGCTCACAGAATCAGAGCGAATATTTTGTGGTGGGCTTTCTGGGTACAAAAGGGCGGAGACAATATGTTATTGGTAGTGCAGATAGGATACGGGGTTCTCTGTAGATTTTTGGTAAATCTTGATAGCCAATAGCTCCTGATTCCGCAAAGATGCCGTCTCCCCTCGTCGTAGCCTTTCATTGAAGAGTTTTTGTGGAAAGCCCTTTCTATTGGCTCTTACTGTACCACATGCTGGGGTGTCCCTCCGGTAAAGATTGCGGAAGAGGGGCAAGCTAGTATAAAAATTATTCACATAAAGATGGTATCCCTTTCCAAGAAGTGGATAGACAAGCTCCCAGACCACTCTTCCGCTGGCTCCGATGTACTCTGGGCATTCAGAGGGATGCAGTTGGGAGTCCTTCCCTTCATACACCAGGAAGGAGTGGTGGACTGGTGGTGGTGGTGGAGTGGTGACGGAGTGCTGGTGGACATCAGTACTGCACGCCAAATATCAGATGGTATTACCAGCGAGTGGAACCTTTCCTGACAGTACCCCCCTCAAAGGAGCGACCTCGGATGCTCCAACTAGCCTTTGCTGGGGGAAATCCATGGTGACAAACTGGGCAACAGGTAAAGTCACATCAGGTTGGGTATGAGGAAAGTCCATGGCTTTAAACCGAACGAAAAGCAGCTTGTCCAACTGGGAAGTGGGCACATCAGACTGGAAAGCGGGCACATCAGACTGGAAGGAAGGCACATCAGACTGGAAGGCGGGCACATCAGGCTGGAAAGAGGGCACATCAGACTGGAAGGCAGGCACATCAGGCTGGAAGGCAGGCACATCAGACTGGAAGGCAGGAACCGGGACACCAGGCTGGAAGGCAGGAACCGGGACACCAGGCTAGAAGGCAGGAACTGGAACACCAGGCTGGTAGACAGGAACCGGGTCGTCAGGCTGGAAGGCAGGAACCGGGACACCAGGCTGGGAGGCAGGAACTGGGACACCAGGCTGGAAGGCAGGAACCGGGACACCAGGCTGGGCAGCAGACAGGAACACCTCAGGCTGGGCAGCAGACAGGAACACCTCAGGCTGGGCAGCAGACATGAACACATCAGGCTGGGCAGCAGACAGTGGCAGATCAGGCTGGGCAGCAGACAGTGGCTCATCAGGCTGGGCAGCAGACAGTGGCTCATCAGGCTGGGCAGCAGACAGTGGCTCATCAAAGCATGAGGGATCATCCTCTAGCAGCCACACCAGAGATTCCACCTGATCAGCACTGAAAGGGGGAGAAAAATCATCACAGGCTCCTGGAACACAGGACAAGGCTAGCTCAGCACATATTTGGATCAACGGCTGCACCTCTCCAAACAAAACACAGCCTTGGTCAACCTGGGAGTGGGCCAAATGGATGATCTCAAGCAGCTGGTCATGGGTCTACTCTTTTTTTTAGTGTCTGGCATAGATAGTCACCACTCTCAGATGCCAGCAAAGCATAATAGGGAATCACATTAGGGTTCATTTCAGCAAGCCAACAGAACCGAGATGGATCCTTTGTGCTGCCACTTCTGATCAGGCATGGCCTTGGCTTTCTGTCATGAATCATATGCGATCAGAACTGTGTGGACTGCACAAGTGAACCAGACATATTAAGGTGAAGAAAGTAATAATTTTTTAATGAAATGTGAATAATATGTAACACAACCACCTCCAATAATACACAGTGCACAACAAACCAATATTAGACAAGACTCAAAAATAACAATAATCAGACAAATAAATATAGCCAAAAGGGAATGGGGGACAAGGAGCAATGGACAGGGAGAGGGTGGAAGGGATCAGATAGCAGGGCAGGGATCCAGAGATACAGGACTGACAGGAACAGGTACAAATAGGTTTGGGATCAGGATTGGGATCAGAGTCAGGTTCGGGATCAGAGTCAGGTTCACGTTCAGAATCAAAGTTCCAATCAGGGAACAAAGTGTCAGACAAAGCCAAGGCAAAGTATGTTGGCCAAAGTAAGCCAGGTTTTTATAGCATTATCTGCTATCAGGTTCAGGTGATTCCTAATTGCAGAAGGAGATACATGCTCCATCTTGCCAGGATTCACCCGCTGGTGGACGCCAGTACTGCAGCCCAAAGATCACATAACACCAGCAGGGAAAGGCTCTCCTGACAGTTCCAAACTGCCAGGAGACACCTGCTAATGGACATCAGTACTGCATGCCAAATATCAGATGGTATTACCAGTGAGTGGAACCTTTCCTGATATTGATGACCAGCCTGCCTGAAAATTTTACAGGGGACTCATCTACAGAGATATTCTGTGTGGGGGTATATAACTGGGAGAATTTTTCAGAGAAATAATTTAGAAGTGGTCAAATTTTTTAATAGTTTGTCAAAAGCTGGGTCATTTCAGGGAGGGCACTGGGTGTTGACATTATAGTGGAGGAACTGCATAATGATAAGGTATCTTGATCTTGGCACAAGGGATGAGAAGAGTGGCATGTGGTGGATGGGTTTGGTAGACCAATAGGAGTACAATTCATTTTTTAAAAGTTAGGCCTAAGAAAATTTTGAATTCCTCTACGGTTAGTTCTCTCCACTCAAAGGGATGGGCGTAACTAGAACCAGGGTTGCTTACTATGTACTGCTGTGTGTAGAGGTTGCACTGGGCCACAATCGACGATAGTAAGTCTTCGGTGAAAATCAAATAAAAAAATCAAGCATGGCAAAATCATCAGTGTTCACCTGGACACCTGGCTTGGCGGTGAAAGCGGGGATGTTTGCTGCTCTGGAATTAGGGGAAAGCCACAGGGGCAAATGGAAGGCTGGCATGGCCCCTATCCCTTTGGGGCTGAGATGACACCCTACTGGTGCTTGGCCTTTGTTGCAGTGGCACTGCTCTCGAGGTGGACGGCCCTGGTATGCTGCTGTTCCATCCTAGAATGCCAACTTCTCATGACCCTGGGTTTGTTTACATTTGTGATCACTCCGTCATTGGACGGAGCGATCAAGTGGTAAAGGGCCGCTGTCATTGGCCCTTTACCGCTATCCGTGCTGTGCCTGGTTCCGTGGACCTGGCGAGCATGGATGTTCCCGTGTGCGCGCCCCAGGGGGCGCGCAGGAGCGAGACTCTGGGAGGACGTCAATGTACACCCTCCCAGAGTTATCGAGCCGCACTGTAGCCATCATTCAGCTATAGTGCCGTGGGCAAGTGGTTAATATAGGACCATGTCAGGGGTAAAGTTATCATCACATCCCTAATCATTATCCTCAAATCCAATCTTTTCCCAAACTATAAATGGGAAATGAAACTAAAGTTGTACTTTTGTTCAATGTACTGTAACCTATGGCATATACCGTAATAAAGAATTTAAAATTATTATTATTTCTTTTTAATCAGATACTTTTTTTTTGAAATTCCGACATACAAAACACATACTTACTTTTTTTTAAAAAATACGTTCCAAAATATTACATGGTATATTGCACCACAGGTTTCACATATCATCAGAATCACATACACGTCAATATAGCATCTCTATATTCTTCAGCACTAAACTGGGTGCATTATGTCTAAGTACCCTGAATATACCCTTCATATATATTTTGTTTTCCCTTTTTTTTTTCTACCCCCCCTGCTCATTCTACACCTGCCTAGTAGCCGCTACCGCTCTATCTCCAGAGATTCTACTTTGCATCAGCCACAGTGGTGCCAGGCCTGGGGTATTCAATTATTTATTTATGTATTTTTATATCATCTGACTAGAAAAAAACATGACATCTTAATGCTAGCGGTTACTTTTTTATTTATTAAAGTAGTTCTAAAGTCTGAAGATTTTTTTACTTGACTACATTCTCTGCATTAAGCTAAAAAAAGTATGTCTAGGATCCCCCTAGCCACCTCTTATACACATCTAAACACAATCTCAATCCAGCACTGTGAAGGAGAGCAGCGTCTCTCTCTGCTCTCTTCCTCCTCACAGAGCAGATTGATACCATTGGCTCTCACTTGCTGTCAATCAAATCTTATTGCGAGGGAGCAGGGGGGCGGGGCCCAGCTGTCTGTGTCTATAGACGCAGGCAGTGGGGCTTGGGATCGAGCCTGCATTAGTACCCCTATAGAAAGCAGCTTCTTATAGGGGGAACTCGCTGAAGAGAAGGAGCCAGTAACGCTAGTGGGGGACCCCCGAAAAAGAGGATCATGGCGGCTTTGTGAAAAACTATCACACAGAGAAAGTGAGTATAACATGTTAATTATATTTAAAAAAAAAATCACTTTAAGCCTGTTAACATGCTTGACAGCTATTCAGTTCTCAAGTTATATCACTGTAGATTTTTAACTGTGACAGTAAAGTAATTATAAACTTATCATCCTATTTCATTCCTCTTATCAGAAATCTGATGTAATGTGTAATTTGATGGTTTATTAAGGACCATAGAGATTAATTTACTTAGGCTAGAATCACACCTATGCAGTTTTAGTGCTTTGTGCATTTTGCAGATTTGCACTACAGTCCATTTAACATGGTTTGCTATGGAACACGTTCTGTACTGCAAATCTGCAAAAAGGAGAAAGCACTCAAAATGTATAAGTGGGAATCCAGCCTAAGACTGGAAAGTGCAGAATCTGGTGCAGCTGTACATGATAGCCAATCATCTTCTAATTTCAGCTTGTTCAATAAAGTTTTAACAAAAAAACTGGAAGCAGCTTGGCTTCTATGCAGAGCTGCATCAAACTTTGCACTCTTCAGTTTTTTTAACCACACTGTACTTAAGATATGAAGGTTGTTCTTGGTCAAATAAGGTACTTTATATTCATGATATTTCATGCTGTGTTGTGATTGTAAAATCTCAGACTTATAATGACCTTTTCATTACAGGTCTTAGAATTCGACTCTTCAATTTTTCACTGAAACTTCTAAGCTGTATGCTGTATATAGTGCGTGTCCTTCTAGATGACCATTCTGGAAATAAAACATGGTAATGAATATATCCGTTAATATGGAACATTTCCTACAAGGTTATCTGTCCTAAAACATTACAAGCTGATTTACAGGTTGATTTACTAAAGGAACTGAGCAATAAGATAAGGCCATGTTACCTATAATCAACCAAGAGTGATCAATGGTTTGCTTTATTTATATACATTGAATATTTTGCAAAGTAAAGCCTGGTACACACAGGTCGAATGTCGGGAGACACTAAGCCTGTGTGTATGTCGGTCTGTCTGACAGAAGCCGAAGTTTGGCCAGCTTCTGTTGGACATGCATGCTGAAAAAAACAGCAGCTGATCTACTCCGATCAGTTGTCATTGATGACGCCCTGGAGGAGGGGCGAAATGCGTTGACATACTTTCACAACCATTTACGCAAATGTGTAAATGCGCAAATGGTTGTGAAAGTACGTCAACGCATTTCGCCCCTCCTCCAGGGCGTCATCAAGGACAACTGATCGCAACTTCCGCCCTCTGTAGAATTTACGCTAACCAGCGGCTTATCCGGAGCTCTGTACTGATGCCTGTTTTGTTCAGCCTCTTTTTAATTACCGTTTAGTTTGCGCTAAATCTGCTTATGATTAACAGCACTTCACTATTAGTTCCTTCTCTGTCTCCCAAATATGAGCATGACTGATCGACTTTGAATACACAACTTTTGTGAGACGTTACTGAGAAATTCATTTATCCAATATCAGATCTTACAGATCATAGCGCTCCTGACTCCACACTGCAGAGCTGTGGATGTATGCAATTTGGTGAGGGGGGTCACAAGAGGGGAGTGTGGCACACAACACAGAAAAAACATTTTTGGAGCACATACATATTTTTGGAGCACTTATGCACTTTTTCTTGAAGCACTTTTCATACAGATATATGTTGTCTAATTTTTTGATGTTTGTTCACTATCGTATATTGTTATATTTCACTATGGTCATGTAATGCACCTGCACTTTAGTAAGTTGTATAATCACTTTCTGCAAACACTGTCTTTGATCATTCTCTCATCCACTGAGGTCTCAGCACCTTTTGTTACAGCTGCTGCAGTGTTTAAAATGTATTTTTATGATTGGATATTAATATGCTTTGTGTGGTTTGCACCTCATCCTTCAAGCGCTGTTTATATTTAGTATTTAACCCCCATGATCAGTGCTCTCTGCCAATGTCAGAACACAATAGCTCAGTGGGGGAGATCGCTATACTAACTTTGAATAGTTAGAATAGGGGCTCCGACTGGAGCTGACAGTTTTTTTTTTTCCGTTCAACCCACTGGGCTGAAAGGAAAAAAGCTAATAATGTGTATCAGGCTTAAGTATTTGCTGTCCCAAGTGAACAAACTCTACTTGTTTAAAAATCAAACTCATAGGTTACTAGTAGCTCAATAAGATAAGATAAGATAAGATAAGATAGGATAAGATAAGAAGGCTTATTGTCAGTTTTAAATAAACTTACAAAAATATACAATGCCTCTTCTCACACACACACCTCCTTTAAATTTGTATTATTCAACTACAGACAAAAGATTAAAGAAGACAATCATATCATCAAATGCTTTTAAGTGGGGTTCCATCTATCACTTAAAGGAGTTGTAAAGGAAAAAAAAAATGTTTTGCTCAAATGACTGTTTACAGGGTATAGAGACATAATAGTTAACTGATTCCTTTTAAAAACGATTAAAAATAGATACAAATCAATCATATAATGTACCTGTAGTTTCAGTTTCGTTTTTGCATGTTATCCTGCCTCTGTGCTGTATAGAGCCATAGAGAAGTGAGGGTTTGGAAAACTAGAAGCTCCCAGTACTGTGGCCATCAGGAAACAGACAACCAGGAAGTGTCCAGAACAGAGCAGAATTACAGCAACATCAGAGCAAAAACGAACAATAAGGACATGAAACCAGGACTGCAGTAAGATAAAGGAAGCTATTTAGCTAAAATAAAAATTCCTTTAGTGACCCTTTAAGTTCTTAAATCATTTATCTATTGAACTCCTTTGTGACAGATTTCTTGAACAATATTTATTTAAAATTACTTTTGAGAAAGGTATAATCTTAAAGTACAGTATGTGTAAACCCAAATTCTACTTTTCAGTGTTGGCATTATGCATTACTTTATACAGTTTTCTATAAATGCATCTCTGAGACTCTCGCTTGTGGCTTGGAAATAAAGTGTATGTAGATGCCAAACAATTTTATGTCAATATTTCCTTCCCCACGTGCCCCTTCCCCTGAGTTCTCTGTCAAGATCAATGGCACAACTATCAGTCCGTCCCCACATGCCAGGGTGCTAGGGGTAACCCTAGACTCTGAACTGTCCTTTCAGGCCCACATGCAATCCCTGTCCAAATCATGCCACCTCCGCAACATCTCTAGAATACGCCTCTTTTTAACCAATGACACCACCAAGCTTCTAATTCACTCCCCGGTTATCTCTCGCCTCGACTACTGCAACACACTCCTTATTGGATTACCTTTACATACACTATCCCTCCTTCAATCCATAATGAATGCTGCTGCAAGACTCATCCACCTTACCAACCATTTAGTGTCCTCCACCCCTCTCTGCCAATCCCTACACTGGCTTTCACTCACCCAACAAATACAATTCAAAGTACTAACAATAATTTACAAAGCCATCCACAACTCTGCCCTAAGCTACATTACCAACATTGTCTTAAAATATGAACCAAGCCGCTCTATTTGGTCCTCCCAAGACCTACTACTCTCTAGCTCCCTTGTTACCTTCTCCCATGCTCGTCTACAGGATTTCTCCAGAGCTTCTTCTATCCTTTGCAACTCCCTACCTGACTGTCCCCTAATCTATACATCTTTAGACAATCCCTGAAAACCCTTCTCTTAAGCCCTGGACCATTTTGTTGGTCAAAGACCAGGCCACTTTTTGCGATTTGGCACTGCGTCGTTTTATCTGACAATTGCGCGGTCATGCAACATGGCTCCAAAACAAAATTGATGTTCTTTTTTTTACCACAAATAGAGCGTTCTTTTTATGGTATTTGATCACCTCTGAGGTTTTTATTTTTTTCGCTATAAACAAAAATAGAGCGAAAATTTTGAAAAAAAAAACATTTATTTTTTATTTTTGCTATAATAAATATCCCCAAAAAATATATAAAAAAACGATTTTTTTCCTCAGTTTAGGCCGATACGTATTCTTCTACATATTTTTGTCCAAAAAATCGCAATAAGCGCTTATTGATCGGTTTGCGCAAAACTTATAACAGCTACAAAATAGGGGGTAGTTTTATGGCATTTTTATTAATAATTATTTTTTTACTAGTAATGGTGGTAATCAGCAATTTTTATTGTGACTGTGACTTTATGGCGGACACATCAGACACTTTTAGGACCATTGTAATTTTTACAGCGATCAGTGCTATAAAAATGCACTGATTTCTGTAAAAATGACACTGGCAGTGAAGGGGCTAACCACTAGGTGGCACTGCAGGTGTTAATTCAGTACTAGGGAGTGATTCTTACTGTTAGGGGGCGTGGCTACACGTGACACGTCACTGATGACCATTCCCGATCACAGGGAACAGCCCTCAGTGACAGTCAACATCCCCCTGTTCTGCCTTTGCCGACCGCAATCGTGGGCCGCCCGGGAACATAGAGTCCCCGGGACCCTCGAGCACGCTCATAAGGCACACGGCGGGCACAGCAAATTTAAAGGGACGTACAGGTATGCCAATGTGCCTGCTCGTGCCATTGTGTAAATGTACATCTGCGTGCAAGTGTTTAAAGAAGCTTATACTGCTTCTAACTAATACACTGTTTTACTTTCTCCATCAGCTCATCCCCCACAGCTATTACTTTTTGTATCAATTGACCCTCCCTCCTAGATTGTAAGCTTTAGCAAGCAGGGCCCTCTGATTCCTCTTGTACCAAATTGTAATGTAACTACTGTATAATGTCTGCCTTAATGTTGTCAAGCGCTGTGCAAACTTTATCACTATATAAATCCTGTATAATAATAATAATGTTATTTTGGACATAGTGATCATTAGCCAGAATTTTAGTTTATTTTTTACTGTTTGTATGCCATTGGAAAGATATTACTTTTCTGTCCTGGAGACCCAACTACTACCACAAGGAAATGTTGAATATCCTAGCATTTTCTGTCTTCCTGACAATGGCCACCAAAATTTAGAAAGAGTGAAACAACCCAGCTAAAACAATAAGGGGAACTTAAAAGGGTTCTTACCCTCCCCTATGCTATGTAAAAGTTAGAAATACAATTTTGGCTCTACACTCACTTTAGGTCATTTTTATTTTGTCAGTACTCTGGCAAGTGTGTGCCATGTAAATAGTAAGAAGCCTCTTTATGCCTCTCCAAAGGGACAGTTCAGTGTGGCCACACCTTCTGTTCACTTTGCCATGTTATGCAAGCTACATCATGTTTCTCTTTCCAGTTTTAAAATCCTAGCAGCATCCCCAGAAAAAAATGCTGTCTGCAGACCTATTAGTTAACCCAACAGTCAACTGAAGAAGGAACTGCAAAAACCAGAATCTGAGGTTTGCAACATAAACTAATACAAAAAATGGACCCTGGGCACCAAGCAAGAGATGCAGGGCAGAAAACTGTATACAATGGTATAGTGATGCATAATGTCAAACATACTGAAAAACTGAATTTGGATAACATATATGTTGGCACATAATAAACAAAAATAAAGTGGACTGTACAGTATAATATAATACAGTATTACTGTGTTAAAGCTTTATGAATGCAAGCAATTGGCATTAGACTATGTGCATTCGTTTTTGTCCGAATTTCAGGTAATTTTGTTATCGTTTTAACAAACAAAAACGAACGCACAGAATACGAAAACCGAAAGATCCGACATAAACAAATGCTTTATTTTCGTTTCGTTGTTCGAATGTGCCTAACCTTAAAGCGGAGTTCCGGCCACAATTTCACTTTTTAAATATAAATACCCCTGTAATACACAAGCTTAATGTATTCTAGTAAAGTTAGTCTGTAAACTAAGGTCCGTTTTGTTAGGTTGTTACAGCATTTAGACACTTTATAAAATAGAAATTGACTGGGGCCATCTTAAGTGTGGGCATCATGAAGCCAGACTGTATGACTTCCTGGATTTCAGCCTTGCAGATCTTGCACATGCAGTGTAATAGGTTTCAGATCAGGTTTCAGCACCTGTACTGTCCAAGTCACATGATTCTTCGAGACTGGGGAGTGCACAGACTCCTGGAAAGTTACACCCACTACATTCCCAGGAGTCTGTGCGGTGTAGGTTAGGAAGCTTAAGCACCTAGGTGCAGGAAGTGGGAAGATTAACTATTCTGCCTAGCAACAACACTTTGAAGGCATCTAAAAAAAAAAAATGTTTTTCTTAAAGGACTAATGACATTTTTTTAAAACTACTGATGTAATGTTATATTTATGGGTGGAACTCCACTTTAACTCTATTAGTCCAAGATTATTCTACATAGAGAGGAAATATTCGACATTATAGAGAGAAAAGATTTGACATTATAGAGAGAAAAGATTTGACATTATAGAGAGAAAAGATTTGACATTATAGAGAGAAAAGATTCGACATTATAGAGAGAAAAGATTTGACATTATAGAGAGAAAAGATTTGACATTATAGAGAGAAAAGATTTGACATTATAGAGAGAAAAGATTCGACATTATAGAGAGAAGAGATCGCGGCTGGAATTGGGTGGGGGAAGTAAAATAAAAATAATGATGATGATGAATGTTATTGGCTGATTGTAACCAAAGAGGAAGAGCAGTAAAATAGCTAGAACTAACTTGACAATTCAACATGAACAACGAAGATTCGACGAAGCATCCAAAAACATACAAACGTTGAATCTGTCATTGAAGGCTTATAGGCCCAGATTCTCGTAGATGGGCGCAAAAATGTGCGGGCGTAACGTATCTCATTTACGTTACGCCGCCGCAAGTTTTTCAGGCAAGTGCTTTATTCACAAAGCACTTGCCTGTAAAGTTGCGGCGGCGTAGCGTAAATCACCCGGCGGAATTCAAATTCGGCGGGTAGGGGGCGTGTTTCTTTTAAATGAAGCGCATCCCTGCGCCGAACAAACTGCGCATGTGCCGTTCCCAAAATTTCCCGGCGTGCATTGCTCTAAATGACGTCGCAAGGACGTCATTGGTTTTGACGTGGACGTAAATTACGTCCAGCACCATTCACGGACGACTTACGCAAACAACGGAATTTTATACATTTTTGACGCGGGAATGACGGCCATACTTAACATTGGCTGCGCCTCATATAGCAGGGGCAACTTTACTTTATGGAAAATCCTAACGTAAACGTTGTAACTTTACTGCGTCGGCCGCGCGTACGTTCGGGAATTCGCGTATGTAGATAATTTGCATACTCGACGGGGAAATCGACGGAAGCGCCACCCAGCGGGGAAAAAAATTGCAGTTACGATCCGACGGTGTAAGAGACTTACGCCTGTCGGATCGAATGGATATCTATGCGTAACAGATTCTAAGAATCAGTCGCATAGATACGACGGCCCAGATTAGGACTTACGACAGCGTACATGGCGCTGCGCCGTCGTAAGCCCTTTGAGAATCTGGGCCATGGTGTCTGTTGAAAGTTCTAAGAAGATTTGACGGAGCAGCTAAACTGTACGACGCTGTAATCATACATTTCCGGTTAAATGCTCGGCCCATAGGCTATAGAAAAATGATATTGTTGGTTGACTAGTAATAATAATTAATAAATATAATTATTACTAGTCATACAACATTAGAATTCTACTAAAGCTTGTAGGCGGAACATTCGACCGGAAAAGTATGATTGCATCGTCGTACAGTTTCGCTGCTCTGTCGAATCTTCTTTGAACATTCGACAGACAGTCAGACACCATAAGCCTTCAATGACAGATTCAACCTTAAAGGGTCACTAAAGGAAAACATTTTTTTTGCTGAAATGACTGTTTACAGTGTATAGAGACATACAAGTTAACTGATTCCTTTTTAAAATGATTACAAATAGATAAAAAATCAAACATATAATGTGCCTGTAGGTTAGTTTCACTTTTAAACTGTTGTCATGTTCCTGTGAACTAGAGAGACACACAGAACAAAAACAAACAAATCCAGGGCAGTGTTTTGTTTTTAAAATTAATCTGATTGGTTCTGTTAAGTTTTAGACACACAGTAATGACAGCTTAGACCTACAGTGAAAAGCTCCCAGTATGATGGTTGTAAGGAAAAAGACAACCAGGAAGTGTGGAGATCAGAGCAGAATTACAGCCACTTCAAAGCAAAAACGAACAATAAGGACATGAAACCAGTACTGCAGTAAGGTAAAGGAAGCTATTTAGCTAAAAAAAAATTCCTTTAGTGACCCTTTAGTTTGTTTCGGATGTTCAGACGAATGCAATTTCCAACGAAAAACAAAATAAGTAAAAACGAATTTCGGGAGTAACTAAATAAATACATTTTTTAGACATGTGCACATGTCTAATTGGCAGTCATAACCTTTAGCATGCCTTAGGTTGGATTGGAAACTACTTATGTCTCTATTTGACCTAAGTAAGCATTATGCCCTGTACACACGATCGGTTCATCCGATGAAAACAGTCTGATGGATTTTTTCATTAGATATCCGATGAAGCTGACTTTCATCAATTGTGCTTACACACCATTGGTTAAAAAAACGATCTTTTCAGACGTAAAACACAACGATGTGCTGAGAAAAATTAAGTTCAATTTCTTCCAAGCATGCGTCGACTTGATTCTGAGCATGCGTGGATTTTTAACCGATGGACACACCCACAGACAATCGTTTTTTTCTATTGGTTTTTTAACCATCAGATAATTTTAAAACAAGTTCCTATTTTTTTCACCGATGGGTAAAAAACCGATGGGGCCCACACACGATCGGTTTGTCTGATGAAAACGGTCCATCAGACCGTTTTCATCACACAAACCGATCGTGTGTATGCGGCAATACTTCAGATTTAAACTGAAAAGCATATGAATGAGAAAGAAAGGTCTTTAAACTTGGAGCATTTAATGCAGTATGTGCTTTTTTTGTTATATGTGCTTTTAGTGCTTTTAGTGGAATAAGTTTCAGGCCATGGCAAACCCATAGCATGCACACAATATTCCTTTTATCTAAAAAATCATTGAACTGCTTGCCATTTTCTTTTTCTTTTTAGTGGTAAACATGCAAGGGTGACCTTTGGCTGCTCCATCTGGGTCTTTCATGTGTCACTGTATTTTTGATGATGAAGTAACCTTTGATTAAACTTGTTTCTGATATAATAATTGCTATATATTTCTCAGCAAAGCAGGAAACATTTTACAGAGCTGCATTGGTGTGGAGTATGGCGTCCACATAAATTTGAAAATGCATATAACTAAGACCTTTGGGCCAGATTCACAGTCGAAATACGCCGGCGTATCTACTGATAATCTGGCGTATTTTAAAATTTGCCGCGTCGTATCTTTAGTTTGAATTCTCAAACCAAGATACGACAGCTTTAGGCTTCGATCAGACAGGCGTACGGCTTTGTACGGCTTCGGATCGTAGGTGTAATACTTCGGAGCCCGCTGGGTGGAGTTTGCGTCGTTTTCCGCGTCAGGTATGCTAATTAGCTGTTTACGGCGATCCACGAAGCTACGCGCGCTCGTCGCATTCTCTTACTTACATTCTCTCGCTAGTCGGCTTTTCCCGTCGTAAAGTTACGGCTCCCATTTCATGGCTTATATTTAGACCAGCCATGTTAAAGTATGGCCGCCGTTCCCGTGTCGAATTTAAATTTTTTTTTTTTTTTTGCGTAAGTCGTCCGGGAATAAGAAAAGGACGTAACGCACGTCGCCGTTCAAAAAATTACGTCAGTGCGACATCATTTCGCGCAAAGCACGGCGGGAAATTACAAAACGGAGCATGCGCAGTACGTTCGGCGCGGGAACGCGCCTAATTTAAATGATACACGCCCCATTTGAATTAGGCGGGCTTGCGCCGGACGGATTTACGCTACGCCGCCACAAGTTTACAGGCAAGTGCTTTGTGAATCAAGCACTTGCGCTGAAAACTTGCCGCGGTGTAACGTAAATGGGATATGTTACGCCGCCGGAATTGTACATGAATCTGGCCCTTTGTTTTTATTATTATTTAAGGAGTATTATTTATTTATTTTTTACGCCCCCTTTGCTGACTGACAAAACTAAATGCTGGTAAATTATTGTATTTTTATAATTTCACATTTTTTTCTTTAGGTAAAGCAAGGAAGCATTTCAAATCCCTACATTATATATATATTTTTTACTATATAAATGTAACTGCATATTTATTAGTTGTCACCTATTCAACAAATAAATCTGGCTTCCACAAAATATTTGGACAATGTAATATATATATACACATATATATATATATATATATATATATATATATATATATATATATATATATATATATATATATATATATATATATATATATATATATATCATGTAGCTGCTATGCAGAACCTGGATCCCAGGTTTTGAAAGGTGGGGATGGAATCTCCATGTGACAATCTGCAGCTGATGTCACATAATCTATCTGCTGTCATTCAACCTGTGCAGGTTATATATATATATATATATATAAATAAGTAGGACTCACTATGTACATTGTCAGTGACAAAGTAAACTAATCACTGACTCTGTAAATCAAGTTCACATACACTGTAAATAAATGTAAGACTGTGTACATTAACTCCAACACACATCCATAGTTTAATTTGTATGATAACTAACATGTTTGGTGTCCTTGGTTATCACCACAGACAGGGGGATATATTTATATTTTTATCTGGTAGCAAAAAGTATTGTCTGTAAAATGTTATAGGAACATAGGAGTGGGAATGTTTTGATTTGATGATTTAAGTCTCATTTTTTTAGTAAAGTGGGTTAATTTTATTATATTTTATTATATTGCAGGATATGGTTGCATATAATTTCTGGAAGTGTTGTTTTCGAGGCAAGCGTTGTTAATATTTGATTCTATCAGTTCACCACTGTTGAGTGAAGTATATTACATTTGTTGTCGGAAATTCTGACAGCAAATGTCCGATGGAGCATACAAACGGTCGGAATTTCCGACAACAAGCACACATTGAACATTTGTTGTCGGAAATTCCGACCGTGTGTACACGGCATATATTTGCAAATATGTGGAAGCCACGCACCATTATCTGGCAGCCATTTAAAGTGATAGTAAACTCTCCCCCACAACTTTATCACACTTAAATAACACCAATGATCACTGCATTTAGATGTCTCCCTAGTTGCTCAGTTGTCTTGTAATTCATTCCGTTCTTTTTAACCACTTTAAAACCGCACGCCGTCATATGACGTCAAAAAAGGGGATCTGTTATCTCGGGTGGACATCATATGACTTCCTGTACTTTGTGCGGGGATATCTGAATGATGCCTGTACCTAGAGGCATCATTCAGATATAATTTTCTTCCGGCGGCGATCCTGCGCACCGTAAGAACGATCATACCGGCGGTTCCGCCGCTTGATCTTTCTTATAGGTGGCGGGAGGGGACATCCCCCCTCCCACCGCCATCCGGTGCTTCTCCGGGCTCTCCCGTCCCATCGGGGGCCCGGAGAGATGATCGCCATCCGCTGGATGTGCAGCATAGAGATGACTGGTGATCAGTCACGTAAGTTCCGCCCATGTATGTAAACGTTGTTCAAACCACACATGTAAGGTGTCGCCACGTGCGTTAGAGCGTGTGCAACAATTCTAGCACTAGACCTCCTCTGTAACTCTAAACTGGTAACCTGTAAAAATGTTAAAGCGTCGCCTATGGAGATATTTAAGTAACAAAGTTTGGCGCCATACCATGAGTGTGTGCAATTTTAAAGCATGACATGTTAGGTATCTATTTACTCGGCGTAACATCATCATTCATATTTTACAAAAACGTTACTGTTTTGTTATTGTTTAATTCATGAAACCATTTTTTTTACAAAAAAAAGGCGTTTGAAAAATTATTGCGCAAATACCGTGCAAGATAAAAAGTTGCCATTTTATTCCCTAGGGTATCTGCTAAAAAAAATATATAATGTTTGGGGTTCTGAGTAATTTTCTAGCAAAAGAATGATGATTTGTACACGTAGGAGAGAAGTGCCAGAATAGGCCCGGTATGGAGGTGGGTTTTAAAGCTCTGTATTGAAGTGGTTAATGACGTTTCTCCCCTAATCACAATCTGCGCGCCGTCGGTCCATTGACAAGTATGCAGAGTTATGTATGACATATCTGCTCCCTGTGGCACTGCGCTCAAAAACTGCAAGACAACTGTTTTATTTGCAACTCCCTGCTATGCCCCTTGTGACCGTGTGATGTTACATGGGGTGTAAACCTAGGCAGAGGATGCCATACTATAGTGGAGATCAGCTGCAGCATACAGTGGGTGCTATTAGAATTAGAATGAGGCCTGGCTAAGAAAAGATTTTGCATGCATGAGATAACAGCTAGGGCTGCATGAAAGGGCAAAAGTAATCTGTAATGCAGACTCGGAAAACAAACCTAAGATGGTGCCAGCTTATCCCTGGAGGCACTAATTTTCAAAGATGTCAAAAAAGTAAGCAACACACGATAGGGGTGAAGTATAAAGGATAATGTTTGTTAATTACTTAATATAATGGACTAGATGAAAAAGAGAAGAAGAGTTGGAGAGTTTATTACTGCTTTACTGTGTTTCCTACTGTAATCTATGGATGTTCTAATGTTGAGACAAATATAAGAACAAGGATCTTGAGTCCATCAATCTATATCGGAAGGAAAAGTCTTTACCTCTTCTTGCACTGGAGTTGAAGGCACACTCAGATCTGAATTAACAATATGTTTTGGTTAGGTGTCTGTAAACAGGCTATATTTAAAAAAAAATATGAGTTTGGAAAAATAATTACATTTCTTTTTTGCTACTTTGTTGCAGGTCTTCTTCTATATTATGGGTTAACAGAAGTTTGGCCCTTTGGGGCCTTCAGGTAATGTAACATTCTATTTTGTATTTTAAAAGTAATTTGCAAGACCAATATTGGTAGCATTATGCCCATTCATAACAAAAATGTTGCATTTTTTATTAAATATCTATAGGGGAGCCTATCAACATTTTTTTTTTAATTACATTTTTGCTTTTATTTGGGTTGTTTCAGCTTTCAACTGTTTTGTTTCTAGCTGTGCAATGTACACACCTTAAAGCCCTGTACACAATTTTTTTTGGTTTTCCTGACGGATTCCTGGCAAGCTTGCCCTGCAAAGCCGTGCATATAGACGGCCATTCAAAAAAACCGCCGTTCTTTTGATTGGCAAGAACGCTGTAACTTCATCGACTACGACGAACCGACGCTTGTCACATTCGATGCCGTCGCTGCCATCTTGCTACACCCCACACTAACCTTTTATGCTACCACGCATGCGTCAAAGTCTTATCTAGCATGCATGGGTTTACCTCGGACAGGTAAGCATACAGACGACTGGTTTTCTCAGCAGGAAACACTCTGCCAGGAATCCCGATGGGAAAATAGAGAGCAGGTTCTCTATTTTTCCTGGACAGTTTTCCTGACGAGGCTTAAGACTTTATTGATCAGAGGAGACAAATAGGCCACAACAGATTTCAAAGGCTTCAGAGCTCCCTCGAATGCAATGTCCATTATTATCATAGGGCAAAACCCATCATTTACATGAAAAGTAAACATATAGCATAAGGCATTGTGCACCCACCTCTATTCAGATGACAAACCTGCCTACAAATAAAAGCACATTGTGACATCTCAGAGACCATGACATTCTTAGCAAGTTAGTATCTAGACATATTTGTGTGTCTGAATGTTTTTCTTGTGGGGAACGATTTGAACATCTATCAGGTTTTTAGTGCTATATGTGGCTCCACTAGAGCGTATTTCCTCCAATGTTTGTCACAGTGACACCCTAGTGTCATGACAAGAAATTAGAGGAATGGGGGTTACTGGGACCCAAAGGCACACAAAGGCACACACACCAATAAAAACCTGACAGAGGTTCTAATATTTCTCTTACACTAAAAAATGTATTTGTAATGCTATATTTCTTCCCATGGGTGATATTTCCTATCATTTGTTTCCTGTCCGCCTGAATACTTGTCACCAAGACAGGAAGCTCTGAAAAACGGTAAAAAAAAATACAATAATAATATCTTTATGCCCTATCTAAAAAATGTCTGAAACTGGGTTTTAACATATGGTGGATCTCTTTTAATTTATAATGTTTTTATTTTAAAGTAATAGATTACAACAGTTACAGTATGTCAGATGACAACAACTTAGAATGAGATACAGCATTGAAATACAGATACCGTATTTATCGGCGTATACCGCGCACTTTTTTGCCCTGAAAATCAGGGCAAAATCGTGGGTGCGCGGTATACGCCGATACCCGCTTTCCCGCGCCGAGTTTGAATACTGCGCCGACATATACCGAGCGCAGTACACTCGTGTATTGTCGGGCAGTCTCAGCTACTCCCGCGCTGACGTCCTGTACGTACAGGACGTCAGCGCGAGAGTAGCCAAGCATTGCCGACAATACACGAGTGTACTGCGCTCTGTATATGTCGGCGCAGTATTCAAACTCGGCGCGGGAAACGAGCGGGGGGGATGCGAGGACGCCGCAGAAGGATGCCGGACCCGACGAAGAGGACACCCGAAGCCGCAGACGGACGCCGGACCCGACGAGGCCGCCGATGGACGCCGCGCAAGACACCAAAACTGTAAGTACAAAAAAACTTTTTTTTCCACAGGATTCGGGGCAACTTTAGGGGTGCGCGGTATACGCAGGAACGCGATATACCGCGATAAATACAGTAAATGCAATAATAATTGTACTTTTGTAGGAGTTGAAGTATTATACAGATATAAATAAACATAAATAAAAAAAGTTACTAATGGGAATGGGAAATAATGGAGGGAAGGGAGAGGATAGTGGTGTTCCGAAGGTGGATTTAATTTATTTTATTTCACTATTATCCATGAAAGGGTATCAATACCATGACATGAGAACTCTTGAGTCAAAAGTGTCTGACGTATAGTATATGGCCCAGGGTTTCCATATGCTATGGAATTTTTTAAAATCCATTTTTGTCTAGCGCTTCTAGTTTATTCTTAGATTCATTCTTTTTTCGGCTTCAGACAATAGTAATGCAGGTGATTTCCATGCACTAGATATTACCTGTTTCGCGGCTATCATAAACAAAATAAATAACTTATGCTGATTCTGAGAAAGGGTTTCTGGTTTAATGTTAAGTAAGGCCGTCATTGGATCTGGTAATATAATACAGTCAAATATTTTAGAAGCGATTCTAAAAATCCCTTCCCAGAATTTCCTTACAAGTGGACACTGCCACCAGATGTGGATATATGTTCCTTTGTCTGGGCAACCGCGGAAACCGAGATCTGAACAGTTTGCTGAAAATTTGGCTAATCTATTGGGAACCAGGTACCAATGGGAAAGCACTTTATATGATGTTTCCATTGCCGATACATTTATAGATGAAGAGCTAGTATTAGACCAAATGCTTGCCCAGGTTTCGTTATTAATTTTACATTCCAGGTCTAATTCCCATTTAGCAATATAAGAAGGTATTATGGTATTTGTTTTAGTGATCAATTGGGAATAAATTATTGAAATACGACCTTTGGCATGTGGATCTTTGAGACATATCCTTTCAAATTGGGTAATATTATTTAAATTATCGCTAAAGGAAGGTCCATAAAAGTTTTTGATTTGAAGGTATCTGAAAATGTCTGTAGTGGGGAGGCCGGATGCCTCACAAAGGTCTGGAAAAGGTCCAATTGTAGTAGTTAATGCTATGTGATATAAACACGTAATACCAGCCCTGATCCAAGACTTAAAAGTTCTTGGAAATACCCATGCTGGATAAAAGGTTGGATTTTTATAAAAAGAAAGAAGCGGAATGTGTCGGGATTGCAATCCATGAGAGGTTTTGTACCTATCCCATAATGACAATGAGTGTTTCGATATTGGATTTTCATTTTTCTACGGTTTTGAGGGCTCAGCCAAAGGATATTATTAGTAGGAAGAGGGTCAAAGTCTATTGCCTCAATAAGTACCCACAATGGGGTGGATCTCTTTTCATTCCCAGTGATAATCGCCCATGAGTTTCTGGTGCTTATGAGTTGTTTCCCCTTTCTCTCTGCTTGGGTACCTCTATATCTGCCTGATGGGGGATACCCGACCACATGCTGTTTATTACATGTTACAATGATATTACTTACTATACTAATACTCATAATGAAGCAGCAATTTACTGTGAAACACGTTGAGTAAACTCAACTTTTCTTAACCTAAGAACCAGCACCTGGACTTTTCTATATAATAGGAGTATAAGTGATGGTGTTGCTGCCTTTCTACTAGCCGTATAATGTCAGAAAGAATGAAATCTAATACTGCAATACTCCATATATGTAAAATCATACCCCATACTGCTTTGTTATTTACTTCTTTTATAAAGGATCAGGTTTTTTTTTTTTTTTTTTTTAACAAGGGCATTTTACACGATTGTTGCCTTAAAATTTCAAATTGTTTCTTTTTTCTTTTTGTGAATTTCTACAATTTGAATGTGGCATTTTCCACCACCTCTTATAAATCTTTTGTAATTCTTTACAATACTCCCTACATAAAAAAAATCAAAATGTCCTAGCCAAGTGTGTTAATACATTATGTCATAGAGCCCCTCTTCAGCCAGCTAAAAAAAAATCACAGGTTGTTTTGGTTGTACTTCAGCTCCAGTGTGCTCAAATAGCCTCCAAATCTTAGGTGCATGCTGTCTGCAAGGAGCATTTTTTTTAAATCGCAATACCTCCTCAGTGCAATGTTAGGGCCAGATTCACAGAAGAGATACGACGGCGTATCTCCTGATACACCGTCGTATCTCTGAGAGTATCTATGCGGCTGATTGATAGAATCAGTTACGCATAGATAGCCCTAAGATCCGACAGGTGTAATTGACTTACACCGTCGGATCTTAGGCTGCAATACTTCGGCCGCCGCTGGGTGGAGTTTGCGTAGTTTTCCAGCGTCGGGTATGCAAATTAGCTTTTACGGCGATCCACAAAGCTACTCGCGTGCGTAATGTCGTTTCTTGCCGTCGCAAAGTTAAGCAATCTTTTTCATGGCTTAACTTTACACAAGCCATGTTAAAGTATGGCCGTCGTTCCCACGTCGAATTTAAAAAAATGTTTTGGCGTAAGTATGTTACGCACGTCGCCATCCACAAACACGTCGGGGCGCCGTATTTTGAAGCAAAGCACGTCGGGAAATTTACTAACGGAGCATGCGCAGAACGTTCGGCGCGGGAGCGCACCTAATTTAAATGGTACACGCCCCATTTGAATTAGGCGGGCTTGCGCCGGACGTCTTTACGATACACCGCCGCAAGTTTACAGGTAAGTGCTTTGTGAATCAGGCACTTACGCTGAAAACTTGCGGCGGTGTAACGTAAAGACGATACGTTGCGCCGCCGCGATTCTTTCTGAATCTGGCTCTTAGTGCTTAAAAATAGGTGAGTGAGTGAATAACTTATAAAGCGCTACAAATGCGAACTGAATCGCCTCAAGGTGCTTGGCATCCATTTTCCTTCTGTTTATCCCTCAGAATAGGTGGGTCTTGAGTTTTTTTCTGAAGGCCAGGTGATCAATTTCCGTTTGGATGTTAGTTGGTAATGCGTTCCACAGTCGAGGTCCTTGGACTGCAAATCGACGTTCTCCTTTGGTCTTGTAGCGGGCTTTGGGGATTTGTAGTAATTTTTGGTTAGTTGAACGAAGGACTCGATTGGGGTTTTGGGGTTTTATTTTCTAAGAAAAGGGGGGAAAATATTGCGCTGATCTGGATTAAAAATTAAACTAAGGAACAGCTGCTACACAACAATGTGACAAAAATTGAACAGTGGTATAAAGAAAAAATGTAGCGCTAGTGATACAATAGAAACAATAGTTTCTCATTAAGTAAATAAGTGAGTGAATGAATAAATAAATAGTCACTGTACTGAAACAGTGAAAATGGTGACAACAACCAATGTTGGGTGAATATATAAACAGGTGAAGTCCACAAACACAACCAAACATAACAATATGGGGCCAGATTCACAGAAGAAATAAGTCGGCGTATCTACTGATACGCCGGCGTATTTTCAAATTTGCCGCGTTGTATCTTTAGTTTGAATCCTCAAACCAAGATACAACGGCTTTTGGCATCGATCCGACAGGCGTACGGCTTTGTACGCCTTCGGATCGTAGGTGTAATACTTCGCCGGCCGCTGGGTGGAGTTTGCGTCGTTTTCCGCGTCGGGTATGCTAATTAGCTGGTTACGGCGATCCACGAAGGTCTGCGCATTCGTCGCATTCTCTTACGTCGTCGCTAGTCGGCTTTTCCTGTCGCAAAGTTACGGCTGCTATTTCATGGCTTATATTTAGACTAGCCATGTTAAAGTATGGCCGTCGTTCCCGCGTCGAAATTCAAATTTTTTTTTTGCGTAAGTTGTCCGGGAATACGAAAGGACGTAACGCACGTCGCCATTCAAAAAATTACGTTGGGGCGACGTCATTTCGCGCAAAGCACGGCGGGAAATTTCAAAACGGAGCATGCGCAGAACGCGCCTAATTTAAATGGCACACGCCCCATTTGAATTAGGCGGGCTTGCGCCAGACGGATTTACGCTACGCCGCCGCAAGTTTACAGGCAAGTGCTTTGTGAATCAAGCACTTGCCCGTAAAACTTGCGGCGGTGTAACGTTAATGAAATACGTTACGCTGCCGCAAATGTATGTGAATCTGGCCCATAGAGTCCATCAATATAACTTGTGGATGAATAATAAAATGACCTCATGGGCAAACAATAATTTCTTTAAACTCAATAAAGATGTGAGTGCGCTTACCGGAACACGTGGATCTGCCTGTCAGCGACAGCAGATCTTGTAGACATAGAAACTCTCAGGGCAAATCAACTCGGCTTCCCTGGACTGGATCGATGAAAACCAAGGATCTTCAGTGGAGGACTGTAGATGAGCGATGTCCTGGAACGGTAGACCGAATCTCCCAAGATGTCTACCCTCAAAACCAACAAATGGAGGGGATGGTGATATAAATGGAACTGAAAGGCGCCAAACAGCATGTGGGGAGAAAGGAAAAGAAAACAGAGCCCCAATGGTGCAGGTCAAAAATATAAAGGTTTTATTGTAATAAAAGTCACAATAAAAGTGATCACAAATGGTAAAAAAGGGCAATATGGGAAGTGGCGAAAACCAAGCTCTATGCGTTTCGTCCTAGGGGACTTCAACTGGGGCATCATTCTGTGTACACATGTGTTCCGTGTACACATTTGTGCATAAGGCATAGGGCCTTTAATGTGATTTGGTCTTTTATGGGCAGCCAATGGAGGGATCTCAGGGACGGGGTGATTGGTTCCCAGGTTTTTTTTCCTGTTACCAGTCATGCCGCCATGTTCTGGACGACTTGGAGACGGGCAAGCTGGTATTTTGGGAGTCTTAGGTAGAAGGAGTTTGCATAATCTAACCTGGAGTTAATAATTATCCCTACCACTACTGCTGTGTCTTCTTTCGGGATGAAAGGAACAACTCTTCGTAGGAGACGTAGAAGATGGTGGGATCCGCTAACTACTGATCCTATTTGTGCATCCATTGTCATGTCCATTGTCACTACCATTATGTGATGTACTGTAGGTACATGCTTAAAAAGGAATTCACGCTTAAATAATAAGCTTTTTAAATAATGCGGAAAAGGGTCAAACCTTTGTAATATATTTTTATTAGATGCTTTTTTTGATAATTTGTGAGTAGGGATGAGCTTTATGTTCGGGTCGAACATGAGTTCGATACTCGCGGCTATAATGAATTGTCGGGTCCCGGCAATAAAGATAAAAGTCATTGAAAGTCATTAAAAGTCATTGAAAAAAAATGCTTGGGGGTCCCCCCAAATTCCATAACCAGGCCCTTCAGGTCTGGTATGGATATTAAGGGGAACCCTGTGACAAATTAAAAAAAAAATGCATTTTTATAGCACTGATTGCTGTATAAATGTGAATGGTCCCAAAATAGCGTCAAAAGTGTTCGATGTGTCTGCCATAATGCTGCAGTCACAATAAAAAAATCGCTGATCGCCACCATTACTAGTAAAACAAAGTATTAATAAAAATGCCATAAAACTATCTCCTATTTTGTAAACGCTCTAAATTTTGCGCAAACCAATCAATAAGTGCTCATTACGATTTTTTTTTTACCAAATATATGTAGAAGAATGCGTATCAGCCTAAACTGAGGGAAAAATATATATTTTTTGGGGGATATTTATTACAGCAAAAAGTAAAAAATTATACTTTTTTTCAAAATTGTCACTCTATTTTTGTTTATAGCACAAAAAATAAAAACTGCAGAGGTGATCAAATACCACCAAAAGAAAGCTCTATTTGTGGGAAAAAAAGGACATCAATTTTGTTTGGGACCCACGTCGCACGACCGCACAATTGTCAGTAAAATCGAAGCATTGCCAAATCACTTAAAATGGCCCAGTCATTTGGTAGCCAAATCCTCCGGGGCTGAAGTAGTTAAAAAATACTATTAAATAAAAAATGAAATGCGCTCCCACCAAAGTTGAAAAACAAAATTATCATATAAACTCAAATGACCTTCAGCAGTAGTGTTCAAACACTAGAGGATTATCAATGAAGATTCATTCCAATAGGTGAATATAAACGGACTCATCAATGGCAAAGTCCGTGTAAATTAAATGGGATAAGGAAAAAAACTTGACAGCAGGTCAGTCTACTCGGGTGTTCTGTTCATCAAGAAAAAGAAAGGCGTTCACTGACCAGATAGAAGATCGTATAACGCTCATCAAGATATACTCCAGGCAAGCCAGGATGATCATCTGGGGATTCCTCCTCCAAGACACACCGCTCGTGTTGTATTGAGTTCCGTTCGTGTTACACCGGATTCCCGCTGCGGTACAATCCTCACAGACAGTTTCACCCGATTGAATCACGATCACCAGTTTAATGTAACGTTCAGGCAGGATAAAGAGAAGAGAGTCTCATGGTGTAGTATATAGGTTCAAAGGTGTTTAAAGCTATAACCTGGAGTACAGATGTATCTAGGTGGATTTTTGACCTTCAGTGTTATAACCCCCTAGGACTCAACGTGGAATGGGACATCAATTGTCATATTAATAACAGCTGAGTTCTACATTGGCACAATTGATGTACTCCAGAGAATCCCCCCCCCCATTCCTTCCGGTTTTTTTTTCTGTGGAGTCCACCCCTTTTTTTCTGTGGAGTCTTTCCCATGATCTAGTATTAAGCCACTACCCCCCCCCCAGAAGGGGATCCTTTTACCCCCCCAGAAGAATCCTGTTACAGGAAAACACGTTGGGTAGAGTCAGTACCCTATACGTCACCACGCACGAGCCGATCGGATTGTCAGCCATGGATATGTGTTTTTTTATCTTTGCATGTATTTGCGGTGTGTTTGTAGTGCTTTTTTTATTAAACACCTTTGAACCTATATACTACACCATGAGGCTCTCTTCTCGTTATCCTGCCTGAATGTTACATTAAACTGAGCGTTATACGATCTTCTATCTGGTAAGCGGCAGTGAACGCCTTTCTTTTTCTTGATGAACAGAACACCCGCGTAGACTCGCCTGCTGTCAAGTTTTTTTCCTTATCCCATTTAATTTACATGGACTTTGCCATTGATGAGTCCGTTTATATTCACCTATTGGAATGAATCTTCATTGATAATCCTCAAGTGTTTATTTATTTATGAACTTACACGTTATTGTTTTTTGTGTGAACACTACTGCTGAAGGTCATTTGAGTTCATATGATAATTTTGTTTTTCAATTTTGGTGGGAGAGCAATTCATTTTTATTTATGTATGTTGACTGAAGATTTAAGGTCTTTTGATTGCAGCACCACCTCATTTGTTATTTTTTTAACATTTTTGCATTTTTTCTTTTGTCACGTTGGTGATTTTTTTTTTCATTTTTATTAATTTATTAAGAGTTTTCAGCGCAGATTTATTTTCCCTCACAAAAAATACTATTGTTTATGCATTTTTGGCTGTCATAAACATGTCCCTTTTATTTTCTTATTCATTTATATGTATTTATTTTATTATCTATTATTTATCATTTTATATTTTTTTATTATTATTATCCACTATTTAGAGTATGCTCCTTGGAGCTTGCCATATATTTTATATATATTATTGTTTATTTTTTATCATTATATTATCTTGCTCTCTATAGTACCATTATACATATATACATATACTTCCTATTAACAATATGAATTCAGTATTAATATTATGAAGTTTATATATTTATGATAGCAGGAGGAAAACACAGACTGTGTGTGCTATATGTCCACATCTCAGCAAATAATGTACAAATATGAACAGAATATGTAGTCATTGACCTTGTGTAGATATAGAAGAGAAATGAAGTACCATACAAACAACTTTATTATGTACCATTAAAAATCTATTACACAACAATAAAAATCACTCTCCACATTTACAACACACAAAGATTTCAATTACAGTTCAGATGTGGACTCATTTCAGGAATCCTTCTTCAGGAGCCCATTGACAGAATCAGTACACTGGATAAACTGGAATTCATAGCGTGTGTATGTTGCTCATAGAGGAGCAAATGAGTAAGCCAAGGTGAAGCCACTGCCTCTCGAATGGTAAATGGAGGTACAATCAATAAACAGCCAATGGTCTTGTACACATCATCTTGAAATAGAAGGACTGACTTCCCAAAGGGGAACTATCCAGACCAAATGTGAGTAGATATCCCTAAAGACATTATGGTAGTAAAGTAGTCAAGGCACATACTGTATATTCCAAAGAGGAGGATCTTGAAAAGTATCTTAGAAGCAAACTCAGTTCACATCAATCCCGCCTTACTTGGTGGATCCAATCTGGCTGGATTGATGTAAACTGAGTTTGCTTCGAAGATACTTATCAAGAGCCCCCTCTATGACATATATGTGCCTTGACTACTTTACTACAATGCTGTCTTTATAGTGATTTTTATGAAATCAACCCAAATGGCTCAAAGCTTTCCAGACCCTAAAGATTCAAAGCGATCTCAAAAATATATAATTTTCACCACCATGCTGCAGTTAGTATGAGGTTCTTCTCCTGATATACATTGTTTAGTTTAAGCCAAGCATATTTACTGTCACTCTGACCAAGCATCTTTATTTTAATTCATTAGCCCCCTTGACATTATTGCACAAGTTTGGTCTTTGTCTATATAGTTCATAACAAGCTGCAGTCTTGTTCTAATGCTCTTCTTGAACATTAAAGCCCATTTTCCTTGCCCATCTTTCTTAGGCCTCGTACACACGACCGAGGAACTCGTTGGGCGAGACACAAATCGTTTTCCTCGACGAGTTCCTTGTTAGGCTTGTCGAAGGAACTCGACAAGCTTGCTTTGCGTACACATGGTCAAGACAAAATCTCCTCGTACTCAAACGCGGTGACGTACAACAAATACAACGGCAGGGGAAGTTCGATTCCACTTGCACAACTCTTGGGGCTGCTTTTGCTCATGTGTTTGCGTGTTAAGTAAAAGTTTGGTCGGAGACGATTTGCACTTTACAGTCTGTTACAGCTTGAAAAATTTGTCATCTCCAGTACAAATGCTACTTTTACTCCTGTCTCATACTTTATTCTGAGCAAGCGTGGGTTTCTTAGCATACACTCGCTCAAGTTTCTCATTGAAAACCAGCTCGACGAGGAACACGACGAGGAAGTTGAGACTCCCTTCGAGGAAAAAGAGAACTTGCTCTCTTTTTTGCTCGTCGAGTTCCTCGACAGTTTCCTCGATGAAAAACTTACACACGACCGGTTTCCTCGGCAAAAAAGCTCTCCCACCAAGTTTCTTGATGGATTCTGCCGAGGAAACCGGTCGTGTGTACGAGGCCATACAGGTTTAAATTGTGCAATCTCTCTCTCTCCCTCGCTTACTGTATTTCATGCTTTCATGCTATTATCTGAATATATTTCTCAAGTCTGGTCATATTTTGGTTACTCTCATCCAAAATCATTATTATATTCATCTTGAATACAACACACTTGTACAGTTTATCTTTTTTTGAGTTTTAGTGCTTTGTACAAATACAAAACAAAGTTTCTTTTGTTCTTTGATGTCCTTTTTGGCTATTAAATTAATAATGATTCAATGGTCAATATCATCTATGCCTGAGTAAAGTCATATTTGTTTGTGTAGTAATAGAAATATACTCCTATTAATAATAATAATAATAATAATAATAATAAAAAACTTTATTTTATATAGTGCCTTAAAATGTAGCTTCTACAAAGCACTTTACAAGAAATACACAAGATAACATAAAGGAAAAAGGGACAATTAAGTGAAAGCTTGTCTAAAAAAAAACAAGTTTAGATTTGATTTGAATGAGTTTAGAGAAGGTGACTTTCTGATGTTCTTTGGAAGTAAATTTCAGAGTTTTGGAGCGTAGCAGGAGAAGGCTTTTTCCCCTATTGAGTGTAGGTGAGTAGGGGGAACACATAGCACACCAGAATTTGAGGAGCAGAGGTTTTAAGGGGGGAGTTAGTTAATAAAGTTCAGAGAGATAATGGGGTGCCAAGCCATGAAGAGCCTTAGTTATAGATGAGCAACAGGATCTTAAAGTCTATGTGAAACCTGACGGGTAGCCAGTGCAAGGACCAGGGTATGGGTAATATGATCACTTGTACCAGACCTAGTCAGGATTCAGGCTGCAGAATTTTGAACATATTAAAGTCGATTAATAGTGGATTCAAGTACACCAGCGAGTAGAGCATTGTAGTAGTCAACACGGGAGAACACAAATGTATGGATCAGCTTTGCAGCTACAGTGTATGATAGCATAAGATGCAGCCGAGCAATGTTATTCAAGTGGAAAAAAGATGTTCTGACAACACTCTTACAATTGCGTTTATTACATAAAAAGTATACAAGGTACTCACATTCAAACAGTAAACAAAACATGTGTATCCACGAGCACCGATCTAGCCTGCGTCACTTCCGGTTGCCTCTACATCCCTTGGGACGTAGAGGCAACCAGAAGTGACGCAGGCGAGCTCGGCGCTCGTGGATAAATGCAATTGTAGTTAGAACATACTACACTATCCTGGGATTCCTTTTACCTTCCCTGCTATCATATATGCACGGCATCCGGAGACCGCTTACACCACGGACGTAACAGCCGCTCCCCACAACCAAGGACCACATCCAGGGATTACCCAAGGCACCATCCAGGCAGGCTGGATTACGCTGGATACACTCAGGCTTTTCTTACTGTATGTGCTGTAACCTCACATCAGTGAGGTAAGGGGCCATCCATTTACCTTATCAGAAGGCACTGAAGAGCCATCACTCTGCACAATTGCACCTTAGTAGACGGCACTGAAGAAGCCATCACCTTGCACACTTTGGATTTATTTTTATTTTTTTGCATTACACTTTGGAATTTACCACATTCACCTAATGCACCTTTGCATTTCATTTCATGCTTGTTTACATATTTCACAGTAGATGTGATTTTTTCAGAGCAGATGTTATTTGTGCTTGTACTATTTGATGTTTTTTCCATGATTATTTTGCATTGTGTTACATACCTCTTCAGCATTTCAGGTTTATTTGGACACTATATTGTTTGGCATGTTATTTAGTTTGCCACTTGCACAATATCTTGCACTTTGCACCTATTATTATTGCTTTTATGCTTGTGCATTTTTACATTTATTGGGGCAGATTCACAAAGATCTGCCCCGGCGCAGCATATCTGAGATACGCTACGCCGCCGCAACTTACGTCTCTTTGGTTCGAATCCAGAAAGAATTTGCGCCGTAAGTTACGGCGGCGTAGTCTATCTCTCGCGGTGTAACGGCGCGTAATTCAAATCGGCCAGTAGGGGGCGTGTTTCATTTAAATGAAGTGCGTCCCCACACCGAACGAACTGCGCATGCTCCGTTCCTAAATCTCCCGCCGTGCATTGCGCTAAATGACGTTGCAAGGATGTCATTTTTTTTACGTGGACATAAATTACGTCCAGCCCGATTCACGGACGACTTACGCAAACAAATTTTTTTGTTTTAAATTATACGCGGAAACGGCCATACTTAACATTGCGTACGCCACCAAATAGCAGCTTTAACTATACGCCGAAAAAAGCCGACTAGAGACGACGTAAACAAAAAGCGACGGCCGCTCGTACGTTCGTGGATCGTCGGAAATAGCTAATTTGCATACTCGACGCGGAAAACGACTGGGACGCCACCCAGCGGACGCCGAAGAATTGCATCTAAGATCCGAAGGCGTACGAAGACGTATGCCTGTCGGATCTAACCCAGATGTCGTCGTATCTTGTTTTGAGGATTCAAAACAAAGATACGACGCGGGAAATTTGAAAGTACGCCGGCGTATCAGTAGATACGCCGGCGTACTCTCTTTGTGAATCTGCCCCATTGCTTTTATGCTTGTGTGTGTTTATACTTTAGCATAGTTTTTGTCGGAAAAAATACACTTTCATGAAATAAATAAAATTTCATGAAGTCAATAGTAAAGTTAGCCCAACTTTTTTGTATAATGTGAAAGATGATGTAAGGCCAAGTAAATGCCATGTCATGCTTTTCTTTTATTATTATTTATTTTTTATATTGTCACTTTAAAAAAAATCTGATCACTTTTATTGCTGTCACTCAAGTCCCTCCGATTTCGAAAAAGGTTACTGTACTACTTTAGGGCAACTTCAGAGCGGCTTGCATTGACGTCTATATAGAAGTCGCTTGGCAAGCCGGGCTGAAGTCGCGCTGTACACTGCAGGGCTTCAGAGTTGGATTACTGCTCCTGTGTGGACCGGCAATAATAAGCAGTGACAGGCACTCCTACAAGTGTGTCCTTTAGAAGGTTTATCCTCTATTCTTTTTCTGGTGACAGCTGAAACATTTGTATTTTGTCTTATTTTCAATCTTGTAGACAATAGTCACTAGAACATAAAGAGGGATTGAAGATAGAGCCAATTCTTAGATGATACATTGGGGTTGATTTACTTAAACTGGAAAGTGCAAAATCTGGTACAGCTCTGCATAGAGACCAATCAGCTTCTTGCTTTTTGTCAAAGCTTAATTTAACAAGCTGAAGTTTGAAACTAATTGGCTACCATACACAGCTGCACCAGAAATTGCTTTGTAACATTTTCCAAACTGTCAATGTCAATTACTTTGTTTTTCATCTGTTCTTGAATTTCTTTAGAGCGCGGCATGATGTGTTGCCTTTTTCACATAGGGCCAGGCAGGTTTGGACAGCTTTTTTCCCTTAATACATGAAATCGTCATTTAAAAGCTGCATTTTGTATTTACTGTACTTGGGTTATTTGTGTATAATATTAAAATTTGTTTGATGATCTGAATAATTTAAGTGTGACAAATATGCAACAAATTAAGATCAGGAAGGGGGCAAAAAAAAGGTCACAGCACTATATGTAGTGTGTGTGTGTGTGTATATATAGAAATATATTTTTATAAAATAGCATTTGCCTTAGCTGCTAACCCCTCTGCTGATTCCAGGATATAGCAGTTGAAATCCAAGAATACTGCACATCATAGAATCCAGACTGGTTTTTGGAATGTTAACTACTTGCCGACCAGCCGCCGTCATTCTACGGCGGCAGGTCGGCTCTCCTGGGCGAGAGCACGTCATACTACGTCGGCTCTTAGAGCGGCCACTAGGCGCGATTGCTCGTTACAGAGCGGGGACCGGGAGCTGTGTGTGTAAACACACAGCTCTCGGTCCTGTCAGCAGGGGAAATGCTGATCTTCTGTTCATACAATGTATGAACAGAGGATCAGTGTATCCCCTAGTGAGGCCACCCCCCCCACAGTAAGAACACACCCAGGGAACATACTTAACTCCTTCCCCGCCCCCTAGTGTTAACCCCTTCACTGCCAGTGGCATTTTTATAGTAATCCAATGCATTTTTATAGCACTGATCGCTATAAAAATGCCACTGGTCCCAAAAATGTGTCAAAAGTGTCCGCCATAATGTCGCAGTACCGAAAAAAAAAAAACGCTGATCGCCGCCATTACTAGTAAAAAAAATATATTAATAAAAATGACATAAAAATACCCCCTATTTTGTAAACGCTATAACTTTTGCGCAAACCAATCAATAAACGCTTATTGCGATTTTTGTTTTACGAAAAATACGTAGAAGAATACGTATCAGCCTAAACTGAGGGAAAAATATGTTTTTTTTATATATTTTTGGGGGATATTTATTACAGCAAAAAGGAAAAAATATAATTTTTTTTCAAAATTGTCGCTTTATTTTTGTTTATAGCGCAAAAAATAAAAACCGCAGAGGTGATCAAATACCACCAAAAGAAAGCTCTATTTGTGGGAAAAAAAGGACGCCAATTTTGTTTGGGAGCCACGTCGCACGACCGCGCAATTGTCAGTTAAAGCGACGCAGTCCCGAATCACAAAAAGTGCTCTGGTCTTTGACCAGCAATATGGTCCGGGGGGTAAGTGGTTAAAAAATGGATGCACAAGTGATCTAGGAAATGCTTTCCCTTGAAATTAATGTGGACATTACATTCAGGAATAATCTTCAAGCAGAACCAACAAGATCCCAGTTAGCAGTCAGTTTGAGATGGAAATCCATGATGTTTATATCTTATCAAATCTAATACATTTCTGTAGATATAGATATATATATATATATATATATATATATATATATATATATATATATATATATATATATATATATATATATATATATATATATATATATATAAAAAAATCCACTACACAGAGGAGGTAAGTATAACATGTTTGTTATTTTTAACAAAAAAAAAAACACAAGACTTTACAATCGTTTTAATCAATTTTGAAACCTATTTTTTTACCTAGGGAAATAAAATTAAAAAAAAAATCTGTCAAAAAGTTTATTAATTTAATAACAACAGTTCTGATGCACGGTATACATATGATAAAATTTTATAAGTCCTTTCGTTCTATTATCATTCCTTCCTTTAAAGTATATATATTTTTTTCCAATCTATTTCTCAGGTTACAGTGGCTCTGATCAGCATTTTTGAAACAATACTGCTAATTTATCTAAGTTACAAGGTAAGTTATGTTTTTAAATGTACTTATATATATATGACCATATAAATTACTTCATAGGATCATCTAAATGTTAAAGATTGGACCAGTGAAGAGCGATACATCTTTTCTCCTTTGCTTCTTATAAGAGAACACCATATTTTCATAGGATTATATATAATGAATACAATGCAATAGAGGTAAATTGAAGGGGAAAAAAGCTTTGTGGTAACATTGTATTCACAAAAATATACTAAGTCACGTATGAACTTTCATTCTTCCCTACTCTTCTACTCTAGGGAAGAACAACAGTTCATAGCAGTCCCGTTGAGCCAAGTGTTGCTAAAGCTGTCGTCACCAACCATACCACACTTTAAGCAAAGACCTGGGCTTGTCAGAAAGGCATGGTACTTAGAAGGAAGAGGAGTTCCTGTCATGGGAATTTCAATACATATCTGTTTTCGTAACAGATCTGTGTAGTGGAAGTCTTTGACTGGCCATACACGGTTCAAATTTTGGCCGGTTCAGTTGGTATTGACCGAGATTCGAACTGCTAAGCCCTGTACACACGATTGGTTTGTCTGATGAAAACGGACCGATGGACCGTTTTCATCGGACAAACCAATCGTGTGTAGGCCCCATCGGTTTGTTTCCCATCGGCGAAAAAAAATAGAACATGTTTTAAAATTTCCCTATGGATAAAAAAAACGATAGAAAAAAACGATCGTCTGTGTGGAAGTCCATCAGTCAAAAATCCACGGATGCTCAGAATCAAGTCGACGCATGCTCGGAAGCATTGAACTTAATTTTTCTCAGCATGTCAGAATGTTTTACGTCACCGCGTTTGGACACGTTCGGATTTTTGACCGATGGTGTGTAGGCAAGACTGATGAAAGTCAGCTTCATCGGATATCCGATGAAAAAATACATCGGATTAGATTCCGTCAGATATCCGATCGTGTGTATAGGGCTTTAGTGGGCAGACTGAATGTACCAAGTCGATAGATTGATCAGCTTTGGTACAACCATCGGCTGCTTTAACTGCTAGCAATAATCATTGTCTTCACCCTCAAGGGATGGCTTCCCTTCCCCTGCCTGCCCACCCGGTGCAGACAATTGCTTGGTAGGAGGGATTCCCTTGTCAGTGCTGTTTGTGTTGATGGGGGAATCATGTGAATTTATTTATTATTTTTTTATTTTATTTTCTGCAACCCGTCGTTGCAGGATAGAAATTCTCATGGTGTGTGGCCTGCCTTAGTCAGAAGATGTGGGACTTTTATACAGTAACAATATAATCTCCTTTTAACCCTTTATAAATTACAATTTACCAGCTCTAAGTGTGTTAGTCATTTGTTCTCATTTTTTAGGTTCCCATATACATGAAATGAAAATGGAAATCAACAGATTGCTGTTGGTATTACGAGATTAGGCAAAAATCCAATTTCCATTCACAGAATTTTTTGCAATTTAGTAGAGCAGTCTACAGTAATCAGCACATTAGAGGTGATGTGCTTAGAGTTTTGTGTAGCATAAAGCGATTGACATAAGCCAGGAATATTTTTGGAATAGTATCATTATAGAAAAAACAAAAGTAAGAGGGAGGGAGAGGGAGGAGGGAAGAAGATACAGAGAAGAGAATGGATGTAAGCAGTGTCCCCTAGCCACCATCTAGGACAAGAGCCTTCCACAACCATCATCTTTACACAAAATCAGGCATGTATTAGGCACTAAAAGTAATTAGAGGGGATTTTCCATATTGTCCCAGATTGTATTATATTCATCAACAGTGTTATTAATAGTAGCTGTAAGATATTCTATTCTTTCAACATCCCGAATCCCAATTATAGATTTTAAGGGGGACTTTACAAGAAAAAAAAATGATGTGGGGGTTGCCTGAATTCCATACCAGACCCTCCAAGTATTGTAGGGGTTTTAAGGGGGAAAACCACATAAAAAACAAAACAAAAAAAATGTGTGTGGTCCCCACAAAAAACATCCAAACCAGATTTTCATGTGAGCATGCAGCCTGCTTGGCCAGGAAGGGTGGTGGGGGGTTGAGCATGCTGTCGACTCTTTGAAACCATACTAGGCCATATGCCCTCAACATAGGGGGTACCCATGTTATTGAGGACAAGAACCCCTCCCCACAACCCTGGCCTGGTGGTTGTGGGGGTCTTTGAAATGTGGAAATCACCTTTAAAAATAAGGATGTATATAATAATCCTTTTTTTATAGTCACAAACACTTTCCTACGTTCTGACCCCCCCCCCCCCCCCTTTTCCTTTTTTTTTTTTTGGGGGAGGACTCGGAGAAACCACCATATAGTAAAGGAAGGTAGTAGTGAACTGCCTTTTAAGTGTCAAGACACATTAAATGTTATGTAAAGATTTTTTTTTATAAAGAAGAGATTAAACAAAAAAAATAAAAATAAGTAGGCCCCCAAATACCCCCCCCCCCTATGTAAATGAGTAGCAGTTGTATAGTACCCCTACTTATTCACGTCAAAAGCAAATAAATAAACACAAAAAATGATGTAGATCCGTGTCACCTGTGATGCTCAAAGTGGAAGAATAAAAAAAAAACTGCCGCCCAGCTGACACGTCCACATCTGGTGGTTGGCTCCCTGGATGTCATATCCAGGTTGCCACTCCAGCAATATAAGCAAAGGGGTCTCTGGGTTCTGTTATTGACCATATATAGACATAACCAGATGCCATTAAACATAAATGTGTAGGTTAATGATGCTAAACTGCTGCCAAAAATGCTGCTGCCTGGCTTTCTCTGGCCTCAAAATTCCCCAAGTTACTAGCTCAAAACAATAAGTCAACTAGTGAAGTCAGCACATGATGTGAATGCTTGATTTGGGTCAGTGATTTACCAAGTATTACAGCCAGACAACAGGAATGTTCAAATAAGGAATATGGAGGCTGCCACTGCTGAGCTCTTTTTGAACATGCTATTTGTCTGCCTGTCTCTGGCCTCATTGCTATTTGAGCCACTGACCCAAAACAAGCTTGCAGAAAGTAAAGTCGGGGAAATGGCAGAACTCCTGATCTGCATGCCTGTTCCAGGTCATTGACTATAGCACAGAAGCCACTGGATCTACTTAACAACTAGGAAAATAGAAAAAGAAAGTTCAGCCTCTGTAATTTCTCAATACAGATTTCCTTTAATCAGTTTTTAATCTTATTAATTGAACAAAGCTTAACATTTCATCCAGTCTGTATCCCATTCCAATCTTTTTCTGGTTGCTAATTTACTTGAACAGATGAATTTGTAATAGAATGAAAATAGTCAGATCTGCTTTTTCCTGAATACAATTCAGAAGCCAGTGAAATAAAATTTGGAGTGTGTGCTTTAATAAAACAGCGGAAGAAGATAAGAAAAAGGAAAGAAAGAAAAAAAATGAAGACTAGCATTCACATGGACAAAGAGGCACATAGAAGACCTATATTGTGCTACACATTTCATCCAGATTTCAGAAAGTTGGGATTCATTGAAAAAGCCCCTTGCTACACTCACTAACACTGGCCTATGATGCCCTCCTGAGACTATTCTAAGCAGAAAATCACAGTGCACATGTGTCTGGTACCTGCTTACTAATAATATATTATATGGATTGCGCTACCCTGATGGTTGATCTACATCCACTTAATTCTGTGCAACGGTTACAATTATTAACCCCTGTAAATAACACCTATAAATGACAATCCATCAAACATAACCGTGTACCAAGTGTTCATATACAAATGCTCTTCTCAGAAAGATGTGAAAACACACACATAGAGCACATTATACCTAAAAAAGAACGTGCATTACCCTATATCAGTTTCACAAAGAATTTCTTATCACAAAGACAAACAAGCTTTTTAGTGACAAAAGTGTAAACATTTTTAGAAAAATATATATAAAAAATATATATGTTTTTAAACAAATTAAATAATTAAACATTTCTATATGGGTCCTCTTCCCTTTAAAAGTCCCAATGTGATGACCGAGTGCTCTTAGGCTATCAAAACTCCTCTTGCGGAGTGTGCAAACACAACGTGATTTCACCACTTGCCTGATTATCCCATCACCATTAAAAATGGCCACTCACCAGATCCTATTCAACAAACGCCTTTGGTTCATTCCCAGAATAACCACTCCTATTTTGCGTCACCACAACTGCCAGGTATCTTGGATATGTTAATGTAGTCTCTTTTTCTCTATAAAAGTTTACAGAAAAAGAGTGCCCCTCATACTGTAGTAGGTAAAAGAATTTATTTAGTTAAAAAGCAGAGCATATATTGCACTCACATTTTGTTGTGCCCGTATGCCGGCACCAAGCTTCTCCAGCCGTGTATGCAAACATATGACGGAAGAAAAAAGCCGTTCCTCTCTCGTGTTCCACCTACGCCTGTCTTACGGTCAGTGTGTTGTTTCGTAGATGTTAGCAGTCTCTACGCATTTCGCAAGGTATATTGCGTCCTCAGGACGCAATATACCTTACGAAACGCATACAATATTTGTCAAATATTCTAGATACTCCACTGGTTATAAGAACATTAAAGCTACTAGGAAATATCCTGGCACCAAAATTCTATGTTTGAATGCGTTCACTACTAAAAAATATAGTACTGAGATCAATTTAAATTAAATGATTTGATGAAATGTAATTTTTACATAATAGGTTTTATTGATGAGCAACATAGACATAGCTCTACTCATCTAATAAATGTACAGTAGATACAGTAGGTAGTACTGTATAATCCTTTTACTTTTTACATGTTCATGATATTTTATTGATATTTTCTGTTTTTTTCTAAAGGGAAACATATGGGAACAAATTTTGCGAATACCTTTCATATTAGAAATTATTAACACTGTACCCTTCATCATTACGGTAAGTAGAAGTTAGACTGAATTCTGAAGAAGTATAATATAAATCTGAAGGATGTGATTTTTTTTTTGGTCCATTATTCACACAAATGCCAGGAATAATTCCTGTATTGTTTAAAATATGTGTGAAATGTAATTGTATATGTATTAAAATACCGCACTATTATGTATATTAACTTAAAAACAAAAAAACAATTGCAGCCTCACTGTGCCCATCAAAAGTAGCCACTGTGCCCATCAAAGGCAGCCACTGTGCCCATCAAAGACATCCACTGTGCCCATCAAAGACAGCCACTGTGCCATCAATTGTCGCCACTGTGCCATCAATTGTCACCACTGTGCCATGCCATCACATGCAACCACTGTGCCATTATTTATCGCCACTGTGCCCATCATTTGCCACCACTGTGCCATGCCATCAAACGCAGCCACTGTGCCATCAATTGTCGCCACTGTGCCCATTGTCACCACTGTGCCATGCCATTAAAGCCAGTGTGCCATCAATTGTCGCCACTGTGACATCAATTGTCGCCACTGTGCAAAGCCAAACGCAGCCACTGTGCCATGCCATCAAACGCAGCCACTGTGCCATGAATTGTTACCACTGTGCCATCAATTGTCGCCACTGTGCCCATCAATTGTCACCACTGTGCCCATCAATTGTCACCACTGTGCCCATCAATTGTCACCACTGTGCCCATCAATTGTCGCCACTGTGCCCATCAATTGTCGCCACTGTGCCCTGTAAAATTGCCCCCCCCGACACTTACCTTTCTAGGGTCAGCCAACCTCCTTCCACCGTCCCTCGATGTCTTCTCCCGCCCTCGATGACGCTTCAGCCAATCGGGTTACCGGTAACCAAAACCGGTGAACATGATTGGCTGAGACGCCTGTCAGTGTTATCCACAGAACGCACCCCCGTGCGTCCCCTGGTTAACTATTAGGAAGCCGATTACAGCCCTCCTGCTGTAATCGGAAACACTTTTAGAGCGGCTGGCTCTGATAGGCACTTCCTAAGCCAACCAGCTGCCGTTATTCAGATGGCCGGTGCTCACCAGGGGGCCAGCCATCTGAATAGTGGGAGGCAGCAACAATACATAGATTCATGCAGTGTATGAATCTATGTATTGTATTTCAGTGGCAGTGCAGGAGAGAGAGGGGGCGGCGCTCCTGTGCCCTCTATGGACGCACGGCCACTGCTAGAGAGGCAGGTTCTGAAATCATGCTGGGAGACTGTATTTATTCTGAGAGCACACAGAGCTACATGAGGGAGTAATGCTGAGACCCAGGTGCTTGGAAGAAACTGACTGAGGGGAGCTGTCTGCCATAGATCTGTCTGGTATCACTGGTGGGCATTGCTTGGAAGATTGGAAGGAGAAGTAGTAGAAATATTGAAATATCCTTGGGACCTTGTGCTTTAGCTACCCCTCTGAAGCCTTTATTATAGTCAGCTCTGGGTCTATTAAAGGGGACACTGGCTGGTGTTCTGAAAAGCTCTGTCCATGCATCTTCCTACTTAAAAGGAACTTAAGCATGAAGTCTACTGTTTGTTAAAAACCCAGATTTCAGAATAGCTTGCCCTAAAGGAAAAGTCCTCCGTTGTACATAGTTCTTATCTTTGGTGTATCCCACCACTTCCCTCATAAGTTCACCTTTCTAAAAAAAAAAACGTACATCTTTTTGCAGGTAAAAAATGTGCATTTATTATTTTTATTTTATTTGGAACCCTTAAAGCATTGCACCCACGATCAGTAGATTGTGGGTGCAATCCCAGGCTCCTGCAGACTGTCAGCATAGCTCTCTGCCCACACCTCATATAGGCAGGTTGTTACTGAATGCAGGAATACAGGAAGCATCAATGAACTACCTACCTCATCAGTGCCCTGGCGGTTCATTGAGAACTACAAGCCATCAGCCACAATGGTTGATGTTAGTCATAGTTCCCACATTCACAGTACTCTGTGAATAAATGACATGGCTGTGTGGCCAGGTCCCCGTCCCACTGTCATAATTAGAAAGGGGATCAGGGAGAGTATACAGGAATGGAAACACGTTACATGTTCCACCCTAAAAATGGGTGGAACATGTAATGCCGCGTACACACGATCGGTCCATCTGATGAGAACTGACCGATGGACCGTTTTCATCGGTTAACCGATGAAGCTGACTGTTGGTCCGTCGCGCCTACACACCATCGGTTAAAAAAACGATCGTGTCAGAACGCGGTGACGTAAAACACAACGACGTGCTGAAAAAAACTAAGTTCAATGCTTCCAAGCATGCGTCGACTTGATTCTGAGCATGTGTGGATTTCTAACCGATGGTCGTGCCTACTAACGATCGGTTTTGTCCTATTGGTTAGGAATCCATTGGTTAAATTTAAAACAAGTTGGCTTTTTTTTAACCAATGGTTAAATAACCTATGGGTCCCACACACGATCGGTTTTGACCGATGAAAACGGTCCATCAGACCGTTGTCCTCTGTTTAACCTATAGTGTGTACGAGGCCTTACATGTTCCCAAATGTGAACGTATCCCTTAAATGTGCTAATATATGCACTTGTTACTAACATAGTCGATCACAAATGTAAGCAAAGATTGGAAACTCGTTACCGGCTGGGTGGATGAAATTTTTTTTTTTTTTAATTTAAATCTGATTTTTCTGATTCTTATCAAACTTATTTTAATAAAATGCATTTGGAGTAAAAATCTATCTAAAGATAGTTTTCTATTAAAGATAGATTAATAATTTATGTTTATTCAGCATGAAATGGAGCTTAGTTATGTAGCATGAGCCTATATATTTTGCAATATTTACATTTTTGGTAAACTCATTCAATGAATCCAAGCTCTGCAAGCTGAGATAACATGCACTGAAGTGATGCATTCACACAATTTCACAGTAACCATGAGATAAAACAACGTTCGGGAATATTTCTTTATCCCATTGTTTTGCAAATCTATGAACACTACGAACTGTATGATTGAATCGGTTCTGATATCGCTGTTTGCTAACCTGCCAGCTTATTCTTCCAAATAGGAACCTTAATTTTGTTTGTAAATATTAAAGATTCTAATTACCAGTAAGAATAATTCCTTACATTTAAAGAGCACCTGTCATTTCAGATCCATCATGGCAGCACCTGTTAGCGGGCATCCACTCACCTACTGCTGCCATGTCCCTCACCTTGTTGTGTCACTGCTGCATCACCAGCCGTCCCATTAAAGTGAATGGGACTGTTGGTGAGTCAACAGTGGGTCAGAGGAGGAGCTGCTGTGGGACAGAGATGACAGTTGCTCTTTAAAAATTATGATTTAAATCAAATTGATTTAAATCAAGCCTTTTTACTAGTGATTTAAATAATGATTTAAATTGACTTGACTTAATTCAAATCCACCCTGGTTACCGGCTTATCCTTCTTCATACACAGACCCTGTCTGATAAGAAGGAGAAACCAAGAACAGTGAGCTACAGATTTACCTGGTCAGTACTGTGCACAACACCTGATTGCCTGCTAGCCCTACCAAAGAAATGTACCTGTCACACAGCAGTCATCAGTGCAGCCATCAGCAGTGTACCTGTCCCACATCACCCATCAGTGTCATCATCAGCAGTGTACCTGTCACACAGCAGCCATCAGTACCACCATCAGCAGTGTACTTGTCACACAACCGCCCATCAGCAGTGTACCCATCACACAGTCACCATTAGTAGTGTACCCATCACACAGCCGCCACCAGCAGTGTACCTGTCACACAGCCATCATCAGCAGTGTCCCAGCATAACCAGAGCCAACCATGTCCAAAAAAATTTACACTATTTTACACACATTTCGTATCCTCAGTATGATGGATGAGAACACCATCACCATCTGATTCCAATTTGGAGTACGATCCTGTGGAAAGTTGTGGATCAGTGACCGAATCCGGTCAGGAGCTCTGAAGACTAGGCAACCACCAGCATCGCCATATACCTCACTGGTAAATTGGCAAGCACCAACAGTGCTAAACCTCTGGATGAAAGGCCCAGTACTAGTACTGGGATATCGCATCAGACCCCATGAATTATGGCCCATTCAAGTCTCCGAGACACAGTCAAAAACCCATTATAGTGCCCTCCAACTCAGGATCATCAAGTATCCTCCCTTTCACCACACAGCCAGGTGTTCAGGCCAACATTAAAAACGTTTCAATTGATAATTTGTTTATTTTTCACTGACAATTTTTTTTAGTTGATTAGGGACCTGATCAATCTTTTTTGTCCAGCAATATATTGCAAATAACTTATATTTTTTTTTATTATTTCTGTCCATTTGAATGGAGATGTCTCACAGTGGAAAAATTCTAATTATTTTTGGGCCACTTAACATGGGGCTTATAAAAAAAAATAAGTCTGGAAGCTTGAGGGTGGACCCAGCGTTCCCTGCTAGCAGCGCAAGAGAGGAGCAAGATGGGTTGACTGACCCGCAGTAGTGGAGACTGGTGTATACTGGTGTCAGGTTGGAGCATCGTGTGGGATTTGCCCCCAGTGAGATAAGGGGATGAAGTGACTGTGCCTACTGTGTTCTGCCTGCAGAATACCAACAGCGGTGTTCGGTGCCTGGATCCGGTGTGGGCACTGTGACAAAGCACTTCTATTTCTAATATCCAGGAACTACAGCGTGGACCTGCGGTCAAGACTGTGTACTTTGCAGCAGCAGAAGTCCCGGAAGGCCAGTGATGGCCTGGAATCATGTCTTCAAGGTGAGGTAGAGTCTGAGCATGGTGACTCCCCTGCAAAGAACAGCAACATCGGGGGGAAAAGGATGGCGATCTTCCATGGCCTGCAGCCCAGTCGGGACCTGGTAGCTGTGAGTACCACCCAACAGGAACTAGTCACTGTCCCTAATGTGCTCTGCTGACCCCACTTCGAATGAACCAGTGCAGCAGGTAGATGTGTCTTCAGGTGAGCCAGTGGGGGAAGGCAGTGACAGGGCTGTGGACTGGGGGTCGCCTAGACTGCAGGCTGAATTTAGGCCCTTGGATGATGAGCTAGCAGATTGGTCATTACACAGTAGCTCGAAGGAGGAATAATAGTGGAGATGCTCTCAAGAAAAGGTCCAGTCCGAGGTTCTGATAGTGTCAGATCCAGCTGAAGCCGCAAATGTCACAGTCAGTGTCAGACAAACATTCTTTGACAGACCCTCCACCATTCAGACCAGAGCAGCTGAATTCAAGCTGTGGGTCAAGAGGTCCCCCAACGCTTGTGTCCTTCCAGGAAAAGGGAAGGCAAAAGAACTGCCCAGGTTTTCCAGGTTCCAGGGAAAGTTCAGTGCAAATCAGTTCTGGAGTGGGGTCTGGATTACTCCTATGTCCCTCCTAACATCATGGACATTATTGAGAACTTGGGCAGAAACCCGGGAAGAGTGGGAGGATGATCTGGTGTGGGAGTAAATGCATACCCCTAAGCCACTGCGGGTGCCAGATTGTGAGGACATTTGGGCTTCATTTCAGAAAATTTGCCAGGAATCTGAGGAGGGCAATCTACAAGGACAAAGTGGTGATTGTGAAAGCAGAACAGCCTGCTAGGAGACACACTGTTACTTCCAGGAGAGCTGATGGCAGCATGAGAAGATTGCCAAATCCTGATTTTTATCTGTGAAGGACTGCTGGCAGGACTGCTGAAATGTGAAGCTTACAGGTGAACATTTTCACATGGACAGCTGGGAGATTGCTGCCACCCTGACCTATGCCAGCTGGATGAACACTTCCCACTGATGAGCTTGGATGAGGCCTAGATCCTGATACAAGACTTTGAAAAGAGCCTGCTGACCAATGGAGGGGTCCTTCTCACCAGGGACTCTAAAGGAAAAACTTTGCTTTGACATGTTTATTTTTCTTTACACAGGATCATAACCACGACTGACAGAATCTGTTAATAGTTAGCTAACTTAGTGATAGGAAGGCATTCCTTTGTGTTTTCTCTGTTTTTCAGGTGTCATTGTGAGCGGTCACTCACCCTGCTCTTACAATGTTCCAGCAGACAGAGAGGGCTTTCCTCAAGGAAATGGTGCTTCAGCCTTATTCTTGCCTTACATACTGTGTAGAGTCAGCTGCAGAAACCTGTAGCTAGGAATGTTCATACTGCGAATATGCATTGTATATATTTGCCTTGAAGAGATTGTGTATATTTTTGATACTGTAACTCATTTGTGAATAGCCCCATCCAAGCTGTCTCCCTTTACCCCTACCAAACTGTATTTTTACTTTTTCAAATTCCCAGCCATGGGGACAGTCTTAACATTGGGGGGGGGGGTGTAGCACCCTCTAGTGTGCTAGAGGTAGAATAGTTTTTTTTAGTGTAGGTAAATTGTCGGGCTTGGCTGGCAGCTAAGCCTGTGTTTTTTTGTTTTATCTGGGTCAGGTAAGTGACTCAGGGAAGTCTGGATGACTCACAGGCAGCATCTCTGAGACCTCTCCCTACTTCTAGAAACTTACAGAAGATTCTAGAAGAATGGGAGTGGAGGAGACTAGGAGCTGCCTGGAATATTTATGAGGGTCCTGACAAATCCCCAACAGATGGGTTGGAAGGGGGTAAGCCCCCTCAAATACTCAGGGTCAGCCCAGCTTGGGACAGTTGAGTTTGGCGGAAGCTGGAGATGGAGTGTAAGGCTGTCTGTGGCCCATGTAGGTGCACCCTAGTTTAGGGGGGTAACCTCATGCCTGGGCTCGGGTGTGGAATGGACCTTCTTTACGAAAAAAGCAGTGTCCTGACCCGAGGCATGGGAGCAAAGTGGACAGCAGAAGAACACTGCTGGGCAAGTCTCTTGGGAGGAAGACAGCCAGGTGGGCTGGTGAGCATTACTGTGAGAGGACTGAGAGGCATGCCTGAGAGGACTGAGGAGAACAGTCTGGGATTGATGCAGAATGAGTCTTGAAGGACTGTGGAGTCTTAGCCAGGAGGGCTAGAGAAAGAGGCAGCTGCAGCCAGATGGGCTGGCAGAGTCTGAAGAGGTGGTGCTGGGATCAGTAGCCACAGGAGGACAGCTATGCACTAGGACCTTTTTGCTACACTACCAAAGGGGCCCACGGTCACTGCCGGGAAAGGGCATTCACTACCAATCTAACTGAGCTTTTGTTGGTCCACCTAAACAGTGCCAGCTGATCCTTGGAGTTTTTTTTCTACAAGCAAGATTGTGCTGGAGGTTGTAGGAGAAGTGTATATACGGTTTGTAGATAGCCGTGTCCCTGAAGAGTTCAAGTACTTTGATCAAGTGGGCATCGCACTCCTTGCAACAAAGCTGCAAGGACTGATTCTTGTCTCCAGCGTGTGGCGGAAAATTATGTGTGCCTGACTGTGCAGGGGTAGAACTACAATTACCATGCCTCTAAGTGCAACTGCAGCACGAAAAACAAGAACCATAGCTTTACTGAGAAATTGGCTATCTGGCTAAAACACCTAGGGGTCTATTTAGCATTGAATATGACTGAATATTGAATATGATATCACCAAACATTTTCTGGGGGAGTATCAATCACTATCATTTACAACACATGGACCTGAAAGATTCTCTTGCGGAAAATGTTTGCTGAATGTCAGCGTTACTACTTTAAATACTATATATGCCCCCTAATATTAGTGTTTCTACATCTTAACAAGATTTTTAGCGCTACAAATTTAAGCTTCCTGCTGTCATGAATAAAATATTGTAAAACTAATCATCATTTTACGGACATCTTCACTTAGAAATTTACTTTTTTGTATTGCTGAAAGAGTTGTTTAAAGCTTCTTAAAAAATTCAAGCTGCTTTGAGTTACTCTGGTATTTACAAGCCCATTGTTTCCAGTAGTGTAAAAAGTCCAAATACAATAAAATAAGTACCTTTTCTGTGATTAAACCAGCACTTTTTCCCAAACTGTTGTGTGCATTATCAAAGTAAGTCTGATGCTTTTGGCTAGCTATCGCATCAAGTAAATTTTTTTTACTCACTAGTTTAATTACACAGCTTGTGTTACCCTCTGGCAGTTTAAAATTACTTTGGAAACTATCACCCTAACTCATCAGAACCAACCAAAAAAAAAAAAAAAACTTTCATTTGTCCAGAACCAAGATATTTTAGTCTGCAGTGAGCTGAAATTATGTATTGATGTGACTGAAGCCACAGATACATTGCTCTAGTGCTCTTTAAATTGATACTGCTTGTACCTAGCACATAAATGACAGAATGACACATTACTGTACAATAGTGAAAAGCTTAATGTTTGTTTGAGTTTATGCCATTTTACACTATGGGTGCAGTTCTGCATCAATGAATATAACATATGTTAAACCTATATATATGTAGCACTACACCCGAAGGAGCTGCTGGTTTGATTTTGGTGGCATGTTACCTCTAATTCTCCGCCTTCTAGGGTACTGGATGAGAGCTGTAGGAAAGTCAATGTCCACACTGCAGATATCTTTTTCTGTGCTTTATTACCCAACGGGGTAAAAATTGTAAAAGTAGTAGTAGGTGAGAAGATAGAAGAAGTGGAAGGTAATGGATTCAGGCGTGTAACTGTGTAACAACTTTCGTTGCCACTCTAGCCAGAGTGGGTATAATGCATCTGCATAGGCCACTCTCACCGGCCTAGCAGCCAGAGTGTCACTCGGAACTTTAGCAAAGTCTCTGCCACAGACCTTCCCAAAGGTGGATATATTCTCGGTCCAAAATCCTTCTCAACACCTGGATTAAGCACCCAGATCTCCCTTGGACAGCTTGTTTTATTTCAGGACTGATAGGCGACCATTGTCCAGCCTCTCAGAAACGATGTGTCTTTCGATGCACCAGTAGGCCTCTCCTGAGATACCAGCCCCATGCTCGGTATTCCCTCAGACAGGTTCTTCATCGGTCGGCTTCCTTCCTAAGGACAGACACCACAGGACAACTCTGCGACCGCAGACTCCGTCTACCCACTGAGCCCACAAAGCAGATTATTTGCTCCGGACCAACGTGGTCCCAGAGCCAGGAACACTGCAACACACACCCCGGCCAGGAGGGCCACACACAGGGGTGGTGGGACGACTGCCCAGGTGGATGGCGGCAAAGACGAAGCCCGAACCAATGGCATCTGCCCCCTAAATACCCCTCCCCAGCATGCACAGCGAGGCAATCAACCCTCCTGATTGGCTGCCGAGGAGAAATATCAACACTACCCTGACTTTACTGCTGCAACCTGTCTGTCTGGGGTGTGAGGCTCCTCAGACAATGACAGTGGACACACACAGCACAGCCAAAGCTGGAACAGAGGCCCTGAATTTAGCCAAACAAACACGGTCAGATGCAACAAACTCTCTGGTCACCCTCTAAATTTACAGCAGCACCAGCTATGAACAGTAGCAGGGCACTACTCATATATATGCAGCGCTGGTGACAATGAAAGACACACTGGTATTCAAAATATAAACAATGAAACACAAAAAAGTCCAACAAGAACTGTGAGTGACACAGTACAAAAGGCACCAAAAAGGTGCTGTTAGCATGTGTGATGCAAAATATATATAACCTTGGTGAACCAGTGAACAAAAGACATATAAAAACAATGCAGTGCCAGTGGTAGTGACACCAATAACATATGTTATGTGATAAAGTTCTTAATGTGATCCGATGGTGGACTCCCTTAAAAGAGACAGCAAAGGGTGAGAATCTTTGCTATGTAGCTGTAATGGGCATACTAGATGTACTGCATCACCCGAGGAGCTTGCATATATATAAAATCCAATGTCAGAGAAAAAGGTAAGAAATGTATACTCGACCATAAGTAGAAGACACACACACCAGTGGCAGTGTCAATCAGGCATGTACAGACCCTCCTGGGCCTGACCTCCAAGGGATGGTGTTGGGAAAGGAACTCTGTCGCAATCCAGTGTTGTCAATCACAGATGTAAAATGCAGGATGGAACAAACAGGATATCAGCAGACCAGAACATGCAATGTCATGCAATGCGATGCAATGTTTATGCCAATAAAGGCTTTTTTTATACCTTTCACCCCAGAATTATTTGCACTATGTGGAGCCTTTTTGTTTCTTTCCATGGCATTTTCCATTATGTGACATTGCATGTTCCGGTCTGCTGAGATCCTGTCCGCTCCATCCTGCATTTTACATCTGTGATTGACAACACCCTTTGCTGTCTCTTTTAAGGGAGTCCACCATCGGATCACATTAAGAACTTTTTCATATAACATATGTTATTGGTATCACTACCACTGCATTGTTTTTATATGTCTTTTGTTCACTGGTTCACCAAGGTTATATATATATTTTGCATCACACATGCTAACAGGACCCTTTTGGTGCCTTTGTACTGTGTCACTCACAGTTCTTGTTGGACATTTTTGTGTTTCGTTGTTTATATTTTGACTACCAGCGCTGCATTTTTTTGTTTTCTATTTTGGTGCAATATTGTCATATTGTTGATGCTGGCTGCTTTATTATACTAGTTTATTAGTAGAGCAACTTTTTTTCCATTTTGTGTATATATATATATATATATATATATATATATATATACATATATATATATATATATATATATATACACACAGTACAGACCAAAAGTTTGGACACACCTTCTCATTCAAAGGGTTTTCTTTATTTTCATGACTATGAAAATTGTAGATTCACACTGAAGGCATCAAAACTATGAATTAACACATGTGGAATTATACATAACAAAAAAGTGTGAAACAACTGAAAATATATTTCATATTCTAAGTTATTCAAAGTAGCCACCTTTTGCAGCAGACACATCTCTAGAACTGTTAAGAGGAGACTGTGTGAATCAGGCCTTCATGGTAGAATATCTGCTAGGAAACCACTGCTAAAGAAAGGCAACAAGCAGAAGAGACTTGTTTGGGCTAAAGAACACAAGGAATGGACATTAGACCAGTGGAAATCTGTGCTTTGGTCTGATGAGTCCAAACTTGAGATCTTTGGTTCCAACCCCCGTGTCTTTGTGCGACGCAGAAAAGGTGAACGGATGGACTCTACATGCCTGGTTCCCACCGTGAAGCATGGAGGAGGAGGTGTGATGTGTGGGGGTGCTTTGCTGGTGACACTGTTGGGGGTTTATTCAAAATTGAAGGCATACTGAACCAGCATGGCTACCACAGCATCTTGCAGCGGCATGCTATTCCATCCGATTTGCGTTTAGTTGGACCATCATTTATTTTTCAACAGGACAATGACCCCAAACACACCTCCAGGCTGTGTAAGGGCTATTTGACCAAGAAGGAGAGTGATGGGGTGCTGCGCCAGGTGACTACCTCTTGAAGATCATCAAGAGAATGCCAAGAGTGTACAAAGCAGTGATCAAAGTAAAAGGTGGCTACTTTGAAGAACCTAGAATATGAAATATATTTTCAGTTGTTTCACACTTTTTTGTTATGTATAATTCCACATGTGTTAATTCATAGTTTTGATGCCTTCAGTGTGAATCTACAATTTTCATAGTCATGAAAATAAAGAAAACTCTTTAAATGAGAAGGTGTGTCCAAACTTTTGGTCTGTACTATATATATATATATATATATATATATATATATATACATACACACACACGCAGTGTATACACACCCATTGTTTCACGCAGCAGCAGGCTCACTGCAGAGAGACACAGGGATCTACATAAAATGTGCAGAACCAGAAATCATCTTGTGACCCTTGCATTATTCCCTTTGTTCTGAGCCATCTGTTGTATCAGAGATAGGTCTGTAATCAATTGTAACTGTCTGTCCAAAAGGTAATAACTCAATGACTCCTACTTTAGAACCAGACGCTCCTTTTCCACTATAAAATAGTTATTCTCTGCAGAACTTTGTTTCCAGATGAGGTATGCTACTAGATGTTTTTACCTATTAATTTCTTAGGATACGACTGCTCCCAGGCCAACATCAGATACGTTTGTACAAACAAAAATGCTTAATTAGAGTTGGGTGTGATTAACACTGGTCCTTTATACAGTATTTCCCTCTTCTCTCTCTGCTTCTACATTGTGTTTTATCATGATGGATTAGCTTTCTTTTTTTGCACTGGTTTGTGTCAATTTTAATGGCCTAAAACTTGTTCATTATAGGTTGTATGCCCCCTGACCAATGCTATAGCCTAAATACCAGGCTTCTTCTTCCAGACCTATTGCATTTTTTTTTTCTGGTTTTCTGTTAACCCACTCTTATGAATGGAATCAAAAACTGTCAGGACCTTCTGTAGGTTGGAATTCTAGTTAAGACTACAAATGATGAGATTTCCAGTTCCAGGACCTATGGAGCAGCAACAGTAGGACAGCCTCTCACAGTCCTGACATCCGTCTAAATATGCAGTGCACTGCACCACTACCCCACAGCTGGTATGGACCGATTCCTGGTGAAATTGAGAACCCAGTCGCCCACTAACTTCGGCCTCTCCTGGTCCACAAAGGCTGCAAGCTCTCCCAAAATGGGAGGGGTAATATTACAAAATTGCAGAGACTGTGGCAGCATAGACTGGAAAATGTAAAGGAGGACCTCTACTCACAGGCCTACGCTATTTGGGAGGTAAAGCAGAATATCTCCTTTCGGGAGGATGCTTTTTTTACAAACACAGGGATTTATTACTGAGCTAAATAAAATCTCTAAATTCCTCCAAGATAAAGTGGATGATTTGGAAAATCCCTCCAGGAACAGCCATTTGAGGATAATTGGGGTACCTGAGACATATACGCTCCAAGCCTTGTACTAATCTACATTTCACCTACTTCCAAATTTCCCCTTGAAGTTGTGGAGACCCTGAATGCAGATATCATGTCAGCAGAAATTTCCACTACTATCTCAAACCTATCTGGGTATGCAGACTTAATTGGTTTACAAGATTTAGGGCCCTTTCACACGGGCGTATCAGTAATGATCCGCTCCGTGTGTCCGCAAACGCTCAGCGGGGATCCTCCGTAAAATCCCTGCTGAGCTGGCAGCTGACAGGGCGGTCCCCGCACACTGTGCAGGGACCGCTCTGTCTTTCCTCCGCTCTCCCCTATGGGGGATCGGATGAACACGGACGGTATGTCCGTGTTCATCCGGTCCTATCCGGCAGACGGAAGAAAAATAGGATTTTCTTCCGTCCGAAAATGCCGATCTTTGCGGAGGCGGACAATTATGGGTGTCAGCGGATGGTCATCCGCTGACACCCGTAATCACATAGGGACCAATGTATGGCCCGTTTTCATCCGCAACGGACGGTTAAAAAATCGGACATACGGTTCGCACATGTGAAAGGGCCCTTACAAGAGGTTTTCATGATTCTGAGGAAAGACACCTTGAAATCCCTTTGGGGTGGGGAGCTTACCTACCCATTGAAAAGGAAGCACACCTATTTTTTTATCATAAATGTAGAGTTTTTATTGGACAAAATGGGACAGAGCAACTGATGTCTTTGTTCCATTACACAGAATGACAATCAAAAGCCCAGCTTACTAACCCTTTAAGAGTCTTGAATGTAAACACTTTACTCAATTTATATTATGTTTATTGGATACTATGATTTCTATTATTTTTTACACTCTCCACTTTCCTTTACACTCCTACTTACATGTATCTAAGATTTAAAGCAATTTATTTCAGTGTCTGGTCTTGCCAAGTCTCCAATATTTTGCATCTACCAGGCATGGTTTAATCTTTTGGAAAGGTTTAATGTAAATATAATTATTGTACTTTTTTCTGTATTTGTCAGAAACGGAGTCTCTGTATTTGGCAAAGAAAGTCACTATCCTATTCTGCATTTCAGCAATGTGTCAGATTCACAATTTTGTAATGTGTGGCCTCTTTCTCCCTCGTGTCTTGGGCTATATCCAGGAGTAACAGAAGCTCTTGGTCCTGAACACTTTTTAAACATTTTTTAGGGTTCTTTTGAATCATTCTACTGGCCTATTTTCAACAACTAACATGGCTGTTTGGTTAACTTTGACATTAAAAGCGTCTCTTGATCTGTAAAAAAAGGCCTTAGAAATACATACTGTATATGGAAAAACATGTGGAACTAGAAAATGCATTTCCTGAGGAAAATGCGATGCGTGGCAATGCTGAATAGCTCAATTGCTGAGCCCGCACCAAAGCCATTCACCATAACCACTACACTATCTTTAGGACATACAAGCAGTGTTCCTTCAGTACTTATAAAGCCTAATATCACACAGCTCCTTTCTCTATCTGCAATATAGAGAGTGTCTTTACTTGCCTGGTCGCCCCTCCCCCCTCATGAGGCTTTCTCCACATGAGGTGGGGGAGGAGGACTGCACTGAGGTAAAGAAAGCTATTTAGGGAATCAAAATACCATTAGAAACGCTTGAATCCACAAACAAAATCAGTTATTGAAGCCTTCAAACAAACGCTTTTAATTCACAGACCAAATACATGAATTAAGCCTTCAAACAAAACGTAATAAATCCACAACCGTACATGCGATCGATACAGCGACTTCACCTATTGAAACAAAAGGCTTTTGTGAACAAAACGGTATTAAACTTATGTTGATAAACTTAAAAATGTGGGCATGTCAGTGATTTAAAAAAGAGTGTCTTTGTGCGTTTTGCAGGAACATTTTGAAGTATTTTTAACATTACAGTCAATGACAGAGATTTTGGCGCTCTTGTCCTTTAGAAGCTCCTGGAACTAAAAGTCAAATCCCTATGACAAAACTGATCACATTGCCTGAAACCAGACAAGCAATACAAACACTAGTGGACTATAAATGTGTAAGTGTACACAACACCTTAAATTATTTAAAAAATATACGTATATAAAGATGCAAATGTCGATATATGAAATACTTGTAGTTGTCAAGACTATAAAATGCATGTGAATGCATAGGAAAACCAATCTTCGACAATATGCAAAAAATACTGTAATCAGTGGTAAACCAAAAAAGCAATTAATGCTGTGGGTGTTGTTGTCAATAGTAAATGTGTGAAAGTAAAAAATTGTATGATTAATGATCATAGAAATATAACTCAGGTCCTATAATGGACTTTATATAGTGATGTATGGAATATTAAGTGCTACATGTGATACAAACATGACCACATGTGGTGCAAATTCTATATTAAAATTATCTAAATAAATAGACAATTATATACCTATTCAATAATGTGATTAAAAATATATAAAAAAACATAATATAAATATCAAAATAGACAGTAAAATCAAGTTTTACTGGATCACAATAAATATAGATATGTGAAAGATGTACTACAGTGCTACTAATATTACATTTAAAAGGAAAAAAAAAATACCCAAATGATACCGCTGCATACACAAAAGGTGTACAAAACCAAAGAAAGTGATAGAAAAGAAAATAATAGTGATGCGCTGAAATCAACATTTGCTATTATATGTGTACAGTGTGTGCAAAATTGATACCAAATATACTCCACAAAATTAAAAAAAAATTCAGAGGGATCCGTAAGGTGAATGGATCACCAGTTGTGCCACCAACTTCCAAAATGCACACTCACCAGACCCAAATGTAACAATCACCTTTAAGATCAACCAACATGCTATCCCAGATGTGAAATGGATGTTTCCTCTTATTCCAGCCCGCTCACTGTTTTCCTCTTTCCATGAGGTGATGCTATGATTCTCTTAAAATAAGGGGCTCAACATAGTGTACTATGCTCCAAAAAGTACCGCTTTATTAGTATAAAACATTTAAAATACACTCACATGGTGTTGTGCCTTTTAGACCGGCGCCAGTCTCTCCAGCATTACCGAGCGCCAACAACGCTCCTCCGTATGTTTTTTTGCTGGCGTGCGCTCCACGCCTCGGTCTCTGTGCAGTTCAGCGGCAGGGGATTTGCGTGTGACGTATTTCCGCCCAGAAGTTTATCCAGAAGCTTCTACGCGTTTCGCCAGCGGCATTGCGTCATCAGGAAGCTATGGGCACCATGTTTGTTATGGTATTTATACCCTTACTTTACTTGCACTAACCAATAGTGTTTCTCCAATTGCCGGAAGTTCCTACACCGCCATTTCTACTGTGGGCCGCCCTTCCCTGTTTGTATACAATTAGCTCATAGCATCTTACTATGATCGTTTGTGGCTGGTACTGCTAGAGTGACCTTACAATATTAAAATTAAAATAAAATAAGTAAAAATGAATAATTTTTCTTTTAAAATCATTCAGACAAGGTATTTTTTAAAGTTTGATATGCACCCTTATTTTAGAAGTATAATACAAAAACGTGTAATACAAAAACGTATAATACAGGAACTTTTCTAATATTTCCCCTAAAATGTCATATGTATGCTATTAATCTTTTGCCGAATACATATACTGTATTTGCTGGCGTATAAGACTACCTTTTACACTTAAAAAAACTGTCCAAAAAACAGGGGTCATCTTATACGCTGGGTCAGCTGCTCGGATGCCTGCTGGATGTGCGGTAATACTGTATGTAGCTTCGAGTAAATACAGTATATACCGATTAGCCAATCCCGGTGAGCGATCTATTCAAATGAATACAGAGGGATTGGGGTAACAACCTCTGCCAATCCGAGTGCCTACATACAGTAGCCGTACAGTGCCTACATACAGTAGGCTTTGAGAGTCAGAGAAGCGTGGGCTGATGATGTTACAGGCTCTGCCAATCCAAGCAGGCTTTGTATTCATTAGTAGAATACATCGCTCGCTGTGATTGGCTTCAGCTCCAGCAAGAATGAAGAAGAATATGGCTCCAGAAGAAAGAAATATGAAGCATCGGAATGGGGGAGGTCTTATACGGTTAATACAGGCAAAAAATCTTTAAAAAACTGTAAAATTAGGGGGTAGTCTTATACGCCCGGTCGCCTTATACGCCGGCAAATACAGTATTTAAAAATCCAAAATGTAAAATAAACATATATATATATATATACTGTATATATATATATATAAAAATTAAAATTAAAAATAGAAATGAAAAATTAAATAAAATTAAATTAAAATGGCAAATTCATTAAAGGTATACAATACCTCAATAGTTTTCCAAAAAAACTGTTTATATCGAGCTCTACATTCATTCAGTTTGGTCTAAGTGGGCCAGATCCACGTACCTACGCGCATTTTTCCGTCCGGCGTAGCGTATCTCAGATACACTACGCCGCCGTAACTTTCAGCGTATTTTCTGTATCCTGAAAGAATTTGCGCCGTAAGTTACGGCGGCGTAGTGTAACTGTGTCGGCGTAAGGGCGCGCAATTCAAATAGATAAGATGTGGGCGTGTTTTATGTTAATACGTCTTGACCCAACGTAAATATTTTTTTTTCTGAACGGCGCATTCGTGGGGGTATCCCAGTGAGCATGCTCCAAATTAACCCGCAACAAGCCAATGCTTTCGACGTGAACGTCATTCTACGCAAAGCCCTATTCGCTAACGTTTCACGCAAACGATGTGCACAACGGAAAATTCAACTCTGGTCCGACGTCCATACTTAACATTGGCTACGCCTCATATAGCAGGGGTAACGTTGCGCCGAAAAAAGCCTTACGGAAACGACGTAAAGAAATGCGCCGGCCGGACGTACGTTTGTGGATTGGCCTATCTAGCTAATTTGCATACTCGACGCGGAAATCGACGGAAGCGCCACCTAGATCCGACGGCGTACTAAGACGTACGCCAGTCGGATCTAGCCCAGCTTCAGACGTATCTTGTTTTGTGGATACAAAACAAAGATACGCCGGAGCAACCTAGAAGTTACGCGGCGTATCAATAGATACGCCAGCGTAACTTCTTTGTGGATCTGGCCCAGAGTATCTAGTTTAAAAATCCAATAAGTTTCAGTCCTTGAGATCTCTCTTTTTAAATTAAGGTTTCTCCAGTTTTGCTCAACCTCATCAATGGCATAACATTTTAGTTTTGTTGGGTCTCTGTTGTGCATCTGTCTAAAATGCAGTGAGACGCTGTGATGTTTAAATCCTTTCTTGATATTCCTAATATGTTCTCCCATCCTAACCGAGAGCTTTCTGGTCATTCTGCCCACATATTGCAGGCCGCATTCACATTCCAGAAAGTAAGTGACATGCGTGCTGCAACACGTGATTCATTTTTCTATTTTATGTTCCACTTTGTTTATATTGGATTGAAATTGAGTGACCTTTCTTGGTCCCCCCATTGTGCGACAATGTTTGCACCTTTCGCACCTGAAGAAACCTTTATGGTCTAGAAAGGTAACCATTCTTTTAGGGGGATCAGGAACTATCCCGGATTCTCCTCGCTCTCCTATATAAAAATTTAGGTTTAGGAGGCAAAATTTTATTTAATTGAGGGTCTCCCAAAATGATAGGCCAATACTTCTTTATAATACCCTTGAATGTGTTATATTCTGTATTCTACTTTTTCTTTTTAGTACACTATCATGATTCATTTTTCCAACTAAATCTCTATTTTTTTTCCAATCTGATTTTCTCATATCCTTTATCTACAAACCTACCTATGAGGATGTCAGTCTGCAAAAGATAATCCTTTATGGAATTGCAGTTGCGTTTAATTCTGATAAACTTCCCTTTGGGTATAGCCCGCTTCCATTGTGGGTGGTGACAACTACTATATGGAATGTATCCGTTACGATCCGTATCTTTAAAATACGTTCTAGTGTGTAGTTGGTCACCCTTTTTAAATATTTCCAAATCTAGAAACTGTGTACTGTTTGACTGTACATTGACTGTAAATACAATTCCATATTGATTATCATTTTCGTATCTTATAAATTCCTCCAATTCTTTGCTGTTTCCCTTCCAGACAATCAAAATGTCATCAATAAACCATTTGTAGGTTTGTATGTGTGGCCAACATTTTCCCAAGACTTCCTCCATCTCCCATTTGTTTCGGAATATGTTGGCCACACTCAGGGCATATTTTGTGCCCATACCTACCCCTTTTGTTTGGCTGTAATAGTTATGGTTGTGCCAGAAGAAATTATTCCCCATGGCAATTCTGAGGCCTTCCAGGATGAATCTCCTCTGTTTCAACCTTAGTTCTGTTTGGTTTTTCAAAGCCCATGCCACCGCTGAAAGTGCATCTGATTGCTTTATGTTGGTATATAGAGATTCCACGTCGATGGTGATCAACAACGTGGAATCATCTATCTTGATCTGTGATAGTGAGTTTATGACATCTTTACTGTCTTTAAAAAATGATTTCCCTTTTGCTGCTAAGGGTTGGAGGAACACATCCAGATATTCCCCCAACCTAGAATGTATGGATTCAATGCCGCTTATAATTGGCCTACCAGGTGGTTTTGTTTTGTTCTTATGGACCTTTGGGACTTGATAAATTACTGGTATCCTAGGTCTTTAGGCAGTAGATATCTCCCCTCTCTCTTGTTTATTATGTGATCCGCGATCCCTTTATTCAGAAACTCTCTCAATTTCATTTTTAGCTCTTTATTAGGATTCTTTTTCAGGGGTTGGTACATAGTGGTGTCTTCAACTAACCTATTTAGTTCCTTTGCATAATCTTTTTTAGTTGGGATGACCAGCCCCCCCCCCCTTATCCGCTGGTCTCACCACTATATCTTTCCATTTTTCAAGTTGTTTTATACCTTGCCATACTCGATCTTGTTTTGTGTTCTTTTGGGGTTGTATCATTTTTAGTTCTTTTTCCACCATTTTTTGAAATACTTCTATTTACTGGTGAGAATTGGATTTCGGATTAAAAGTAGATTGATTTCTTAATTGACTATGTGTGTATTCTGAGGTAGTTTGTTGTTTATTGCACTCTTCCCTTTCCCCAAAGTGTTTTTTCAAGTTTAACTTTCTTTATTTTTATTATTTATATTTATTTTTATCATTATGTTTATTTTACATTTTGGATTTTTCAATATATGTATTCAGCAAAAGATGAATGGCATACATATGAAATGTTATGGGTAATATTAGAAAAGTGTACATGTTTATATACATGCAAGTTCCTGTATTATACGTTTTTGTATTACACGTTTTTGTATTATACTTCTAAAATAAGGGTGCATATCAAACTTTAAAAAATACCTTGTCTGAATGATTTTAAAAGAAAAATTATTAATTTTTACTTATTTTATTTTAATTTTAATATTGTAAGGTCACTCTAGCAGTACCAGCCACAAACGATCATAGTAAGATGCTATGAGCTAATTGTATACAAACGGGGAAGGGCGGCCCACAGTAGAAATGGCGGTGTAGGAACTTCCGGCAATTGGAGAAACACTATTGGTTAGTGCAAGTAAAGTAAGGGTATAAATACCATAACAAACATGGCACCCATAGCTTCCTGATGATGCAACGCCGCTTGCGAAACGCGCAGAGGCTTCTGGGTAAACTTATGGGTGGAAATATTTCACGCGCAAATCCCCTGCCACTGAACCGCACAGAGACTGAGGCGTGGAGCGCACGCCTTCGGACAAAAAAACAACATACGAAGGAGCGTTGGTGGCGCTCGGTAATGCTGGAGAGACTGGCGCCGGTCTAAAAGGCACAACACCATGTGAGTGTATTTTAAATGTTTTATACTAATAAAGCGGTACTTTTTGGAGCATATTACATTATGTTGAGCCCCTTGTTTTAAGAGAATCATAGCATCACCTCATGGAAAGAGGAAAACAGTGAGCGGGCTGGAAAGAGAGCAAATATCCATTTCACATCTGGGAAATTACGTGTTGGTTGATCTTAAAGGCGATTATTAAATTTGGGTCTGGTGAGTGTGCATTTTGGAAGTTGGTGGCGGTGGCACAACTGGTGGAAGATTCACTTTTGATCCATTCACCTTACGGAGCCCTCTGAAGTTTTTTTGATTTTGTGGAGTATTATATATTAAGCTCATATTTTTGAAACACTTAGTCACTTTTGTTTTTTTGGTGTATTTATTTTCTAGATTTAATTATGCTGTTGGTTTTATTATTTGTATTATTTATAGAATTAATATTAGGATCAGCGCAGTAATATATTTTGCACAAGGGTGAAATTGAAGCTGCACCTTCCCCAGTAAAAGGCGAAACCTAATTTTCCTCCCAAAGAGACACATCAGAAAAAAAGTGCTGAGAGTTAAAAAAAAAATGCAAGGCTCTGCGAAATATATTTACAAGTAAGGCCCCGTACACACGACCGAACATGTCTGCTGAAACTGGTCCGCGGACCAGTTTCAGCAGACATGTTCGGTCGTCTGTACAGCCGAGCGGACAGGTTTCCAGCGGACATTTGTCCACCCGACTGTTTTCGAGCGTACAAATGTTTCTTAGCATGCTAAGAAACATGCCCGCTGGAATCCTGTCCGTCGGACATGTTCGGTCGTCTGTACAGACTCACCGTACATGTCCGACCGGCCGCCATCCCTCGCATGCGTCGAATGACTTCGACGCATGCGTGGAAGCATTGACCTTTCAGCGTCATGCACGTCACTGCGTCATTGTCGCGGCGATAGCGCAGACACATCACCGCGCTGTCTGTCCGCGCGGATTGTCTCTCATTTCTGTCTGATGGTGTGTACAACCATCAGACAGAAATCTCCGACCGGACATGTCCGCTGAAAACGGTCCGGCGGACCGTTTTCAGCAGACTGTCCGGCCGTGTGTATGAGGCCTTAGTCTCTGCGGTGGTAGAAGTTGCAGAACACTGCCCCTAGCGGTCCACGCTCAAATCAGAGCAATCAAGAGAAAAGAGAAATAAAAAAAAAACTTTTCCTCTTCTTCTTTTCTTTTTCTTGTGCTGTGGAGAAGCCGGCGGGACCCTATTCTTACTAACGTATACCCCCCGAAGTTCTACACATATAACCAACTGTGGACCCGGTGGAAATGAAAACAAAACTGAAAAGGGGCGATCATTCCCATCCGTAACTTCTTTAAAGCAGCAAACAAAGGTGACAATGCAGGCATTGGGCCTACTTGTAAAACCTTGGGTCAGGCAAAGTGATGATGTCCCCTCTCTTATTTGTAGTGGTAATGGAGAAAACTTGATCCACTTTTCTGGGACATTTAAGGACCACTTTGTCACTGAAGATGTACAGACCGGGGCTCCAGTCCTTCAAGCAGCCTTCAAACCATTGGTCAACACAAATGAACGCATATTCAGTATTGTGGTCAGTCTTTGGTACTCCCAAGTATTGCCAAATGGCATCCTTGTACCAGTCCTCTCTTATTCCTTCAATTATGGGCATGAGGGCTGGAGGCACATAGGAATATTCCCACCTGTAGTCCATGGCCACCTTTTTCATAAGGATGTGTTGCAGGCGGGCCAGTTTCGGCAAGGTACAGGGTGTCCGAGTCCTAACAGGACAATAGCATCAGGCGCTCTCTTCAACACAGGCAAGGCAGCGGGTATGGGGTTAAACTTTGTAACAACACTGGTACTTGGCACCTCAACTCCCTATGTCAGCTGCGGGACATCCGCACGTGGTGCGGCATCCATGGAGTGTCTCTTGTGTTTACAGTGTTTGGAAGCACGGGAGGTTCTACCCCATTGTGACTCAGGCAGCTCCGGCTCAAACCACTTGTCATCCCCAACATCAGACGAAGAGTCAATATCAGAAGTGTCATACTCCTCAGCAGGCAAACACACACGTTCTCCAGCAAAGGTACTGACCTTATCATATGTAATGGCAGGTGGGTCTCGACCACAGCCGTGGTAGACCTTGACGGAGCCCATCTTTTCAGGGGTGAACCAGGCGGGGACCACCGTCATGCACACAGTCTCAGTTGCAGCATCCAATTTCACGGTGGACACACTAGTTTTGTCTTCGGTGTTGCTTACCTCCGGTGACACGAACGGGGGTAGCAGCTGATGGCAAAGTCAACGTAGATGAGACAGTCACTATCTCCGCATCAGCGATCGCAGCAGTGGAAGAGGGTTCCGGCCATGGGGCCTCTTCTTCTGCAGTCACTGTCCCAGTGATCCAATCCATCTTGTACTCCCGGGGAGATTCAGTCGGTGGCTCCACTTGGAACAAGTAGTCCCGGCACTTCTTGCACCGGGCAAAAGGCAAAATCCGGATGGCCAGCTCCGAACAGCGGGAGCAGGACAGTCCGAGGGCCTCCACGCTACCGATGGAAAACAAGACGAACTTCCCCGGTGTCCATTCGAATTCCGGTATCTGTCAGGGGGACTCCAGCAGTAGCGGACATCGCGTTGACTCCCGACACAGACATTGGGGGTCGCAGCCCTTCAAATGGCGTTGATGGCACAGACATGTTTGCACGTCTCTCTCTCGTGGGTGGGCAATCACTCTGTCCTTTGGCGCGAAACTCGCCCTACGTCTCACGCAGGGGTGGGTGACTCCTCCCACCTGAGTTCTTTTTCTCGCACGCTGCAGGCACATGTGGCTCCGCTGCATGTGCGCCCAGACTCTAATGGCGACGTTAACTCCTTCCTCACCAGCACAGTCCAACACCACGACAATTCCTTGAAATAATGGCAGAATAAACTTCTTAATTCAGTTTTACGAGGTAACAGCCTATCCCGGACGAGCCCCCATGTGTAGCACTACCCCTGGAGGAGCTGCTGGTTTGTTTTGGGTGGTACATTGACCTTGTGGCTCTTCTGAATTCCTAGGGGTGAATTGTGCATATAGCAGAAGTAAAGGAATGTCTGCAACAGGTGCTCTTTGCTGTGCTCTTTATTACCCAGCCGAGTAAAAACAATAAAACTTGTGATGAGGAAAGTAGAGTTGAAGGAAGAAGGAAAATAGCAAATTCAGGCGTAGCAATGGGGAAACAGTCCTGCTGCCACGTGTAACATTTCTCTGTGCGACTCCTGCTTGAGTGGGAATAGCGTACCTGTATCACTCGAACCTTTGAGGAAAATTCTCTGCCACAGACCCTCCTGGAATGAACTTGGGTTTGAGAAAAAGTCTCTGCCACAGACCCTCCTGATTGGACTTCAGGGAGACACCTCTGCCACAGGCCCTTTCTGATTGCAAATACGGAGGAAACCCTCCTCAGAATTACGCCTGGATCTCCTTCTTAACGTCGCCCAGGTACCGACTGACAGGTGATCAATCCTTCAGTGTCCAGCTACCTTGATCCCCGGTGGTTTGTCGAAATCTTTTTGGACCTCCAGCCTCTCATTGGCGCTCCTCAGACGGACTCCCCACCGAACAGCTATACCGCTTGGGATCTTCAAAAGTGGGAACCCAGTCGATCACTGGGTCCCCGCCGCTGCTCAAATGCTCCGGACCAACATGGTCCCGGAACCAGAACACCGCACGGCACGCACGCCCCGGCCAGGTAGGCCGCAATGCCGGGGCGCCGTGGTGCAGACACCCTAAAGGTGGATGCCGCACTTGAAGAAGACCCACAACCAATGCGTCTGCCCCATATATACCCTCCCCCAGCATGCACAGCGAGGCTCAACCCGCCTTATGGGCTGGTAGGGAAGAGCACCCAAACCTTGACTCCACTGCTGTCATCTACTGCACTGGGGTGGGAAGAACACCCCAGCACAACAGAATGAGCCCACAGCACAGGCAAGCTGAGACAGAGACCCAATTTGAACATTTTAACCAGATCAGAGTTTAACTACACTCTGATCTCCCTCTAAATTTAAATAGCACCGGTACTTTGAAGTAACCAAGCGCTACATATATATATATATATATATATATATATATATATATATATTTGGACATGGCTTGCTCTGGTGGCACTGGGACAGGTGTGGCTGCAATCAGGGACACAGCAGATGGCTGCCTCGATGTGACAAGTAGATCAAGACACTGATGATGGCTGTACTGGTGTGACAGGTAGACTGACTAATCAGGGCACTGATGACAGCTGCACTGGTGTGACGGGTAGACTAACTGATCAGAGCAATGATGCCAGCTGCACTGGTGTGACAGATACACTGACTGACAAGGGCACTGATGATGCATGCACTGCTGTGCCTGATCAGGGCACTGATGATGCCTGCACTGGTATGGCTGATCAAGGCACTGAAAATGGCTGCACTATTGCAACAGGTACACTTGCTACAATCAGAGAACTGATGATGGCTGCTCTTTTGTGACAACAGGCACTGACAAATGGCTCTATGTAGTCTAATAGTGTGTGTTAACAGTAAACCACAGTGGAAATGGCACAACTTACAGATTTAGTACTTATTATTATTATTATTATTATTATTATTATTATACAGGATTTATATAGCGCCAACAGCTTGCACAGCGCTTTACATCAGGGGTGATCTCTCTCCTTCCTCTGACACTCAGTCTGTGTGAGGAAGGTGACCCAGTAACAGCAAATACCTGCATTTTCTTACATTTTGTGATTGGCTGTGAATGGACACAGTGATCACCTGGTAAAGAAATGCTGTGATTGGCTCTTTACCCCAATCTGTGATGAGCTGTGTACAAGGGACACAGCTCATCACAGATCATGCTGCTACACGCCCCTGGGGGGATGCACAAGTGTCAGGAGTGTTAGGACGTCATATGACATCAACTCGAGATAAGGAAGCTTTATTATTATAATAGGCTGGGCAGAGGTGGTTAAACCAAAGTTCCAGTGTTTGCCCTTGCTTTAAACAACCAAAAACTAAAATACTGGACATCCTGACAGGCTTGTGATGGGGTTGTGCAAACATTTCTCTATTACAGAAAAGATACAATTTGCACATTTAAAAAAACTAGAGGAATGAATAGGTTTTAGAACATGTTTCTAGAACACAATGGATAGGACCATATGCAGGTGTCAATGTGACCTGTGGAATTAAAATTCTAAAGACATAACTGGTAGCTGACTATCAATGCTAACTTCAGCTTAGTATAACAAAGCCATAGGAGGGGGATTCGTGAATCTTCCATTACAATGCAGCAGGCAATAGATTACCCACAGTAATTATGTGCTGCAATAGCTTATGTACAGTATTTCAATGCATAGAGCTTTTGTACCAGGATGGATTGACTTTATATTCCAGATTATTACAGCACATATATTTGGGATTAAGTTTGGACAATAAAGTAATATCTTGTGTGAAAAATGTATATTGATTAATTTATACATAATAGTTGTATTTACAATTTTAAAAGCTATTTATTGGTTCCTTTCAGATATTCTGGCCTCCTCTAAGAAATTTATTTGTGCCTGTTTTTCTAAACTGCTGGCTGGCAAAACATGCTTTGGAGAACATGATTGTAAGTATATACAGTAATTTGATATAAACACAACACATTCAGACCTATCATCCAAAAAAGATGGACATCTTTAAATCCTGCTTCTGATATTTGAACATACATTACACATATATCCCCTTTAAGATACATTAAACTATTTAAGGTCCCTGTGCACCCAAGGCAGCTTAAAGTGTCTGTAAAGTTTTTTTTTTTGTTTGTTTTTGTTTTTAAATACAAATAAAAAACATGTTATACAGTACTTACCTGCTCTGCGCAAGGGTTTTGCACTGAGCAGCCCCGGTCCTCCTCTTCATGTGGGCTCATTCACGAGTCCCACTGCTGCATTCATTGACACAGACAGAGGGACTTGGCCACGCCCCCAGTTCCCGTGTCACTGGATTGAATGACAGCAGTGGGAGCCAATAGCTCCTGCTGCCATCAATCTGTCAAATGAGGAGAGAGACAGCGTCTGGAGCCGCTGGGCACATCGCTGGATTGGATCAGGCTCAGGTAAGAGAACAGTGGGGTCTGGGGGCAGCTTCGGCAAAGAAGGTTTTTCACCTTAATGCGACTTTACAATCACTTTAACATTGACCTGTGAGGATAAAATGATGGTAGCTGTTATTTTTTTTTTTAAGTTCTCACCCTTTCCCACAATACTATTTCACTACTGTATATGCCTCATGTGGAAAGTTTTTTGTTTGCTTCTTGTCTTAGTGACCGCACAAAACGTGAGGTAAAGTCTACTCAATGGCTACAGAAAGAGCAATGAACAAAAATTGTTGCTGACTTTGTGCGTTAGGACGTCACTGGCTGTATATTTGCTCTTAAAGTGGTTGTAAAGGATTTTTTATTTATTTTTTAATAACAGACATGTCTATACTTAACTGCTCTGTGTGTGAGGTCCCCCACCGGTGCTCTTGGCTCCTCCTCTCTTGCTGGTGTCCCCAATAGAAAACCAATTCTCATAGAGGCACTTAGACAGGCTTAGGGCTCTTTTACACGGGCGGACGGTATGTCCGCTTTTTCATTCATCCGTGTACAGATGAAAAAGGGACATACATTGGTCCCTATGAGATCGCGGGTGTCAGCAGATGAACATCCGCTGACACCCGATCTTGCCCGGTTCCGCATTCCTCCGATTCTGCAGGAAAACCCTATTTTTCCATCCGTCTGCGGACAGACAGTCCGTGTTCATCTGATCCCCTCATAGAGGAGAGCGGAGAAAAGACAGGGCGGTCCCTGCACAGTGTGAGGGGACCGCCCTGTCATCTGCCGGCTCAGCAAGGATCAACAGAGCGATCCCCGCTAAGCAAGCGGAGGTTCACGGGGTGGATCATTACTGATCCACCCCGTGTGAAAGGGCCCTTACTCCTAAGCCCTGCTGCAGCGTCTATTGACATAGACAGCAGGACTGAACCCCCTATAACACGCTATATCAAATCACTTTTAAAACCCCACAGAAAATGTGTCTGATCCAGAACCGAGGATACAGACAAAGGGCCAGATCCACAAAAACCTGGCGCAACTTAAAAAATCCCATTTAAGTTACACTGCCTTAAAATTTCTACCTAAGTGCCCGATCCACAAAGCACTTACCTAGAAATTTCAGGCTGTGTAACTTAAATCCGGCCGGCGCAAGGCGTTCCTATTCAAATGGGGCGAGTCCCATTTAAATGTGGCGCGCTCCCGCGCCGGCCGTACTGCGCATGCGCGAAGTTACGTTACGCCAAGTTTTGTGGATCGCGCCGGCTTAAAAAAGTTGCGTCGGGTTTAAAAAAAATAAATAAATTTGACAGCGGCGCTCGGCATGCATTCCTGAGGGAGAACTCCATGCCAATTTTCAAATAAAAAACCGGCATGGGTTCCCCCCCCAGGAGCATACCAGGCCCTTAGGTCTGTTATGGGTTGTAAGGAGACCCCCCCTACGCCAAAAAATCGACGTAGGGGGTCCCCCTACAATCCATACCAGACCCGTATCCAAAGCACGCTACCCGGCCGGCCAGGAATGGGAGTGGGGACGAGCGAGCGCCCCCCCCCCCCCTCCTGAGCCGTACCAGGCCGCATGCCCTCAACATGGGGGGGTTGGGTGCTCTGGGGCAGGGGGGCGCACTGCGGGCCCCCCCACCCCAGAGCACCCTGTCCCCATGTTGATGAGGACAGGACATCTTCCCGACAACCCTGGCCGTTGGTTGTCGGGGTCTTCGGGCGGGGTGCTTATCGGAATCTGGGAGTCCCCTCAAATAAGGGGGCCCCCAGATACCGGCCCCCCACCCTAAGTGAATGGATATGGGGTACATCGTACCCCTACCCATTCACCTGGAGGCAAAGTGATAGTTATTAAACACACAACACAAGGGTTTTTAAAATAATTTATTAGTCTGCTCCGGAGGCCCCCCCTGTCTTCTTTAGCTCTAATACCAGGGGGGGCTTCTTCTTCCGCTCTCCGGGGGTCTTCTCCGCTCTCCGGGGGTCTTCTCCGCTCTCCGGGGGGGGTTTCTTCTTCCGCTCTCCGGGGGGGTCTTCTCCGCTCTCCGGGGGTCTTCTTCTATCTTCGCCGCTCTTCTCTGTTGACTCGGCGCACCCCGGTTCTTCTGCAGCTGTCCGGTGCCTTCTCCTTCAGCGCTGGCTGCCTGCTATCTTCGTGTGTTAGCTCAATTACTAGCAGGCAGCCAGCGCGGTCTTCTGTGACGTCATCTTCTTCTCTTCTCTTCTTCTCCCTTCTTCCGATGTTGACTCGACGCCTCTTCTCACTGCAATGATGGAAGCGCGCCTTGCATCCCATTTATATAGGCATCACCGTCCCATCATGCTCCGGTAGGTTCCCACGTGGGTAGGCACCCACCACGTGGGTACCTACCGGAGCATGATGGGACGGTGATGCCTATATAAATGGGATGCAAGGCGCGCTTCCATCATTGCAGTGAGAAGAGGCGACGTGTCAACATCGGAAGAAGGGAGAAGAAGATGACGTCACAGAAGACCGCGCTGGCTGCCTGCTAGTAATTGAGCTAACACACGAAGATAGCAGGCAGCCAGCGCTGAAGGAGAAGGCACCGGACAGCTGCAGAAGAACCGGGGTGCGCCGAGTCAACAGCAGAGAGCGGCAAAGATAGAAGAAGACCCCCGGAGAGCGGAGAAGACCCCCCCCGGAGAGCGGAAGAAGAAACCCCCCCCGGAGAGCGGAGAAGACCCCCCCGGAGAGCGGAGAAGACCCCCGGAGAGCGGAAGAAGAAGCCCCCCTGGTATTAGAGCTAAAGAAGACAGGGGGGCCTCCGGAGCAGACTAATAAATTATTTTAAAAACCCTTGTGTTGTGTGTTTAATAACTATCACTTTGCCTCCAGGTGAATGGGTAGGGGTACGATGTACCCCATATCCATTCACTTAGGGTGGGGGGCCGGTATCTGGGGGCCCCCTTATTTGAGGGGACTCCCAGATTCCGATAAGCACCCCGCCCGCAGACCCCGACAACCAACGGCCAGGGTTGTCGGGAAGAGGTCCTGTCCTCATCAACATGCAGTACCGCATCCGCCGCTGGGGGCATTTCGAGTCGAAATGCCGTTTCTAGTATGCAAATTAGCACTTAAGGCGATCCACAAAGCTTTCCAGCTTCCTTTTTGCGCCGTAAGTGTTATTTTGCAAGTGTAAAATTAGGGCTGGTTCTACAAAGTGTAAACTAGTCACACCTTGCAAAAGCCCATTCCAGCGACGGCATTTGGTATGCTTTCCCGAGGGAGAACTCCACGGCAATTTGTAAAAACAAAACCGGCATGGGTTCCCCCCCAGGAGCATACCAGGCCCTTAGGTCTGGTATGGGTTGTAAGGGGACCCCCCCTACGCCGAAAAATCGACGTAGGGGGTCCCCCTACAATCCATACCAGACCCGTATCCAAAGCACGCTACCCGGCCGGTCAGGAATGGGAGTGGGGACGAGCGAGCGTCCCCCCCCTCCTGAGCCGTGCCAGGCCGCATGCCCTCAACATGGGGGGGTTGGGTGCTCTGGGGCAGGGGGGCGCACTACGGGCCCCCCCACCCCAGAGCACCCTGTCCCCATGTTGATGAGGACAGGACCTCTTCCCGACAACCCTTGCCATTGGTTGTCGGGGTCTGTGGGCGGAGGCTTATCGGAATCTGGGAGTCCCCTTTAATAAGGGGGCCCCCAGATACCGGCCCCCCACCCTAAGTGAATGGATATGGGGTACATCGTACCCCTATCCATTCACCTGTAGGCAAAAAGTAAAAGTTAATAAACACACAACACAAGGCTTTTTAAAATATTTTATTATTCTGCTCCGGAGGCCCCCCCTGTCTTCGTTACTAGCTCAATTAGCAGGGGGGGGCTTCTTCTTCCGCTCTCCGGGGGTCTTCCGCTCTCCGGGGGTCTTCCACTCTCCGGGGGTCTTCTCCGCTCTCCGGGGGGGCTTCTCCGGACTCCGGGGGGCTTCTTCCATCTTCTCCCCTCTTCCACTGTTGACTCGGCGAACCCCGGTTCTTCTGCAGATGTCCGGTGCCTTCTTCTTCAGCGCTGGCTGCCTGCTATGTTTGTGTGTTAGCTCAATTTCTAACAGGCAGCCAGCGCGGTCTTCTGTGGCGTCAGGGTCTTCTGTTCTTCTCCCCTCTTCCGATGTTGCCTCGTCGCCTGTTGTCGCTGTAATGATGGAAGCGCGCCTTGCATCCCATTTATATAGGCATCACCGTCCCATCATGCTCCGGCAGGTACCCACGTGGTGGGTGCCTACCCACGTGCACCCACCACGTGGGTACCTACCGGAGCATGATGGGACGGTGATGCCTATATAAATGGGATGCAAGGCGCGCTTCCATCATTGCAGTGAGAAGAGGCGACGTGTCAACATCGGAAGAAGGGAGAAGAAGATGACGTCACAGAAGACCGCGCTGGCTGCCTGCTAGTAATTGAGCTAACACACGAAGATAGCAGGCAGCCAGCGCTGAAGGAGAAGGCACCGGACAGCTGCAGAAGAACCGGGGTGCGCCGAGTCAACAGCAGAGAGCGGCAAAGATAGAAGAAGACCCCCGGAGAGCGGAGAAGACCCCCCCCCGGAGAGCGGAAGAAGAAACCCCCCCCGGAGAGCGGAGAAGACCCCCCCGGAGAGCGGAGAAGACCCCCGGAGAGCGGAAGAAGAAGCCCCCCTGGTATTAGAGCTAAAGAAGACAGGGGGGCCTCCGGAGCAGACTAATAAATTATTTTAAAAACCCTTGTGTTGTGTGTTTAATAACTATCACTTTGCCTCCAGGTGAATGGGTAGGGGTACGATGTACCCCATATCCATTCACTTAGGGTGGGGGGCCGGTATCTGGGGGCCCCCTTATTTGAGGGGACTCCCAGATTCCGATAAGCACCCCGCCCGCAGACCCCGACAACCAACGGCCAGGGTTGTCGGGAAGAGGTCCTGTCCTCATCAACATGGGGACAGGGTGCTCTGGGGTGGGGGGGCCCGCAGTGCGCCCCCCTGCCCCAGAGCACCCAACCCCCCCATGTTGAGGGCATGCGGCCTGGTACGGCTCAGGAGGGGGGGGCGCTCGCTCGTCCCCACTCCCATTCCTGGCCGGCCGGGTAGCGTGCTTTGGATACGGGTCTGGTATGGATTGTAGGGGGACCCCCTACGTCGATTTTTCGGCGTAGGGGGGTCTCCTTACAACCCATAACAGACCTAAGGGCCTGGTATGCTCCTGGGGGGGGAACCCATGCCGGTTTTGATTTTACAAATTGCCGTGGAGTTCTCCCTCAGGAATGCATGCCGAGCGCCGCTGTCAAATTTATTTATTTTTTTACATGGTGTGACTAACTTTCCACTTTGTAAAACCAGCCCTAGTTTTACACTTGCAAACTAAAACTTACGGCGAAAAAACGAAGCTGAAAAGCTTTGTGGATCGCCCTAAGTGCTAATTTTCATACTAGAAGCGGCATTTCGACTCAAAATGCCCCCAGCGGCGGATGCGGTACTGCATCCTAAGATCCGGCAGTGTAATTCAATTACACATGCCGGATCTTCTGCCTAACTTTGGAAAACTGCTTCTGTGGATCAGTTCCAAAATTAGGACAAGGGATACGATGGAGTAACAGCAGTTACTCCGTCGTATCTCTTTTGTGGATCTGGCCCAAAGTTCCTGTAGTCTATTTGGGGAAAAACAAAACAAAACAATCACGACAAGGGCAGAGCCAAACCCACACAATATAGAGATAACAAAAAACAGAGTAATAAAGTGAAAGGACACTTAGCTTTAAATCAGAACAAATAATGTAAGCCAGGAAGGTATATACACGACACAGCCAACAGCAGAGGACATATATATATATATATATATATATATATATATATATATATATATATATATATATATATACACACACACACACAGTATATATATATATATATATATATATATATATATCTGTACTCATATACAGTGACTGTCAGGATCTTCAGGAAACAGGGCTTACTCCCATAGTCAAAATTCAAACGTCAAGTGAGATGCATTGGGACTTATGATACCATCAGAGGCACCTAAGAAGCAACTAAGAAAATTGCACCAGTCCTCATAATGCCGCTATATGGCAGGCAAGTACCCTGAGATCTTAAATGAGAAATTTAATTAACAGCTAAACAGTCTTACAGAACAGCAGCAACCAAGTCTAGGCTGGAAGGTGTGACACTGGGCTGATAAATGAACATTACTACAGATATATGGCTGAAGAAGGGATTGTCTGACCATTGTCATGGTAGCACGTAAACCACGTTTCCTGCAAACAGGCACAGATAAGAACAGGAACAAGGAGATCAGAGATTGGCAATAATGTGAGAACAGAAGCCTCACTAAGGCTCAATGGATCCAAGGAAGAGGCTCCAGGTCTGTTTCTGGTAGAAGGTGCCTCCGTTGTCTTCGTTTGCGGAAAAGGAGCCCCAATGGGAGCAAGATCTGCAGTCAGCCAGTCCGGAACAGTCATCGGGACGGTATTGATAAATCTGAAAGCATCCAGAAGTTGATCTGGATCATTCAAGAAGAAGCTCTCATTTTGTAGATGTATAGTGAGGCCAAACCGGTAACGCCACACATAAGTACGGTCACACTCTCTGATTGTATCCAGTAAGGGTCGGATTTGGCAGCGCATAAAGAGAGTTCTACGAGAAAGATCCTGGAGTAGCCAAATAGTAACACTTTCAAATTGCAGGGGCCCTCTGTTTCAGGCCCATGTCATGCTCTCTTTCACTGTAAAAACATTTACTCGGCAGAGCACATCTCTACGCTGCGTACGCTCAGCACCTCCAGGAGCATTGACACAACGTACCCTGTAAATCTCTAAAGAAGAAGAAACAAGTTTGCAGAGGAGATCATTAAATATATCAATGACCACGTGCCTGAGATCTGCTGGGCTAGTAACATCAGGGAGCACCCTTATCTGAATGTTATTGCGCCTATGGCAATTTTCCAAATTATCATGCTACAAACGTATGCGATTCAGGGTAGCTGTTTGACTATGGAGGGTCTCAAGTGTCTTTATCCTCTGTAATATGGAGTCCCTATCCACAGACAGAGTATTAACTTTTTGCTCAAGAGTAGATACTGACTGCTTCACTTCAGTCAAATCCTGTCTGAGAGAGGAATCAGTGATAGTGACAATATTGTCCAAATACTAGGAGGGAGAGCTGGATGGCCAACATTTGAGCAGGGGAGAGTATAGAACGCGTTGCTGCAGTTATGGCTGTGCCACTCTCTGACCCCCCCTGCAAAGTCACTGAGACTTGCAGGGCAGTAACTCCAGGACACCCGACAGGCTGGAAGCAGGGGGTGATGCAGCCCATACAAGAGCCTCTGAACAGGGGAAAGATAGTCCTACCTGAGGCTGAGAAGCTGCAGGAGCCATACCATCATGCAAGTGGATGTCCCTGAAGGCCGAACAGGTTCGCCGGGCTGTAGTAGAAAAGAAAGACTCAATGTCAGCCGTCGATGTGAAATTGCGGTTATCCTTCTGCGGATAGCATTTGGAAATGGATCAGGTAGATGGTAAACCCACAATCCCCTGACTTTGCCAAGGTGGGTACGGAGCTCTTTCTCCACACGTCCTTAATTCTCCCAAGTGTGAATGAATGAAGGGTACAGTCACGCAAATAGGTAAAGAGAAACAATCCTCACAATATACATCTATCATCAATTATGTTGTTCATTAATGCATATCCATTTAAATTGTGATGAACAATGCCCAAGGCCTGTCAAAAGGAATTAACCCCACCAATTAATGGATGCATCTGCTCCCAGTACTGACTTGCACTGCATGACATCTTCCTGGATCATGTTGATTAAAGTACACAAAGTAACATGGTGTACCAGATGAATTCATTGACCAAAAGAGAGCACAGCCCTATTTGATCAATGTCATTGCCAGGATATTTTCATGTGGCCGTATTTAATTTGTGATGTCATGCTATCCCTGCCTCATTGTTTACATGGCTGGGGATGGGCAACATCTCTGGTTGCTTAGGACATGGCAGGTTCCAGCACCTATCATTTATACTACATATGATGTTTGACTCCCACCAAATGGATTAAAAGTTTAGCACTTTTGCAAACATTCGAACAGCCAAAGGTCAGTCTGAACTTGTGTTTGGATAAAAGTTTGAACTTCCCTAGAAAAAAAATCAGATTCAGTGCTTAACAAATATGTCCCTATTGTAATAATATTTGTCTACATAGAGACTAACAAAATCATTAGCTTGGTGAATGGCAAACAAATACATGCAGTGTAAAGACATAGAAGTCCTAAATTTGGCCCACTAAACAGCCCACTAAACAGCCACAATGGGAAGCTTACCAGGAATCATATATAGCATGTAGTAATAAAGGTCAGCACAGAGCAACCTCAATTGTATTTTTACTGTGCAACAACTTCTTTCTCACTGTGTAAGTGCAATATTATGTTATAAAAAATCTGATATTTGAGGTTTCACACTACGTGGAGTGTTCAGTCTCTTGCTTTTTTTCTGAGCATGTGTGGAGATGTGTAAGTGGACGGAGGACGCCTATGTGTATTAGTTTCTTTAGCCAACTGTTCAGTCCGTTGGAGGAAGTTGAAAGCTTTGCTTTGTGCTGACCATTATTACCACATGCAGTATATGACTCTTCTGTATTAAAGAGAGTCATATTGTTCTGGTAAGCCTCTTGTTGTGGTTGCTTGGTGGTGGAGATCCTTTATGGTGTGGGAACATAACTTTGGACAGTTCTTATACACTTACATATACCCTGAATATTTATAAGCCTTTCATTATCTACCAGTAAATAAATATAAGAGTGAATCAAGCAACATCATCTATCCAATATACTGTATATGTCATGACACCATGACCAAGTCACACCCTGTTTGGAACAATGTAACTATTCAAATCATTGTGCCTCAAGTCTCACCAATTTAAAAAAAAAGGTTCCTGTACTTTTCTGCAATTTAATTGTGACTTGCATTGGCTTCTGTTAAATTAAGTTGTAAGCCACAATGAAATCCCACATCAAAATTGCACTGATCAACAAAACAAATGATATTGCATGAAATAATGATCCTTGTGTACATTTTTATATTTTAGAATGATCTTCATAGAGCGATACAGAGAACACAATCTGCAATGTTTAATCAAGTATTAATTTTGATATCCACCTTACTATGCCTAATTTTTACATGGTAAGTCAGTTTCAGTTGTCTGTCATTTATATTTCAGCATTTTATAGGAAACACCACAATAACCAATTCTAATGCTCCGTACACACGATCGGTTCGTCTGATGAAAATAACCGTTTTCATCAGACGAACCAATTGTGTTTAGTCCCCATCGTTTTTTTTCCCCGTCAGTGAAAAAAATTAGAACCTGTTTTAAAATTATCTGATAGTTAAAAAACCGATAGAAAAAAAACGATCCTCTGTGGGGAAATCTCAGAATCAAGTCGACGCATGCTCGGGAGCATTGAACTTAATTTTTCTCAGCACGTCGTTGTGTTTTACGTCACCACGTTTTGACACAATCGTTTTTTTAACAGATGGTGTGTAGGCAAGACTGATGAAAGTCATCTTCATCGGATATCCGATGAAAAAATCCATCAGACTGTTTTCATTGGATGAACCGATCGTGTGTACAGGGCATAAGGGAGCACTCAGAACTTTGGTTTTGATTAAAATATGGAACATTATAGTCTCATACAAATTGAGGTTCCTAAAGACTTAATATACTGTACATTATGTTTAATATGTTGTTCCTTTGTTTAGTGTCTGGTCTAGGTTTTATAATTGCATTACTTCAGTGAAATCAGTTTAAGGTACACCTGCTGAGCACTTATTTTAAATCTTAGTTGCCTGGCTGTCATGCCTACCCCTATAGGTTTAAAACGTAATCTCTGAGCTACAAATATTCTGACTTTTCAATGATTTTAATACTTGTTCTTAGTAGCTCAGATAATATTGAAAACCAGTAGGCAATAAAACAGCCACTAGAATTATCAAAAAGACATCAACTAATTTTGTGCAATAATTGCAGAGGAGAAAGATTTGTCACCTGTCATGTTTTTATGGCTGTCTGTGCCCCTGTTAGGGAGGTTCACCCTTTATATTTGTCATGTTTATGTACTGTATATTGTATATCACTAAAAGTTACAGTAAAAGACAATAAAAAAAAAAGTGATTTCATTAGCTTATTCTGGCCAGGCATAGAGGTCTCACAAGGGATAAATCGCTTCACAACAATCAGGGTCAGGATATTTACTCTATCCAAAATTGAAAACAATATGTGTTGTCGTTAGTCCTACTTTAATGATACACTAACACTGGTTTATTGCCCATTATACTGTACATGCTATAATGCATAAAGGTTGGAATAATTGCGGCTACTCTACATAAAAAAAAAAAAAACCTTTGGGTTTTTTGGGTTCAAACAGAACCCAAACTATCTGATACTGGTAGTTCAAACAGTCAAGTTTCATACTTGTTTAACCACTAGAGGCCCGCGCTATAGCCAAATGACGGCCACAGCGCAGACCCCTGCAGGGGGTGTGCGGTGCTGTGATCACTCGGGTGATTAGAAACGTGTAAGGGGATGGTCCCGGCCCCTTATTGGGTGATCAGCTGTCAGCCAGTGACAGCTGATCACATGATGTAAACAAAGGATCGGTAATCTTTTTTTTTTCTCCTCATGCTGACAGCGTGAGGAGAATAAAATCCAATCACCGGCTTGTGTACAAGGGACATCGATCCCGAAGAGGAAGGAGGCAATTCTGCCTCATCTGTGCCCACCTGCAAGTGCCACCTGCCACCTGTGCCCGTGCCACCTGCCATTGCCATCTGCCAGTACCCACAATGCCACCTATCAATGCCCACAAGTGCCACCTTTCAATGCCCACCAGTGGTGCCAATCAGTGCTTCATCAGTCCCATCTAGTAATGTTTCATATTAGTGTAACCTACCAGTACCGATCAGTGCCCATTATTGCCACCCATCAGTGCCACTTATTAGTGCCACTTCTCATTGCCCACCAGTGCCACCTATCAATGCCCTTCAGTGCCACCCAGCAGTGCCACCTCTCAGTGCCCACCAGTGCCGCCTATCAGTGCCCACCTTGTCCCCTATAAACATGGGGACAAGGTGCTTTGGCAGGGGAGAGCTTCCTGCCCCAAAGCCCCCCATGTTGAGGGCATGTGACCTTATATGGTTCAGGAGCTGACCTGTTGGGCTACATGCTCGGATAAGGGTCTGGTATGGATTTTGGGGGGACTCCACGCCCTTTTTTTCTGTGATTTTTTTCTGTCTTTACATTCAGATGAGATGAGACTCATTGGTTGTTAAGGACATGGCAGCCAACTGCTCCTTAACATCCATGACAGTTATTGGTTGTTAAGGAAGCTGGCAACTGCCTGCTCCTTAACAACCAGTTAAAATCGTACACATTCCTTAAATACTGCATGCACCGAAACCTGTTATTGTGGCAAATAAAGATTAAACAGATTTGATAAATATTCCTGGTGCTAGGGATGAGCCCTTGGTGTGGTCTGAACCTAGGTTCAGACCGAACTGTGGCTGTTCGGTTGTGGGCACCCCTGTTCAACATAAGTCAAGCATTATTTATAGAAGTGGTATCTCTACTGCTTTTATATATATATATATATATATATATATATATATATATATATATATATATATATATATATATATGACAGCTTTCCACTGTCAATGGTTCCTAGGAAAGCAGCAGGTGCAGTCATTAGGTGAGTAGTAACATTGTGTGCACTGGATCTATTGGGTTTTAAATGTTGCCTAATCAGAGGGCAGCAGGCACCAAGATTAATAAAGGATTTTCAATGAGGGACATTTTTTTTAATTTATATATTTTTAATTTGTAAAACATTTGGGTGTCATTAACCACTTAACCCCCGGACCATATTGCTGTTTAAAGACCAGAGCACTTTTTGCGATTCGGCACTGCATCGCTTTAACTGACAATTGCGCGGTCGTGCGACGTGGCTCCCAAACAAAATTGGCGTCCTTTTTTCCCCACAAATAGAGCTTTCTTTTGGTGGTATTTGATCACCTCTGCGTTTTTTAGTTTTTGCGCTATAAACAAAAATATTGCGACAATTTTGAAAAAAATGAATATTTTTTACTTTTTGCTATAATAAATATCCCCCAAAATATATATATAAAAAAAAACATTTTTTTTCCTCAGTTTAGGCCGATACGTATTCTTCTACATATTTTTCGTAAAAAAAAAAATAAGCGTTTATTGATTGGTTTGTGCGAAAGTTATAGCGTTTACAAAATAGGGGGTATTTTTATGGCCTTTTTTATTAATATTTTTTTTTTACAAGTAATGGCGGCGATCAGCGATTTTTTTTCGGTACTGGGACATTATGGCGGACACTTCGGACACTTTTGACACATTTTTGGGACCATTGGCAATTTTATAGCGATCAGTGCTATAAAATGCATTGGATTACTATAAAAATGCCACTGGCAGTGAAGGGGTCGGGGAAGGGGTTAAGTATGAAATTTTCCCAGTGGGGTTTTTAGGCAGCTCAAGTAATGAGTTAGAATGCAATGTGTAAAAAAGGTTTATTGGGAATAACACATACAAAAGGAGGGATGGGGGGTATGGTTAAGACATAAGTTGCGGTAATACAAAAGGCATTAAAATTCCATAACTTTTTACAGCACACAACAGGTAATTATACAGCTTGATAAGGGTAAACATAGCATATATAAAAATAGATCCTCACACGTTTCGACCCTAAAGGTCTTCTTCAGAGGTTTTAGTTGTGACTGAAAAGACAATTGCAAGAAATTATTTATTAATTATATGTTTATATCAACTGTCCCCCGTCCTGTCTGTATATGGGCACTAGTAAAATAGAGGGGGGAGAGAAAAGATAAATGCACATAAAAATAATGCGAAAAAAATTAAAAGTAGATATCGAAATCTCTTTACCAAGTAGAAGAGTATGGAACAGTCCAAAAAAAGCTTCATCGTCGCAACAAAGGAGGTCCAGCTGGTTCCCTGGATGATGTTCCAACCTCAAGGTGCCCCCACACAGGTGTCCCAAAGGGTTGCTGAGTGATCATGTGTGACTCTACAGGGGGTCACCGGATGGGGGGCGACGCCGGACAAAATGATGGATAGTAAGGGAGAGAGCGGAGGGGGGGGGAGTTTTGGCCTGCAGTAAAGTAATTAAAGGCATTCGTAAATTAGATTTTAGTAGTGTGTATGTATATATATATATATATATATATATATATATATATATATATATATATATAATTTTTTTTTTTTTTTTTTTTTTTTTTTTCATAAAACACATCTTGTATTAATTGATTGGATCCCATTAATAGCCAGCCCTGACAGATCCCACAACTTAAATCAATTGAAAATAAATAAGACTAAATATGTAGATTTCTTGTATTAAGTGATTGTGTCACGTGGGTTGAATTTAATTTAATTGAGAGATACTAAATGTGAGAATGTGAAGAAGCAGTGAAAGAGTGAGAGGGCGGAAGGGTGAAGACATGGTGAAATAGAGAGTGATCAAGTGCAGGTGCATAAGAAGCTGGGGGAAAGGGAGGTGGAAGGAGAGAGGAAGTGAGAGTGGGAATGAGGGAGGGGGACATGAAGAGAGAAAATGGATGGGGTGAAAAGGGACAGAATGAAGTGTGTGTGATGAGCTGGAGTGAGCAGGGTTAACCAACAGATGAGGGCGGTGTGTGTAAGGAAAAGGAAAAGAAAAAGGAGGAAAAGTGAGGAAGGTGGAGAGAGGGGAAGATAAGGGACAGACAGGGGGGAAGGAAAAGGAAAGACAAGCAATAAAGGCATGTAAGTGAGTGATGAATGAGTGTGATGAATGAGTAAAAAAAAGGACTAGTAAAAGGCGGAAAAATGTGAAACAGAACACTGAAAAACAAATGCTGCAAATGAAAAGGAGAGGGAGGTGATGTGGTTGCAATGTGTGGATGGGAAATAAGAATAAAATGTGAGGAGGAAGTGAGAGTGGGAAAAAGGAAATGATATGCAAGCAAGAATGACGTAAGTGGAGAAATATAAATATGAAAGAGTGTTACCTTGGTTGTCACAAAGTAGTGAAACAATCTTTAGAGTATGGACAAAAGATTCAATAAAGACCAAGTTTCAAGGAAAAGAAACATTGGAATTTAGTGATAGCAGGTTCCCAACCTGCAATTAATGAGAAGGGATTGATTAAGATAAATTACCAGCATAAGGTGGATTAAGGATGAAGGTAGCTAGGTATAAGCTTACCCTGAGGGGATAGTGTCCGCTCTCCTGGAGATACCAAGGTCCTCTGGGAGAGTAACATTGGGCTGGGGAATTTATAATGGTCCTAATTAGTGGCCAAGCACGGTATACGCCCCCCTCCCTTTTTAACCCCCATGGTGATAGGGATTCTCTCCCAACCCACACCTGCCTAGCGTCACCAATCCGCCACAGGCGGATCACTGGAGTGATCCCCTCGGCCTGTGTGGATGCCAAATCAGCTTCGGCCACTGTCGTCGCTTCCGCATACGCCAGCGTAACGTGATGGCGGCATCACGCAAGCACGTCAAGGCCGTGCAATGCGAGATAGACACCGAGGCGCTCGGAAGCGGCCACACATGCCGCCAGCAGGCGAATAATCGCCATCTGGTGGGGACTTGAGAGTGCACTAGTGCACAGATTCTCCCCCTGATGGGAGGTGACACAGGAAGACAAAGCAGGGGACACTGGTCCGGAAAACCTGGGCAGGAACACCCAGGGAAAACAGGGGGGCAACCTCCTGGGGGACAGAGGATGCAAAAAAGAGAACTGTTAGTTATAATAAGAGTTAGATTAGAACATTACATAATGGCGATTGATTATTTGCAAAACAATATATCTCTACATTCCCCAAACAATGCATAGTGTTAAAAACCTCTTCTTTAACATACACAATTGCAAATATATGAAGTAACATATAGCCGGATTCACGTAGACTTACGCTGGTGTATCAGTAGATACGCCGTCGTAAGTCCGAATGCGCGCCTTCGTATCTTTAGGCGTATTCTGGAAACCAGATATGCCTGAATTTGGCCAAGATACGACCGACGTAAGTCTCCTACGCCGTTGTATCTTGGCTGCCTATTTATGCTGGCCGCTAGGGGCGTGTACGTTGATTTACGCGTCGAATATGTAAATGAGCAAGATACGCCGATTCACGAACGTACGTACGCCCCTCACAGTAAGCTACGCCGTTTACGTAAGACATACGCCGGCATAAAGATAAAACACCTCTCTAGGTGGCGCAGCCCAAGCAAGGTATGGACGATGGAACAGCCGTCGTATTTTTAGTATTTGTTAGAAAGGTCCAGTATGTGTAAAAAATAATAATTATATCCGTCAAAGAATCCAACATGCCAAGGATTATTTATTGGAATCTAATATAGCTTATGGGTTAAGGATGATATTTGCGTTTCAACCTGATCATATTGTTCAAAGGCAGTTTCATGCGCATGCATGAGACTAATCTATTGATTATCTAATCTAATCTAATGATGGGCAAGTAAATTACACGACAGTAAGGACAGGCCGAGGGGATCACCCCAGTGATCCGCCTGTGGCGGATAGGTGACGCTAGGCAGGTGTGGGTTGGGAGAGATTCCCCATCACCATGGGGGTTAAAAAGGGAGGGGGGCGTATACCGTGCTTGGCCACTAACTAGGACCATTATAAATTCCCCAGCCCCATGTTACTCTCCCAGACAGAGGCGTATCTAGTGAAAATAGCGCCTATGGCAAGCACTGAAACTGTGCCCCTGTCGAAACATTTGAAACCCATCTTTCAGATAACCTTAAAGGGTCACTAAAGGACAAATTTGTTTTGCTGAAATGACTGTTTACAGGGTATAGAGACATAATAGTTAACTGATTCCTTTTAAAAATGATTACAAATAGATAAAAATCAATTATACAATGTGCCTGCAGGTTAGTTTCACTTTTAAACTGGTTTCATGTTCCTGTGAACTAGAGAGACACACACAGAACAAAAACAAACAAATCCAGGGCAGTGTTTTGTTTTTAAAATTAATCTGATTGGTTCTGTTAAGTTTTAGACACACAGTAATGACAGCTTAGACCACCGTGAAAAGCTCCCAGTACTGTGGTTATAAGGAGCCAGACAAGCAGGAAGTGTGGAGATCACAGCAGAATTACAGCAACTTCAAAGCAAAAACGAACAATAAGGACATGAAACCAGTACTGTAGTAAGGTAAAGGAAAAAAAAATATTCCTTTAGTGATCCTTTAACAAAAAAAAACAGCTAATAAAACTAGTGGTATTTATCATCCCTTGTGATACCTTGGGTAGTGACATATCCTCTTTATGGAGAAATCTGGGGTTTATTAGACCCCTGATCCCTCCTATGCCCTCCAAAGCCAGGTAAATGCAGAACCAATACTGGAAGTGATGAGCCCTTCATCACTTAAGGCCTCAGTTTTCAGAGGAGAGCGAGAAACTGATGTTCCTCCTTCTTCTTTGTGCGCAACCAGATGGAATGGTAGAGCCTGAGAGAACAGGGAAGGGCTGGGGCTGAACGCAGCAGGGATAGCACTGCCATTGTCCATTAGCAAAGGTGCTGAAAAGGAGATCCTGCCTATGCTCGGGAGGAGGAAAGAAGAGACCCTCAGACCCTGGTAAGTGCCTTGCTGCCCAGCCACTCAACAGCTCCCCCTTCATATGGCGCCCATGGCACGTGCCATGGCTGCCATACCCTAGATACGCCACTGCTCCCAGAGGACCTTGGTATCTCCAGGAGAGTGGACACTATCCCCTCAGGGTAAGCTTATACCTAGCTTCCTTCATCCTTAATCCACCTTATGCTGGTAATTTATCTTAATGAATCCCTTCTCATTAATTGCAGGTTGGGAACCTGCTATCACTGAATGCCAATGTTTCTTTTCCTTGAAACTTGGTCTTTATTGAATCTTTTGTCCATACTCTGAAGATTTTTTCACTACTTTGTGACAACCAAGGTAACACTCTTTCATATTTATATTTCTCCCACTTGTCATTCTCACTTGCATATCATTTCCTTTTTCCCACTCTCACTTCCTCCTCACATTTTATTCTTATTTCCCATCCACACATTCCAACCACATCACCTCCCTCTCCTTTTCATTTGCAGCATTTGTTTTTCAGTGTTCTGTTTCACATTTTTTCCGCCTTTTACTAGTCCTTTTTTTCACTCATTCCTCACACACATTCATCACTCACTTACATGCCTTTATTGCTTGTCTTTCTTTTTCCTTTTCCTTTTCCGCTCTGTAACGAGCGATCGCGTGTGCCCGGCGGCGATCGCGCCCACCGGGCACGCGCACAGGAGTCGGGGGCGAGCGGTGAGCCGACCTGCCTTGGAAAATGACAGCGGCTGGTCGGCAAGTAGTTAATTCTAAGTTACCCCTAAGGCCGCGTACACACGATCGGTCCATCCGATGAGAATGGTCTGATGGACCATTTTCATCGGTCCAAACCGATCGTGTGTGGGCCCCATCGGTAAGTTAACCTTCTGTCAAAAAAATGAGAACTTGCTTTAAAATTGAACCAATGGACGCCTAACCGATGGACCGTTCTCATCGGATGGACTGATCGTGTGTACGAGGCCTTGGTCGTTGACATGCGGGTGCCGTTATCTGGAGCTTCCTTATTTTAAAGGGGGCTTCCAAATTCTGATAACAAACCCCTGAACCACCAGACCAGGGTTGTGGGGAAGAGGCCCTTATCCTTATCAACATAGGGACAGAGTGCCTTACCAGGTTGAGGGAATGTGGACTGATATGGTTTGGGAAGAGGGTGCACACTTATCCCCCCCCCCCCCTTCCCTGTCCAGTCAGGCTGCATGTTCAGATTAAGAGTCTGGTGTAGTTTTTAGAGAGACTTCAAGGTTGTATTTTTTTTGTGTTCAGTATTGGCGGAACTTTGAAGAGGCCTGTGATCCATTTTTCATTTTTTAAGTCAAAAGGAAATACAATTTGCCTGAAATTTAAAACCATTTTCCTTTGTAAATTTAAGTTGTTTTTAAGTCACTGTCCCCAGCTAAATGGAATTGAAAAAAATATTTTTTGCACTGATACATGTTCCCCAGGACAAGGAACACCCCCCCCCACACACACACACTCACACACTCATATGCACACACACACACATGCTGTTTTTGTTTTGTTTTTGACATCCCTTCTTATTAGACCAAAAAAGGAAAACAATTATTTTGACAGATTTGGATCCCCTTCATTTAATTGGTTTGAGTTTAGTATCACTGAGCCCTGCTAAAACTGAACCCAGGGTCATTATTATTATCATTTCAATAATAGTAATTTTACTAAACAATATCAAATGCTGTTATAATATTTTCAGATAGAATTACAGATAAAAGTAAGCCACCACACCAGGTTTTCAAAGTGCTTAGATGCAAATTTCCTACTATAATCTAATTTTCCTACCTAGTGATCCTAAACCCAGGAGCCTTCATTCGCTATATCTGGTCTCCCACAGTATACAGAACATGGAAATGCAATTATTTTAGTAAATATAAACTTCTAAATACCTTTTTCTCATCAGCAGTATACAGTATAGCAGTCTTTTGACTTCTATCAGTTCCTGGCAAAGCTTGTAAGATGAGTTTTCATACTGCACTGAGCTGTCCTATGAGGTTGCACGGCTCCTGACCCTCTGTCTGGACAGTGCTGATTAGCCATGTGCTGATGACATGCACCCTTCCAAGAAAAAAAAAACCTCTCTAGCAATACACACCAAACTGAGCATGTGCAGCCTGACTTCAAAGGCTCTGTCTTATCTGGACTTGTCCAGGGAGAGTGCAGAGAGGGGAGGATCTGTGCATACAGCATCAAGAAGACTTTTTACACAATACAGAGGATTAATCCCTTAGCTTCCGCAGTGAGTATAACAAGCATATTTTACTGCATATGCATAGAAGTTTTCACTTCCCTTACCAATGTTATAAAATTGTATTGTCCTAGCATTTTAACCAATTGAAAAAAAAAATAAGATCATTGGCTCCATAACACGGTTATCAGTATTATACTGTGGGGGTGGCTATTAAAAGTTTATAATATGCTGCTAGGATAGAGATTATTATCATTATTTGCTACTGGCAGGATTTTATTGTTATTATAAAGTGCTGCTGGTAAAGCTATTATTGTTAATAAAATATGCTGTTGACAGGACTGTTATCGTTATTATATGTGCTGCTGATAGAACTGGTATAATTATTAAAATATCCTGTTGGTAGAGCTGTTATCATCATAATAATGTACTGCTAACAGTGCTGTTATTATTAACCACTTCCGGACCGCCGCATGTACATTTACGTCGGCAGAATGGCACGGACAGGCACATTGGCGTACCTGTACGTCCCTGCCTAGACGTGGGTCCGATCGGGACCCCCCCATACATGCGGCGGTTCCCGTGGCTTCAGAAACGATCCGGGACGAGGGCGCGGCTATTTGTTTCTAGCCGCCCCCTTGCGATCGCTCCCTGGAGCTGAAGAACGGGGAGAGCCGTATGTAAACACGGCTTTCCCGTGCTTCACTTTGGCGGCTGCATCGATCGAGTGATCCCTTTTATAGGGAGACTCGATCGATGACGTCAGACCTACAGCCACACCCCCCTACAGTTGTAAACACACACTAGGTGAACCCTAACTCCTACAGCGCCCCCTGTGGTTAACTCCCAAACTGCAACTGTCATTTTCACAATAAACAATGCAATTTAAATGCATTTTTTGCTGTGAAAATGACAATGGTCCCAAAAATGTGTCAAAATTGTCCGAAGTGTCCGCCATAATGTCGCAGTCACGAAAAAAATCGCTAAACGCCGCCATTAGTAGTAAAAAAAAGAAATAAATAAAACTATCCCCTATTTTGTAAATGCTATAAATTTTGCGCAAACCAATCGATAAACGCTTATTGCGATTTTTTTTTACCAAAAATAGGTAGAAGAATACGTATGGGCCTAAACTGAGGGAAAAAAAATATATATGTTTTTGGGGGATATTTATTATAGCAAAAAGTAAAAAATATTGAATTTTTTTCAAAATTGTCGCTCTATTTTTGTTTATAGCGCAAAAAAATAAAAAACGCAGAGGTGATCAAATACCACCAAAAGAAAGCTCTATATGTGGGGAAAAAATATGTGGGAAAAAAAGGACGCCAATTTTGTTTGGGAGCCACGGCGCAATTGTCTGTTAAAGCGACGCAGTGCCGAATTGTAAAAACCTCTTGGGTCATTTAGCAGCATATTGGTCTGGTCCTTAAGTGGTTAATATCATTATAATGTTCTGCTGGTAGAGCTGTTATCTTTATTTTAATGTGCTCCTGGCAGAACTAGTATACTTATAATATTCTGATGGCAGCGCTTTTGTTATTATTATAATATGCTGCTGGCAGAGCTTTTATTACTATTATTTCAATGTGCTAGTGGCAGAGCTATTATCATTATAATATTCTGCTGGCAGAACTGTTGTTATTATTATAATATGCTGCTGGCAGGGCTTTTAATACTATTATTAGAATGTGCTAGTGGCAGAGCTATTATCATTATTATTTTATGCTGCTGGCAGAGCTATTATTATTATTATAATATGCTGACAGAGCTGTTATCATTATTATATTGACCTGCAGGCATTGCTGTTATTGTATTGTAATGCATTTTGCTGCTGGCAATGCTGTTATCATTATCATATTGTACTGATGCTAGCGTTTTTTTTTTATTATTATAGTGTGATGTTTGCAGTGTTGTTATAATAAAATGTATTGCTGTCAGAGCTGGTATAACTATTATAATGAGACACTGGCAGAGCTGTTGTTGTTATGTGCTGGTGATGGAGCTATTGCAATCATTAATGTAAACTACTGGCATGATTGTTAAAGTTATTATATAGCACAGCTGGTAAATCTGTAATAATGTGTTACTATTGAGGTTTTTATCATGATCATTGTCATTAATATTATTTGCAGATGGTGGGGCTTTATTTATCATTAGAATGTGCAAATCATAGCATTGTATCATGTGAAATTTGGTAGGGCTAAACTTGCAATTAGAAAAAGCTGCTTAGAAAGTCTGATCATTATAAAATTGTGTTATTTGCAAAGTTCTTAATGTTACTTTTATTCTGCTGGTAAGGATATTATCATAAATACCGTATTTATCGGCGTATAACACGCACTTTAAGAAATTTAATGCCTAGTACACACGATAGGATTTATCCGCGGATACGGTCCTCCAGACCGTTTCCGCGGATAAATCCTCTGAGGATTTTGATCCGATGGAGTGTACACACCATCGGATCGAAATCCACGCCGAATTCCCATCGCAATGACGTGTCGCGCCGTCGCCGCGATGATGACGTGCGCGACGCTGTCATATAAGGAATTCCACGCATGCGTCTAATCATTACGACGCATGTGAGGGATGGGTTCGGACGGATCGATCCGGTGAGTCTGTACAGACCACCGGATCGATCCGCTGGAGCCGATTCCAGCGGATAGATTTCTTAGCATGTTAGGAAATTTTTATCCGCTGGAAATCCATCCCCGGGGACAAGAATCCGCGGAAACAGATCCGCTGGATTGTACACACCAGGGGATCTATCCGCTGAAACCGGTCAGCGGATCAATTTCAGCGGATCGATCCTCTCGTGTGTACGGGGCCTAAGAGGGAAGTTTCAGGGGAAAAAAATTCCAAAGCCCCCTGCGTATAACACGCAGGTACAGTTTACCCTCTATTTTCAGGGTAAAAAGGTGAGTGTTATACGCCAATAAATACAGTATACTATTCTGCTAATGGGGCTGTTATAATTATAATTTAAAAATGGTGTATTGTCATGGTTATTTTTTTAATGTGCAGATGTAGGATTATAATGTGCTAATGATGGGGCTGGTATAACATGTTGATGATGAAGTAAATACTGCTAGATTGCACAGGATCTTTCATGAAAGTACATTGCCCATGTTAAGACAACTTGGCACTCCACATTTAATCCTATTCATAATGCTTGTTGATCCGATAACCATTCTCAGTGGAGAAAATAAAAAGAAACGTTGAAATAAAATAATAAATAAACTTTATGAGCATTTTTACCAGAGGAGCGTAGAGTCATCTTTTGAAGGTGGCTGGAAGTAGTGACAGATCACCATGGAATGACTTGCCACCAATAGGCATCATGTACTGTTGGAGGTCAGTCCTCTGACAATGTGAAAAGATCAGTTTAGATGCATAAAATGACATCAGTTTACAGTCAACATTTAGAGTTGTTTTTACATTCCTGAACTGAAAACATTGCCTGATTATGTTTTGACGCACCCAGGAATGCATTCTAAGCATCCAGAATTCAATGCATGGCCATTGCTTGTGTGCGAGAACGTCCTGTTTTGGATTGGAGAGGAGAGAGCTATATTGGAGGTAGTTTAGTTTGTGCTGCTACTATGTTGGAGAATTTGACTGAGGGTAGAGGAGCAGTGACTATGCAACGCTATGAAGCTACACTGTAAAACTTTAGAATTGTACACAAATGTCAGTCAAGACCTTTGATAGCTTGTTGGCTATTGTGAAATTCTGTCTAATGCAACTGTATACTCAACTTTGAAAGAAAATTTCTCAAGAGGAACACTTTCTGGGAAGCTCAAGGTAAGCAAGCCTACAATCCATGTATGTGTGTGCTGCATGTTTCATTACATAGTGAGCCATCACTCCTTAATAGGGATGAGCTTCGAGTTCGACTCGAACATTGCCTGTTCGCCTGTTCGGCGAACAACGAACAATTAGGGGTGTTCGCGGCAAATTCGAAAAGCCGCGGAACACCCTGTTAAAGTCTATGGGAGAAATCTAAAGTGTTGATTTTAAAGGCTAATATGCAATTTATTGTCCTAAAAAGTGTTTAGGGACCTGGGTCCTGTCCCAGGAAACATGTATCAATGCAAAAAAAAGTTTTAAAAATGCCCGTTTTTTCAGGAGCAGTGAATTTAATAATGCTAAAAGTGAAACAATAAAAGTGTAATATTACTTTAAATTTCGTACCTAGGGGGGGGGGGGGTGTAAAGTCAGCATGTGAAAAAGCGCATGTTTCCCGTACATCGAACTGTCCCTGCACAAAGTGTCATTTCTGAAAGAAAAAAAGGCATTTAAAACCGGCTTTGCGACTATAATGAATTGTCGGCTCTGGCAATTACAGAGATGATTCATTCATAAAGAAAAAAAAATGTGTGGGGGTTCCCCCAAATTAAATTACCAGGCCCTTCAGGTCTGGAATGGATATTAAGGGGAACCCCGCCATAAAAAAAAAAAATTACATAGGGTTCCCCGCAAATATCCATACCAGGCCCTTCAGGTCTGGTGTGGATTTTAAGGGGAACTCCACCCCAAATTTAAAAAAAAATGGCGTGGAGTCCTCCTAAAAATCCACACCAGACCCTTATCTGAGCACGTTAACCTGGCCAGCCACAGAAAAGAGGGGGGGACAGAGTGCGGCCCCCCTCTCCTGAACCGCACCAGGCCACATGCCCTCAACATGGGGAGGATGTCCCCATGTTGATGGGGACAAGGGCCTCATTCCCACAACCCTTGCCCGGTGGTTGTGGGGGTCTGCGGGCGGGGGGCTTATCAGAATCTGGAAGACCCCTTTAACAAAGGGGACCCCCAGATCCTGGCCCCCCCTATGTGAATTGGTAATGGGGTACACTGTACCTCTACCATTTCACGAAGGAAGTGTAAATAGTTAAAAAAGAAAACACACAGACACCTTAGAAAAAAATCTTTTATTAATAATAAAAAAAAAATCCAGCGATGTGAATCCACTGTCTCCTATCCAGCGATGGATGATCTCTCCAGCGACGGATGATCAGCAGTCCGGTCCAGCGATGCAGAAGATCCATCCGTCCAGAGCGCAGCTCCACTCTCCGCTGGACACAGCCCAGCGGAATGACGCGCTGGAGCTGTGACATTTCTTATATAGGGGAAGCGGCAACCCGTCACGTGACCCCGCCCCCTCTGACGCACCCTCGTACATCACTGGGAAAGACCCTGAAAGACCGGGCTTTCCCAGTGACATACGAGGGTGCATCAGAGGGGGAGGGGTCACGTGACGGGTGGCCGCTTCCCCTATATAATCATTCCGCTGGGCTGTGTCCAGCGGAGAGTGGAGCTTCCCTGCTGCGCTCTAGATGGATGGATCTTCTGCATCGCTGGACTGGACTGCTGATCATCCGTCGCTGGAGAGATCATCCATCGCTGGATAGGAGACAGTGGATTCACATCGCTGGATTTTTTTTATTTATTTATTAATAAAGGATTTTTTTCTACGGTGTTTGTGTGTTTTCTTTTAACTATTTACACTTCCTTCGTGAAATGGTAGAGGTACAGTGTACCCCATTACCAATTCACATAGGGGGGGGGGGCAGGATCTGGGGGTCCCCTTTGTTAAAGGGGTCTTCCAGATTCTGATAAGCCCCCCGCCCGAAGACCCCCACAACCACCGGGCAAGGGTTGTGGGGATGAGGCCCTTGTCCCCATCAACATGGGGACATCCTCCCCATGTTGAGGGCATGTGGCCTGGTGCGGTTCAGGAGAGGGGGGGGCGCACTCTGTCCCCCTCCTGTTTTATGCGGCCGGCCAGGTTAACGTGCTCGGATAAGGGTCTGGTGTGGATTTTTAGGGGGACTCCACGCCATTTTTTTTCAATTTGGGGTGGAGTTCCCCTTAAAATCCACACCAGACCTGAAGGGCCTGGTATGGATATTTGCGGGGAACCCTACGTCATTTTTTTTTTACGGCGGGGTTCCCCTTAATATCCATTCCAGACCTGAAGGGCCTGGTAATTTAATTTGGGGGAACCCCCACACATTTTTTTTTCTTTATGAATGAATCATCTCTGTAATTGCCAGAGCCGACAATTCATTAGAGCCGCAAAGCCGGTTTTAAATGCCTTTTTTTCTTTTCAGAAATGACACTTTGTGCAGGGACAGTTCTAAGTACGGGAAACATGCGCTTTTTCACATGCTGACCTTACACCCCCCCTAGGTACGAAATTTAAAGTAATATTACAATTTTATTGTTTCACTTTTAGCATTATTAAATTCACTGCTCCTGAAAAAACGTCAGTTTTTAAAACTTTTTTTTTGTATTGATACTTGTTAGGACACTTTTTAGGACAATAACTTACATATTAGCCTTTAAAATTAACACTTTAGATTTCAAATGTTCGAGTCCCATAGACTTTAACAGGGTTCTAAAGTTCACACGAACATTTGGTGTGTTCGCAAGTTCTGATGCGAACCGAACAGGGGGGTGTTCGGCTCATCCTTACTCCTTAACATAAAAAGTCCCAATACTTTTCTAAATATTGAGTATGGTAGGGTTGGCACCTTGTGTGGGCCTCATGAAAGAGCTAACCTATAGATAACTTCTCTACCTCCTGGTCTGAAGAATCACAGGAACCCAAATTTAGAAATCTTGGTCTACTTTTGGCTTTGTATCTAAAAATATGCTTGTGCATGATCTGTAATGTGTTGTGTTCTAAAAATAGAAACATTTGTGATTGGCCTAGTGAAGTGTGTGTCCGCCCAAAAAAAAAAAAGAAAAGTTTACTGTCATATAGTAAAAAACTAACCACATGATGATGCTAAAATCATTTTGTTTGTGTTTATTTACAGATACTTGGCAACAGAACAAAGTCTTGCGTCACTTTGTCACATTTTCTTCATGAGTGTTTCAACTGTTCGAAAATTACAAAGAAAATCTTTGCTGTAAATTTGGGAGGGGCTGAGGGAAGTTGTCATGCCAGCGCCATAGGAAAAAGTATAGGACAAAATCTTTCAGAAATGTTGAGAAAAGAGAAAGTTCCCAAACTGTATCGGGCAGACTCATTGGATCTTTTTTCTGCAGTTGCTCGTCTGTGTTTCTATCATGTTGCTTCAGAGAGCAGAGCTGCAACCTAGCAGTATCAATGACCACCAGATACTAACAAAAAACTACAGGTGGCCTCAAATAAAGTATATCGAAACCCATAAACAAAAATGTAATATGTTGCAACTTACTAATCCTTAAAGAGACAGTAAAGTCCACTTTTTCATTTGTACCTACAGGTAAGTCTATAATGAGGCTTGCCTGTAGGTACAGTGAATATCTCCTATACATGTACCACTTAGGGGATATTATATTAGTAGCAGTCAGTGACATTACCATCACATGTGCACTGTGCTCTGAATGGATGGCACACTCAAGTGTTTAATCTATTCAGAGCACTCTGCTCCAATCATAATATGAGCATGCATGAGCACAACGTCATCGCAGCCTGGCCATTCAAATAAAAGGAAGACTGGATGAAGATGAAAGCCCTATCAGCAATCACCCTATCCGTGCCACTGGAGGGATATGCATTACAGGTAAGTCTGTCATAATGTGTAGTATGCGGTACAGGGGGGCCTTTTTAATTCTACTTGTAACACACTTCCTGGCCTAGGGTGACAATGCCTGCTCAGCCTTCTGTATCAGAATATAAGAAACAAGATAAGATTACAGAACCCCACCCCTCTGCCATTTCTCATATCATAGAAGTGATGGGTTCTGTAGTCCTCAGAGCTAACTAATAACAATGTAACTGAATCTGTGTAGGAAATGATTAGATCTAAAGATTTCTGGCAAGATCGACAGGACTTTATTTATTTTTTACTTATTAAATATAATGCATTCAATGGTATATGTAACAGAACAAAAGAGAATAAATAATAAAAAAAGCTCATTGTTATGCCTGGTACACATGGGCTAAATATTGACCGGTATTGACCAGTTTAACAGGAACTGGCTGACATTCAGCCTGTGTGTAAAGCAGCCTGCCCAGTTTCTATCATCCAGGCATGCTGGAAAAACAGCAGCTGATCGTCATCCAATCAGCACTTGCACTTGTCAGTCAGCCACTGTGTATAGAGTGAAGCAGTGGCCAGTCTTGTATATTGTATTAGCCATTTTGTAGCTACCCTTGGCCAAATTAAGTTCTTAAAAATGCAAGCTTTGGAAATAGCTTTAAACCCTTTATAAGGGTCTTTACATTTCAGAAACTTCTACAAAGAACAGTAACCACTAGAAGTAGCAAACACATTACCATGCTGTACTTCACAGATCCTATCCAGAGAGCTGAGTAGTGGGATTAACCCTGCATGGTCACCCACAACAAGATGGCAGCAGCAAGCTACAGAGGATGGCTAAAGACCAGTCAACCTTGGACAAGTAGAGAACATAGTAATAACCAGGCCTCTGTCACAGGATCCTACAACAAGTTTAATGCCGTGGTGCTACTGAATGCTTAAATACATAGACAAAATGCATTAAGATTCACATGGCTGCTGAGGTGCAATGGGTCCAGGTACAAATCAAATGTAACATAAATGGATAGAAATCCTCACCCTTGCCCCCTCACCCCATTTAAATAAACACATATACAACTATTAGGTTGGAAAGGGCAATGCCATAGCTTTATTTAAATTCCAACACTTAACATGTTAACACTTTAAACCGGTTGTACTGTGAGTACACAATTCCAAAAGGGGGCCTGTCCTTTCCATAAGTGCTGGACAGACAGCCTACAGCCTACTTCCAATTTCCATCAAGGGCATAGCCCATTACAGCAACTTTTATGTCAGGAAACCGCAGCAAGCTGTGACATACCATAAGAATTCAGGGGGAGGGAGGGTGGTCAGCTCTTCTAGCCATGTTCCTTAAAAAAAACAGAATTCCCTGGGGCAATACTTTTCTGAGCTCAGGGCCAGCCCTTCCCCCATCAGACAACCAATCCTTGTTGACCACCGAACTACCTTATCCGGCACCTGGCCATGCCCCCATCAGTCAAGGCTCTCTTTCCCTATAGGGGTTCAAGAGGCCTTCATTCCTAAAATGTATAGAAAATATTTTTCTTGTCCTGGAGTTTGACAACACCCTACGTGTATAGTATTGAATGGATTGATGGGAAATGACAGGCATCACATCCCTTAACAGGTTGAGATTAAAACATTCAATTATCAGTGAGACTTGAACTGATGACTGAATGTGTTGATCCCAACTATCTACATGTCTCAGGATAAAGCATTAAATATTACTGATGTGTGAATCTTTGACTGGAAGATAGAGCTTTCCGCTCTTACCAATAGATACAGATGTTTGAAAAAACATGAATCAAGGGAAAATGACTTCTACCAATAGAATTATGTGACTGTTAGGCCCCGTACACACGACCGAACATGTTTGCTGAAACTGGTCCGCGGACCAGTTTCAGCAGACATGTTCGGTCGTCTGTACAGCCGAGCGGACAGGATTCCAGCGTACATTTGCCCGCCAGACCGTTTTCGAGCAGGCAAATATTTCTAAACTTGCTTAGAAACATGAGTGATGGGTTGGAATCCTGTCCGTCGGACATGTTTGGTCGTCTGTACAGACTTACCGTACATGTCCCAGTGGCCGCCATCCCTCGCATGCGTCGAATGACTTTGACGCATGCGTGGAAGCATTGAACTGCCAGGGCCGCGCACGTCGCCGCGTATCGTGTACGCGTACATTTCTGTATGATGGTGTGTACAGCCATCATACAAAAATCTCCGGGCGGGCATGTACGCTGAAAACGGTCCGGCGGACCATTTTCATTGTACATGTTTGCCCGTCTGTACGAGGCCTTAGAGGTGTATGCAGCTCACTACCTTTCAACTACATTTCAAGCTTTAAAGAACACTGAAGCCTCATACACACGACCGGTTTTCCTGGCAAGAAAATTACTGGGAGAGCTTTTTGCCTTGAAAACCGGGCGTGTTTATGCTCCCTTGCCAGGAAAACTGCGGGGGATCCCTGCGGGAAAAATAGAGAACCTGCTTTCTATTTTCCCGCCAGATTCCCCACCAGATTTACTACACTTGCCAATGGAAAACACTGTGAGGCAGTGCCGAGGGAGCATAAGCCCTGTATACATGGCTGGGATTCCCGGCCAAAGCTCTCCCCACAGTTTTCCCATCGGTATTCCCAGCGGGCTTTATACCGCTGGGAATCCCGGCCGTGTGTACAGGGCTTCACAGCTGTAACTCCAAGGTATGACTCAAAAATGCAATTTGTTGTAAGGGTCTCTTTTTTTGATGCAATCGATCCACTCTTTGAAAAGTATTTCTCTTCATTTAGTTCTCAATGGACATGATCTCTCAATGGGCACCATCAAATGCTGAAGTTCTTGCCTCAAGACAAAATCATTTTAATCTATACAAACCTGTATATATTTATACATCAGTCTCTCATAGCCTTTACGAAATGAGTATCCACACCCGAGAATTAATGGAGGCAAGGATAGGCAGACCTACTAACCTTAAGAGAGTCAATTGTGTCTGCAGTTTGATTTGAGAACCTGTCAGATAAGGTCAAATTCCTGCAACAGCGACACAAGTATTCAACAGTAACAGAGACCCATTCCAGAGACTGCATGCTTGTTAATGCCATAACCAGAAAATGAGATGGCATTGAAAAAACTGGGACAATATGTGAGAACATAACTCTGACTGGCAAGGAATATAACATTTATTCATCTCATGCTTGCACTACTCCAACCTCCTTTCCCTCCAACATTATGTCATGGACATTTTCTATACATCGTCTATATATTGTTTTGAATTACTGCAATATATTTACTGTACTGATTTAAATTAATGTGTTGGAAAAATAAATAGAAAATTAGTTCTGTTCTCATTTTTGTCTTTTGCACTGAGCAGTTTCCAATCTGGAGTTAGAGGTTTATACACTTCCAACCAGGCCTGCTGTTTATTCACTTGACCTGAATACATAGGTACTTGTGTGCCCAAGAGCTCAGACTTCTGCTGCACTTTGACAATAAGATCCCCATTCAAGACATCTTTAGCCATTCCTGACATTATGAACAATTTTATAAACCACCACGCCTGTTCTGCTATCCCACCGCACCTGATCGTCAATCAGCCCAAAGAATATGTTCCACCAGCATTTGTTTAACCAACACATGTTCCACAAACAGGACAGCACCAGAAGACTCCAAGAATACCTGCTCCAGTCACAGAACAGGGAGATAAGAGATGAACTTCCTGGGTCAAGATGACAGCCAAAAAAAGAGAGAGTTTGGTCAGGTGGACTTTAAATGAGGCCAATAATTATGTAAAGTAAGCATCTGGGATATAAAACACAGTATTGCTTATATGGGTTCCGACAAAAAAAAGGGGGGGGGGTTTGTTAGGGACTTCGAATGAGAGATGTATACCAAAAAGCAGTCTTAGCAAAGAGCATTTTAATATGCCTTGTGAGATCATGTACAGCATACTGAATGACAGAAAAATGCATACACAAAATCGCATAAACGCAGAGCATGCTAAAAACCCCATATACATATTGACGCCATGGTGCTTGGCATATCATGGAGTAAAGATACGTCCTGCACAACATAAACCACTGAAGGGGCTAGATGGTATTGAAAAATCTTGGAGTAAAACAATATAAAAGACATAAAATCATCTGTATGGACATCATTCATCTATGTAAGACCGACGCGTTTCGTTGGGGTATACCAACTCTTCAGGGGCGAATGAAAAGGTGATCTATAAATAGACATAACCATATGGTATAATATTGTAACTGAATAATAGGAATAAATAATGGGTGTAAGGGACAAGATGGACATCCTTATAGATACTCATAGATGTGAACAGAGGATCAGAGCTGTTTGGAGATGTCTGGCATGGGAGCTGAGGTAGAGACACATGGACAAGCAGAGAGCACTGTGAATTCCACAAGGCGAATGTGGTAACACCTTAATATGCAAGAATTCACTCACTGGTACATACAATATACCCATTGATTAATAGCCACAGATATATTTAACTTATGATCCCTAGCCTCCTCAATAGAAAATTAAAACAATAATCTCTGGTCCAACCAACAACATCCCCCACCCAGTTTGGCTGTCCTTCACCCAGTTTTAAGCCACCTACACAGTTGTTTATGTTTCAGGTAATGACTGTGTTTCAGGGCCAGTTCCCACCACTAAATCGCACTCCAGTGTTCTGGATGCATTTCTGCATGTGTGTTTTTAACTCGTTTTTGACACGTTCCGGTGCATTTTTGATGCATTTCCGGATGCATTCCAGGTGCTTTTTTTATTTTTCCCTGTTTTTTTTATATACTAGGACCCAGTGCATTTTTGATGTTTTTTTATGTGTTCCAGTGCATATTTTATACGTTTTACTGCATTTCAGTACAATCCAATGCAGGAAAAATGCAGCATATTCTACTTTGTTTCTGGAACTGACTATGCCATTGGAAACCATATAACCTACTTTCCATGCGTTTTTGATGCAGAACAAAAATGCACTGGGCTGCATGTGGTGTGAACTGGCCCTCAATCTACATATGGAATTGACGCCTGCCTTCTATAATTGGCATTTTGTGAATAGATAAAAATAAACAATTAAAAAAAATGTATTTTTTAAAGCATTCTTAATTTACAGCATTTTTTTATGCCTGCCTAAAGCTTTTGCACAGTACTGTGTGTGTGTGTGTGTATATATATATATATATATATATATATATATATACAGTGGGGATCGAAAGTTTGGGCACCCCAGGAAAAAATTTGTATTGATGTGCATAACGAAGCCAAGGAAAGATGGAAAAATCTCCAAAAGGCATCAAATTACAGATTAGACATTCATATGCCGCGTACACACGGTCGTTTTTTGTGATGAAAAAAACTACATTTTTAAAAACGTCATTTAAAATGACCGTGTGTGGGGAAAACGTTGTTTTATGTCTTCTGAAAAACGACAAAAAAAAAATTTGAACATGCTTCAATTTTTTATGTCGTTTTTCAAAACGTAGTTTTTTGTGTCATAAAAAATGATTGTGTGTAGGCTAAAACGACATTTAAAACAACATTTTTAAACCCGCGCATGCTCAGAAGCAAGTTATGACGCGAGCTTGAATGGAGTGCCGCCGTACGTGCTGAACGTAACCACGCTTTGCTAGAGCATTTTGAAAAAAACAATGGTGTGTAGGCAACGTTGTTTTTTAAAATGAAGTTTGAAAAACGTTGTTTTTTTTCATGAGAAAAAACAACGTTTTTTTACAAAAACAAAAAACGACTGTGTGTATGCGGCATTATAATATGTCAAAAAAAGTTAGATTTTATTTCCATCATTTACACTTTCAAAATTACAGAAAACCAAAAAATGGCGTCTGCAAAAGTTTGGGCACCCTGCAGAGTTAATATCTTGTACTGCCCCCTTTGGCAAGTATCACAGCTTGTAAACGCTTTTTGTAGCCAGCCAAGAGTCTTTCAATTCTTGTTTGAGGTATCTTTGCCAATTCTTCCTTACAAAAGTCTTTCAGTTCTTTGAGATGTCTGGGCTATCTGTCACGCAATGCTCTTTTAAGGTCTATCCATAGATTTTCAATTATGTTGAAGACCATGGCAAAACCTTCAGTTTATTCCTATTGATGTAATCCCCGGTGGATTTTGAGGTGTGTTTAGGATCATTATCCATTTGTAGAAGCCATCCTCTCTTAAACTTCAACTTTTTCACAGATGGCATCAAGTTACCATCCAAAATTTGCTGAAATTTTATTGAATCCATTTTTCCTTCTACTCGTGAAATGTTCCCTGTGCCACTGGCTGCAATACAACCCCAAAGCATGATTGATCCACCCCCATGCTTAACAGTTGGACAGAGGTTCTTTTCATCAAATTCTGTGCCCTTTCTTCTCCAAACGTACTTTTGCTCATTCCGGCCAAAAAGTTATATTTTAACCTCATCGGTCCACAGAACTTGTTTCCAAAATGCATCAGGCTTGTCTATATGTTCATTTGCAAAGTTCAAACGCTGATTTTTGTGGTGAGGACGTAGAAGAGGTTTTCTTCTGATGACTCTTCCATATAGACCATATTTCTACAAGTATCTCTTTATAGTGAAATAGTGTACCACAACTCCAGTGTCTGCCAGATCTTTCTGGAGGGATCGTGCAGTCAAACGTTGGTTTTGAATTGCTTTTCTCACAATCCTGCGAGCTGTTCTGTCTGATATTTTTCTTGGTCTTCCAGATCTTGCTTTAACTTCCACTGTTCCTGATGACTGCCATTTCTTAATTACATTCCGAACAGAGGATATTGACATCTGAAAAAGCTTTGCTATCTTCTTATAGCCTTCTCCAGCTTTGTGAGCGTCAACTATTTTCTTTTTTAGTTTTCTAGACAACCGCTTAGAAGAACCCATATATATATATATATATATATATATACCACTTTTTTTCTCCAGCCTAGTAGAATTGTCTGCGGTCCCTGGGACTATATCTCTCTCATCTGATTTATCACTTGCCATTTATCTCCAATTGAGCAGTATTACTATACCACTATATAGTGGATCCTTCTCATGTCCCCATTTTTGAGCTTTTCTTTTTTGCAACTTTTCCCACTTAGACGGTGGTACTTTCACCTGTAGTTACAGGGAACCACCGCATGGTGTGGAAATCTTTAGGATTATTGATAGCAGTGGGGGTTTTATATGTGCTTGGGGTGGGGGGTCTATTTGTGTTGTGTGGAGGGTGAATGGGTGAGTTATGGACTTAGATCTCCTTATTGGATGATCAAGCTCCAGTTTTCAATTTGTCACTGATTTTTGCCGTCTCTTTTTTGTGAGTGTATTCTCAGGTCACTTCTAGGGTACTATACCATTATTGGTTACCTGTGTGTTTTTAATGCCTTTTATGCTCTATTTTCTGATATTTAATAAAACGTAGTAATAACTCTTAAGGGTGTGCAGCAGTCATTTTTGTTTTTTTGTTTTTTTCTCTCTTGGTACATTATATTTTTGATTGCACCCCCCGACAATATCGGTGAGTACTACATATTTGATAAATAGGTGGGATTCCCATATCCTTCTCTCCTTTGTTCTTAGAAGAACCCATGGTGCTGATTGTTGGGGCAAGGTCAGATGAGTCTGGGCATTTAAAACCTTTGAGATTGACATCACCTGGTCTTCCCAGACGATGATTGAGAACAATTCATGACACTGGCAGGTCTCAGCATAAAAATAAGGTGCTTTGGGGCAGAGGGGCGGAGCCCCCTACCCCCAAGCACCCACCCCCCCCCATGTTGGGGGCATGTGGCCTGGCATGTTTCAGGAGGGGAGCTCTCGCTTGTCCCCTCCTTTCCTGACCTGCCGGGCTGCATGCTCGGATAAGGGTCTGTTATGGATTTTTTTTTGGGGGGGCTCACAAGATTTTTTTTTAAGATTTTGGTGCCTGGTATGAACTGTTTTTTTTAACATTTTTGTTTTCTTTATATTCACCTGACTTATCGGTTGTTAAAGCGGAGTTCCACCCAAAAATGGAACTTCCGCTTTTTGGAACCCTCTCCCCTCTGGTGTCACATTTGACACCTTTCAGGGAGAGGGGGAAGCAGATACCTGTGTAATACAGGTATTTTTCTCCCACTTCTGGGCATAGATACCTGAGCCACCCACGGGAATCTACACCCCTCCCCCCCCACGGTTGTCTTCTGGGAAACACACAAGTCCCAGAAGACAGCAGAGGGATCGATTGGCTTTGGGTGCTGACATTGCGGGTGCCCTGGACAGGTAAGTGTCCTTATTTTAAAAGTCAGCAGCTGCAGTATTTGTAGCTAGACATGTGCAATTTTTTTAGTTACGAATAAGTTTTTCGTCACTTTTCTTTATTATAGTTGATTCGTTAACATAAATGAATGGTTTAGCGCAATTAATAACGAATAACGATATTTTCAAAATAACGAATATGGAAAACAACGAAGATACGAAAGAAGAAAGAAACGAAAACATAGAGACAACGAAAATACCGAACCCAAAAAAAATTACGAAAAACAAAATTAACGAAAACGTACTAATATTCGAAGACCGAAAAGAAAACAACCGAAATGCCGAACAAAGAATAAAAAATGAAAATCAAAACTAACGAAAAATAAATTACGAATCTTCGGAAAACGGAAATGAAAACAACGAAAATACGAAATAATGTAAATTAGCTTTCGTTAGTACTGAAATATTTCTGGACATTGACCAATAGCCACTGAGCGCTGTCCCTTTCCTCTGAAGAGGTTTGTTCCTTCCCCCAATGAGCTTCTTTCTCATTACCCCCTGGCTCCTTGTGTCTTTTTCTGTGTTAGACTGCAGTGCATCTAATTTCTAGATTTGTATTTGTAATATCTGACATATTTTAGTTTTCTCCTACGTCAGACTTCATTCTAGACAGGGTGTGTGTGCTAACTAAGACAGTCAAGTCAATTGCAGTAAAGTACAAATTACAAAATTACGACGAGTAGTGTGTCGAATAAACGTAAAATGTATTCTAACAGAATTACGAATGCAATAAAATCTACAAAAGTATGTTTTTACAATCAAAGGAAATTAGACATGAAAATACGAATGATCATAAAGCAATGAAGATATATTTCTTACGAAAGTACGAACGCGGCATGATGGAAAATATAATGTAAATACGAATAGCAAAACAACGAAAATTAAACCAACGTAAAAACGAAGGAATGAATAAAATCATTTTAAAAATACGAACGCGGCAGAATACAAAATATAACGAAAATACTAATCTCGATTCAACGAAAAATAAACTAACAGAAAAAAACGGAAACGGAAAAAAAAGTGTTACGAAAATACTAAAGAGTACGAATACGATAACTAACGTCTTACGAAATTACGACTCGTTACGAATCACGATAAACGAACAGAAACAAAACAGAAATAAGTGAAAATTGTTGCTGTGCACATGTCTATTTGTAGCTGCTGACTTAAAAAAAAAAAAAAATTGGCGGACCTCCGCTTTAAGAATGTGGAGGTCCGACTCTATCCGAAACCAAATTTTAAGAAATTAAGCAAAATTTTCCATTCTGCACATGTCTAAAGCCTATAGCTCTTATAGAGAGTGAAGTTTTGACACTGTCTCTTTGTCTGGTTGATTTACTAAAACTGGAAAGTGCAAAATTGGCGCAGCTCTGCATAGAAAGCAATCAGCTTCCATTTTTTTTTTGTCAAAGCTTAAAGGGGTTGTAAAGGTAAAAAAATAAATAAATAATAATTCCCTAAATAGCTTCCTTTACCTTAGTACAGTCCTCCTTCATTTACCGTATTTATCGGCGTATACCGCACACTTTTTTGCCCTGAAAATCAGGGCAAAATCGTGGGTGCGCGGTATACGCTGATACCCGCTTTCCCGTGCCGAGTTTTGAAAACTGCGCCGACATATACCGAGCGCAGTACACTCGGGTATAGTCGGCCAGTCTCGGCTACTTCCGCGCTCACGTCCTGGACGTACAGGACGTGAGCGCGAGTGTTGCCGAGCCTGCCCGACAATACACGAGTGTACTGCGCTCTGTATATGTCGGTGCAGTATTCAAACTCGGCGCGGGAAACGAGCGGGGAGGACGCGAGGACGCCGCAGAAGGACGCCGGACCCGACGAAGAGGACACCCGAAGCCGCAGAAGGACACCGTACCCGACGAAGAGGACACCCGAAGCCGCAGACGGACGCGGGACCCGACGAGACCGACGATGGACGCCGCGCAAGACACCAAAACTGTAAGTACAAAAAAAACTTTTTTTACACAGGATTCGGGGCCACTTTAGGGGTGCGCGGTTTACGCGGGAGCGCATTATACCGCGATAAATACGGTACCTCATCCTTCCATTTGAGGTAAAGGAAGCTATTTTGGGATTTTTTTTACCTTTACAACCCCTTTAATTGAACAAACTGAAGTTACAAGCTGATTGGCTACCATGCACAACTGAACCAGCTTTTGCACTCTCCAGTTTTAGTAAATCAACCCTCCATGTTCTCCAGAAAAGTTTTACAGTAGTGACAGGATCACTTTAACATTATTCTCCAGCTTGCCACCCAGCCTACACATCCCTCTCCCCTCACTCACCCCTAACTAATTGCTAGAAAATGGGGAAAAAACAACCTTAATGCCCTTTTTTCCTCAAATCTGTGATTGTGTGATATCCTAGTCCTGAGTGCTCTTAGTATCCAAAAAAACAATCAGCAGCAGTGATAGCATCTGGCATTGAAACATTTGCATCACTGGATTACCAATTCCTTTCACCCAGACTCAGCATCATTAAGGCCCCATTCACACCTGAGCATAGCGTTTTCAGGCAGAAAGTCTCGCAATTTTACCGAGATTTTAGCGGCGTTTTTAACCGCGTTTTTGCCGCGACTTTGACGCGTTTGTGCCGCGATTTTGTACAGGTCAAAAAGTCACCAATGTAAAAAGCAGAAAACCGCCCAAGGTCCCAGATCTTGTTTGAGCTTCAGACATTTTGGAGCTTCTGGCTTCAGGCGTTTTGGAGTGGAGATGTGAACCGTCTCCATAGAGAATAATTGATTTTTTTCCCCTCCAGCGTTTTGTAGCTTCAGGCTTCAAGCTACAAAGTGCTCAGGTGCGAATGGGGTCTAAGGGACTAGGATTAGGCTGGGTTCACACTGCCGCGACTTGGGTTCCAACTTGTGAAACCCAAAGTCACATGACATGTGAAATCCCATGTTAGTCAATAAAAGCTGTCTAAATTAGCACTACTGAAGTAGCTCTGACTTTAGAAAAGGTTCCTGTACTACTTCATTGCGACTTCTATTCCGATCTATTCTCTTCTATTTTACACTTCTACCAAAGTAGTACTCAAGTCGCCAGGAAGTCGCCTGGCAAAGATGCACCACAGGTCATGCGACTTTAAGGTCACGCCAGTGTGAACCAAGCCTTAGGCAGATTTAGGTGGGTAAACATTACTTTACAAGACATATAAACAAAAAAAAGCCCAAGTTTTGCTTTGTGATGGACTATAGGGGAAGGTGACAGTAAAATTAATTGTTTACTGAAACAACCAAATTTATTGTTTCGTTATTTAAAGCGAAGTCCCCCCCCCCCTCCGGTGCCACAATTGGCACCTTTTGGGGCCAGGGGGGACGGGATACCTTTGACAGGTATCCTTTCCCACTTCCGGGAGTCTGGGCCGTGGCATGTGACGACACTGCGGGGCTCCTTCCTCCTCCCTCGGCTGCCGGCCCAATAGGAGAGAGGAGCGGGGCCTCACCCATGCTCAAAAGGCTACACTGCCAGGTTCTCATACCCGCAATGGTGGTGGCAGCACCCGACAGCTGATGGAAACATCAGTTGCGATGCCGACATCGAGGGACTCCAGGACAGGTAAGAGTCCATTTATTAAAAGCTAGAAGCTGCAGTATGTGTAGCTGCTCGCTTTTAATTATTTATTTTTTTTGGTCGAAACACTGCTTTAATTCTGAGAATTGTACTCACATAGGACATTACTAAAGCTTTGGACAATTCACATAACAAATGATAAAAAAGCAATGTCTTTATTATGAATATAACTATTCTGTCAAGGACTTAAATGGTGATACATGTCTTTTTTATAGTACCATATCTTTATTTTAGTTTTGCCTCATCATAAATATGGACAGGTTTAGTTTCTGAAATGCTAGAAGAAATATTTCAGCATTAGCAGAATATAGTAATAATAATAAAATAAATGCATACTTTCCACTCTCCACTCTCTGCAAACCATATCAAAAAACATACATAGAGATATATAAGGAAAGAATATTTTTTTTAAATTGCCAGATGTGCAATATAAATATAAATTATAGAATCTATCTTCTCTTGCACTTATTGAGAGTGTATATTTTAAACTTGTCACCTGCTTTCCTAATGCCCCTTGTCACATGAAGGGTTGCCTGAAGCACTGATGGCAGATATTCTGACAGTCAGATAACACAGTTCTCAAAGCATTTACTGCAACTCTAAGGCATCCCTGCTCATAAATATTTTAGCTGATAATGTTTTTTTCATTTTTTGAGTGTTAAAAAATGTATGAAATGTGTTATTCTATCTGATTTTCAGATTTACTAAAGTTTAATTGTCTGTATAAGCAGACAGGGCATTTTGACATAAAGTTCAACACACCTAGACACAATCAGCTTTCTGATGCTTACAAATACTGGATGTTTTATTAATTTTTTGCCTTACTTTTTTTGTTTTTTAGAAAACAATTTCTAAATACTTACTTATATATATATATAATACTATATATAAACGATATTTCCAAAAGTACTAGGATCCCTTCCTTTACACACGCACAAACTTCAATGACATTCCAGTCTTAGTCCATAGGGTTCAATATTAAGTTGGCCCACCCTTTAGCTTCAAGTTTTCTGGGAAGGCTGTCCACAAGATTTAAAGCGGGAGTTCACCCGAATTTTTTTTTTTTTAACATTAGATTGAGGCTAATTTTACTAAGCAGAATCAGGTGTTTTTTTTAAATGAATGCAGTACTTACCGTTTTAGAGATCGATGTTCTCCCGCCGCTTCCGGGTATGATCTTCGGGACTGAGCGTTCCTATTTGATTGACAGCCTTCCGACGGTCGCATACAGCGCGTCACCAGTTGCCGAAAGAAGCCAAACGTCGGTGCGGCTCTATACGGCGCCTGCGCACCGACATTCGGCTACTTTCGGGAACTGGTGACGCGCTGTATGCGACCGTCGGAAGGCTGTCAATCAAATAGGAATGCCCAGTCCCGCAGCCCATACCCAGAAGCGGTGGGAGAACATCGATCTCTAAAACGGTAAGTACTGCATCCATTTAAAAAAAACCACCCGATTCTGCTTAGTAAAATTAGCCTCAATCTAATGTTAAAAATAGATTTTCCTGGCCAGTCCTCCCGTCAGCACATCATGGGTTAATCCCCTCCTCCGGTCCACCAGTACCACCTTCTTCTAGCTAATAAGTAGGGGGCCCTTCTTCCCAGTCCTTGTTCCTTTTTTTTGGTCGGACGCCAGACCACCTAAGACTCTTCCTAAACAGATGCTAAAGACTAATTGGAAAAGAAAAAAAACCCCTGCCGAACCTTCCCCACCCAGGTTCAGCCTCTCTTGGGGTTGGAAGGTCCAGAGGTAATAAAGGTATGCCCCTTTATGATACTGGACGCCAGGTGCATGGCCGCAGGTATTTTAGCTTATATGAAGCTTACTGTTTTCAGGGCTGTGGTGTGTCTCCCTCCATATGCTGTTACACGTGCATTACCTTGGTTTCCCTGGCTCAACTGAGCTCCGTAGGAGCGCGCCGCCCCTCCTCTCCCTGCCTTCTGTCGAGCGGCGGTGACGTCAGAGGGGAGGGCGGTGCCGGGGGCGTGCCGTGGGCGTGCCCGGATCGGCTAGAACAACTCTCCTAGGCAGAAGGCTCAGTGCGTTCTGCCACTGCCTAGGGAGAGGAAGCTCTCGGTAAGCCTCCAGCAAAGGAGGAGTGAGTGAGAGAGACTGGTTTCAGCGCTGTGCTTGTCAAATGTGCTGGTCTTTTTTTTTCCTGATCTACAGGTCTTCAAAGAAACAACCTTTCCCCTTATACTGCTGCCACCCTGAAACACTTTGCTGCCTCCTTAAAGGTAAAATGAAATAGATGTATGAATAGACATAATTAAGGTGCAAAAAAAAAGAAAATATAGATAGTTTTAAAAAAAAAAGAAAAAAAAGAAATGATATACAATATTTTCTTGCGAAAAAAAAAAAGAAAAAGAAAGATATAGAGATTAGTTAATATAGACACTATAATGGTTTGCTTCGCCACCTGATGTGCGTATCCTGCTTCTTTATACAGCATGAGCTCACCACAGCCCCAGAATGCACCAAGATCACTGGACAGGTAGGAGGGGTCAACGGGGGCCATAAGGTAAAAGAGTGCAATACCAAGAGCTAAAGGTAGTGTTTCTTGGTTGTCTTTTTAGGAGCACAAGCCCTAAGATAAGACATGAACGGAGAAAAAAGTCCCGCCACCGCTCAAAATCTCCGCAAGCGTCTGGCTCTCGGGCAACGCATAAGTCCCATTCTAGTCCAGCACGCAAATCCAGTCACTCTGCGACTGTAGCAGAACCAAATGTATCAAGACCTCGCCCAGACGATGGTCTTTGTTGGGCATGTTCGGCACCATCCGAACCTGGCAAAATTCTTTGCACCGGCTGCATTACGGATGTGGCTACAGACAGAGAAGCAGAGGCGAGAAGGATTAGAGACTATATCCAAGACGCAGTGGCGGAAGGCATTCAATCAGCTTCAGCCACCAAAACCCCTGGAGCAAAACCAAAACTTAGTAGCGCCAGTCAGCCACGGCGCGACGAATCGCCAGCGCAGGAAGCGCTATCACTAGACTCATCGGACGCGGAAGAGCCTTCAGAATATTTGTTTGATTTTCAATATATTGAATCATTTGTCGCGGCCATAAAGGAGGCCATTGACTGGGATCAAGATGATCAGCCACCTGAAAAAATTAAAAGATTTTTTCCTAGCCGGAAAAGACAGGGGGTTACCTTCCCCCTCTTGCCAGAGATCCAAGAATGGTTCGAGGAGGAATGGGAGAAGCCAGAAAAGAAGGCAAACACACAAAATCGTTTTTCTAAGTTGTACCCGTTTAAAACCCCAGAAGCAAATCTTTGGGAGTCTCCATTGGGCATAGACGCGGCTTTACAGCGCCTGGCCAGACAGGTCGCTTTGCCGTTACAGGATTCTACGACCTTTAAAGACCCAATGGACAGACGAGCAGACACAGACCTAAAAAAGGTGTACTCAGCCGCAGGGGCAGCGTGCCGTTCGGCCATTGCTCTAACCTCAGTTTCCAGAGCATTAAAGGTCTGGACCGCGAGAACTCCACTGGAGAAATCCACAAAATTCCTTCTTACGGAAGGTAAAGTCTAGAGCGGCGCAGACCGCGAAGAAAACTGAAAAGTCTTTTTGACAGATTAACCGCCCATCCTCCCCAGGTGGGCGCCAGATTAATGTCCTTTTGGGAAGTATGGGCGGAAGAAGTCAAGGACCAATGGGTCCGCAAGACAGTCAAGTATGGTTACAAAATATATTTTCGGAAGAAACCACCCAATACGGTGGTCCACACAAAATGGCCAACGGATCAGAAGAAACGGAACTGCTTACAAGAATATTTAACCAGTTTACAGCAAAAAGATGCGATTTTGCCGGTACCCCTAGGCCAACAGGGGAAAGGGGTATACTCTCCAATTTTTCTAGTCCCCAAAGCATCAGGGGATCTCAGACCAGTTCTGGACCTGAGATTTCTGAACCACTTCATAGAACCCAGGACGTTCAAAATGGAGTCTGTATTTACAATCATCTCTGTGCTGCAACCAGGAGATTGGCTGATATCAGTAGATCTAACAGATGCATATCTGCACGTTCCAATCAACGAGAGCCACCAAAGATACCTAAGATTCTTGGTGGGAGAAGACCACTTCCAGTTCAGGTGTTTGCCGTTCGGCATCAACACAGCCCTTCGAGTATTTTCCAAGATCTTGCTAGCCGTTATTGCAGTCATTCGCCTGAAAGGCATAAAGATATTTCACTACCTAGACGACATCCTGGTAGTAGCACGTTCGAGCGAAGAACTGGCGTCTCAACGCGAGATGGTTCTAGAAATCCTATCAAGATTTGGCTGGATCATCAACAGGCAAAAGAGCCAGTTAATTCCCTCACAACAGATGGAATATCTAGGACTGATGTTCAATACAAACAGAGGCCTGGTCCTTCTACCCGAACGGAAAAAGGCAGAGTTGGTAGCCTGCGTCAGCAGCGTGATGAAGTCAACATCGCTAACGGCAAGAGATTGTATGACCCTACTCGGGATGTTTACTGCAGCAAGCCCAACCATTCCTTGGGCAAGATTCCACACAAGAGCCTTCCAGGCAACCTTCCTGAACCAATGGGACGGTACCTCTCTCCATCAGAGGATTCTCATACCAGGCCGGATTCGACAGAACCTAGCTTGGTGGAAGTCGTCAGAGAACCTGTCGCGGGGCATGCCCCTCAGCCCCGGGGACTGGGTTCTGATAACTTCGGATGCCAGCCTCCGGGGCTGGGGTGCTCACTGCCTCGGCAGGCAGGTGCAAGGAGTTTGGAGCAAGACGGTATCCCGACACTCCAACCTTTTGGAGCTGCAAGCAGCATACATGGCCCTGCGGGCCTTCGAGAAACTGGTACTGGGTGCTCGAGTCAAACTAATGTTAGACAACAAGACAGCAGTAGCATATGTAGCCAGACAGGGCGGAACCAAGAGCTTGCCACTTTTGCAGGTGGCAACCAAGATATTTGTTTGGGCCGAAACACACCTGGAAGCCCTAACAGCAGCTTATATCCCGGGCAGCCAGAATTCCATCGCGGATCACTTGAGTCGGGACTTCCCCGACAAGAACGAATGGGCCTTGAACGAGAAGTTCCTGGAACCAATCTTTTCCGAGTGGGGGACACCCTCAGTGGATCTGATGGCGACAGGAGTCAATGCAAAGACACCTCACTTTGTGTCCAGGTTCCGTTGCAGCAAAGCCTTGACCCATGATGCCTTCTCCATTCCATGGGATTTTCCCCTAGTCTACATCTTTCCGCCAGTGCCGCTAGTAATGAGGACTTTGCTAAAAATTGCGAGGGAGAGGGTACATGCAATAATAATTCTCCCCTTTTGGCCACAGAGGCCGTGGTTCCCTCTACTCCTTCACATGTCGTCGGCTCCCCCGATACGGCTACCACTAAAGAGGGATCTCCTATGGCAGCGCCAATGGGTACATCCCAACCCAAACAGGTTGCAACTGACGGCTTGGCTGCTGAATCAAGCAGACTTCAGGCACAAGGCATTTCAGAGGAAGTAATTTCAACTCTATTAAAGTCTAGGAAAGCCTCGACCAACGTCACCTACAACAGGATTTGGGCAAAGTTTTCAACCTTTGCGTCACAACAAAATTTTTCTCCAATAAAACCGAATGTGGCACAAGTACTGGACTTTTTACAATCTGCTCTAAACAAAGGTCTAGCCCATAGTACACTAAAAGTACAAATTTCAGCTTTGTTGGGTTTTTCAGGATACAGGTGGGCAGACAAACCACTGGTAAAACAATTCTTAAAAGCGACCATGAAAATAAATCCTCCAAGAAAGTCTCTATTTCCGGCCTGGGACTTAGGCACAGTACTAAAAGCACTGCTTCAACATCCTTTTATACCGGCAGAATCTTGCCCATTCTGGTTTCTAACACTTAAGCTGGTGTTTCTCATCGCCGTAACATCGGCAAGGAGGGTTTCCGAGATAGCGGCCCTGTCCAGTAAAGAACCATACTGCATCATTCTTCCAGACAAAGTGATTCTGAGGCCTTCACCAATAACAACACCGAAGGTAGTTTCAAAGTTTCACCTTGACTGGGAGGCGGTGTTACCTAGCTTTACATTACCGCCTAGACAAGAAGAAGAACTAGATCTCAGGCCTCTGGACATGGTCAACCTTGTTTCAATTTATCTGCACCGTTCTCAACAGATGCGCAAGACAGATTCCCTTTTCATCTTACCATCTGGGCCTAAAAAAGGACAAGCCGCTTCAACAAGAGTAATTTCAACCTGGATCACCAAAATAATAAAGCTCACGTACGAGAAGCAAGGGCTGACGCCTCCACAGGCAACTAGAGCTCATTCTACCAGAGGGGTGGCAGCCTCTTGGGCAGCATTTGCCAAAATACCAATTGAAGAAATATGCAGGACGGCCAGCTGGAGTTCCTGCAAGACCTTCGCGAGGCATTACAATCTAGACATGACGTCAGCCAAGGCGTCTAGTTTCGGAAATGCCGTAGTATCGGCACCTTTTCAGACAAGATAAAAAAAAAAATATATATATAATATAAGAAATAAATAAAAGGAAAAGAATAAATGTATTTACTTAAGCAGCATTAACAAGTTGTCGTCCGAGTCTTATATACATTTTCCCGCCCTAGGGTGCTAAATTAAATCCCATGATGTGCTGACGGGAGGACTGGCCAGGAAAACGGAAAATTGTTATCCTTACCTTCGGTAATTTTCCTTTCCTGGCCTGTCCTCACGTCAGCACAGCCTTTCCCTCCCTATAGTCTGTCATCCGCCAAATTAGTGGAACAAGGACTGGGAGGAAGGGCCCCCTACTTATTAGCTAGAAGAAGGTGGTACTGGTGGACCGGAGGAGGGGATTAACCCATGATGTGCTGACGTGAGGACAGGCCAGGAAAGGAAAATTACCGAAGGTAAGGATAACAATTTTCCGTTTTTTGGGTGAACCTCCACTTTAAGAGTGTGTCTATGGGAATGTTTGACCATTCTTCCAGATGCGCATTTGTAAGGGCCAGGCACCGATGTTGGAGAGAAGGCCTGGCTAGTAGTCTCCGCTCCAATTCATCCCAAAGGTGTTCTATCGGGTTGAGGTGAGGACTCTGTGCAGGCCAAACTCGCTCATCAATGTTTTTATGGACCTTGTTTATGCACTGGTGTGCAGTGACGTTGGAACAGGAAGGGGGAGGGGGGAAAGGGAAGGGGAAAGGCAGGAGGAAGGAAAATGAGGGAAAAAGTTTTGGGGGGGGGGGGGGTCCTGGAGAGAGGCTATGAGATCACTTTTATCGGCGGTGGGAGAGGACCCCCCTCCCGCCTTGCTCCGGTGCCCTCAATCACTTACCGGAGTCGTCGGTAGAGGCAGAGGTGGTCGGGTTCTCTTCCTGGCTTGGTATGGAGACAAGTGAGGGGAAGATGGCCCCGACCCGCCTCCATACAGTAGCATTGCAGGGCGGAAGCAACATCAAAACGTCCCTTCCGCCCATAACTCTTAAAGAGACATCAATTATTATTATTTAGTTTTTTTTAACCACTTAAGACTCGGACCAATATGCAGGTTAAGGACCTTGCCCCTTTTTGCGATTCGGCACTGCGTCACTTTAACTGACAATTGCGCGGTCGTGTGACGTGGCTACCAAACAAAATTGACGTCCTTTTTTTTACCACAAATAGAGTTTTTTTTTGGTGGTATTTGATCACCTCTGCGGTTTTTATCTTTTGCGCTATAAACAAAAATAAAGCGACAATTTTTAAAAAAATACAATATTTTTTACTTTTTGCTATAATAAATAGCCCCAAAAAAGATATAAAAAACTTATTTTTTCCTCAGTTTAGGCCGATACGTATTCTTCTACCTATTTTTGGTAAAAAAAAATCGCAATAAGCGCTTATCGATTGGTTTGCGCAAAATTTATAGCGTTTACAAAATAGGGGATTGTTTTATGATATATTTATTAATATTTTTTTTTACTGCTAATGGCGGCGATCAGCGATATTTTTCGTGACTGCGACATTATGGCGGATACATCGGAGACTTTTGACACATTTTTGGGACCATTGTCATTTTCACAGCGAAAAGTGCTTTAAAAATGCACTGATTACTGTGAAAATTACAATTGCAGTGAAGGGGTTAACCACTAGGGGGCGCTGTAGGGGTTAAGTGTGACCTCATGTATGTTTCTAACTGTAGGGGGGCGGGCTGGACGTGTGACATCAGTGATCGTTGTTCCCTATATCAGGGAACAGACGATCACTGACATTGCCACAGAGAAGAATGGGGAAGGTGTGTTTACACTCACCTCTCCCCGTTCTTCAGCTCCTGTGACCCGATCGCGGGACACCCGCGGCTGTCGGGTCCGCGGGTCCCACGGGGCGCGGTCACAGAGTTTTGGACAGGGTCGTTTGCGCGCTGCCGGCGGCGCGCTCGCCACCCACGGCTGGGCTCTTAAATAGGACATATATATATGTCCATGTGCCCAGCCCTGCCATTCTGCCGACGTATATTGTCGTGCGGCGGTCCTTAAGTTGTTAAATAACATTTTTTTTATTGCATATTAGTGTAAATATGAGATCTGAGGTCTTTTTGACCCCAGATCTCATATTTAACCACTTGCCGACCGCGCACCGTCGTTATACGTCCACAAGGTGGCTCGGCTGGGCGAGAGCACGTAATATGACGTCCTCTCTCCCAGCCGCCACTAGGGGCGCGCGCGCACCGCCGGAGGCGCGCGCGCCCCCCGCTCGCCCCCGACTCCCATGCGTGTGCCCGGCGGGCGCGATCGCCCCCGGGCACACGCGATCGCTCGGTACAGAGCGGGGACCGGGAGCTGTGTGTGTAAACACACAGCTCTCGGTCCTGTCAGCAGGGGAAATGCTGATCTTCTGTTCATACAATGTATGAACCGAGGATCAGTGTTTCCCCTAGTGAGGCCACCCCCCCCCCACAGTAAGAACACACCCAGGCATACTTAACCCCTTCCCCGCCCCCTAGTGTTAACCCCTTCACTGCCAGTGGCATTTTTATAGTAATCCAATGCATTTTTATAGCACTGATCGCTATAAAAATGCCAATGGTCCCAAAAATGTGTCAAAAGTGTCCGAAGTGTCCGCCATAATGTCGCAGTACCGAAAAAAAAATCGCTGATCGCCGCCATTACTAGTAAAAAAAATATAATAAAAATGACATAAAAATACCCCCTATTTTGTAAACGCTATAACTTTTGCGCAAACCAATCAATAAACGCTTATTGCTATTTTTTTTACGAAAAATATGTAGAAGAAAACGTATCGGCCTAAACTGAGGAAAAAAAATGTTTTTTTATATATTTTTGGGGGATATTTATTATAGCAAAATGTAAAAAATATTAATTTTTTTCAAAATTGTCGCTCTATTTTTGTTTATAGCGCAAAAACTAAAAACCGCAGAGGTGATCAAATACCACCAAAAGAAAGCTCTATTTGTGGGAAAAAAAGGACGCCAATTTTGTTTGGGACGTCGCACGACCGCGCAATTGTCTGTTAAAGCGACGCAGTCCCGAATCCCAAAAAGTACTCTGGTCTTTGGGCAGCAATATGGTCCGGGGGGTAAGTGGTTAAGAGGTCCTGTCATGCTTTTCCTTCTATTACAGGGGATGTTTATGTTCCTTATAATAACCACTTAAGGACCCCTTCACGCTGATATACGTTGGCAGAATGGCACGGCTGGGCACAAGCACGTACCTGTACATCCTCTTTAAGAGCCCAGCCGCTCGCGTCCCGGTACGAAGCTCCGTGACTGCACCCGCGGGACAGCCGATTGCCGCCGGTGTCCCGCGATCGGTCACAGGAGCTGAAGAACGGGGAGTGGTGTGTGTAAACACACCTTCCCCGTTCTTCATTGTGGCAATGTCAGTGATCATCTGTTCCCTGATACAGGGAAAGACGATCACTGACGTCACACGTCCAACCCCGCCCCCTACAGTTAGAAACACATATAAGGTCACACTTAACCCCTTTAGCGCCCCCTAGTGGTTAACTCCTAAACTGCAATTGTCATTTTCACAGTAATCAGTGCATTTTTATAGCACTTTTCACTGTGAAAATGACAATGGTCCCAAAAATGTGTCAAAATTGTCCGATGTGTCCGCCATAATGTCGCAGTCATGAAAAAAAAAATGCTGATCACCGCCATTAGTAGTAAAAAAAAATGATTAATAAAAATGCCATAAAACTATCACCTATTTTGTAAATGCTATAAATTTTGCGCAAACCAATCGATAAACGCATATTGCGATTTTTTTCTCTCCAAAAATAGGTAGCAAAATACGTATCGGCCTAAACTGAGGAAAAAAATATTGATTGTTTTTCAAAATTGTCGCTCTATTTTTGTTTATAGCGCAAAAAAAAAAAAAACGCAGAGGTGATCAAATACCACCAAAAGAAAGCTCTATTTGTGGGGAAAAAAGGACGCCAATTTTGTTTGGGAGCCATGTCGCACGACCGAGCAATTGTCAATTAAAGCGACGCAGTGGCGAATCGCAAAATGGGGCAAGGTCCTTAACCTGCATAATGGTCCGGGTCTTAAGTGGTTAAAGAACAGTGTAAAAATAAAAAATAAAAGGTAAAATAAATAAGAAACATTTTTTTGTAAACGTGCCTTGTCCCGCCAAGCTCGCGTGTAAAGGCGAAACGATACTTGAGCAGCGCCCGCATATGAAAACGGTGTTCAAACCACACATGTGAGGTATCAATAAAATCACATATATGTGCTAAACTGACTAATAAATTATATGCAAATATCTACTGTGCAAAATTAGCAATATATCGAACAAGATGTCTGTGCAAATAAGCAATAAAAAGTCCAAATCAACTCTGATAAGTTAAAGCGGGAGTTCACCCATGAACACCCATGAATTTTTTACCCTTAGATTGATGCTCATTTTGTCTAGGGGAATCGGCTAGTTGTTTTAAAATCGAAGCTGTACTTACCATTGTAGAGAGCGATCTTCTCCGCCGCTTCCGGGTATGGTCTTCGGCACTGGGCGTTCCTATTTGATTGACAGGCTTCCGACAGGCTTCCGACGGTCGCATCCATCACGTCACGAGTAGCCGAAAGAAGCCGAACGTTGGTGCGGCTCTATACTGCGCCTGCGCACCGACGTTCGGCTACTTTCGGAAAATCGTGACGCGATGGATGCGACCGTTGGAAGCCTGTCGGTAGACTGTCAATCAAAATAGGAACGCCCAGTCCCGCAGCCCATACCCGGAAGCGGCAGAGAAGATCGCTCTCTACAACGATAAGTACAGCTTCGATTTTAAAACAACTAGCCAATTCCCCTAGACAAAATGAGCAGGAATCTAAGGTTACATTTTTTTATTTCCGGGTGAACCTCCACTTTAACTGCTGAAATAACGTCCACAATATCTTATGTAAACAAATAAATAAAGTGCTAAAGTGACTGTGATGAACGTGGTGTCAAAAACAGTGTCTTCTTATAGGAAATCCTTGTGACTGCCACTCAATGCTCTCTGGACTCTTACCTCAGTAAGGAGTATATATAGCCTTGATGATTTCCTTAACTGGGGGGATAGGGGTAGATCTCCCCGGCTTTGAATCCAGTAATGGCCGGTGGTGTCGCTCCAGGTTCTGTGTTCCAAATAAAGATGATGGATTCCAAACTCCCCAGCATGATTTACTTGCAGGAGTCAGGCATATAAAGGGGATAAAGAAAAATCTCCCACAGAACAAAATGTATAATGTATAAAATAGGTCCATTTAAACGGCCAAATGGGCACTTACAAGGAAAAAGTAAAAAAACAGCAGAGAAGTACAAAATACGGTGTTGCAGTACTTACTTCACTTCTGGTTCGTTCAGTATCTGACCACGACACGTGACTTCATCAGGGACTCACTACAAATTTCTGTGCACTGTGTACACTTTAGGTCTAGCAGCAATTTACATAATTATTATTTAGATTAGATGTATTCACCTGATAGAGCGAAGGATCAATCTTCCCATTTACATGTGAGGTATCGCCACGATCAGTAGAGCGAGAGCAATAATTATAGCCCTAGAACTTCTCTGTAACTCAAAACATGCAACCTGTAGATTTCTTTAAACGTCACCTATGGAGATTTTTAAGGGAAAACTTTTGTCGCCATTCCACGAGCGGGCGCAATTTTGAAGTGTGACATGTTGTGTATCAATTTACTCGGCGTAACATTACCTTTCACAGTATTAAAAAAATTGGGCTAACTTTACTGTTGTCTTATTTTTTTTATTAAAAAAAGTGTATTTTTTCCCAAAAAAGTGTGCTTGTAAGACCACTGCGCAAATACGGTGACAGAAAGTATTGCAACGACTGCCATTTTATTCTCTAGGGTGTTAAAAAAATATATAACGTTTGGGGGTTCTAAGTTAAAAAATGTTTTTAACTTGTAAAAACCAAATCTCAGAAAGAGATCCTTAAAACGGAGTTCCACCCGTGTTTTAGTTTATTAAAAGTCAGCAGCTACAAAAAGCATAGCTTCTGACTTCTAATAAACCGACACTTACCTGCCCCACAGTCCAGCGATGCGGCACACCCGGAGGCTCGCTCCTCTCCCCTTCCTCTCCTCGGCGCCATCATCGTAACTGTGGGCACCCGGCCGTGACAGCTTACGGCTTCACAGCCGGGCGATCACTGCACATGTGCGAGTCGTGCTGCGCTCTCCTATTGGCCAGCCGATCTTCTGGGACCTGAATTTTGTCCCAGAAGATCGCTGGCAGGGAGGGGCTGCCTAGGGCGAGAGGAGGAGTCACCTAGGCGGACGAAAAAAGGAAGGAGGAAGTGGAACAGGAAGTCCCACTAAAAAGTGGGTACACACTTCCCCCTAAAAAAATTACATGCCAAATGTGGCATGTCATGGGGCGAGGAGTGCTTAAAGCAGAAGTTCCACTTTTGGGTGGAACTCCACTTTAAGTGGTTAAAGGGGGCAATACACAGTATTAGGAACTGGCGTATGTAAACTTTTGATCAGCGTCATTTGGGTAGTTTCTGTTGTAATTATGATTTAAAAAGAGTAACCACAGTTGATTGATAATGAATGACTTCAGCCAAACACTAACCATGTGTGAAATAAATGTTTTTGTGTTATCATTCATATTCTCCTTGAAAAATGGCCAAGAAATCATAAATTCTGCCAGGGTATGTAAACTTATGAGCACAACTGTAAGTGCCCAGTGGGCAAGTGGTTAAAGTTCATGTGCGTTTAACGGCAGGTGTCCCAATACTTTTGGGAATAGGAGGACATTTCATTTTATTTAATTCATTTATATGCCTTTTTGAGTATTTATACTACTGCACTAGTTCACATTGTTGCTATATTTTGGTACACCTTATACCCTCATTTATTTATATTTACTTTTGAGTTATTGCACTAAGTGGTCACTTTACCCAGTCGGTGGGTCCTGTATCAGTTCCTTGCTTATTTTAGCTACACAGCGCGTCACCATCACCTATTCACTTTTGGGAATAGAGTGTATGTGGTAGTAGCATTTATACATTGTGAATTGTAAACATTTTTTTAAATGAAGTGGTAACCAATCACTTGTCACTATTAAACAATCACAGCTTAAAGCGGAGTTCCGGCCACAATTTCACTTTTTAAATATAAATACCCCTGTAATACACAAGCTTAATGTATTCTAGTAAAGTTAGTCTGTAAACTAAGGTCCGTTTTGTTAGGTTGTTACAGCATTTAGACACTTTATAAAATAGAAATTGACTGGGGCCATCTTAAGTGTGGGCATCATGAAGCCAGACTGTATGACTTCCTGGATTTCAGCCTTGCAGATCTCGCACATGCTCAGTGCTGCACAAGCAGTGTAATAGGTTTCAGATCAGGTTTCAGCACCTGTACTGTCCAAGTCACATGATTCTTCAGACTCCTGGAAAGTTACACCCACTACATTCCCAGGAGTCTGTGCGGTGTAGGTTAGGAAGCTTAAGCACCTAGGTACAGGAAGAGGGAAGATTAACTATTCTGCCTAGCAACAACACTTTGAAGGCATCTAAAAAAAAAAAATTCTTAAAGGACTAATGACATTTTTTTTAAAACTACTGATGTAATGTTATATTTATGGGTGGAACTCCACTTTAAATATCTTTTCAATTTACACTTAAATAACGTTTTGGTCTCTAACCATAAAGGAACACTTATATAAATATAATGTTTACATACCTCCCAACTTTCTGAGATGGGAACGAGGGGTCACCAATTAGCAAATGTATGTAGGCATAGGTCACTCAACATGCCGCGGCCCCTTAAAGAAGAATTGTACAAAAAGATGATTGGTTAAAACCCACAAGTGCTTTTTTTTACCTCTATTATTCCTTTATATTGGCTTTGGGAGTTTACAAATGCAGCAATTTAGAAATTGGATGAAAGGTTTAGCACTGGAAAACACTTGTTGATAGCTAAGTAGTGCATTTTATATACAACTATATAGATCAGACCAAAATGAGGGACACATGAGGTAAAAAGAGGGACATTGTTCTGAATAAGGGACAGTTGGGAGCTTTGTATTTATTATGTTTCTTTATCTTTCTTTCACTTCAGTAAACACAATAGAACATGCAGCTAACAGCATGTCCATTATTCCACAGGAATTAGGCAAAACATGAATGGTAGAGACTGAGAGTTTCCACATTGCCTGGAAAAATCAAACTATAATTTGAATGAATCCCAACATAAACAAGGAAGGGTTTATCGTGAAAAAGAACAATGTACTCCTGTAATAAAAATGTGTGAAGAAAGAACAGGGATTCGATTTTCAGCTCTTGAGGTTGGAGATTGCTTACATTGTGGCAATTTGGATCATACTGAGGAATTACATGTGACATTTCCACATACCATACCTTGGCATTAATAAAATTATACAAAGGTCTTTGTTTTTAGGCCTTATTCACACTGGCACTGTCAAACCTGCCTTTATATACAAACGCTATTAGAGGACATTTCCAAATATACACAAATGTTTCTATGGTGCCATTTACACTGGACATTTACCTGCCTTCAAGTGCAGTCAGTTTAGCTGCATCCAGGGAAAATAAATTCTGTGCATCGAGGATCTGATTAGAAACTCTTAGGCCTCGTACACACGACCAGACATGTCCGACAAAAACGGTCCGCGGACCGTTTTTATCGGACATGTCTGCTGGGATCATTTGGTCTGATGTGTGTACACACCATCAGACCAAATTCCCCGCGGACAAAATACGCGGTGACGTGGCGGTGACGTGGCGGCGACGATGACGCGGCGACGTGGGCGAACCAGGAAGTTCAATGCTTCCACGCATGCGTCGAATCACTTTGACGCATGCGTGGGATTTCGGGCCAGCGGACATGTCCGATGAGTCGTACTAACCATCGGACATGTCCGACGGACAGGCTTCCAGCGGACAAGTTTCTTAGCATGCTAAGAAACTTTTGTCCGCTGGAAACCTGTCCGCTAGGCCGGAAAACTGTCCGGTAGGCCCTACACACGGTCGGACATGTCCGCGGAAACTGGTCCGATGGGCCAGTTTCAGCGGACATGTTCGGTCGTGTGTACAAGGCCTTATGCCGCATACAGACGATCGTTTTTTGTGATGAAAAAAAATGACGTTTTTGAAAACGTCATTTAAAATGATAGTGTGTGGGGAAAATGTCGTTTTATGTCTTCAGAAAAACGACCAAAAAAAAATTCGAACATGCTCGAATTTTTTGTGTCGTTTTTCAAAATGTCATTTTTTGTGTCAATGAAAATGATAGTGTGTGGGGAAAACGACGTTTTTAAACCCGCACATGCCCAGAAGCAAGTTTTGAGACGGGAGGTAAAACTACCATTCATAATGGAGTAAGCACATTCATCACGCTTTAACAGACAAAAAAGCACGAATCATCTTTTACTAACAAGTAACCAGCTAAAAGCAGCCTCAAGGCGAATAGAACTTCCCCTTTAGAGTGCCGTCACTTTGTTCATCATTTTTCAAAATGATGGTCTGTATGCTCCATCGTTTTTGAAAATGAAGTTTCAAAAATGTCGTTTTTTTTTCATCACTTCAAACGTCATTTTTTTTTCATCACAAAAAACGACCGTCTGTATGGGGCATTAGGCCTTGTACACACGAGGAGACATGTCCGATGAAAACGGTCCGCGGACCGTTTTCATCAGACATGTCTGCTGGGAGCTTTTGGTCTGATGTGTGTACACACCATCAGACCAAAATCCCTGCGGACAGAGAACGCGGTGACGTAGAAGACACCGACGTTCTCTAACACGGAAGTTCAATGCTTCCTCGCATGCGTCGAATCACTTTGACGCATGCGTGGGATTTCGGGCCAGCGGACATGTCCGATGAGTCGTACTAACCATCGGACATGTCCGACGGACAGGCTTCCAGCGGACAAGTTTCTTAGCATGCTAAGAAACTTTTGTCTGCTGGAAACCTGTCCGCTAGGCCGGAAAACTGTCCGGTAGGCCCTACACACGGTCGGACATGTCCGCGGAAACTGGTCCGATCGACCAGTTTCAGCGGACATGTTCGGTCGTGTGTACAAGGCCTTAGGCCTTGTACACACGAGGAGACATGTCCGATGAAAACGGTCCGCGGACCGTTTTCATCAGACATGTCTGCTGGGAGCTTTTGGTCTGATGTGTGTACACACCATCAGACCAAAATCCCTGCGGACAGAGAACGCGGTGACGTAGAAGACACCGATGTTCTCTAACACGGAAGTTCAATGCTTCCACGCATGCGTCGAATCAATTTGACGCATGCACGGGATTTCGGGCCGCTGGTTATACATCATAACCAGCGGACATGTCTGATGAGTCGTACTAACCATTGGACAGGTTTCCAGCGGAGAAGTTTCTTAGCATGCTAAGAATCTTTTGTCCGCTGGAAACCTGTCCGCTAGGCCATACACATGGTCGGACATGTTTCATCGGACATGTTCGGTCGTGTGTACGGGTCCTAAGCCCTGGTTCACATTGGTGTGATTTGGCATCTGATTTGACGTGTCAAATCGCATGCCAAATTCATTGTCAATTGCCAGCAATGGCACTGTCCTAATCGTTGCAACACCGCATTTGCATCTCCACACCAATTTCCAAAAATACTACTTTTGGAGATTTTGGGGTGCGATTCCCATTGACATCTGTGCAGAAACCTGCACAGAAGTCTCTGAAATCGCCCCGAAATAAGGATTGACATGCAGGAGTGAAATCATGCAAGTTCAGCTGAACGCGCACAATTTTATTTCCGCAGTCAGTGTGAAACTATACTAAACGTGACTAAATGCGAATAAACACAGTTAAACCTGCATTTAAATGCAGGAAAACTTATTTTGGGAAGCATAAAAAAGGTTTATATCCATATCACATCTCCTGCATTTTAGAAAAGCTAAATTCAGGGTGTCATTACTTGTTCTTGTGAAAACAATGTGAACAAAATAACCTTTTATTAAATCTATAACTACAGGCTTCTTTCACAACATTTCTATTAACCACTTGACCACTGGGCACTTAAACCCCCTTCCTAACCAGACCAATATTCAGCTTTCGGTGCCCTCACATTTTGAATGACAATTAGCCCAGGTTCACACTGGGTACGATTTGGTATGATTTGAGATGCGATTTCACATGTCAAATCGCATCTCAAATCGGCGGCATTTGCCGGCAATTGTCGGCAATGGCACCGTCCTAATCGGTGCGACGCCGCATCTGCGGCGCTGCACCGATTTCAAAAAGTAGTTCCTGTACTACTTTTTGTGATTTCGGGCCGCAATTTACATTGAACCCTGCACAGATGTCTCTTAAATCGCGGCCGAAATCGCGGCAAAATCGCAGCCGCCAAATCGCGGTAAAATCGAGATTTTTACCGCGATTTTGAATTCGCAGCAGTGTGAACCTAGCCTTACTCAGTCATGCAACCCCGTACCCATATGAAATTGTTGTCCTTTTTTTCACACAAATAAAGCTCTTTTTTGGTGGTATTTAATCACTGTTGGGTTCTTTATTTTTTGCGCTGTAAAAGAAAGAAAAACTTAAAATTCGGTAAAAAAAATTACATTTTCTTTGTTTCTGTTATAAAATTTAGCAAATTAGTAATTTGTCTTCAAAAATTTGGGCCAAAATTTATACTACTACATATCTTTGGTAAAAATAAGTACAAATTGGGGGGCGTGTCCAAGATGCCGGGTGATTTACGCTACGCCGCCGCAACTTTACAGGCAAGTTCTTTGTGAATAAAGCACTTGCCTGTAAAACTTGCGGCGGAGTAACGTAAACCAGATACGTTACACCTGCACAGGCTGTCCACGTGTCCCGGATTGCTCGGGACTGTCTCGCAATTGACATGTCTGTCCTGGGTCCCGGGCACCTCCATTCCGGGACAATACAATGTCCCGGAATGAAAAAGAGGACACAACCACTTCCTACTAACTAATAACTACAATAACAGAACTGGTTACTAGGGCCAGCTCTGCCTGGCATCTTGCAACCAGTGACAATTTACTCTCAGACAGTGAGACCGGGAGCGAGGCCTGCGCCTAGTGCAGCACTGCTGTCCCCTCCCACCTCGGCACCTCCTCCTTCTCCGGCACCCAGCAGCAAGCGGCAGGGACTGGTGTGATCTTCACTCTCCAAATAGTGATGCCACTCCTTTCCTTCTACACACGGGGCTCATGAGGGAGTGACAGCAGCAGTTACTGATCACTGTGATAGCCAATCAAAGGCTATCACAACAATCAGGTGACCGGGAACCAGGCCACAAAGAGTTACGTTGGCGTATCTATTGATACGCCGCGTAAGTTCTACGATGCGCCGTCGTATCTTTGTTTTGTATCCACAAAACAAGATACGCCAGAATGTGGGCTAGATTCTACCGACGTACGTCTTAGTACGCCGTCGGATCTTAGGTGCATATTTACCGCTAGGTGGCGCTTCCGTTGATTTCCTCGTAGAGTATGCAAATTAGCTAGATACGCCGATTCTCAAACGTACGTCTGCCCGGCGCAACTTTTAAACGTCGTTTGCGTAAGGCTTTTTTCGGCGTAACGTTACCCCTGGCTCTACGCAATGTTAAGTATGGACGTCGGGACAGCGTCAAATTTTCCGTTGTTTACGTCGTTTGCGTAAATCGTTCGCGCATAGGGCTTTGCGTGAGTTACGTTCACGTCGAAAGCATTGACATGCGCACTGGGATAGTTCCACGGACGGCGCATGCGCCGTTCGTAAAAAGCGCCAATTACATGGGGTCATACTAGATTAACATACAACACGTCCACTCCAAGCCTACTTTGAATTAGGCGGGCTTACGCCGGCAGATTTACGTAACGCCAGCCCACATATGGGAGCAAGTTCTTTGTGGATACCCTACGAGCCACTCTGATTTACGGCAGCGTAGCGCATTTGAGATGCGCTACTCCCGCCTAAATATACGCCCGTTTTTGTGGATCTGGCCCAAAGACTTTTGTGATGAACTCCTTAGCTGGATGACATTTAGTTTGTTAAAGTACTGTGTATTATAAAAAAAATATATATATATTTTTTTATTTCTTTAAATCTCTTTATTAATTTTTTTCCTTTCTCATATACAAATATACATTTCACATTTTCATTTATCTACTTATTAACTACTTGCCGACCAGCCTCCGTCATTTTACGGCGGCAGGTCAGCTCCCCTGCGCGAGAGACCGTAGCTATACGTCGGCTCCCTGCGCTCGCCCCCGACTCCTGTGCGAGTGCCCGGCGGGCACGATCGCCGCCGGGCACACGCGATCGCTTGTTATAGAGCGGGTACAGGAGCTGTGTGTGTAAACACACAGCTCCCGGTCCTGTCAAGGAGAGAAATGCTGATCTTCTGTTCATACAATGTATGAACAGAAGATCGGCCATTTCCCCTAGTGAGGCCACCCCCTCTACAGTTAGAACACACCCAGGGAACATACTTAACCCCTTCCCCGCCCCCTAGTGTTAACCCCTTCACTGCCAGTGGCATTTTTATAGTAATCCAATGCATTACTAGTAAAAAAATAATAATAAAAATGCCATAAAAATACCCCCTATTTTGTAAACGCTATAACTTTTGTGCAAACCAATCAATAAACGCTTATTGCGATTTTTTTGTTACGAAAAATATGTAGAAAAATACGTATAGGCCTAAACTGAGGAAAAAAATATATTTTTATATATTTTTGGGGGATATTTATTATAGCAAAAAGTAAAAAAATATTTTTTTTTTTCAAAATTGTCGCTCTATTTTTGATTATAGCGCAAAAACTAAAAACCGCAGAGGTGATTAAATACCACCAAAAGAAAGCTCTATTTGTGGGAAAAAAAGGACGCAAATTTTGTTTGGGAGCCACGTCGCACGACCGCGCAATTGTCAGTTAAAGCGATGCAGTGCCGAATCACAAAAAGTGCTCTGGTTTTTAAACTGCAATATGGCCCGGGGGTTAAGTGGTTAAAATCACATTAATACATACATTCCATTACATATCTCACATTTTATTCCCATTTAATCTCTTTCTTATCCCTTTCTTCCGTTGCTGTAGTTCCATCCCACTTCCGTGCCCCCCTACCCTGAAGCCGTTTTACATTCTCTGTCCAATTTGCCCATATTTTTTTATACTTTTCCCCATTTCCTCTATTGTAGTATGTCTCTTTATACAATGACAAATTATTGTTTATCAGATTTTTCCATTGCGCCACCGAGGGGGCTTCCGCTTTTTTCCAATTTAACACTATAGCCTTTCTTGCGTAAAAGAGCAGCAAACCCACCTGTATTCTTTTTTCTCTGGGGCCATAATTTCCTTTACAAGTCCTAACAAGCTGGTCCCTGCCTCTAGGTCAAGTTGGACTAACGTCACTTCCCTTAATTACTCTCAGGACCTCTCTCCAAAACCACCTTATCTTCGGGCAGGTCCAGAATATATGTATAAAGTTCCCTGGAGTGCCTGCGCATCTCCAACTTTTTTGAGGATTCGATGGAGATATTTTAAACAATTTATACGTTGTATAATAACTCATATGTGTTATTTTAAATTGGATTCATTTGTCTCGGAGTGAGACTAAAATCTGAAATGGAAATTTGCATATCTCCCCCCCAGTTTTCTGGTGACAGTTTTGGGACATCTCTCAACCAACACTCACATGATTTATTCATATCTGATGTTTATTTTTTTAATAAAGAAAACAACAACTATTTTTGTCTTTTGTTCAATATTTGTTGCAGCTCAGTGATACTGTTCTCCTGCAACCTCTTTGAAGCTACTTTTTTTTTTCACATGCATGCACTTCACAGATTACATTTTAGAGAGGGGTTTCCTGATGGAGAAAACAGTAGAACATGGTTAAGCAAAGTGTGCCTGTGCACCCACTTGTGGTCTTCATTGGGAAAGTGCAGGAAAGGTTTGCCCTATAAGAACAAGTGCCTGCACCTTCATGGCAAGTAAACATGGTCTGCATAAAATAAAGTGTAACACAAAATAGAATCTAAGGGCCAGATCCACATAGAAATAGATTGGAGCAGAGTATCAGAGATACGCCACGTAGCCGTACCTTACATGGCGTAATTTCAAATCCTTAAAGATTTCACGCCGTAAGTTACGGCGGCGTAGTGTATCTCTGGCGGCGGAATTCAAATCGGCGATTAGGGGGCGTGTTTCATTTAAATGAAGCGCGTCCCCGCGCCAAATGAACTGCGCATGCTCCGTTTCTAAATTTCTCGCCGTGCATTGCGCTAAATGACGTCGCAACGACATCCCGATTCACGGACAACTTACGCAAAAAAAATAAAATCAAATTTCGACGCGGGAACGACGGCCACACTTAACATGGCAAGTCTAACTATACGCCGCAAAATACCAGCTTTAACTATATGCCGGAAAAAGCCGACTAGAGACGCCGGAAAAAAATGCGCCGGCCGCTCGTACGTTCGTGGATCGTCGGAAATAGCTAATTTGCATACCCGATGCGGAAAACGATGTGAACGCCACCCAGCGGACGCCGAAGTATTGCATCTTAGATCCGAAGGCATACGAGGACGTACACCTGTCGGATCTAACCCAGATGCCGTCGTATCTTGGTTTGAGGATTCAAACTAAAGATACGAGGCAGGTAATTTGAAAGTACGCCGGCGTATCAGTAGATACGACGGCGTACTCTGTCTGTGGATCTGCCCCTTTATTTTCTTTGTTTATTATTCTATAACTATATTTCATGCATTATTTATTTTCTGGCAATAGACAAGTATGGATTTCAGAAATTATTGTTTGAAATTAACTAAGTAATTGAAAGTATATATATTTTTTTATTAAAACTAATGCAGGTGTTGATAAATTCAGTACTTTAATTTATGTAAGCAGATACATAATATAGCAAAAAAAAACACTGCAAAGTTATTTTGTTTTATCAACTTGCTAGTAATGGGAAAGTCTGCATTGTGAAATCAAATTAAAATTTGAGTCACCACCACAAGATTTATGTTTGGAAGATGGTTAATTAGCATAGAAGAAAAACATTGTAAAAACGACATGAAAACACATGAAAACCCATTCCATAGCAATTTTCATTTTTATTTGTTCATTTATTGCCTAACAGCAACAGCACAGTAATGGTAAATTGTTCTTTATTCTATTAATGGTAGGAATGTATGTTTGTAATGTTTTTGCTTTCATTTTTTTTTTTTAAGAAAAAAGTGTATTCATCACAACCCAAAGATAACTCTGCTGAGGCGTTAGCTTTAAAAATACTTTTACAAAAAAATGAATATATAAAATTATTAGCATTTTTTTTTCTGAATACACTGCAGTATATGGTATCTCTAAATTATTAGCATTTTTTTAACCAGAGAAATGATTTATCCAACAGTAAATAGGTTTGCAGATCAAGCACATACAAGACATTAGTTGACATAGAAACCGATAATACAGCAGTCATGGTTTTAAAACTCATACAGTCAAAAAGGAACCGAACGATGACTCAAACCCTATTGACCCACAGGACATTGTAGGAGTCTTGCCATCATCAATTCCAGTGGGTTTGGAGGAGGTGGATCTAGCCAGTTTGCCCATAGGTTTTCGAACTTACCTGGGCAACCCCTTCACTGATAAATATATAGTTCAAATCTAAAGCCCTGTACACATGATCGGTTTGTCTGATGAAAACGGACCGATGGACCGTTTTCATCAGACAAACCGATTGTGTATGGGCCCCATCGGTTTGATTTCTATCGGTGAAAAAAAATAGAACATGTTTTAATTTTTTCCTATGGATAAAAAAACGATAGAAAAATCCGATCTTCTGTATGGAACTCCATCGGTCAAAAATCCATGCATGCTCAGAATCAAGTCGACGCATGCTTGGAAGCATTGAACTTAATTTTTTCGGCTCGTCGTAGTGTTGTACATCTTGGACACGATCGGATTTTTGACTGATGGTGTGTAGGCAAGACTGATGAAAGTCAGCTTTATCGGATATCCGACGAAAAATTCCATCGGATTAGATTTCATCAGATATCCGATCGTGTGTACGAGGCTTAAGAGTATCACCTACATTTCTGATCCATTATTTCTGAGAGGGCGAATCAACAGACCTCCAGTGTTGCAATATTAATTTATTTTCAGGCCTGAAATTACACCTTAGAAATTACCTCCCTTATAAATCCATGAGACTCCACTACCTGCAGAATACCCAATACACAGCATTTAGGATCAAGTGGAATATTAGACTGAAAACATGTTATTAAGCGGTAAACTCACAGCACTATCTCTACACAAATCATCACAAAATAAATTAAATTAAGGCTGGGCACACATATATGCAGTGCCCGAAGGGCCTGGTATGGATTGGGGGGAAAACCATGCCAATTTTTTCCTTGATTTTTCATCCATATTGCCGGGAGCCGGCAATATATTACGGGAGACGGCAATATATTACAGCCGCAAGCAAGTTCAAATTACATTTTTCCTTTAGAAATTTTGCTGCGGCACTGTTCTACACAATGCACAGAAGCACCACTTCACAGGCAAACAAAGGGGAGCTCCCAGGCACGATATTTAAAATAAATCTTTAATTTTTATTGTTTCACTTTAAGCATGATTAAAATCACTGGGCCAGATTCACAAAAGAGATACGATGGCGTATCTCCTGATACGCCGTCGTATCTCTGTGATCCGCCCATCCTAACTATGCGGCTGATTCATAGAATCAGTTACGCATAGCTAGCCCTAAGATCCGACAGGTGTAATTGAATTACACTGTCGGATCTTAAGGATGCAATTCTAGGCCGGCCGCTAGGTGGCGAGGCCATTGCGGTCGGTGTAGAATATGCAAATGACTGGTTACGGCGATTCCCGAACGTCCGCGCTGCCCGTCGATCTAACTTTACGTAGTTTCCGTCGAGTTACGCCGCGTAAAATTAGGGCTGAGCCCTAGTTGTTCTAAGCCATGTTAAGTATGGCCGTCGTTCCCACGTCGAAATTTAAAAAACAACGTCGTTTGCGTAAGTCGTCCGTGAATGGCGCTGGACGCCATTTACGTTAACGTCTCAACAAATGACGTCCGTGCGACGTCATTTAGCGCAATGCACGTCGGGTAATTTACCCGACGGAGCATGCGCAGTACGTTCGGCGCGGGAACGCGCCTAATTTAAATGGTGCCCGCCCCATTTGAATTGGGCGGGCTTGCGCCGAGCGCATTTACGTTACACCGCCGCAAGTTTACGGTTAAGAGTTTTGAGAATCAGGCACTTACGCTGTAAACCTGTGGCGGTGTCACGTAAATGGGATACGTTACGCCGCCGTGGAGTAACGTAATTCTATATGAATCTGGCCCACTGCTCCTAAAAAAAACGTTTTAAAACTTTTTTTTTTTTGCATTGATACATGTCCCTTAGGGCAGTACCCGGGTCCCCATGCACTTTTTTTTTGCATTGATACATGTCCCCTGGGGCAGGACCCAGGTCCCCATGCACTTTTTATGACAATAACTTGCATATAAGCTTTTAAAATTAGCACTTTTGATTTTCATGTTTGTGTCCCTGGTGCGAACCAAACCATGGGGTGTTCGGCTCATGCCTATTCAGGTGCGATTGAGGTTCGAATTTGACACTTAAATAGCACCTGAACAAACTCACTATATTGGCCAAGCTCCCTCTATCTGTAGCAGGCAGAATCAATCTGATCAAAATTATCCTCTTGCCTAAGTGTTTATATGTGACTTCCCATATACCGACTATAGGTCACATATATGTCACCCGAGCCTAAAACCTGAGGTGTGTTAGCAAGAACAAGTAACCTTCAATATATTACATTTTTGCTTTTGGATTTAATACCGCTTTAAGAAATGACGTTCAGCAGTGGCTGGAGTATATGTAGACAGAAAGTCCTGAAAACAAAAAGGTTCCAGGAAATCCACAGGAATGAGATGCAATAAAGAATGAAAAAAGTAAAAACGGCACTTCATTTCAAAAGGGTAATTGTCATGATACACATTTACTTTAATTAGTGTAGAACGTCTGGCACAAACCAATGAGCACACTGCCAAACATTTGCAAATCCTTTCCTTGTGTGATTCAGCTCAATTGGAGTTGAATTTTGAACTTGCCATTCATCTCTAAAGGAAATCTTTAGAAAGGGTAACATTGTTTGGTTGTTTTTACCCTATTTTGTATTTATATATCTACAGAGGATCATCTGGTATTCTTAACCCTTTCATGCATAATGGTCAATACAGTGAACAGCTATTTAAAAGCCGTGTTTTGTATGTGCCTGGGTTCTGATTGTATAGTTACATATCACCCTGTATAGTGGGCGGTAGTGAATCATCCTATACTCTGCCACCCACTGGTCAGCCATTGTAAGTGCGACAATACATTCTCAAAACCAAGATGGCTGGCAAAAAGCCAGAAACGGTGAGCAGCTTAGGAATATCTTGTTAATCCTTTTATAGGAGGAAATCCTTGGAGGTAAAAAAAAATAAAAAAAAATATATGGTAACATCAAGAAACACCTAAAAAGACATACTGTAATTAAATTTTACTATTATTGATTTTATCTTGGGCAGAAATTACAATTAATTATCTGTCCGCTAAACTGCACATCATGCATCACTGTTTATATTTCAGCTTCAATTCATACTAATACTGGAACTTTTATTGAAAATAATATAGCTGTAGTAACGTTTTGGGCTATAAATCAATGTATTTATGCATCATTCTGTGCAGATAAGTTCCATTATGTGAGTAACAATTAAATTGTAGTCCAGATTTAAAAAAATGCCCTAGTGGTCTCTTCTGTCATAACTGTCCCCCTGTCTGTCACTGGGCACAGTAATGTGCAGCTTAAACCATATTTCCGGCCCGCTCTGTGTGCCACAGTAATGTTACTCCAATGCGCATGCACAGGAGTGAGGTCACCACTGCCCGGCCATGCAAGCGGCTGAAGATACAGAACCCGGAAGGACTGAGTCAATGAGACTCGGCTGATCACAGATCGGAGTAAGGCCTTACCACGTGATAAGCTATTAGCCAATGACAGCTGATCATAGATCAGAAGATCATAATCTGCTGTTCTTTTGCTCATGCTGACAGCGTGAGAAGGAAAAAAAAAGCAGATTACCAGCACCTGTCTGAGTGATATCAGTCTTGCACCTGGAAGCAGTGCCACCCAGTACCACCTGCCAGTGCTCACCAATGCCACCTACCAGTGCATATCAGTGCCTACCGGTGCCACCTATCAATGTCCACCAGTGCCACCAATCAGTGCCTTATCATCAGTGCCACCTATCGGTGCTGCCTATCAGTGTCATCTGCCAGTGCCCATCAGTGCCACCTATCAATGCCACCTACCAAGCTGGTAAGATAGCGCAGGGGGCTAATACTCCTTTGCAGCAGTCTGTGATTGCCTGTGTCCCAAGGGTTGCGGGTTCGATCCCGGCGGGGTCCACTCAGCCTTTCATCCTTCCGAGGTCAGTAAAATGAGTACCATTGAGTTGGGTAATAATGACAACCGTTATTAGCGCTTAGACACAGCGGCATCGCTGTAATTGGCGCTATATAAGTGTAAGCATTATTATTATTATCAGTGCCACCCATCAGTGCCATCTTTTAGAGCCACCTATCAGTGCCCACCAGTACTGCCTCATTAGTGCCCATCAGTGCCACCTACCAGTGCCTATCAGTGCCACCTTATCAGTGCACGTCAATGAAGGATTAAAAATTACCTGTTTGCAAAATTCTATAACAAACTATAAAACTATTTTTTTTTTATTAAATTGTCTGTCTGTCAGCAGTGATTAAATACCACCAAAAGAAAGCTCTATTTGTGTGAAAAAATTATAAAAAATTTATTCGGGTACCGTATTGCATGCCCCTGCATTTGTCATTTAAAGAGTGACAGCGGGCACAAGAAGTGCCCAGTAAGCAATTGGTTAAATAAACTAGCCATTTACTTTCCAAAAAGTGGTAATTTGGGGGGAATGTCCTAGCATTTTAGGGCCTCAAAAAATGTATACCAGGCATGTAGCAGAATACATTTTGGCCTAAATTTATGACAACATTTTTGATTTTATTGGATATGTTTTATGACAAAAAGTAAAATAGATCGATTTTTTTTCAAGATTTTCAAAGTTTTTTCATTTAACCTGCCTGGCGGTCTTCCCGAGTCTGACACGGGGTTAGATTTTCCTGCTGCGAGCGGAAACCCCGAGTCAGACTCGGGCTTGCCTCGCTAGATCCACAGGCACAAGTTACTTACCTTGTCCCTGGATCCAGCGATGCCACCGCGCTGTGTGAGCGAGTGGGTCCTCGCTCGATTCACACAGTGCCTCCGTGTGACGCCGATCTCCGTTCCCTGTGACGTTACGACGCACGGGGACGGAGAACGGCGCCAAATTCAAAAAAGTAAACAAACACCTTACATACAGTATACTGTAATCTTATAGATTACAGTACTGTATGTAAAAAAAACACACCCCCCCTGTCCCTAGTGGTCTGTCCTGTGTCATGCATGTCATTTTATATAATAAAAACGTTTCTTTCTCCCTGCAAACTGTAGATTGTCCATAGCAACCAAAAGTGTCCCTTTATGTCAAAAATAGTTTTAGATCAGCTAAAAAACAGCGATAATAAATTATAATCACTTGCAGAATTGTGCGATAGCGATTTGTGGGGAAATTCGTCATAAAAATAAAAAAAATAATGACAGCAACAATTCTGCAACTGAGCAAATTTCAGTGATTTTGATTTGATTACATTATTGAATAATTTTTATTATAATTATATTATTATTTGTTATAATTATTTATAATTATTTATTATATTATAATTTATAATTTTGTTTTTAAAAAAATGTCATACCCGGGATGCCTATTAGAAGCTTGTTTGGTCAGATTTAAGTGAGTTATTTCTAAAAATTACAGACCTACAATATAAAACGCCAAATTTCCTTGCAAATAATGGTACCGCTTTTAGCATGTTTTTTCTGACAGAATCATACCGCCAGGGAGGTTAATACAAATACCACCCAAAAAGTTTTTTTGAAAAAATAAATAAAAATGTAATTTGCATACAGTATTGCATGACAGTAAAATGCTGTAATTCTAAATGGCAAAAAAAGGCCTATATATATATATATATATATATATATATATATATATATATATATATATATATATATATATATATATATATATATATATATATATATATATATATATATATTATATAATGTATGATGTAAGTATAGTGGTTTGGTATTTTAGGATCATACTATTTAAAGAAAAAAGTATAGTAATGCAGGGAACACAATTTTTAAAGCTATTCAAAGCCACAAGTATTCTGTACTTTTCACTTTGTTTGTGTGTTTGCTCTTCTCCATTATTTAATCATGCTGTCCAATTATCAACCTCTAAGCCAAATTCCACTTCCTGGTGTTGAAATACCAACAAAGACACTGAGATAACAGATCCAACTCAGTTTACTGGAAATAAGCATTATTTCTGTAAATGACTGCTAATCCTTTAACCCGGTTGCCAAATCCAGAGATTAACTCAAAGTACATTGATGCAATTCTTATCTCTATTTGCATTTCTTCAGAATGGAGTAGAAGGATCTTTACATGATAAAAAAAAATCTTACATTGGCAAAAGTAATAATATGATCTTTTCTCTGGAAGCCTAGGCATGGATTGGAAAGACATTCTTATATGCAGACTGTGACCTTTACTGAAACTGAAAACTACAGTTATTGAAGGAAAATGTGTTTGTTCGGGATGCATTTTCCCAGCTGGTGAGATAAGGATAACCCCTGGACTGTGTGGTATAATGGTGATGGAAGCAGGAGGAACAAACTGCTAATTCTGTACTTTTTGTTTTTGCACATTGCAATTGCTTTTATGTCATTATGTATGTTATGGAATTATCAACATCATGTCATGTTTTGATGACAAATAAATATGCTTGCATATTTTAAGCCGTGTGTCATATACCTTATTCAAAGTCCCACAATCCCTCTACTTTTCATTGAAAATGAATAGCACCCAAACATGCGTTTAGCAATTGCAGTGCAATTTGACATTGTGGGCAGAATCACAGCGATTCTGCTTGAGATCCCTATATTGCAATGATTTTTGTATACCACTATAAAACATTTTCCCTTAAACTAAAACTAAGTTTCTATGAATACAAACTGCATTTTAGTAAAACATTTTAAAATCACATTCATAAAAATGCAACACCCGATCACCCGTGTTTTAACAATATAAAGATTATAATACAATATATAGTATAATCAAAAAATATTACATGACAACGGGTTATTGAATAGTCTACCATGGGCTTCTATATCATAAATGGCAATGCTCTGTGACCTAAGGGAATAGTTTATAAGTATATTCAGAACATTCTGTGTATACAGGGTATGTCATCCAGGGTTATATATTTATCAAAAGATTTCACTAAATAGATTACAAACTATTCTTTTATGCAAATGAACATTGACATATTAGACATATAATTATATGGGAGATGACTTAATGACCTGTGGCATTTTATGAATAACCACTTAAGCCCCGGACCAATATGCAGCTAAATGCCCAGAGGTGTTTTTACAATTTGGCACTGCGCTGTTTTAACTGGTAATTGCGCGGTCATGCAATGTTGTACCGAAACGAAATTTGCGTCCTTTTCTTCCCACAAATAGAGCTTTCTTTTGGTGGTATTCATCAATTGCGGCCTCACTGTGCCCATCAAACGCAGCTACTGTACCCATCAATTGTCGCCACTGTGCCATCAAATGCAGCCACTGTGCCCATCAAATTCAGCCAATTTGCCCCCCTCAAATACAGCCACTTTGCCCCCTCAAATACTGCCAGTTTTCCCCCTCAAATACCACCAGTTTGCCCCCTCAAATAATGCCAGTTTGCCCCCTCAAATAATGCCAGTTTGCCCCCTCAAATGCCGCCAGTTTGCCCCCGCAAATGCCGCCAGTTTGCCCCCTCAAATGCTGCCAGTTTGCCCCCTCAAATGCTGCCAGTTTGCCCCCTCAAATGCAGACAGTTTGCCCCCTCAAATACCACCAGTTCCCCCCCCCCAGCCTGGCACTTACCTTTCTCGGGTTAGCCGTCCTCTTCCACGCTCTCTCGATGTCATCTCTGCTTGCCTGTCACTTTAGCCAATCAGGTGACCAGTAACCAGACCCGGTGCACCAGATTGGCTGAGAGGCGTGTCAGTGTTAGAGAAGCGATTCCCTAACACAGCACTGTTTAAACAGGCAATGCACAGGCATATGCCCTCTGTTTAACCATTTGGAAGCCGATTAGAGGCCACAGGATCTAATCAGGAAGACTATTAGAGCCTCTGGCTCTAATCAAGCACTTCCAAAACACACCCACCACTATTATTCAGATGGCTGGCGCTCAACAGGGGGCCGGGCACCTGAATAGTGGGCGGCAGCGGCGACAATACATAGATTCATGCAATACATGAATCTTTGTATTGTTGATTGATGGGTGCAGGAGAGAGGGGGGAGGCGCCAGTGGCGTATCCAGGGTATGGCAGATAGAGAAAGTGCCATGGGCGCCATATGAAGGGGGCACTCCTGGGTGGCTGGACAGCAAGGCACTTACAGAGATCCCATTCTTAAAACGGCCCTGATATTGCCACTCTTACTCACTGTCAGCCTGGGGTGGGATCCTGGCTGGCGGAGACTTATATAGGTCGTTCATCACTGGCCCCTGGCTCACTGCCCAAACTGGTTGCTAGCCACGGCCCACCTCGCATCTAGCAACCAGTGACATCATAAGGAGGAGAGAGGCAGAGACCAGCATTCACAGCACATGAGATTTAACTTTTTCCTCCTCGCACCCACTGCTTAGCTCCGCTCACCTCCTCCCTGCATCTTTTCCGCACAAGAAACATGTGAGGCATAAACACTGACTGCAGTACAGGGAGAGAGGAGTTTAGGCAGTGGTGTCCCCCTAGGTCAGGGATGGCCAACCAGTGGCCCGCGGAGCCCTCTGATGTTGCCCGGGACCTACTGCTCTGGGATGGAATAGAATAGAATACTGTTATTAAAGGTAATTTTATCACTAAAATCACAGTGTATATATGGGCATATCTCTTCTGCAGTGGTTACTGGGCTGCTTTCAAACAGATCTGCAGGTGCAGAGCAGTGCACCTGCGGGTTACCTGCTTTGAGCCAAAGACTTCTGTTATTACCGGCGAGTTTGGTGAGCTTTCTGAAAGAGCACCAAACCTGTAAAATATAATAGAAGTCTATTGCAAAGTGCAACCACGGTGCAGAAGAATACGCAGCACATCAGTGTGAAAGCAGCCTTGAGCCCTTTTCACACAGTCAGGCAGACCCAATTTGACCCTCCATGCACCTCTAAGGAGTGGCAGACATAAACCAACTTCTGTTCTACCTCCAATCCGTAATACGTTTAAAAAAATAAGGAGTATAGTGGGCTGTGTCTATGTCCGCTCTACAAATGCAGAGTGGACACGGACATCCCGTCCCCCTGCTCTGCTCATTGTGGCCCGCGACCAGTTACCAAGTTGCTTAAGTGGCCCTTGCTCTTCAAAAGGTTATTTGCAAAATAGGCTGCCGTGCAGGAGAGGGGAAAGGAGCCGGGAGGTGTGCTGTGCTCTCCCTCCTCTCCAGCTTCACAGTCCTGACACTGCAGCTCTTCTCTCCCAGTGGCCCTGTGTGTATAGGAGCGCCCTACAGCCCCCCCCCCCCCCCCCCGTACTGACATTGACTTTAGAAGCAGCAGAAAGGAACCAGCAACATACTATAGTAGCGGCTGCCACAGGACTAGAAAGAGTTAGCAGCAGGAACTGATCCACCTCCTGATGCTTACTGAGCCAATGGGCGCTGCTGTAACCCGCCCCCTTTCTCAAGCCGCGCCACCTTTGATTGAGAAGAAGAGTACTGGAGCCATGCTGGAGAAAGAACTGAGCTGCTGTGGGGTCAGGAGAGGGAGCAGAGAAGGAGGAGAAATGAGTAAGAGAAGCAGAAGAATGCATTCAGGTAACATGGAGAATGTGCACAGGAAGAGACATTTACTACAATGCTCCTCTCTTTATTCTCTCTGTACTTCCTGTATTCTGTATTCCTCCTCTCTCCCCCTGCCCCCCCTCCTCTCTCTCTCTCTCTCTCTCTCTCTCTCTCTCCTCCCCAGTTCTCTCTCTCTCCCCCCTGCCCCCCCTCCTCTCTCTCTCTCTGTCCTCCCCAGTTCTCTCTCTCTCCCCCTGCCCCCTCCTCTCTCTCTCTCTCTCTCTCTGTCCTCCCCAGTTCTCTCTCTCTCCCCCCTGCCCCCCCTCCTCTCTCTCTCTCTCTGTCCTCCCCAGTTCTCTCTCTCTCCCCCCTGCCCCCTCCTCTATCTCTCTCTCTCTCTGTCCTCCCCAGTTCTATCTCTCTCCCCCCTGCCCCTCTCCTCTCTCTCTGTCCTCCCCAGTTCTCTCTCTCTCTCTTCCCCCTTCCATATTCTCTCCCCTCATTTTTTCCCCCTCTTGCCATAACCAGTATAAACACTGAACATATTACAATACAATACACAATGCTGTGCTTCCTCCTTCACCTTTGTGTTTCAATTTAAATGTAATTAAATGTAATTACATAATTTAAAGTGGTTGTATACTGCTGGACTTTTTTTTTTACCATGCAAGGTAAAGGTATAATGTGCTAGGATAGATCGCATTCTAGCACATTATGCTAAACTTACTTAAAACAAAGCCCTCCCACACCCAAAAGCACCAGGTGCTCTAATTGTTACTCATCTCGCTTCCGTGTTTGCCGGCTCTGTGACTGGCCGGAGTAACGATAAGGTCACTCCTGTGCACGCGCGTGGGAGCCACCGTTTATGGCATAGGTTTCTAAAGGAACAGCACCCGTGGCCGTTCCTTCAGAGCGCATGCGCCAGTGATTTCACTGGCTCCAATAATGTAAATACCTCCCAAACTGTACATGTTTAGGAGATATTTACTGTACCTATAGGTAAGCTTTATTATAGACTTACCTATATGTAAAAGGCAGTAAAGGAAGTCTACTTCCACTTTAAGTGATGGTGGAGCCCTCCCTCTGAATACCATATACTGTATATGTGGTGTCCTGTAAACCAAATATACAACTTTATATCTTTCAAACAAATAACATCATCAAAATATAAAATTGCAGCGTATTAGTGATATTGACACCCCCTCAAAAGATTTTTGATAACAAGTTGCAATATATAAGTAACACCCCCTCAAGAAATAAAATAACTTCACTTACAAAAGAGGGTGTCACCATCACTAATATAATATACTACAATTTAATATTTTGAATTTTTGACTTGTCGTTTTGTTAGATGTTTTTTTGTTAAGGTTATATAAAAAAATGGTTTCAAATGTTTTGACAAGGGCGCAGTTTTAGTGCTTGCCATAGGCGCCATTTTCACTAGATACGCCTCTGGGCAGCGCTCCTGCGCCCACTATGGACGCACTGCCACTGTACTTTCGGCTAATATTCTGCAGTTCTCCATAATCATGTCATGGATGGCTTTCACATTGGCAGGCACAGAGACAGAAACAGGCCTTCCACTGGGTTTCTCACTTTCAACACCAAAATGGGCAGTTTTAAAATTGACAACCCAACCTTTAACTGTTTCATATGAAGAGCCACTGTCACCCAAAGCTTGTTATATTTCATCACGGTTCTGCTTCACACCTTTCCCTTGGAGAAACAGAAACTTGATTACGGTCCTATGCTCTTCCACAATACATTTTCCTACAGGTGCTGCCATGTTCATTTTGGACCTGAAAAAGAAAGATAAGTTCAAATTATCAGTAGTTCATTTTTGCACCATTGAATATAGACAAATTGGCCAGTACACCCTGCAATTTACAGCTTCCTATGTTAATTTTTTCAGTGTAAGGCTCAATATTTATCATCGCACCCCCTCGTATATATGGCAACTCTCATGTGCATGACGACGTCCACGATGATGACTGTGAGTGACAAAACATGTTTAGAGGAGTCTGGTCATGTGATGTCGTCGTGCTCGATAGTCGGCTATCTTATTGTTTGGAAACATTGTCTGTGCTATAAGGATTGACATGCAATATTATTTACTATGTTTGTGCGTATTCTGACTTCTCTTTTGTTTTTAATAAATATCTTTGTCAGTAAGGCCTTGTACACACGACCGAACATGTCCGCTGAAACTGGTCCGTCGGACCAGTTTCCGCGGACATGTCCGACCGTGTGTAGGGCCTACCGGACAGTTTTCCGGCCTAGCGGACAGGTTTCCAGTGGACAAAAGTTTCTTAGCCTGCTAAGAAACTTGTCCGCTGGAAGCCTGTCCGTCGGACACATCCGATGGTCAGTACGACTCATCGGACATGTCCGCTGGCCCGAAATCCCACGCATGCGTCAAAGTGATTCGACGCATGCGTGGAAGCATTGAACTTCCTGGTGCGCGCACGTCGCCGCATCATCGTCGCCGCCATGTCACCGCGTATTCTGGTCGTGTGTACGAGGCCTAATACTGCACAATGAGGTATTATTTTGCCTATTTCAATACATCTTTGCTGTGAGACCTCGCCCAAGGAGGATCGTATTGGTTTTTAAACAACCCATCATCTCACATGTGTGGAGAGCTGCAGTAGAGTATTCATAAGTGCTTTTGACTGCTTTTGATTCCGTGGTCCACCTGTTGGGGTAATGCCCCGTACACACCATCACTTTATGTGATGAAAAAAAACGACATTTTCTGTGAAGTAAAAAATGAAGTTTTTGAAACTTCAATTTTCAAACACGAAGTTGCCTACACACCATCGTTTTTCTCACAATGTTCTAGCAAAGCGAGGTTACATTCTCACCACTTTTTCCATTGAAGCTTGCTTCATAAGTAGCTTCTGGGCATGCGCGGGTGAAAAAACGTTGTTTTAAACGACGTTTTTTACTACACACGGTCAATTTCTGTGAAGTAAAAAATGACATTTTGAAAAACGACACATAAAATTGAAGCATGCTTCAATTTTTTTTGGTCGTTTTTTACAAGACATAAAATTAAGTTTTCTCCCACACATGGTCAATTAAAGTGACGTTTTTGGAAACGTCGTTTTTTTTCATCACATAAAGTGATGGTGTGTACGGGGCATAAGGGTCAGTGAGAACTCTTCCTTCTGGTAATGGATCCTTCTCATCTCCTTTTTGTGTGAACCTCTACTTATTGGACTTTTCTTATATACAGGTGAAATTGAAAAATTAGAATATCGTGCAAAAGTTATTTCACTAATGCAACTTAAAAGGTGAAAATAATATATGAGATAGACTCATTTCATGCAAAGCAAGATAGTTCAAGCCGTAATTGCGATGATTATGACTTACAGCTCATGAAAACCTCAAATCCACAATCTCAGAAAATTTGAATATTGTGAAAAGGTGCAATATTCTAGGCTCAAAGTGTCCCACTCTAATCTGCTAATTAAGCCATAACACCTGCAAAAGGTTCCTGAGCCTTTAAATGGTCTCTCAGTCTGGTTCAGTAGGAATCACAATCATGGGAAAGACTGCTGACCTGACAGTTGTGCAGAAAACTGTCATTGACACCCTCCATAAGGAGGGTAAGCCTTCATCTATCCTTTAAGATTCAGGAGTAATTGAAAACGAATCCAGTTAAAGTGTACCAAAACCCAGAAGCAAAAGATATTATAACTTACCAGTCCTTAAATGCAATGATTGCATACATTTCCTTTTTTCAGGCTTTTTTTTTTTCCTTTTCCTTTATGTTCACTTGGTAATTCTGTGAATAATGCACTTTCTGTCCATGGGTGGCTACACGCACTCCACTGTATTTATGGAGGGAGCCAGGCTAGACTACAAACATGTCTTCCTCTCTTCATCTTCATTACAGGGGCTAGAGATAATTAGACGTTTATAGAGGAAGGATAACCTTGTTTGTTCTTTCAGTTTAGCTCACAAGAAGTGACAAAGCAACTGCATTTCTGGCAAGATCAACAGGCATTTTCTTTACTTGCTGGAAAACCAGCAGCCGACCTGCTCCCGATCAGTGTTCTCAGCCAATGGTGGAGTGCGCTGATCAGAGTGTTCTGGCGAGGGAGCCACCCCCCTGTCAGAATACAACATCTCAGTGGGGAAGATTGATGTACTAACATTGGATTGTTTGTACAGCAGCTCTGACTGGAGCTGGCAGTTTTTTCAGGTTGAATGGAAAATGGTGGAATGGAAAAAAAGGAATAGTGTGTACCAGGCTTTACTACAGGTTCACAAGTTTAACATGCCCCTAGGGATGGAATGAAATCTATGATTGCACTAAGCATTTCATAAACTGCATGATGAAAGAGTTGATTTACTAAAATTTGAGAGTGTAAAATCTGGTGCAGCTCTGCATAGAAAACAATTAGCTTCAACGTTTTTTGGTCAAAGCTTAATTGAACAAGCTGAAGTTTTAAAGCCGATTGGCTACCATGCACAACTGCACCAGATTCTGAATGCTCCGGTTTTAGTAAATCAACCCCACAAGGGAAAGTTTTAATTTTCTCAGAAATCCTATATTTTTCTTTGAATGATGTTTTATTTTGTTTTAATTAAAAAGGAACACTAACACATACTGGAAAACCAACCTTAACCATTTAAGCCCCGGACCATTTCGCTGGCCAAAGACCAGAGCACTTTTTGCGATTAGGCATTGCGTTGCTTTAACTGACAATTGCGCGGTCTTGCGACGTGGCTATTTTGCTATAATAAATATCCCCAAAATATCTATAAAAAAAAAAAGAGTTGAGGCTGATACGTATTCTTCTACATATTTTTGTAAAAAAAAATGCAATAAGCGTATATTGATTGGTTTGCGCAAAAGTTATAGCATCTACAAAATAGGGGTAGTTTCATGGCATTTTTATTATTAATTATTTTTTTACTAGTTATGGCGGCAATCTGCGATCTTTATCGTAACTGTGACTTTATGGCGGACACATTGGACACTTTTGGCACATTTTTGGGACCATTGTCATTTTTACAGCAAACGGTGCTATAAAAATGCACTGATTACTGTTAAAATGACACTGGCAGTGAAGGTGTTAATCACTAGGTGGCGCTGGAAGTGTTAAGTGTGTCCTAGGGTGTGATTTTAACTTTTAGGGGGCGTGGCTATGAGTGACACGTCACTGATCATTGCTCCCGATGAGAGGGAGCAGAGGATCAGTTACAGTGTCACTAGGCAGAACGGGTAGATGCTTGTTTACATTTGCCTCTCCCCGTTCTGCAGGTGGGAATTTCAAAGTGACGTATATATACGCTACTTTGCCCAGCCGTGCCATCCTGCCGACGTGAATGTACAGGAGCTGGTCCTTAACCGGTTAAAAAACTACAATATGTTAATTTACAGTGACAGAGTCACATTAAAAGCTGTTAATAATATGTTTTAGACATATTCCACCTTTAAAATGAAAAAAATGTTTTAAGACAAAGAAAGCAAAGCCTTGGAAATTGTTTATGCTTTAAAGCTGTGTAATTATTATTCATTTGCCAAAAAGTGAAGGCAGTCAGGTTTTAGTATTATTATTCTACTGCAAACTGCTGATTAGTGATGTGCTATGCTTATTACTAATGCTAATGTCTTATTCAACAGTTTTTCACCTTACAACTTTGCCATAATAGAAACCATTTACTAAAACATTTTTTGATATTAACCTTTGCTTACTTTGCATAGGAAGTGGGTTTGATTTACAATTAACTCTCATCCACCACAATCAACATACAGTAATAGCTGAAAATTGACAGTATATTAACCACTTAAGGACCCCCTACCGATGATATACGTCGGGAGAATGGCACGGCTGGCCACAATCACATACCTCTTTAAGGCCCAGCCGTGGGGTCGCGAGCGCGCCACCACCGGCGCGCTCGCAACCTGGTCCAAAGCTCCGTGACCGCGCATCACACAGACATTGCATGTGATCTGAACAGCAATGCTGTGTGAATCACAGGAATGTGTAGTGTACAGTGTTGGGTAGTACATGCAGGATGGTGTCAGGATAGTGGTCCCAAAGGTTTTTTGGGACCAGTGGATTTATTTTATTTTTACAAATTTTTACAATTACATTTTACAATTTATTGTTGTACTATTGATGAGAGGGTGGGGTTTTATTTTTTAAATATATTTTTCACAGTGCTTTGGGAAAGGGGGTGGGGTAGTGGTTGGTGTCAGTGGGGCAGTGGTCAGTGGGGTAGTGGTCAGTGTCAGTGGACAATGTCAATGGATGGTGTCAGTGGTCGATGTCAGTGGGACAGTGGTCAGTGGAGTAGTGGTCGTGTCAGTGGACGATGTCAGTGGGGTAGTGGTTGGTGTCAGTGGACGATGTCAGTGGGGTAGTGGTCGGTGTCAGTGGACGATGTCAGTGGGGTAGTGGTCGGTGTCAGTGGACGATGTCAGTGGGGTAGTGGTTGGTGTCAGTGGACGATGTCAGTGGGGTAGTGGTCGGTGTCAGTGGACGATGTCAGTGGGGTAGTGGTCGGTGTCAGTGGACGATGTCAGTGGGGTAGTAGTTGGTGTCAGTGGACGATGTCAGTGGGGTAGTGGTCGTGTCAGTGGACGATGTCAGTGGGGTAGTGGTCGTGTTAGTGGTCTTGGGGCTCTGGACCGTGTCAGTATGGGCAGGCGGTTGTTGTGTCAGTTGTTTTTTTGTTTTGTTTTTTTCAATTTCATTTTTTTATCTTTTTTTTTTCTTTTACATAGTTACATAGTTAGTCAGGTTGAAAAAAGACACAAGTCCATCCAGTTCAACCACAAAAAAAATAAACAAACAAAATAAAAAACACAGTACAATCCCATACACCCAACTCCATACCCACAGTTGATCCAGAGGAAGGCAAAAAAAAAAAAAACAGCAGAGCATGAGATCCAATTTGCTACAGCAGGGGAAAAAATTCCTTCCTGATCCCCCGAGAGGCAATCGGATTTACCCTGAATCAACTTTACCTACAAATCTTAGTACTCAGTTATATTCTGTACATTTAGGAAAGAATCCAGGACTTTCTTAAAGCAATCTACTGAGCTGGCCAGAACCACGTCTGGAGGGAGTCTGTTCCACATTTTCACAGCTCTTACTGTGAAAAAACCTTTCCATATTTGGAGGTGAAATCTCTTTTCCTCTAGACGTAAAGAGTGCCCCCTTGTCCTCAGTGTTGACCGTAAAGTGAATAACTCAACACCAAGTTCACTGTATGGACCTCTTATATATTTGTACATGTTGATCATATCCCCCCTTATTCTTCTCTTCTCAAGAGTGAATAAATTCAGTTCTTCTAATCTTTCCTCATAGCTGAGCTCCTCCATGCCTCTTATCAGTTTGGTTGCCCTTCTCTTCACTTTCTCCAGTTCTCCGATATCCGTTTTGAGAACTGGGGCCCAAAACTGAACTGAATTATTTTTTTTTTTATCAGTCCTGTGGGGGGCGTTTTGGTTGACGTGACAGGGGTCTAAACAGAGACCCCTGGCATCTCCCATTTGAGACAGAGAAAGGGACAGAGGACATTCATTCCCCAGTCCTTTTCTCTGCACAGAAGACAGCGTCTCCCCTCCATTCATAAACTGAGCATAGTAACACTGAGGTTACTCTGCTCAGTTATCGCAGGACGCACAGCGATCCGTAACGAACGTGTAAAAAAAGCAGTGCAGCGCTACTAACAAAATGATGAAAGTCCAAAAAATAAATAAAAAATTAATCAAAATGAAGAGAGGATAAGGGTGACTTCTGGAACCTCAATAGGTGATCGGATGAAGACTCCTTATAAAACAGTCAAGTATCCTTAGATAAAAGTACAAGCCGCTCACCTTAGCAGATGGACCTGTGGGTGAGCAGCAGGTCAAATGCGCTGTCCCTCTAATAAGGGGGTATTATAAGATGATAACGGTGCCTCCTCGGTCGATCCTTTTCTCCAAACCATCCGCTGAAGAAGTCCTGTACCTTGGGACGATACGCGTGCGGGGGGCTTCCAATTTTGATGTCAGGACAGCCACCTACTTGGTATTTTATCGATATATGCTCATATTCTACGCACTAGGATATAGTGCCTCTTTTGTGAGTACTTTTATTTTAAATAAACTTATTGCATTTTGGTTACTATACGGAGAGCACTATGTGTCTACTTTATACTTTTTCATGCCATTCAACTACATGAGAGTATACCAGATGACCATCCGCCACTGAAAGTCGGTTTGGAGAAAAGGATCGACCGAGGAGGCACCATTATCATCTTATAATACCCCCTTATTAGAGGGACAGCGCATTTGACCTGCTGCTCACCCACAGGTCCATCTGCTAAGGTGAGCGGCTTGTACTTTTATCTAAGGATACTTGACTGTTTTATAAGGAGTCTTCATCCGATCACCTATTGAGGTTCCAGAAGTCACCCGTATCCTCTCTTCATTTTGATTATTTCATCATTTTGTTAGTAGCGCTGCACTGCTTTTTTTACATACTCTGACCAAGGACTTATTGACCCTCAGTGTTCAGCAGCTTTGTTATTGTTTTGTCCTTTGCGCAGTCTGCTCTCTCTATTCAAAAGATCCGTAACGAACACTGTGTCCCGTTCATTACGAAAAAAAAGGGACTGGTAATTGACATACCAGCTCCTTTCTCCGCACAGATCTACCCGCTCGCCCACGCCCCCCCTCGCAGCCCTCGGGAGAGGAGAGAGAGGGAAGGGAAGACCGCGGATGCGGAGGGCGGCAGAGGAGGAAGACACGGGGGGATGTAAACAAACACGGGGGGGATGTAGGCATATAGATCAGGACGAGGGGGGGCGGAGGAGGAAGAAGACACAGCGGGGACACACGGAGAAGGACGAGGGGGGGCTGAGGAGGACACGGCGCTGAAGGAAGACACTGAGGACAGTCAGGGATGATCGGTGCAGGGGGGGGAAGCTGTGAGCACCGATCCCCCCTGCATGGCTTTTCAGGTAAAAGCCGCGGGAGGGAGAGAAGCAGATGATGAAAAGCCATGCAGGGAGGATCGGTGCTCACAGCTTACCCTCCGTCGCACCAATCATCCCAGACTGTCACTTGAGATGGATGTGTGTAGAGAAATGACAAGGGGCTGTGAGCGCGCTCTGTTTTTACCAATAATGCGCTTTGCCTCTCTGTGCACGCTCTGGCCAAGGGGAGTGTAGAGGTGGGCAGGGAGTCTGCTGACATCATGACTCCGCCCACCAAGCACCGATAACAGACCCACCCACTGAATCTGCTGTTTTTGGGGGCTTCTAACTGAAAATTGGGACACATTTGACAGGTAAGGATACATGCAGGAGGCATGTATAGCCTTATAGATCAGCACTATGGCAGTAGTTTACAATTGATGAGAGTGGGTTTAATATAGGCTTTCCTGTAGCATAAGGTTGTAAAAAAGGGTTTACAACCACTTTAACAACCAATGACTCATCAGCTGTCAGTGGTAAGTTAATCTTCTAAAACAAGATAGGCACTGCAGTACTATGGTTCAATTTTAATATTCATTTTTGAAGATGTTTTATATACATGCACTGGCACTTGGGTGCCCTAGAATCTTAAGTGCCAGATTGCCCTTTTTATCAAGGAAGCCAATCCCTAGCAAAAGCAGGCTAGCAACATGAAGTGGCCAGGCAAGTTAGGATTTGCATGAAATGATGTAAAAAAGAAACAAACATATAGTCAAGGAGGGTTGTCTAAGGCCATACCTAACTGGCCAGATCCAGAAAGTCCAACAGGTCTAAGGTAATGAGAAAGTGAGTTTAGTTATGGGAGTAGGAATTTATCAGGGTCTAGGTAGACCAAATTCAGTCAGATGAGTACAAGAAAAGCCAAAGGGTCTGTAGGAGAGAAACAAACAGGAAACTTGGAAATTGGAAGAAAACAGGAAAAGGGCAACAGTTAAAGGTTAGGAACAAGAGAAAAAAAAAATACATGAGGGCACAGCTGGTCTATCACCAGCTAAGCTTCCAAATTCCACAGGCAAAGCCTTCCATTAGGGGCAAGAGCTCATTGCATCTAATTTTTACAATGACTGATTTGTTTATTTGATCACTCTATTTATGTTACATGCATTCCCTGGTACAAGAGCTCCCTGCATGCATTGATAGACCCTGGGTTGAAACTGAATTTCACCAGAAAGTTCCTAACCGATTGCCGTCCTCCCCATAGCACATTTACATCTACAAGGTGGCCGCGCTGTGCAGCATCACGTATACAGTGGGGAAAAAAGTTATTTGATCCCCTGAAAATGTTGCCCACTTACAAAGAAATGAAGGGCCAGATTCACAGTGAGAGTACGCCGGCGTATCTACTGATACGCCGGCGTACTTTCAAATTTGCCATGTCGTATCTTTAGTTTGAATCCTCAAACCAAGATACGACGGCTTCTGGCTTCGATCCGACAGGCGTACGGCTTCGTACGCCTTCGGATCGTAGGTGCAATACTTCGGCGCCCGCTGGGTGGAGTTTGCGTCGTTTTCCGTGTCGGGTATGCTAATTAGCTTTTTCCGTCGATCCACGAAGGTACGCGCGGCCGACGCATTCTCTTACGTCGTCGCTAGTCGGCTTTTCCCGGCGTATAGTTAAAGCTGCTATTTCGTGGCGTATAGATAGACTTGCCATGTTAAAGTATGGCCGTCATTCCCGCGTCAAATTTTGAAAAAATTTTTTGTGTAAGTCGTCCGAGAATAGGAAAGGACGTAACTCACGTCTACGTTCAAAAAATGACGTCGGTGCGACGTCATTTCGCGCAAAGCACGGCAGGAAATTTCGAAACAGAGCACGCGCATTTCAATCGGCGTGGGGACGCGCTTCATTTAAATGAATCACGCCCCCTACCCGCCCAATTTGAAATACGCGCCGAGAAATACACTACGCAGCCGTAACTTACGGCGCAAAATCTTCCTGGATTCGAAATTCCGCCAGGTAAGATACGGCAGCATAGCGTATCTCTGATACGCTGCTGCCCAAGGGCAATTATTTGTGAATCTGGCCCTAAGGCCCGGTACACACGAGCAAACATGTACGATGAAAGCGGTCCGTCGGACCGTTTTCACCATACATGCCTGCCAGAGGGCTTCTGTACGATGGTTGTACTAACCATCGTACAGAATTCCGCGCGTAAACAATACGCGGGGCGATGACGCGGAGACGTGGGCGGGCCTGCCATTTAAAGGCTTCCACGCATGCGTCAAAGTCATTCGACGCATGCGAGGGACGGCGGGCGCTCGGACATGTACGGTAGGTCTGTACTGACGACCGTACATGTCCGAGCGGGCAGGATTCCAGCGGACGGTTTTAAAACACGTCCAGGAATATTTGCCTGCTGGGAAAAGGCCCGGCGGGCAAATGTTTGCTGGAATTCGGCCCGCTCGCGCCTACACACGACCGAACATGTATGCTGAAACTGGCCCGCGGACCAGTTTCAGCATACATGTTTGGTCGTGTGTACGGGGCCTAAGGGTCTATAATTTTTTATCATTGGTGTATTTTAAATTATAGAGACAGAATATCAACCAAAAATCCAGAAAAAAAAAACACAAAAAACAAATGCTAGAAATTAAGTTGCAGTTCAGTAAAATGAGTATTTGATCCCCAAGCAAAACATGACTTAGTACTTGTTGGCAAGCACAGAGGTAAGACATTTTTTTGTAGTTGGTGACCAGGTTTGCACACATCTCAGGAGGGATTTTCATCCACTCTTAGGGCTCTTTCACACGTCCGTTCCGTTCGTCCGTTTTTTGGACGTCCGTTAACGGACCGCAATGCTTCCCTATGGGTTAACGTCCGTTAGCGGATGAGCATTCGCTAACGTCCGTTAGCATCCGTCTGCGTTAAGTTCCGTTTTCTTTGGATGGAAGAAAACCCAATTTTTCTTCCGTCAAAAAAACGGAACGGACGAAAAACGGATGATCCGTTTGTCATCCGATCCGCTAACGCCGTTTGGTATGAATCCTGAGGGGGAAGTCCCCGCCGGATTTTAAATAAAAATCGGGCATGGGTTCCCCCCTCGGGAGCATACTGGGCCCTTAGGTCTGGTATGGGTTGTAAGGAGACCCCCCCCCCTACGCCGAAAAAACGGCGTAGGGGGTCCCTCTACAATCCATACCAGACCCGTATCCAAAGCACGCTACTCGGCCGGCCAGGAAAGGAGTGGGGACGAGCGAGCGCCCCCCCCCTCCTGAGCCGTACCGGGCTGCATGCCCTCAACATGGGGGGGTTGGGTGCTCTGGGGCAGGGGGGCGCACTGCTGCCCCCCCCACCCCAGAGCACCCTGTCCCCATGTTGATGAGGACAGGGCCCCTTCCCGACAACCCTGGCCGTTGGTTGTCGGGGTATGCGGGCGGGAAGCTTATCGGAATCTGGGAGCCCCCTTTAATAAGGGGGCCCCCAGATACCGGCCCCCCCACCCTAAGTGAATGGATATGGGGTACATCGTACCCCTACCCATTCATCTGGAGGCAAAAAGTTAAAGTTAATAAACACGACACAAGGGTTTTTAAAATAATTTATGAGTCTGCTCCGGAGGCCCCCCCTGTCTTCTTTATTAGCTCTTTCACCAGGGGGGGCTTCTTCTTTGACGTCTTCGGGTGGGGGCCGCTCTTCTTCGCCGCCGTCTGGTTCTCTTCCACCGCCGGGGGGGTCGCTTTTATAAAAGCGCCCCCCCCGCGGGTTTCCTCCGACGTCTTCGGCGGGGGGTGGTGTGCTTCTTCTTCCGCTATCCGTGGGTCTTCTCCGCTCTCCGGGGGTCTTCTTCTATGTTTGCCGCTCTCCGCTGTTGACTCGGCGCACCCCGGTTCTTCCTCCCGCTGTCCGGTGCCTTCTCCTTCAGCGCTGAACGTCTTCTTCTTCCGTGCTGTGACGTCGTCTTCTTCTTCTTCTCTTCTCCCGATGTTGACACGTCGCCTCTTCTCGCTGCAATGACGGGTGCGCGGCTTGCATCTGAGTTATATAGGCTTCACAGTCCCATCATGCTCCGGCACCTACCCACGTGGGTAGGTATCACATGGGTAGGTACGGAGCATGATGGGACTGTGAGGCCTATATAAGTAAGAGAGCGGAGAAGACCCCCGGATAGCGGAAGAAGAAGCACACCACCCCCCGCCGAAGACGTCGGAGGAAACCCGCGAGGGGGGGGCGCTTTTATAAAAGCGACCCCCCCCGGCGGTGGAAGAGAACCAGACGGCGGCGAAGAAGAGTGGCCCCCACCCGAAGACGTCAAAGAAGAAGCCCCCCCTGGTGAAAGAGCTAATAAAGAAGACAGGGGGGCCTCCGGAGCAGACTAATAAATTATTTTAAAAACCCTTGTGTCGTGTTTATTAACTTTAACTTTTTGCCTCCAGGTGAATGGGTAGGGGTACGATGTACCCCATATCCATTCACTTAGGGTGGGGGGGCCGGTATCTGGGGGCCCCCTTAATAAAGGGGGCTCCCAGATTCCGATAAACCTCCCACCCGCATACCCCGACAAACAACGGCCAGGGTTGTCGGGAAGGGGCCCTGTCCTCATCAACATGGGGACAGGGTGCTCTGGGGTGGGGGGGCCGCAGTGCGCCCCCCCTGCCCTAGAGCACCCAACCCCCCATGTTGAGGGCATGCAGCCCGGTACGGCTCAGGAGGGGGGGGCGCTCGCTCGTCCCCACTCCTTTCCTGGCCGGCCGGGTAGCGTGCTTTGGATACGGGTCTGGTATGGATTGTAGGGGGACCCCCTATGCCGTTTTTTCGGCGTAGGGGGGGGTCTCCTTACAACCCATACCAGACCTAAGGGCCCGGTATGCTCCCGAGGGGGGAACCCATGCCGGATTTTTATTTAAAATCCGGCGGGGACTTTCCCCTCAGGATTCATACCAAACGCCGCAAACGTGTAAAATTGGCGGGAATCCAAGTCGGATCTCCCGTCGCTTCTATGACGTGCTTGCTGGAATGTGCTTTTACAATTCCAGCGAGTGCGAGATGTCGGCACCCTGTCGCCGAGAATCAGCGCGATGCCGTCGTGCTAAAAACACATTCTCGGCGGCAGGCACTGTATGTAAAAAGCCCCCCTCAAAAAAAAAAAAAAAACGGATGGAAAAACTGATCAAAAACTGACAAAAAAATGACAAAAAACGGACGAATGCGCCCTCAATGCGGCAAAGTCGGCCTGTACCTTTATCAGAGAAACAGCCCCAAAGCACCATGTTTCCACCTCTGTCCTTGTCTGTAGGGATGGTGTTCTCATGCCGCGTACACACAACCATTTTTAATGGACTAGAAAAAAATTATTTTTTTCAACCCGATTATTATTAAGCCGGCCTACACACGATCGTGAAAAAAAATGCTCTAGCAATGCGCGGTGACGTACAACACGTACAACGGGACTATAAAGGGGAAGTTCCATTCGGATGGCACCACCCTTGGGGCTGCTTTTTCTGATTTTGTGTTAGTAATAGTTTGGTGAGAGATGATTCGCGCTTTTCAGTCTTCGTGCTTTTCAGTCTGTTACAGCGTGACGAATGTGCTATCTCCATTAGGAACGCTAGTTTTACCAGAACAAGCGCTCCCGTCTCATAACTTTCTTCTGAGCATGCGCGTTTTTTTCACGTCATTAAAGCCCACACACGACCATTTTTTACGATGTTAAAAACGATAACGTTAAAATTGACGTGAAAATTTAGAGCATGTTCCAAATTTTTAATGCCCATTTTTTACATTGTGAAAACTGCTCTGGAGCCCACACACGATCGTTTTTAATGACATTAAAAAAAAACTTCATTTTTTATATCCCGAAAAACGGTCGTGTGTACGCGGCATTAGGGTCGTAGTCAGCATTTTTATTCCTCCAAACATGGTGAATGAATGAATGAATGAATGAATGAAAAACTTATATAGTGCGGCACATGCGAACTGAATCGCTTCTGGGCGCTTGATTGTTCCTGTCTCTTGACATCAAAAGAGCAGAGTTTTAATCTGTCTTCTGAAGGCCAGGTGGTTTTCCTCCAACCGAATGCTGGTTGGTAAAGCGTTCCATAGTCTTGGACCTTGGAAAGCAAACCTTCTTTCTCCTTTGGACTTGTATCTAGCTTTGGGGAACTTGACCAGGTTTTGGTTAGTGGATCGCAGAAGGCGATTGGAATTGTGGGGTTCTATCTTGTCGCATAGATATTGCGGGGCCTTCCCATGGATGCACTTATGTGTCAGACAGAGTGCTTTAAAAGCAATTCTGTCCTTTACTGGCAACCAGCGAAGGGTTCTCAACGAAGGTGAGATTGATTCCCATGTTTTTTTCCCAGTCACAAGTCTGGCGGCTGTATTCTGAACGACTTGCAGACAAGAGATTTGGTATTTTGGGAGTCCGAGGTAAAGGGTATTTGCATAATCCAGTCTGGAGTTCACAATTGTTCCTACCACGACTGCCACGTCTTCTTTGGGGATAAATGGAATAAGTCTGTGTAGTAGGCGCAACAGATGGTGAGAACCACTGACTACTGACCCTATTTGTGCATCCATTGTCATGTAGGTGTCGAAAATGACCCCGAGACTTTTGACTTTGGAGCTAGGGGTGATGATTTGGCCCAGAATGGGCGGGGGTGTCCAGGTTGTAGCCAGTTGACTCTTGCGACTGGCATGAAACAGGAGACGTTCTGTTTTGGAGCTGTTGAGTTTAAGATAACTCTTAGTCATCCAGTTTTCTATCAAAGAGAGACATTTCTCTAAACTGAGATGATGATCCTTTTTGTTGCAGATGCGAAAATACAGTTGCGTGTCATCTGCATATGAGTGATAGAGTAGTTTTTGGCTACTGATAATATCAAAGAGAGGGCGAAGATAGATGTTGAAAAGCACCGGTGACAGGGGGGGATCCTTGGGGGACTCCACATGACACCGTGCGCCTTTCAGATGTGAAAGATCCCAGTTTAACTGTTTGTGATCGGTTTTTGAGGAAGGAGGAAAACCATGGTAAGTCCCCTTCTGCGACTCTGGCTACCTCAGCCAGTCGCATCAGTAACAGTTTGTGGTCTACCGTGTCAAAGGCTGCGCTTAGGTCCAGCAGAACCAGGAGACAGGATTCTCCTTCGTCTGCGGGCTCAAGGGCGTCGTCCCATATTTTGAGTAATGCTGTTTCCGTCCCGTGTCCGGGACAGAAGCCTGATTGTAATGGATCAAGTAGATTATGGGTATCTAGATGCTGTTGCAGCTGTTGTACCACTGCTTTCTCCATTACCTTAGAGAGGACATTTAGGCCTGTTATGGGGCGGCGGTGAGTTGGGTCCTTGGGGTCGAGCGAGGGTGGGTTTTTTCAAGATGGGCTGGATTGTGCCCTCTTTCAGCAGGGAGGGCACTATGCCTTCCTTAAATGACTGGTTTATAAGCTGCGTGATAGGTGGTGCCAGGATGTCAACACATTTCTTCAGCAGTTTTGTGGGGATAATATCAGTGGGCGCTGTGCTGTTTCGCAAAGTACCGATGATATTTTTTGTGGCATCGATGGAGATGGGTTCCAGAGTGAACTTTGTTGACTGTAGAAAGTTTCTCTGGGTGTTATGTGGTGGGCTGAGGGGGGTATTTGTTTTGCAGAATGCTTTCCCGGATTCTCTCAATTTTGTTGATGAAGAAATCCGATAATTCATTTCAAAACTCTTGGGTGTCTGAATTGGGGTCTTCAAGACATCCTGGATTCATGTTCTGGGTGACCATCTTGAAGAGTTCACGGGGGCGGTTTAGGGCGCTATTGATCGCCATAGAAAAATGTTGTTTCTTGGCTTTGAAGATTTCTTTATGATATTTTCTTGTTATTGCCTTGTAGATGATGAGGTTTTCCTCTGAAGCGCTTCTTTTCCAGGCGGCTTCCGCCCTTCTGCGCTCTTGCGCTGAGTTAATGCCAAAGAGCTCAATTTTGGTCTCATTTGACCACAGTACTTTCTCCCGATCCTTCTCTGAATCATTTAGATCAGTGATATGCAATTAGTGGACCTCCAGCTGTTGCAAAACTACAAGTCCCATCATGCCTCTGCCTCTTGGTGTCATGCTTGTGGCTATGGCTGTCTTGCTATGCCTCATGGGACTTGTAGTTCTGCAACAGCTGGAGGTCCGCTAATTGCATATCCCTGATTTAGATGTTCATTGTCATGACTGTACATGTGCCTTCTTGAGGAGAGAGACTCGCCATGTTTGGAGGAAGAAAAATGCTCAGTCCTTCTCCACTGCTGCCTGGGCTCCCAGGAGACAGTGGGTTTTGAAGGGGAACTGATTGTGGACACACAGTGGGGTGGGATCATAAACAGACAGGGTACACCGAGGAGCAGTGGTGGTGCCTGTGGCAATGTCATTAGTGAGGGTGCGTGGTCACACTTGTTTTGTAAGGCTGTGAACAGTCAGTTATTATTATAACCATTTAGTAAGATACATGTGGCAAAAAGAAAAAGAAATTGAATCAAAACTAAAAACTAGCAATAGATATAGAAGAAACTGTTGTAATCTCCTAGATCGGCATTGCAGTTTTCTAAGACAATATAAATGCAGAATAAATAAAGTAAAAATAAAATTATAATTATATCCTTATGCAGCTTGCAGCTAGGATATTTGGGTAAGTAAGTAGCTGTGGAAGTAGAGGGGAGGATATAGGGTAGTAAAGATTGGGAGGCTAGGCAGGGTGAATATGTTTACTTTGTCTTAGACCCCATTCACACCTAAGCGACAAAACGCCCGACGCGGGACGCTTCTGTCGCTAGAGGGGAGAATTCCCATTGCCGTCTATGGAGATGGTTCACATCTCATAGACGCGCAACGCCTGTCGCCTGAAAAAAAGTCCCGGACCCTTTTTTTCACGCGACAGGCGCGTTTTCCCATAGACAGCAATGGGAATACTTTAGGAAAAAAAAAAAAAATGAAACATTTGTAATCGCGGCAAATCTGCCGCTACACGCGTACGCGGCTGTCGCTTAGGTGTGAATGCAGCCTTAAAGTATGATTATTCTTTAAGGCTAGGTTCACACCTATGCATGTGGCTGTGGGTGCAGGAAGTGTATCTCAACCACCCGCAGCCAAATCACGCTGCTCATTCTGAATCTCAGCACACGGCACATTTGCTGGAACCACAGGGAAATTGAATCTCAAAAAGACCATGCTATTTCCCTGCAGCTGCATTTTTGAAAAGGTGGCACAATAATCACAGGCACAGCATTTAAATAGGCTGCAATGCCCACACAAACATGGCCCACACAAAACACGGAAGTGTGAACCTAGGGTAACTAAAAAAAATCCATACTTCTTTGAAAGCAGGATTTAAAATTTGGAGGGAATATACATGTAGCAGGTACTTCTCCAGACTGATCTAATCTATTAGGGGACAGCTGTCTGCTGCAGCAGTGTGGGCTTTTTCACCCCCCTTTCTCTCTTCACACACAGACTCTCAGAACTGCTTGTTTGTAAACTCCCTATTGGAAGTTGCCTGTAAACTCCCTATTGGAAAAGCCTGAGCCAATCATCAGGCAGCAGCAAAGGACTGTGGGGGAGGAGATAAAATGCCAGAGGAACTAGGCCAGATCCTCTTTTTGTCTGTACCCCTTCAGGAGAGCATCTCCTGCACTCTATGTATGAGTGGAAGCATGGCCTACCAAGGGGCACACAGCCTGCAAATCCAGCTCAGAGGAACAGATTGTTAATGCAGCGCCAGCCCAGAGGAACAGACTGTCCATGCTAAAGAAGGACACCCTGCAACAGCTCAAGGACTGAATGTCACTGCGACACACCTGCATCTAAGATCGATCAATCGCTCAGGGGAGAACCGCTGACTGTACAGGATTTGATGAGGCCAGGAACATTTAATGCTTTTCATAGAATATCACATCCAAATATTGTCCACAGAGCTCCTACATTGCAGGTGAAGATAATAAAACACAAAGCTTTGCCTCCAGGACATTACTTGCTCTTAAAGGGGACACACCACGGGTATTGAGATCATTTCACTGGGTATGTAGTAGAGGTATCATAGGCCGGCCTGCAGTTCCCCTTTAGCCACAGCATCCCACACACACCAAAAGTTATTAGGGAAACAATTTAATCTGCACATATTGTTACCTATTGCTTTCGTTGTTTGCATAGTGTTACTGACTGTTTTCTATAAACTGTTTCAACCAAGTCCTGGGTACTTACACAGGTCCTGGCTGACTAATGTTACCCTGAATTTTACTTTTCTTCAAGTAAACTTGTAAATTTGTACTATACATTTCATAAATTGTATATATTTTCACTGTTTGAATAATAGTTTACCTTTAATAAGGAAAAAAAAATATATATTCCCTTTCATGCCAATTCAGCTTAGTACATCTTGACTAACGTCATAACCCACAGTAAGAATTACAATTTTTATATGTTAAAGGCAATAACTGTGACACGCACTAAGAAAGTAATTTATCTTTTCAGCTGTATTAACTTAAGACAATTTATTTTCTACATAACTATTATGCATGGCATGAAATGAAAGTGAATTTTAATTTGAATCATATGATTTATTAATATCAGCAATGTTTTCTAAAGCATATAAAATATTAACACTTTCTAACTGACTCTTTCAGATGGTTCAATTATTTCCCAGCTTATAGATATCTGTGTATAGCTGTTCTTACATAATGGTGCATGGCATGTATAATGAAATAAAAGGCTATTGAAAGACCAAGTCCTTTGGTGTTTATATTTGAGTGATATTAAAGGTTCTGCTTTTAAAAAACAAAAACAAAAAAAAACATGTCATACTTATCTGCTTAGTGTTGTGGTTTTGCAGAGTTTCTCGTGCACGTCGCTGGATCAAGAGGGGGCACAGGTGAGTATTAGGGGGGGCTGTGTGGGTAGCAACACACAGAAGGTTGTTTACCTTCATGCATAGAATGCATAAAGGTGAAAAACCTTCAGCCTTTACAACCACTTTAAGCAAGAAAAATAATACAATGGATCTTAAACTGGCCTTAAGGAGACAGTCTCACTTTGCTCATTCAGGATAAAGTGACAGTATCAGCTGATAGCCAACTTTACAAGCCACCAGACCCGTCCCTTTTACCTCTTTCCTGCTCTCTTTGAATCCTCATTTTGTTGCTGTAATGGAGTTGGGCTTTAGGGTTTGGTTGAGCATGTGACCTCCCCCATGTGATAGTTATTGGACCTAAATGCCTAATCAACAGGCAACACAATGGTATATTATGAAGGGCAGTGATGTCATCCACCAGGACAACTCCAACACCAGCTTGCCCAGGGTGGACATAATTTGAAATTTAATACAACTTAACCTATTCTAAACTTATGAAACCAACACATAAGTAAAGATTTAAAAGCTTGTATTGACTATCAATTACAAAGTCCTGTTTATGTATAAAAGCAAATAAAATGAACATACTGTAGGTTATGTTTAATAGAGGTGGGGGCTGTTCACTTAGCAAAATCATTACCTACTTTAAAAGAGGTATTTTTACTTTGTAAAGTGAATCATAGCAAATCAGATGAATGCGTGTTCACTGTAATTATCTAATCATGTTCAGAGCAAATCAAAATAACCAAGCTTTTGCTAGCACATGAATGATTGATGTAAACACAGCTTGGTCTTATTTATTAAACTCAGTGAACATTTTCTTTACTAAATAAACAGTCTCTATTCCTTCAGAAAATCCTCCCAATGGTTTTAATTTAATTATATAACGTTATTTATTTATTTATTTATTTATTTATGTATTATTTGTATTATTTTGATAAACTGTATATAGACAAAGCACTTCACATAAAAAGAGGCAAACTGTGGGATTGATTTAATGAATGGTGGGATATATGCATTGCCATACTTGTCACTGGGTGAAATAAATCATTTATGCCAATGATGATTGCTTATCTGAGCTCTGCAACTTTTCTCTGCTAGGTTTACAACTTAGTGACTTCTTTCATTTTTTTCTAAGAATTGTATTGAGCTTTGCAGGGAAATAGAACAATATAACATGAGATGGTTATTCATATAAAAAGTTTCCGAACCGTGAATAAGAACAACATGTAAAGTAAGTAGCTTAAAGAAGTTTTAATCCTGTTATTGTCTGACCAAGTTACTTCCCCAATGTTACTGGATTTAAAAAGAGATATATTAGTAAGGTTCGTGAAGAAGTGATCTATTCTTGAATAGGTATCATGAACATGGGAGAAAAATGTATAATCCTTCCTGGATGGGTTTAACTCTCATCAAATGTCAATTAATTTATGGTAATGTAATAATTTGGCTAATTTAGATCCGATTTGGGGGAAATGTCTTGTAGTGGATGTAGGTTTTTTGGTCTTATCGAAGATGGAGTCTAGGGCTACGTTAGAGTCTCTGCCAAAGAGAATGATCCCCCTTAAGTTAGGGTATACTGTATACAAAAATTTACGAAAGAAGGGTAGTTGGTCTGTATTGGGTGCATAGTAAAAAATCAAGGTAACCAGTGTGCCTTCTAGGTGTCCTATTAATGCCAGGTATCTGCCGTCTGGGTCTATTATTTTTTTCTCCAGTAAGAAAGATATCTTTTTGGAGAAACATATTGCTACTTCTCTAGTTTTGCTTGGACCATGTGCTAGATAAAAGTGAGGGTAGCAATGGTGTAGAAATTTAGGATTATAGGGCCTAATCCTCAAAAACCCGGCGCAACGTAACTTTTTCCATTTAAGTTACACCGCTGCAAAATCTCTAACTAAGTGCCCGATCCACAAAGCACTTACCTAGAAATTTTGAGCGGTGTAACTTAAATCCGGCCGGCGCAAGGCGTTCCTCTTCTCCAGGGGGCGATTCCCATTTAAATGAGGCGCGCTCCCGCGCCGGCCATACTGCGCATGCTTGTGATGTCATTTTCCCGACGTGCATAGCGTGAAATTACGTTACGTCGGGCTTTGTGGATTGCAACGGGACAATAAAGTTGCATCGGGTAAAAAAAAAGATACGGTGCCAAAAATTGTTTTTTAAATTTTAAAAAAATCGCATCGCTAGCAAGAAAAGTCTGTTTTTACAAGGTGTAAACAGTTTACACCTTGTAAAAGCAGCCCTAATTTTGCGTTTGCAAAATAAAACTTACGAAAAAACGAAGCTGAAAAGCTTCGTGGATCTCCGTAAGTCCTAATTTGCATACCCGAGGCGGCATTTCAGCGCGAAATGCCCCCAGCGGCGGATGCGGTACTGCATCCTAAGATCCGACAGTGTAATTCAATTACACATGTCGGATCTTCGTCCTAACTTTGGGAAACTGATTCTGTGGATCAGTTCCATAGTTAGGACCAGGTATACGATGGAGTAACAGCAGTTACTCCGTCGTATCTCTTTTGAGGATTTGGCCCAAAGGGCCAGATTCACGAATATCTGCGGCGGCGTAACGTATCCCCTTTGCGTTCACCCCCTTGCAAGTTTTCAGCGCAATTGCCTGATTCACCAAGCACTTGTGTATAAACTTACGGCGGTGTAACGTAAACCTGTCTGGCGCAAGCCCGCCTAATTCAAATGCCGCGTGTACCATTTAAATTAGGCGCGTTCCCGCGCCGAACGTTCTGCGCATGCTCCGTGTGAAAATTTCCCGACGTGCTTTGCGCGAAATTACTGCGCCCCGATGTATTTTTTGAACGGTGACGTGCGTTACGTCGTTTCGTATTCCCAGACGTCTTACCCAAAAAAAAAAAAAAAAATTTGACGAGGGAACGACGGCCATACTTTAACATGGCTGTTCTAAAGATAAGCCATGAAAAAGCAGGCCTAAGTTTGCGACGGGAAAAACCGACTATCGACGACGTAAGAGATTGCGACGAACGCGCGTATCTTCGTGGATCGCCGTAATCAGCTAATTTGCATACCCGACGCTGGAAAACTACGCGAACTCCACCCAGCGGCCGCAGGAAAATTACACCTAGGATCCGAAGGCGTACGAAGCCGTACGCCTGTCGGATCTTAGCCAAAAGCCATCGTATCTTTTTTGTGAATTACAAATAAAGATACGACGCGACAAATTTGAAAATACGCCGGAGTATCAGTAAATACTCCGGCATATTTCCTCTGTGAATCTGGCCCATAGTTAGGAGGGAAACGTGTCTCTTGAAGGAAAAGTATATCAGCGTGTAGGGATTTATAGTGTTGAAACGCCATTCTACGTTTAATAGCAGAGTTAAATCCCTGGACATTGTAGCCCAGATTCTCGTATATGGATGTAAAACTGTGCGGGTGTAACATATCTGATTTACCTTACGCCGCCGCAAGTTTTACAGGCAAGTGCTTTATTCACAAAGAACTTGCCTGTAAAGTTGCGGCGGCATAGCGTAAATCACCTGGCGCAAGCCCGCCTAATTCAAATTAGCCGGGTAGGGGGCGTGTAGCATTTAAATTAGGCGCGTTCCCGCGTCGAACGTACTGCGCATGCGCCATCCGTAAAATATCCCAGGGTGCATTGCTCCAAATGACATCGCAAAGGACGTCATTGGTTTAGACGTGAACGTAAATGGCGTCCAGCCCCATTCACGGACGACTTACGCAAACAACGTAAATTTTAAAATTTCGACACGGGAACCACGGCCATACTTAACATTGGTTGCCCCTCATATAGCAGGGGCAACTTTATGCGGCGCAAATCTAACGTAAACGTCATAACTTCACTGCGTCGACTGCACGTACGTTCGGGAATTCGCGTATTTTGCTAATTTGCATACTCGACGGAGAAAACGACGGAGGCGACACCTAGCGGAAAAAAAATTGCATTTAAGATCCGACAGCGTAAAAGCCTTACGCCTGTTGGATCTAATGGATATCTATGCGTAACTGATTCTAAGAATCAGTCGCATAGATACGACGGAATCTGGGCCTATGTGTAACAAATTTAAATGGAAAGTTCTTAGGGTATGGGTGGCCATGGTATACTTAGGAAATAACAAACACTCTTCCAGTGCCAGATGTTTGTGGGATTCTTCAAGTGATAAGTCTATCCAGTAGTTAATAACATAGATTAAGAACTCCATAGAAGAATTTGAGAGAAGAAAGAAAAGAAAGAATGAAAGAATAATTAGAAATAATGAAGAGAGAGAGAAAGAGAAAATAGAAAAGAGAGAAAAGAAAGGAGAAAAGAAGGTGCGTTGAGAAAGAGAGAAAACAATAAAAATAAATATAAATAAATAAAAGAAAACAATTTCAGAAAAAGAGATTGTTCAGATTATCAAACAAGAGGTATACCTCTTGTTTCAAAAATAGTTGCTCTAGGTTGGAGATAGAGCTAAATTTGATTTAAGTCTCTAAAATAACGAAGGAGAACAAAATCAACTAGGGCAAATGACAACCGCCACCGGCCAATATTATACCCTAAAAAAATATAAATTTAAACTTCAATAAGGTACAGAAAAAAAAACAAGCAAACAAAAAAGTTAATTCCTAAAAGATAGAGATTCAAGTATAACAATAAACTTAGGAATTAATATTTTATGTTGTTCCAATTGTGATCCCACCCTAGTATCAATTTAAAAGTAAAAAGTAAAACAAAAAAAAAAGAAATATGTAATTTCAAATAACATTCGTAAAGACCCAAAAGGGATTCTTGGCGGTCATCGTCATCGTGGAGGTCGAGCTTTGCATTTGTTCTTGTTTCTCCCGGAGCGTCGCACTTGGGATGAGGTGTCTCCTTGTGAATCGGTGTTCGTATTTTTGGCTTATGGGGTGCGGGGGGTATTTTCAGGATCAGTAGAGATCAATCCTAGATTTTTGAGTAGTGTTTCACCCTCAGACCAAGTTGAGAAAGCGTGTTTTTTCTTTTGGAAGGTGAAGTTCAATCGGAACAGGAAGGCCCAATGGTATTTGATGTTATTAGCAATGAGTGGTTGTAATAAGGGTTTCATTGCTCTGAGTTTTTGTATAGTAGCAGGTGAAATGTCATCAAAGATCTGTATAGAATGTTCTCTCAGGCATAAGTCTGCGATCACTCTTGCTTTAGCCATCACTCTCTCTTTTACTTCATTGTAATGAGGTTTAACTATAATATCCCTCGGAACACCATCTGATCGAGGCGCAGTTAGGGCTCTGTGGACTCGGTCTAGTTCCATCTTGTGGATGGGTAGTTCTGGGATAAGGTGTAAAATCAGTTCCTTGACAATGGTTTCAGAATCTTTAAAATGTTCAGGAATTCTTCGAACTCTAAAGTTGTAGCGATGAGATCGGTTTTCCAAATCGTCAATCATATTTAAAACCTCGTCCAGTTTCTTGTGAATAGACCCTATACAATCAGTATTCAGGTTGGTTTTGGTGATAGTGTCTTCCAGTGAGTTTTCTAGAGTTTTTATGCGTGTCCCCAGTTCTTGAAATTCACCTTTAATGTCAGAAATGATGCGTTTACTGTTTTTTTCTAGACCTTGGTCCAGTAATGTAGAAAACCTGGCTAAAAGAATGGGGTCTCCAGAATCATCAGCTGGTGGTGGTTTAGTTAGTATGCTGGAGGTACAAAAAGAGCTATTATGTTGGCTCTCTTGATTAAATAATTATTCCCCTAAAGCCTCGTTCACATCAGATTGTGAAGAAAAAATATCTGTTTCTGGTGATATTAAAGCTGATTTAGTGGACACTTTATTTGTCTCACCAGTCATGTTGTGTGATGATACACGCAGTGACTGTGAGGAAGGCTTTTGCAGAGATGTTAGCTGCGTTGCCACCGCCATCTTGATTTTACAGTCACTCACCACTCTATATCATGGTGGCTGCAAAGGAGGCCACTAGGCTACAAATCTTTAAAAACGGGCTCCTGGGACAGCAAGCACTGGAGGGACACTTGTTGCGGCGAACGGGGAAATCGGAAGCCTTGTGGTAGGTAAGTAAGCAGGCCGGCCGGTGGAGAATGTATCCAAAGTGACAGGTGCGGGCTGTTTTCGGTATGTATGCCGGCGGCATCTGTGGGAATGAGTATGGCTTCTTCCGGGCCATGGAACGAATCCCTGGGGTGGCTGGGGACGGAGCAAGTGTGCTGTGCGAGCGTATGAATAACAGGCCGGCGGGGAGCGGAGCTGAGCTTCACGCGTCGCAAAAAGTGGCCTGGTCCTTTAGCTGCAAAATGGTCTGGGGCTTTAGTGGTTATTAAGACAGAATACCGCTAGCCAAAGAGACAACACTTCTGGGCAGGATCACAGTATGTGGTAGAGAGTGCCTACTGCTCCACTCTTCCTCCAACATAAAGGTGATGACTGTGGTGCGAATTTAGATATCCTATGGGGAGTCAGATATCAACAAATTTTATGTTTTTGTAGCAGAGTAGGTGGAAATAATTGCAGCTGGAAACTGCTCATCTGAGTATACTGACCATAATTAATGTTCCCATGCTCTGATAGTAGAGGATTTGATAAATGTATCCTTGTTGGTAAATACATTGTACATTAAAGAAATGCCCCCGAGTTGAGAGAAATTGGGCAATTTTCCAGGATAGTGAGATATTAATTGATTGATTGAAGTGTAGGAAATGTGCTATCTGCATATATGTAAAAGGATATCATCCAGCAGCTTAATCCCTTTAGCATCCCATTGGGTGACGGCTATGTTAGGAATGTCACAAGGGAGACTCATAATGGGGAGTTGAATATGCCAGGTCATTAGCCCCTGCATGAATGATAAGAACATCCGGCGAAGGCCATTCTCCTGACAAGAAAATCAACTGCTCCTTTAAATTCCCCCATCTCAAACCCCTTACACCCCACCATAAAACCTGGAAACGTTCTTTATCCAATCCGAGATTAGTTTTGCCACTCCTGATGGAAGTTCTCATTTTGGCCCAAAAAACAAAGGAATGTCCTATTATCCAAATGACATGCTTGGAAACACCTAGGAAAATCACATAATGACAAGGTCAGGACAGACATACGACTTAAATCTATTACTATCCCAACGCCCCAATTTTTTAAGACTTTCATTAGAAAAACCAAGAAGGCTGGCCTCAGTAGCCACACCTATCCTGAAGGAATATGGAGTGAAAGCCAGAAAGATTATGTTTTTTAAGGCAGGAAGACAGGACAAATGAAAACTGGAATCTTGTCAACGGAGACAAATTATTGTGAATAAAAAACGAACCTGGCCAAACGGGGTGAATGGAAAGATATTGCGCAACACTGAAAACTGGACAAATGCTCTGTAAAGGAGCTCTGTAAAGGGTTATCCAACGACTCTTCCCTAATTGGTCCATCTTTGACCTATGGAAAAAAAATCTTAATCGAGTCTTCGTTAATAGAGATATAAGAAAACTCTAAAAAGGATGCTGAAAACTTATTAGGTGCTGTAAGCTCCCCCACTCTGAAAGCACCAAAGAATGCTATGACAAAAACCGCTCTGAACAAAGAAGTCTCAAATGGAGAAAAACAAACTAATTCCAATGTGGATATTGGTTTAATCAATAATTCAGAAGAAATGGGACGTCTATTGTCAACCGCTGGGACAGACCTTCTGAAACCCTTCATTGCTTGCTTAAGCGGAAAAAAGAAGAGAGAGCAAGAGAACCAGACATTTTTAGAAAAATTAAACACTGGGTAAAATCGTTATTCACTGAGGCCAGACTGAGATTATCCTTAATTAAGAAGGAAACAAAGCATAGAGCTGTATATGCATCCACCGAACTAACCGAAAGATTAGCTTCTGCACAAAAGTTACACCACCTAAACCAGGATTGAGAATATTCTTCCCGAGTCTTAGGGGCAACAGAATTCCTTATGTTCATCTCCATTAATTCCAGATCAGGCCCCAGAGAGAATCTGGGCATGAGAAACCTTCTTGATCCGCCTCTGGAGCGAGTAGCCGAAACCTCTGGAACTGTGAACGAGATAAAGAATCTGCGATATCATTAGTAAAACCAGGGATATGTTTTGCTTTTAGCCAAATATTAAATGTCATGCATTGCAGCACCAAAAAATGAAGTAATTTTTTATACCTACCGATTTTGATGACAGACAATTAATGGCAAAAAACACTCTTTTATTGTCCGTGTGAAGGATTACCCGTTTGTTCTCAAACTGTTTATGCCAAATGGTAATAGCCACTACCTACCACCAGGAATAACTCTAGCAAGACCAGGTTATGGATAATATCCGGCAACCTCCAGGACTCAGGCCATCTGTCAGCACACCAGTGACCGTCCAGGAAAGCGCCAACCGAACCTGATGTGTCTGTAAACAGGCGGATATCCAGGTCTTCAATGAAATCACTCCGCCATACCGTATTTCCATTAAAATTTTACAGGAATTGGTCCCAGACCCTCAAATCCTCCTTAATGAGACGTGCAATAGAAACATGAAAAAGAGGATTTGTCAACCCTTTAGTGGCCAAAGCAAATCTTCGTGAAAAAATTCTAGCCACCGGGATTACCCTAGATGCAAAAGCGGAGAGTCCCAGTAAGAACTGAACCACGCGCAAGAGCACCTTTCTTCTGGTCAGAAAATTAGAAATGAGTAACCTCATTCTCAAGATTGTTGCCGCTGGTTGCCGCTCTGTGGTTTAAAATGGTGACGGCTCAGTGCGTCGCCCGTGCCCTTAGAGAACGACTGTTCACGTCGAAACTAGTCAGGGCGGAGCCACGCACTGACATCATCACGTCGAAACGTAACCCCGGAAGCACGGGCGCACATTCGTTTTACATCTTGTCTTTTATTTGTTTTTACCTGTGAGTACTGTGCATTGGATACACATAATTTTTAAATAAAATCCAGAGTTTTTCCCTTGCGGTACTTCACTATCCGAGCATTTATTCCTTCTTGGGTACTATATTGGCGTTTTGGAGCCTCGAGGTAAGCCGAGTTTGTTCCTGGAGGAAGACTGGGATCTTTACAACCAGGCAAGGACCAGCTGACCACCGTGGAGTGTTGCAGTTTCCCCCCCCCCTCCTTCTGGGATTGAGTGGATCGTTATGCTGTACTTGTTTGGCCGTCTGGTAAGAGTTTAATACCTACCACTTCTTCGGTGGATTTTCTACATTCGACTCAAACTATACTTCGATCGGTGGTGGAGTTTTTCTTCACCTTTATTCCTCTCAATTTACATCTGTGAAATCGATTTTTTCTCTCTATGGACAATTGTTTTTAGGAGTCACATATTGTGTGGGGTTAATTACCCTGAGCTTTCACTTTATGTTTTGAGTTTGGACTGAATTCAATTAATTTGAATATATGGTTTACATGTCTTTATTTATATATCAGCACATGAGTTATGCCGCGTACACACAGTCGTTTTTTGTGATGAAAAAAAAAGACATTTTTGAAAACGTCATTTAAAATGACCGTGTGTGGGGAAAACGTTGTTTTATGTCTTCTGAAAAACGACAAAAAAAAAATTCGAACATGCTTGAATTTTTTGTGTCGTTTTTCAAAACGTCGTTTTTTGTGTCATTTAAAATGATAGTGTGTGGGCAAAACGACGTTTAAAACAAAGTTTTTAAACCCGCGCATGCTCAGAAGCAAGTTATGAAGCGAGTTTGAATGGAACAGAGTGCCGTCGTACGTGCTGAACGTAACCGCGCTTTGCTAGAGCTTTTGGAAAAAAACGATGGTGTGTATGCTACATCGTTTTTGAAAATGAAGTTTGAAAAACGTCGTTTTTTTCATCACATAAAACGTCGTTTTTTTCTATCACAAAAAACAACGTTTTTTTCTATCACAAAAAACGACCGTCTGTACGTGGCATTACACTAAAGAGTATTTGGAATAATTTTGATTTTTCATAAAAGTAAAAATTCTTCTCATTAATACAGTGATATTATTTTTTTGGTTTGTTTTTTCACAAATAATATTTTGTGATAATTCAGCGCAATCTTATTTTTGGTATTCATTTTGTTTTCATATGTCTATCACATGTGGTAAAAGGTTGCAGCTTTAGTTATTACCTTAACACAGTTTTGTTAATTTATTTTTGATTAATTTTTAGCACTTCATATCCCTTAGCGCGATATTTTCCGTTGTGATAAGCAATTGGATAAGAATCTACATTGGGAATCATTAAAAGCGTAGCATACTCCCTTACGAAAAGTAGACTAAGAACTAGTTGTAGTTTGTGGCCTCTGAATGTACTGCTGCCTTTGCGGGAGCATCTGATTCAGCCACAAGCCTACATCCTTGACCCACTACGGAGGAAAGGATTTACTAAAAGCTTCTGCCTGAAGCTCTCATCACAGCTGAACCAGGAGATGCCTCCAAAATGATGGCAAGCCTCCGCCACTATATCCAGGTGTTGAAATAGCCCTGAACACTTGTCAGAGAAACGTTCCCCAATCACTGAAGAAAAAAAAAAAAGGCTTGAAGCCAATTCTGAAAAGTCAGAGAAATTGCCCTCCTCCTATCTTCTTCAGACCTGTCATCTATTGTTTTCTCAGATTTCAACAGTAATTCTTTAGAAGAAGGAAGCAAAGATAGTATGTCTATAAATTCCCCTTGCCAAATTTTTTCTTTCACCACCATAGTCAAATGAAAACCCAGAGGGGACAGTTCACAGGGAAGCGCCTCTTTAAGGCATGTTTCAGAAACCAGAGATTTTACAGGTAAAGAGTTTAGCGAAGGAGAAGAAGAAGGTAAAGAAACAACTGTTTTAAAATCATTAACAGGTAATTTATCCATCATAGAGACCCTTGAATTCAAAGGGTTAATACTTACTTCAATAGTGGGTTACCCTGTGAAAAAACAGTGTTATCAGACATAATCATACCACATACATACCACATACATACTAGATTAATTAATTTTAGCAAGTACATACATGGTTCGAATTTCGAAAGAATTTTTTCTTTCGAAAATCGTATTAAAGAATTTTCGTACGAATTTCGTACCGTTAGTGGGCTGCAGCAACAGCCGATTTTCGCACGGCAAACAAATTTGAGAAATCCGACATTTTGGTAATTTTTTGAAAAACAAACGATTTTCTGATCAATGATGGGAGAATCGTGCGAGAAAAGAATATTCCCGGAGAGAAAACAATATTCCCGGAGAGAAACTAATATTCCCGGCAACATGAAGGTTTGGTCGGCCGAATTTCGAAAATCATCGGATCACAAAAAAAAAACTTTCTGATTTTGAAAAGAAAATTTGTTCGAAATTCGACTGTGTATGGCCTGCTTTAAGAACCAACTACTTTACCTAATTCAATTAAGTTTAAATAATTTCTCTCACCATGACTGCGGTCCACGCTGACAGGCTGCCCAGACACTGTCACCTCACTAGAACAGCCCACAGCTGCTGGCTGAGGTGGTTCACTTCTGGCTCTGTGACTGGAGCGTGACCTTGCCTGCTTCACATTCACTCTTAGGCCCCGTACACACGGCCGAGGAACTCGACGTGCCAAACACATCGAGTTCCTCGGCCAGTTCAGCCCTGAAGCCGCCGAGGAGCTCGGCGGGCCGAGAGCTCCCATAGAACAACGAGGAAATAGAGAACATGTTCTCTATTTCCTCGTCAAGCTCCTCGTCGGCTTCCTCGGCCGAAAGTGTACACACGACCAGTTTCCTCGGCAGAATTCAGCCAGAAACTCGGTCGGAAGCTGAATTCTGCCGAGGAAACTGGTCGTGTGTACGGGGCCTCACAGAAGAAGAGGTAGAATCTTCACTTCTCAACCTCTTTCTCTTGTTACCTCTTGGAGCTACACAGGCTGCAGCAGCACGGTTCCTTCTTCTGCGTCGTCCCCTCAGGCTGTGAGATGGAGCAGGAAAGCTGCCAGCTTTTAAAAACACTGCCCGGCTCAATCCCTCCCGAATTAGCCAGGGGGCTGTTGCTATGCTGCTCTGAATCCTGCCATCACCCGGAGCAACCTAACTGTAAAGAAACAGGGGGGGTGGAATAGACAGGAATTGCGGCAGCACTTTGTACTGTCCCATGGAGCATCGCATGAACGCTAGGGGCTCGTTCATTAGACTTGTCACGTTTTCAACTTTGTTGTTTTAACTAAAGCCAACCATTTTTTTTCAGTTTATAGAGTTTTTACAGTTTTAAGTTAGGAATACATACCTTAACTTGTCTGGAACTATATTTGTAACCCTCCTGGCAGTGTTCCTGAGTCTGACTCGGGGTTTGATTTCTGTGCTGCGATCGGTAACCCCGAGTTAGACTCGGGCTTGCCTCGCAGCATCCACAGACAGTGTTTACTTACCTTGTCCCTGGATCCAGCGATGCCACTGCGCTGTGTGAGCGAGCGGGTGCTCGCTCGATTCACACAGCATCCTCCTGTGCCGCCGATCTCCGTTCCCTGCAACGTTTCGACGCACGGGGGCGGAGAACGGCGCCAAATTAAAAAATGTAAACAAACACAATACACACAGTATACTGTAATCTTATAGATTACAATACTATATGTAAAAAATACACACCCCCCTTGTCCCTAGTGGTCTGCCCTGTGCCCTACATGTACTTTTATATAATAAAAACTGTTCTTTCTCCCTGCAAACTGTAGATTGTCCATAGCAACCAAAAGTGTCCCTTTATGTCAAAAATGGTTTTAGAGCAGCTAGAAAACAGCGATAATAAATTATAATCACTTGCAGAATTGTGCGATAGCGATTTGTGGGGAAATCCGTCATAAAAAAATAAAAGTAATGACAGCGACAATTCTGCAACTGAGCAAATTTCAGTGATTTTGAGTTGATTACTTTATTGAATAATTTTTATTATAATTATATTATTATTTGTTATAATTATTTATAATTATTTATTATATTATAATTTATAATTTTGTTTTTTAAAAAAATGTCATACCCGGGATGCCTACAAGACTCTTGTTTGGTCAGATTTAAATGAGTTATTCCTAAAAATTACAGGCCTACAGTATAAAACGCCAAATTTCCTTGCAAATAATGGTACCGCTTTCAGCACCTTTTTTCTGAAAGAATCATACCGCCAGGGAGGTTAAGTAAAGCCAACTACATTTTTCCAATTTATAGACTGAAAAGCCAACTACATTTTTCAAGTTTCTAGACCTCGGCCCAGATTCAGATAAAAATGCGTAATGTTATGCTGGCTTAGCGTATCTCATATAGGCTACGCCGCTGTAACTTTGAGAGGCAAGTCCTGTATTCAGAAAGAACTTGCGCCTAAAGTTACGGCGGAGTAACGTATATTGGCCGGCGTAAGCCCGCGTAATTCAGAATAGGCTGTAGGGGGCGTGTTGTATGCTAATTAGCCGTGACCCCACATAATATACGTTCTCAACGAACGGCGCATGCGCCGTCCATGAAAATATTCCAGTGCGCATGCTCCAAATTACGCCGTAAATAGTCAATGCTTTAGACGTGAACGTAACTTACGCACAGCCCTATTCACGTACGACTTACGCAAACAACGTAAACAACGCAAAATTCGATGCTGGCCTGACGTCCATACTTAACATTGGCTACGCCTCATAGAGCAGGGGTAACTTTATGCCGGAAAAAGCCTTATGTAAACGACGTAAAAAAATGCGCCGGGCGGACGTACGTTTCTGAATAGGCGTATCTACCTAATTTGCATATTCAACAAGGAAGTCTAGGGAAGCGCCCCTAGCGATCAGCGTAAATATTGCACCCTAAGATACGACGGCGTAGGAGACTTACACCGCTTGTATCTAGGCAACATTGAGGCGTATCTGATTCTATGAATCAGGCGCCGAGATGCGACGGCCCGCATTCGGAGTTACGACGGTGTATCTGGAGATACGCTGACGTAACTTCTTTCTGAATCTGGGCCCATATGTTTAAGTAAAGCCTACTATTTTTTTTTCAGTTTATAGACCGTGGCCCAGATTCACATACAAATGCCTATCTTTAATCGGGCGTAGCGTATCTCAGATACACTACGCCGCCGTAACTTAGAGCGCCATGTCCTGTATTCAGAAACAACTTGCGCTCTAAGTTACGGCGGCGTAGTGTATCTGACACAGCGTAAGCCCGCCTAATTCAAAATAGTCTGTTAGGGGGCGTGTTGTATGTAAATGTGTTGTGACCCCACGTAAATGATGCTTTTTACGAACGGCGCATGCGCGCATGCTCAGTATCACGTCGAATTTTCAAAGTAAATTACGCCCGCTCAATGCTTAGTCGACGTGAACGTAACCTATGCACAGCCCCATTCACGGACGACTTACGCAAACAACGTAAAATACGACGCTGTTCGTACGTTTCCGACGTCCATACCTAACATGACTTACGCCTGCTTTATGAGGGGTAACTTTACACCGGCGTATGTCTTACGTAAACGACGTATCTTGTGCGTACTTGTCTCAATTGAGAGCAATAAGGGCCAGATTCACGTAGAATCGCGGTGGCGTAACGTATCGTAGATACGTTACACCGCCGCAAGTTTTCATCGCAAGTACCTGATTCACAAAGCACTTGCGATGAAAACTACGCCCGCGGCCTCCGGACCTACTGCGCATGCCGCGCCGGACCTACTGCGCATGCTCCGTTTCCTAACTCCCGCCATGCTTTGCGCGCCGTGACGTCATGTTTTCGAACGGCGACGCGTGTAGCGTACTTCCGTATTCCCGGACGTGTTACGCAAACGACGTTAAATTTTACATTTCGAAGCGGGAACGACGGCCATACTTTAGACAGCAATACGTTTGCTGACTAAAGTTAGGGCACCTAAAACGACGACTAACTTTGCGACGGGAAACTAGACTAGCGGCGACATAGCGAACGCGAAAATCCATCGGGGATCCGCCGTAACTCCTAATTTGCATTCCTGCCGCTGGTTTACGACACGAACTCCCCCCAGCGGCGGCCGCGGTACTGCATCCTAAGATCCGACAGTGTAAAACTATTACACCTGTCGGATCTTAGGGCTATCTATGCGTAACTGATTCTATGAATCAGTCGCATAGTTAGAAACAGGGATACGGCGGGGTATCAGGAGAAACGCCGTCGTATCCCTTTTGTGAATCTGGCCCTATGGCCCCGTACACACGACCGGATCTGTTCGTTGGGATTTATCCGCGGATCAGTTCCAGCAGACAAATCCAGTCGTGTGAACGGCCTAGCGGACATTTTTCGGCGGACATTTGTCCAGCCGACCGTTTTTCAAAAATTTCTTAGCATGCTAAGAAATCTATCTGCTGGAAACCTGTCCGTCGGACTTATCCGGTCGTCTGTACAGACTCACCGTATAAGTCCGACCGATCCCCATTCCTCGCATGCGTCTAAGTGATTTTACGCATGCGTGGAAGTATTTACCTTCCAGGGTCGCACACGTTGACGCGTCATCGTCGTGGCGACGGCGCGGCCACGTCACCGCGTATGTTTTCCCCAGGGATTTTGATCTGATGGTGTGTACCGGCGGACCGTTTTCATCGGATATTCGCTCGTGTGTACAGGGCCTCAGTGTCATTTATGTCTGCTGCTTTGTTTCTCAGCTATCAGTCACTTCTGACAAGTTTTCCTGACATCAAGAGAAAAAAAGGTGACTGGGGCAGATCTCCAGCACACAGCCTGTCTGTACCCAAACTCCTTTTTTTTTTTTTTTATAATTTTCATCCCACAAATAGAGCTTTCTTTTGGTGGTATGTGATCACCACTGGGGTTTTTATTTTTTGCTAAACAAACTAGAAAAGACCAACATTTTTGAAAAAAATATGTTTTTCTTTGTTTCTTTTATAAAATTGTGTTTTCTCCTCTACTGACAGGCACTGATGAGGCTGCACTGATGAGGAGGCACTAACAGTAATTACTGATGGGAACTGATTGGCATCTGTGAAGGGCACCGACATGCGTTACTGATGGGCACATATTGGCATTTTGATGGGCACTGATTGGTATTTTGATGGACACTAATTGTCATTTGGTGGGCACTGAGTGCCACGTTTGTGGGCACCTCTGTTGGGGGCTGTGCTGATAATCAATGTGCTTATTATTAGAGCAGACCCCCCTCCCTCTGTCAAGAGAGCCGCCGATCGGCTCTCCCTGTCAGCACAAACAGAGGAAAGCCATTTACTGACATGTCCTGGTTACCACTGTGTTTAGCTGTTATTGGTCACAGCTGATCACATGGTTAAGAGCCTACATCATAGGCTCTTTACCACGATCGGAGATGCGGTGTGTCAGAGTGACACAAAGCACCACTAATCGCCACACTGCACACCCCTTGGGGCGCACACAAGTGGCTTATCCTGCTGAACGTCATTTGATGCCCAGTCAGGATAATGGAGCCACATTGCAGATGTAAATCCACAATAGGGCAGGCGGGCGGTAAGTGGTTAAGCAACATTTAAAGCATGTGAACGATAATTTGTTCAATGTTCACTCTGGCTTTGTAGTGACTTTTGTGCTCTTTTGTCCTGATGGACCTCAAACGTATGGGAACTGCCTCATGACAGTTTTCAAAGTTCTAAAGACATCAAACTCTTTAAAATTACAGCATCAAAACTTGAGCGGTTGCATGTTTGGCAACATCTACTTCCATAATTTCAGAGATTTTTTGTAAATGTAAAATGTGTGTTTTAAGAACTATTGAAAATTACGTAAGGTTCCTTAAAATATCAAAGTAAATTAATTAACATGTATTTATTTGTTGAAAATTATAACACTTTTATGGCAAAATTACAAGCCAACAGAATCATTTTTATCAGAGTAGATTAACATTAGTAGTTAGTAGGGATGAGCTTCGAGTTCGAGTTGAACTCATGTTCGACTCGAACATTGCCTGTTCGACGAACAACGAACAATTTGGGGTGTTCGCGGCAAATTAGAAAAGCCGCGGAACACCCTGTTAAAGTCTATGGGAGAAAAATAAAGTGCTAATTTTAAAGGCTAATATGCAAGTTATTGTTCTAAAAAGTGTTTGGGGACCTGGGTCCTGCCCCAGGGGACATGTATCAATGCAAAAAAAAGCTTTAAAATTGGAAAAAATTTCGGGAGCAGTGAATTTAATAATGCTAAAAGTGAAACAATAAAAGTGAAATATTCCTTTAAATTTCGTACCTAGGAGGGGGTGTAAAGTAAGCATGTGAAATAGCGCATGTTTCCCGTACTTAGAACTGTCACTGCACAAAGTGTCATTTCTGAAAGAAAAAAAGTCATTTAAAACCGGACTCGCAGCTATAATGAATTGTCGGCTCCCGGCAATTCAGAGAGAATTAATTCATAAAAAAAGCGTGGGGGTCCCCCCAAATTCAATTACCAGACCCTTCAGGTCTGGTATGGATATTAAAGGGTCACTAAAGGATTTTTTTTTTAGCTAAATAGCTTCCTTTACCTTACTGCAGTCCTGGTTTCATGTCCTCGTTGTTTGTTTTTGCTCTGATGTTGCTGTAATTCTGCTCTGTTGTGGAAACTTCCTGGTTGTCTGGCTCCTTATGAAAAAAGTAATGGGAGACTTTAGTTTCGTTTTCCTAGCCATGACTCTCTATGGCACTGTCCAGCACAGAGCCTTGAAATAACATGCAAAGACTAAATTAGTTTCACTTTCATTTTTGCATCTAGGAGGCACATTATATGATTGCTGTTTATCTATTTTTAATCATTTTTAAAAGGAATCAGTCAACTATTATGTCTCTATACCCTGTAAACAGTCATTTCAGCAAAAAAATGTTTTCCTTTAGTGATCCTTTAAGGAGAACCCCACTGACAATTAAAAAAAAAATGACGTGGGGTTCCCCCCAAATATCTATTCCAGACCCTTCAGGTCTGATGTGGATTTTAAGGGGAACTCCACCCCAAATTTAAAAAATAAATGGCATGGAGTTCCCCCAAAAACCAACACCAGACCCCTTGTCCGAGCACGTTAACCTGGCCGGCCACAGAAAAGAGGGGGGACAGAGTGCGGCCCCCCTCTCCTGAACCTTACCAGGCCACATGCCCTCAACATGGGGAGGATGTCCCCATATTGATGGGGACAAGGGCCTTATCCCCACAACCCTGGCCGGTGGTTGTGGGGGTCTGCGGGCGGGGGGCTTATCAGAATCTGGAAGACCCCTTTAACAAAGGGGACCCCCAGATATTGCCCCCCCCTATGTGAATTGGTAATGGGGTACATTGTACACCTACCATTTCACGAAGGAAGTGTAAATAGTTGTAAAAAACACACACACACCGTAGAAAAAAGTCCTTTATTAAAAAAAAAAATCCAGCGGTGGTAATCCACTTGGTCCCGGCTCCCTGCACCAACGTTGTCGGTATCCAGCGACGGTTGATCTCCTCTCCTGTCCAGCGATGAGAAGATCGTCCGGGATCCAGAGCGCAGCATCGCCAGCATCCTCTCTCCGCCAGACACAGCCTGGCGAATGACGCGGCTGAAGCTGTGACATTTCTTTTATTAGTGAGGCGGAGCCACCTGTCACGTGACCCCACCCCCTCTGACGCAAGGGGGAAGCCAGGCTTACCCAGTGACGTAGCAGAGGGTGCATCAGAGGGGGACGGGGTCACGTGACGGGTCACATCACTGGACCATTTTGGACAAGGGAGGCAGGAGGGAATTTCCAGCTGCGTATGGTAAACCATCAGTAGTGGGTTCCCTTGTGCAAAATGGTCAATTAGGCATGACGTTGATGGGGGCCCCACCTGGGAATGGAGGTATATAGTAGCCTTGGAGTGGCTGGTGGTTCATTTGCTTGATTCAACCATTAGGAACAACACACCTGATCCTTTACACAGGTCACCCTTTTTGCTGGGAGCTAAGTCATCATCTTCTGGTATGTTTTTTCCTCCCCTGTTTGGCTCTGTTCCTTGCACATTTTCCTATGCAATCCCCTTATGGGAACACATTGATATCTCGCTACCCCACTTTTACATTTTTTTATATAATTTTTTGATACACTGTTATGACCCTGCGAGAATATTCTGGGTTTAGTAAATATGGTTTTGGATCTCAACTGCGGAGGCTTCTCAGGGTTCAACCACCGGTTCACTCTCAATGAACAATAAGAGTTTGGGGTTTACTCATCACAACCTCCAGTGAGAAACAGAACTTATAATTATGGTAGCTTATTACTTCATAAACTTAATTAGACAGCAGACTATGGAACAGTCCCTTGATATAGCTACTGGCAGCTCAGTATTAAACAGACAGGTTGGCTGCGGCAGAATGCAAATGGCTCTATTAATGATTCAGTGGTCTTACTGAGGTGAGTGCAGGAAATAAACTTGAGCTGAGATAACAGACCCAGTAGTATAGCAGATATAGAGAATAAGAACACTGTCCCTTTAACAGCAGAGAAGATATACACTGTAATAACAGCTAATTGTCATTAGGGTAATTGCGGTTAGCTAGTAGCTTCAAGTGGAGGTTTCCAACAGAAAGGTTGCTGACATCCAGATAGCAGGGTTCAGGGAAGAGGTGCTGTGAAGCTGGATCAGGGAGGCTGGTTTGGCGTCAGGGCTGCTGGCAGATTTGGTCCGAGAAGGAGAGGCTGCAGAGGGGTCCCAATACACAGGTGGCGGCAGGCGTCCAACTGCAATATCTGAACACCCTGCCGCCGAACCTGGGGGTTTAAATAGCCCGGGCTCGTGAGAGGAGCCGGGCGCCGTACGCTGGAACGCACTTCCGCGTTCCAGCGTGAACCGCAGACGTCCGCGCACCGGAAGTGACGCGGACATCTCATTGAATAGAGCGCAGCTGTTAGGGAGAGATACAGCTGCGCTCGTACACACTGAATTAACGCTGATAGCGTTACATACACTTGTTTTAGGTACACTATGCACTTGGATCAAGCTGTGGCCACCATGTTATACTCCAGGCGCTGTTCCTCGTCCTCGGGGGGTTCCCCATCTCAACCCCGGGGAGACATTGTGCCCGAATCCCCTTTTTCCTTGGCAGATACCGAACCAGGTCTTGCGGTTTTTTAGTAAATTTCCCAACCGTTTCCATCCTGTTGGGACATAGTCCCTGTCCTTTTCCATTTAGAAGGCATTATCATTTATTCTTTATTTTTATTTTTTATTTTCAGTAGACCACCCTAAAACACTCCTGATGAATAGCTGCAATGCCAGGAAACGCATAGAGTGCCCCTAGATGCCAACAGTCACCTGTTCAAATTTCATATATTCTCTAATTTATCTATTTTATTATGTATATCTGCCATGTCTGTTTTTTATTTCTGTATTGCATGCTATGTAGCAGCATATCTAGAGTAAGCCTTGTGACTACCTACCTATTTGACATGTATTTAAGATTGTAAAAAATAAATCATGTACTATAACCTAATATTTATGGTATTATTCCTTTTGACATGGCGCTCCCTCATTTAAAGTCCCACAAACTCCTCTCTTCTATATTAAGATCGTGGTGTTAAATGGAGCATTGAAGAGATAAAGTATGCTGCCCACTAGAAGATGTGGAGTCAATAGTCAGATCTGGGGTGATATTAAAGTCCCCACACACGAGTAATCCACCTTGCTGGTGTTTGTGTATGGTCTTTAATAATTTGTTCTAAAAAACATAGTTGGTGTGCATTGGGAGCATAAACATTTACTAAAGTGAGTGCCGTAGAGTTGATTCCTGTGAGTGCATTTATGTGGAGCGCTGTTTCAAAAGTGTGTCTCCAATACACATATGACATCACATTTAAAGCGCAGAGTTTCTTGCCAAAAAGATTTAGGACAAAAATGTCAGTCCCATATTTTGTTTGTGAAAAGATGTAGTTTAGAATGATGAGTTGGATTTACTCACTGTGGGAGGTGGGTGCCCTCTAGTGGATGGATCCCGAAGAGATCAGGAGAAATGGAACAAAAAATAGTAAAATAACGAAATAGTCAATTACAATATTCATCAAACCGAAACCGACAGGAAAGTCACAAAAATGTATATAGAACCCGTATGCAGCAACTTCTGCTCAAGCTGAATGGGGGTGTGTTGAACTAAAATTCATCCTCTGCCATACAGGGGAACTTGAATGAACATTTCTTGCACCTCACCAGAATCAATTGTGCTTTCGAGAGATTTTATTTGTCATCGTTTTCCACCCTGGATCCACATGGTTAGGGATATTAGGTGAGGAGGAAGGGGCAGGTGACTCTGGAAGTAATTGCCAGGACTTCATCAAAGCTAGACCTTTTCCCATAGAGTCTGTGACACAGTCATTTTCGTGGGGTGTCCCCACCTGTAACTTATATCATGTTTCCTTGGAGCTTTTGTAATAGTGTTAAGATTTCTCCTCTTCAGTAATGTACACTGGGATAAATCTGCATTATATTGGAGCTTCGAGTATTGAAAAGGGATGTGCTCTTTCCTGCACATTGCAGACATGAGCTTGCAGTCGCAAGATCACATCTCTAGAAAGTTGCTCTGGGAGATGAGGAGGTTTTGGAAGGCCATGTTTTCTGTCCACTGTAACATCTAAGACAGATACCTCAGGGAAAATAACTTTTAATATAGTAGTAAAACAGAAACATAAATCTGCATGTGCAACTGATTCAGGGATCCCCCTTATTTTTAGATTGTTCCTTCTGTATCTGTCCTCAATATCTGCTATTTTAGTTTTGACCCACTCCATCTCCTCATCCTTCCCCTCACAGGCATCCACCAGGTCATTAATGTATTGTCAAACTCCCCCATCTTGTTTTCTATATGATCAATCCTGGCTTCAACATTTTTCAGCTCCTTGTTAAACTTATGCATACAAGACATCAGAGCTGCCTAAAGTGAGTTTCTCAGTGACATCAACGTGTCTTTCATACCTGTACCTAGCACTGGCTCCCTTGTGTCCTCCCCTGAATCTGCATTGGGGCTTACCTCATGGTCTCTGGTCTTTGTGTCCATCCGAAACCTGGACTTTTCTGGGATGCCAGATAGTGGGGTGGATGTACCTAATTTGGGCTGTGTAGTGAACCGCTGGAGGAGGCATGAGAATCCCATGGTGCTGCTCTAGGGGCCAGGGTGAAGGCTGGTGCCATTTTGCCTGCTGCCATGCTTCTGCTGAGGAAAGAAGGCTGTGAGTTTCTGAGGCTTCCTCTACTCTTTGTGCTTCTTCATTATGGTTGCGGGTGTCTAGGGTTAATTCCCCTGGTGTGGGTAGAGAGATTGTGGGTCCTGGAGGCTTGTTGATAACCAATCTATCCCCTGAGTGGCCAGAGGTTCTCCTTCAGGCAGCGATCCCGTTTCACAGCTAGCTCTGTGCCCTTCTTTGAATATTTTTATAGCGATGCATGTAAAATGGCCCAGCTTGGTTCAAATAATTTTATCAATATGTGTTAAACTTTTAGTTTTCTTTCAAAATACAATTTGTAATTGTATACAGTATGTACTCTATACTTTCTCATCACATAGAGCAATTCTCATTTACAAGTGCATAACTTCTTGGCAGCTGTTCCCAACATCTTGTGTTTTCAAAATGTTGCAGCATGTGGACTTATTGTTGGTGTGTTATTTCAAAATGATTTACTGATGTTGCAGTATGTGCAGTTTACTAACAGTTATTGACAACAGTTTTTTTTAAGTTCTATGAGTTAGAAAAATGATAGGGCCTCCTTTGTAAATTGAGTGATGTCACAGTATTTATATCATTACCAGACAGGTACTGCCAACAAAGTTTGTAGTATCAATGTAAGCAGACTCATTTTAGGGCAGGGGTGCCCAACCTTTTGAAGAGCAAGGGCCACTTAAGCTACTTGGTAACTGGTGGTGGGCCACAATAAGTTGAGCAATGGAAGACAAATCCGTGTCCACTCTGTATATGCAGAGCAGACATGGACACAGCCCACTCTACTCTGTGAGCCCTCCCATCCGATCCAACCAGATGGAAGAGGACGGATTCCCTTCTGTTTTTGTTTTGTGGATCGGATTGGAGGTAGGTGGGTGCAAATGGACACAAGTTTGTTTACATCTGCCACTCCATAGAGGTGAATGGAGGATCTGCATTGGTTGAACCGATCATGTGAAAGGGGCTTAAGGCTGTTTTCACACTGATGTGTGACAGTTTACCTGCACTGCGGGTGCAGCACAATGCACCTGTGGCTTTCCTGCACTTTGCCATCAATGTCTATTATATCCTGCAGGTGTGGCGCACTTTCTGAAAGCGCACCAAACCCGCAGATAATAACAGAAGTCTATGACTTGCCCGGTGGTTGTGGGGGTCTGCGGGCGGGGGGCTTATCGGAATCTGGAAGCTTCCTACCATTTCACCAAAAAAGTGAAAAAATGTTAAAAACCACAGGAGACAGTTTGGGGGCCTCCTGTGTTGAGGGCATGTTGAGGGCATGTGGACTGGTATGTTTCAGGGGGGGCGCTCTGCTGTCCCCCCTCCTTTCCTGCGGCCTGCCATGTTACATGCTCGAATAAGGGTCTGGTATGGATTTTTGGGGGAAACCCCAAGCCATTCCCCTTAATATCCATAATAAACCTGAAGGGCCTGATATGGAATTTGCGGGGACCCCCACGCATTTTATTTTTAATTTTGGTTCAGGGTTCCCCTTAACCACTTAAGAACCGCCTTACGCCGATATACGTCGGCAGAATGACACGGCTGGGCACAGGCACGTACCTGTACCTCGCTTTCAAAAGACCAGCTGAGGGCCGCGCGCCCAGCCATTCCGAAGGTCCGTGACCACGCCCGCGGGTCCCGTGGACCCGATCGCCGCCGGTGTCCTGCGATCGGGTCACAGGAGCTGAAGAACGGGGAGAGGTGTGTGTAAACACACCTTCCCCGTTCTTCTCTGTGGCAGTGTCACCTACAGCCAGGCCCCCCTACAGTAAGAATCACTCCCTTAGGACACACTTAACCCCTTAGTGCCCCCTAGTGATTAACCCTTTCACTGCCATTGTCATTTTTACAGTAAATTCTTTTTTTTTTTTAAATGCCATAAAACTATTCCTTATTTTGTAAACGCTATAACTTTTGCGCAAACCAATCAATAAACGCTTAATGCGATTTTTTTTACCAAAAATAAGTAGAAGAATACGTATCGGCCTAAACTCAAGAAAAAAATGTTTTTAGATATTTTTTGGGGATATCTATTATAGCAAAAGTAAAAAATATTGGATTTTTTTCAAAATTGTCGCTCTATTTTTGTTTATAGCGCAAAAAATAAAAGACGCAGAGGTGATCAAATACCAGCAAAAGAAAGTTCTATTTGTAGAAAAAAAAGGACACCAATTGTGTTTGGGAGCCACGTCGCACGACCACGCAATTGTCAGTTAAAGCAACGCAGTGCGGAATCGCAAAAAGGGGCAGTCCTTAACCTGCATAATGGTCCAGGTTTTAAGTGGTTAATTTTCATACCAAACCCAAAGGGCCTGGTAATGGACTAAGGGGGGAACACATGCTGTTTTTTTTTCAATGACATTCATCTGTATTGCTGGGACACGACAAATTATTATAGCCGTGAGTAGTTTTAAATGACTTTTTTTCCTTTAGAAATGTAATTTTGTGCAGGGACTTTTCTAAGCACAGGAAACATGCAGTACTTTACAGGCACACTATAGACACCCCCCAGATACGAAATTTAAAGGAATATTTCAGGAATATTTCACATTTATTGTTTCACTTTAAGCATTATTAAAATCACTGCTCCCGAAAAAACTGCAGTTTTTAAAACTTTTTTTGCATTGATATATGTCCCCTGGGGTAGGACCCGGGTCCCCAAACACTTTTTAGGTTCCCTATAAGATAGTACCCTGGTTTTTGCGCATATGATTTTTGGCTACGGCAGAGACCCCCTTCACGAGGAGTGACCGCTCATCTCAGTCCCTACATATTCTTTAGCAGTATTTCTATATGGGTATGCTCACCAATTGTTATATGCACTTTTTATGACAATAACTTGCATATTAGCCTTTAAAATTAGCACTTTTGATTTTTCATGTTCGTGTCCCATAGACTTTAACGGTGTTCATGTGTTCGAACAAATATTTTGCCTGTTCGCGTGTTCTGCTGCGAACCGAACCGTGGGGTGTTCGGCTCATCCCTAATTATTACTATTTATTTTGTATATTGAATGACTACTATATTGCATTTATTACATTATTAGATACGTATCCTTTACCACACAAATAAGAGTCTTAAAGTTGTAGTAAAGCCTGTTTTGTTGTTTTTATCCTACAGGTAAGCTTATAATAAAGCTTACCTATAGGTTAAATGAATATCTCCTAAACGTGCACTATTTAGGAGATATTCTAGGGAGCAGCAGGCGGTGACATCACTGGTGCATAGTTTCTGCGGCATACCGCAGAGCAAATGCGTGGGAATGACATCATCGCGGCAGAAGCCCTGTTAGCGGTAACAGCATGGAGATGGAGGGCATTGTTTCAAGGTAAGTCTTTTATAATGTGCTAGTAGTTGTTTTTTTTTTAATTACCTTTACTACCGCATAAATAAGACAAACAATAAAGGGCAGTGCCAGCTGTATTTCATGTCACAATTCTCAGATTATAATTGAAGAGACAGTCATTTTTGAAAAAATGCTACAAGTATAAAACAGAAAGATTCAATTTAACTGATTTCTGCTGAGTTGCTTTAGGAAATTACTTTGCAAATCATTACTTTGGTCATTTGCTTTAATATATGTCTGTTCCCTCAAAACCCATAAATTACACACATCACCAACGCAATACATTGGGCTATATAGTATATCCTTTATTCCTCTAGATATTTTAATTGGTGTAAATGTAATTTTGTTTTTCAGCATCTGTGGAATTCAACACTTAGAGCGAGCTGGAAATAAATTGACGCTATTTGATTCTCTCTACTTCTGCATTGTGACGTTTTCAACTGTGGGTTTTGGAGATGTGACCCCAAAGATATGGCCATCAAAACTTTTGGTAGTCATAATGATCTGTGTAGCACTAGTAGTTCTTCCAATCCAGGTATGATACCTTGATGTTTGCTCATTGTGCAATGATTATGTAGCTTACTTAAAGGAGTTGTAAATGAATTTTTTTTTTGTGTTGCTGAAATGACTGTTTACAGGGTATAGAGACATAATAGTTAACTGATTCCTTTTAAAAACAATTAAAAATAGATAAAAATCAATCATATAATGTACCTATAGTTTCTAGTTTCGTTTTTGCATGTTTCCTGCTTCTCTGCTGTACAGAGCATACAGAGCCAATACAGGGCAGTGATGGTTTGGAAAACGAAACTGATTGGTGCTGAGGGGTTTTAGACACACAGTAATCACACCTCCTTGATTAGTGACCACAGAGAGAAAGCTCCCAGTACTGTGGTTATCAGGAAACAGACAACCAGGAAGTGTGGAGATCAGAGAAGAATTGCAGCAACTTGAGAGCAAGAACGAACAATGAGGACATGAAAACAGCACTGCATTAAGGTAAAGGAAGCTATTAAGATAAAAAAAAAAATCCTTTACAAACCCTTTAAGTGCTTATTTAAATTAATCACACAGTAGTAAGACAATAACTCCAGGATATCTCCAGGTTTTAGGTGTAGAATCTGGCTAATGAAAATGATTGTCATGGGGAGTATAGGAACTGACTGGAGTAGTAACATTATCATTATTGTTGTAGCCACACAGCAGCTGGAGTAGCAAGCATTCATTGTACTTTCTCTCTAGCTACTTTCTTTGTACAATAAGTACATATTTGGATAAAAGATGTATACCAGAGCCTGCTACTGCGCAGAACTAGTAAATACATGGAGGGGTTAGGGCTAGACTTAAAGGGTCACTAAAGTAAAAAATGTTTTTTGCTGAAATGACTGTTTACAGGGTATAGAGACATAATAGTTAACTGATTCCTTTTAAAAATGATTAAACATAGATAAAAAAAACAATCATATAATGTACCTACAGTTTCGTTTAGTTTTTGCTGTTGTTTCCTGGTTCTCTGATGTACAGAGACAAAAAGCCAATAAAGGGCAGCGATGCTTTGTCTAAAACCCCTCAGCACCAATCCAGTTTCGTTTTACAAACAGTAATCACACCTCCTTGTTTAGTCACCACAGTGAGAAATCTCCCAGTACTGTGGTGATCAGGAAACAGACAACCAGGAAGTGTCCAGAACACAGAGGAATTACAGCCACATCAAAGCAAAAATGAACAATGAGGACATGAAACCAGGACTGCAGTAAGGTAAAGAAAGCTATTTAGCTAAAAAAAAAAAAAAATCCTTTAGTGACCCTTTAAAGCTCAAATATATTTCAGTGTTATCGTCAATGCCCCCATATTGTAACAATTTCCCATTGTTGTACATGCATTGTAAAGATTATCCATTTGTTGTTGTAATTGCTTTTTTGTTGCCTTGTATTCTAATGCCTGCCTATTTGTTGGCATATTGTCCATTTTCTTGACTGCTCATTTGTAGCCCATGTTTTTTGAGGTTTCCATTTTCTTGCCTATAAATTGTCAAGTCACCACTATTTTTATAGAGGGATGTTAATATGATCTATTTTCCAGTAGGCCTGTTAAGCAATGAACATGATAGCTACTTTTTTTGTGCTTACAAATTTTCATGGTACATTATCCGTGCCATTATTACATGCTCCTTCCCCATTCTCAGGTATCTAAAATATCCCTGGAATCCTCAATTTCAGCTTTGTATGGAAGCATGTGTTAGCAGTATGGATGAATATACTGTGTAATAAAATCTTCTGGCTCATTGCACACATGTTTGTGTAGAGAATCTTGTGTATTGGCAATTGGTTTGACTAAACCCTCCAGCTTTGACATCCTGAGGAGAATGCATCTCAAAGCAAATCGAAAAACACATCATTCATGTACCCTTACGTCAAAATATCCACTGGCATCTATACATATTTATGAGCAATAAAACACTAAGCACTATTAGTATCAAAATGCCTATAGTCTTTTTAATACAACTTATTTTGTATTGTTTTGCACTACTCCACGCAGAGAAGTTTGCATTTTTCCTCCTTTCTGACTACTCTGCATTCTCTGCATATTACAGCAATTTAAGTTTGGACTTGGAGCAAAAAACAGCTCCACTTCCATGATGCTGTTTAAAATTAGGAATACCTTTGCAAGGCTCTGGGTATTTCTTTTGTCCCATCACTATGATGGGATACCAACTTGGTCAGTAGGAATGTTTGTGAGGTGGTGGGAAAGGTTAGTCACTAGAATAAAATGCTGTAACTTTTCCCATTGAGAGTAGTGTTGAGCGGAATACGCCATATTCGATTTCGTGATATATCACGAATATATAGCCGAATATTCGTGAAATATTCGCTAAAATCGAATATTCGTGATATTTAAAAAAAAAAAAATTCCGAAATTTCGCTAATGCGAATTTATTGCGAACATTTTGCGAATTATTTTTTTTTTTTTTCTGATTGGCTCTGATGCAAAAGAAGGAGGGCGGAGAAAGTATTCTCGAATATTCGGAAATCCAATATTCGGAATATTTTATCAAAAAAAAAAATGTTGTGAAATATTTTGACAACTGTGGTAGGAGAACTCTTTTTGCATCAGAGCCAATCAGAGTTGTCAAAATCTCGCAATCAATTTCGCATTCGCATTAGCGAAATTTCGATAAAATATCACCAATATTCGATTTCCGAATATTCGCGAATACTTTCTCCGCCCTTCTTTTGCATCAGAGCCAATCAGAGTTCTCCTACCACAGTTGTCAAAATATTTCACAACATTTTTTTTTGATAAAATATTCTGAATATTCGATTTCCGAATATTCGAGAATACTTTTTCCGCCCTTCTTTTGCATCAGAGCCAATCAGAAAAAAAAAAAATTCGCAAAATGTTCGCAATAAATTCGCATTAGCGAAATTTCGCAATTTTTTTTTATATTCGGAATAGCGAATATTGGCCGCGAAATTCGAGATATTCGCGAATACTCGAATATGCCATATTCGAGCCGAATATTCGCAATACGAATATTCGTGAGCAACACTAATTGAGAGTGATGGAAGTGTGAAGGTATCCCTAAGTGAAAGAGTCACTATATATAGAAATATACTGTATCTAAACCAATAATAAAAGATTATATATTGTAGATTAGTAGCCAGATTCAGGTAGACGTGCCTAACTTTAGGCAGACGTAGCGTATCTCATATACGCTACGCCGCTGTAAGTTAGAGAGGCAAGTACAGTATTCACAAACAACTTGCGTTCTAAGTTACGGTGGCATAGTGTAAATGTGCCGGCGTAAGCGCGCCTAATTCAAATGTGGAAGAGGTGGGCGTGTTTTATGTAAATTAAGCCTGACCCCACGTAAATGACGTTTTGAACGAACGGCACATGCGCCGTCCGTGGACGTAACCCAGTGCGCATGCTCCAAATTCCCCCACAAAGATTCATTGGTTTCGACGTGAACGTAAATTACGGCCAGCCCCATTCACGGACGACTTACGCAAACGACGTAAAACGTGAAAAATTCAACGCGGTTCCGACGTCCATACTTAACATTGGCTGCGCCAGCTTTTTGGTGGTTTATCTTTACGCCTGAAAGCGCCTTACGTAAACGGCGTATCTTTACTGCGACGGGTAAGCGTACGTTCGTGAATAGGTGTATCTCGCTGATTTACGTGTTCTAGGCATAAATCAGCGTACACGCCCCTATCGGCCAGCGTAAATAGACAGCTAAGATACGACGGCGCCGGCGGTCGTATCTTAGCAACATTTAAGCGTATCTCAATTTGAGAATACGCTTAAATATATGACGGCGCAGATTCGGAGTTACGACGCACTTGGGGGCTAAGAATATGCATGCATCATACATACTAGGGGGAGTACAACTGGGGGGATCTGTAATGGAGAAGGATCTGGGGGTTTTAGTTAATCATAAGCTCAATAATGGCATGCAATGCCAAGCTGCGGTTTCCAAAGCGAGCAAAGTCCTTTCTTGTATTAAGAGAGGTATGGACTCCAGGGACAGAGATATAATTTTGCCCCTGTTCAAATCATTAGTAAGACCTCATCTGGAATATGCAGTTCAGTTTTGGGCACCAGTTCTCAAAAAGGATATCAGAGAACTGGAGAAAGTGCAGAGAAGGGCAACCAAACTGATAAGAGGAATGGAGGAGCTCAGCTCTGAGGAAAGATTAGAAGAACTAAATGTATTCACTCTTGAGAAGAGGAGAATAAGGGGGGATATGATCAACATGTACAAATATATAAGAGGTCCATACAGTGAACTTGGTGTTGAGTTATTCACTTTACGGTCAACACTGAGGACAAGGGGGCACTCTTTACGTCTGGAGGAAAAGAGATTTCACCTCCAAATACGGAAAGGTTTTTTCACAGTAAGAGCTGTGAAAATGTGGAACAGACTCCCTCCAGAGGTGGTTCTGGCCAGCTCAGTAGATTGCTTTAAGAAAGGCCTGGATTCTTTCCTAAATGTACAGAATATGACTGAGTACTAAGATTTGTAGGTAAAGTTGATCCAGGGTAAATCTGATTGCCTCTCGGGGGATCAGGAAGGAATTTTTTCCCCTGCTGTAGCAAATTGGATCATGCTCTGCTGTTTTTTTTTTGCCTTCCTCTGGATCAACTGTGGGTATGGAGTTGGGTGTATAGGATTGTACTGTGTTTTTTATTTTGTTTTTTTTTATTTTTTGTGGTTGAACTGGATGGACTTGTGTCTTTTTTCAACCTGACTAACTATGTATATACTGATACACCGTTGTATCTCTACCTGAATCTGGCTATAACTGTCCACAGAAGTAGTGGCTGCATTTGTTTCCTTTTTGCAGGCTAAGAACATTTTATTTTCTAACATTGGTAGAAATCCAGTATCCTTGTGACTTTCTAATCTGAACCTCAAATCTAAATGCTATTAGCATTTTCAGGTATATTTGTATACTACACAATCTCTTCTTCCAATGTAATGGAGATGAGGAAAGAAGGAGGTGTTTTCAGTCTGAATTGGAAGAGCAACCTAGGGTGACAACAATGCTTCTCCCTTGATACAATAAGTTTATTACTAGCAGAATCACCAGGTGCTAATAAATGTTTTTTTTTTTTTTTTTTTTTTAACTTAAAAATGGAAACCAATGCAGCCATCATATCTAGGAAGTGTTAAACTGAAAATCTTTAAATTGTTGTTTTAGGTAGGGATTAGCTACACTTTAAGCTTTCAGCACTTTGGTCTTTATAAGTATTGCTGTCTTTATAAGTATTGCAATTGAAAAAAATGCATTACTGCCAGACAGGCTTTTTTTTATTTTGGATGGTACTTTAGTTTAATGAAAAATATAAAAATGTGGTGATATAATTAACATAAAGTGGGGTATATTATGTTTTTGCTTTTCAATTCAATTTTTCATGACAGTATTATAAAATATCTGTCTACCATTCTGAATGTGGTAATACATATGTAGATTTTACTTGTTTTTATAGATGTACAGTACAATTTTCTCATTCACAAATACTGTTATTACATCATAGCACAAAATATTCATCAGTGACCTAGATTCTTGTGGCAGTATATTTTCTTCACTCTTTTAATCTCTTAGTTTGAACAGCTGGCATATCTGTGGATGGAAAGGCAAAAATCAGGTGGGAATTACAGCCGTTACCGAGCACAAACAGAAAAGCATGTCGTCTTATGTGTTAGCTCCTTGAAAATTGATCTGTTAATGGATTTCTTGAATGAATTCTATGCACACCCAAGACTGCAGGTAAAGAATTCTTAAAACTTTTTTCTGAGTAAAATGTTTAACACCTTAAAGCCTCGTACACACGATAGGTTAACCAGAGGACAACGGTCTGAAGGACCATTTTCATCGGTCCAAACCGATCATGTGTAGGCCCCATAGGTTATTTAACCTTAGGTCAAAACCGATCGTTAGTATGCAAAACCATCGGTTAAAAACCTGCGCATGCTCAGAATCAAGTCGACGCATGCTTGGAAGCATTGAACTTTGTTTTTTTCAGCACGTCGTTGTGTTTTACGTCACCGCGTTCTGACACGATTGTTTTTTTAACTGATAGTGTGTACGCACGACAGACCATCAGTCAGCTTCATAGGTTAACCTAGGACAACAGTCCTTCAGACTGTTGTCCTCTGGTTAACCTATCGTGTGTACGAGGCCTTAAATGTATGTCAAGGCAAATAATAAAAAAATGTATAAAAATAAAACACTGTATTTTTTTTTACTTTCCCCCACAACAAATTTTCTACTGTAGATTGACAACACACAGAATTTTTGTACACTATGTGGTGTCTGTCTGTCTCCATCTACAAATAATATGCACTAATTAATGTTAAGTTCCAAGATTAGAACTGAGAGGGTTAAACAGGAAGTGTGTAGAGGACACATGGAGGACACAGACATTTCTGAAAAGATTAATCATTTTTTTTTTTAAGTTTTTAATTATAAAACAAACATACATAAATGCTAACAGTATAACAACATGTGAGTAGACACAGCTGACAGAGATCCCCCTGCAGATCTTGAAAAGGGCCTTTCCCCCCAGCCAAACAACAGGACAAATTTACCGACAAGCAGTTTATGATCATCCAGGCAAGGCAACTACCCTTTATATCAACAAACTGACTTGTACTCACGATGACCAGCAAAAATAAGGAGAAAGCCTCTGCCTTGGAGTCCCAAAATGATACCCAATCAACCCTTCCTCAATGTAACCCTAGAGAAGTGGACAAGCCCAAGGATGCAATACATAAAACTGGCAGGGTATCCTGCCTAAATAAACAAAAAAGCCGCGCCCAATAGGTAGAAAAATAAATAAAAAACTTTTTCTAAGGAAGAAAAGTTAGCAAAAAGTCCAATATAGAGTCCTTATATTGATAAGCAAAGCTCCCAATATGACAATCAGTGGGTGTAATCTTGAAATATTGCTTGTATTATATTTGGATCTTTCAATCACCCGGTGACATATCATACAAATCGTGAGATCCCTCCACCGAGAGTAATGAGCCTCTTACCAGATGGCAAGTAATCAGAGCAGTTGGCTATAGACCCGCCACGGCCTTTAGATTCCCAGACGTCCCAGGACAGGACCAATAGTAAACCGACTTTGGCTAGATCATTCGCTCCAATAGCGGGAGTATAAAAAAGAAAAGACGCATATAGCGTAATTCCGCTGGGTAACAAATGTTTATTTAAAAAGTAATGTACTTACAGCAATCAGTAATAAAAACAGCGTGTGTTTTAAAATGCCGGCCGGCATGCAGGAGCCCTCCTCCCGAGCGTGGTGACGTCACTGGCGTAGCCTCCCAAACGCGTTTCGTCACAAGGGGACGTTCTCAATGGGGACCACCCCCATTGAGAACGTCCCCTTGTGACGAAACGCGTTTGGGAGGCTACGCCAGTGACGTCACCACGCTCGGGAGGAGGGCTCCTGCATGCCGGCCGGCATTTTAAAACACACGCTGTTTTTATTACTGATTGCTGTAAGTACATTACTTTTTAAATAAACATTTGTTACCCAGCGGAATTACGCTATATGCGTCTTTTCTTTTTTATACTCCCGCTATTGGAGCGAATGATCTAGCCAAAGTCGGTTTACTATTGGTCCTGTCCTGGGACGTCTGGGAATCTAAAGGCCGTGGCGGGTCTATAGCCAACTGCTCTGATTACTTGCCATCTGGTAAGAGGCTCATTACTCTCGGTGGAGGGATCTCACGATTTGTATGATATGTCACCGGGTGATTGAAAGATCCAAATATAATACAAGCAATATTTCAAGATTACACCCACTGATTGTCATATTGGGAGCTTTGCTTATCAATATAAGGACTCTATATTGGACTTTTTGCTAACTTTTCTTCCTTAGAAAAAGTTTTTTATTTATTTTTCTACCTATTGGGCGCGGCTTTTTTGTTTATTTATGTTGATTGTGTACTTCGCACGATAGCTGCTGCCCTGATATTATTGTGTTGCAGCGCAGTTTTTTTGTTTCTTAGGGTATCCTGCCTACCAGGTAAGGAGAATGCATTAGGATATGTTGTTTCCTTTCTAGAAACTGAGGACTTTACTCCCTGCCAAACTCAGCTGCCATTATTGCACCTGATGATCTCACACTGGATGACAAAGATTCTGCTACTAATGAAATTAATTATCAATCTACACTAAGGAAAATAATGTGTGCTGTCAATAAATGCACAACTTCAGTTAATGCTATAGCCCTAAGTGGGCTGAAGGAGGAGGTTTCCTTGCTGCAGCAGGATCTGCAAAAAATCAGGGAAAGTACAACAGCAGCTGAAAGTGACATAAGTGACCTAGAAAACAAGACGCCTCACCTGATTAGTGAGGCTCACTTTATTACACAACTGGGAAAGGCTAATAATCAAACATCTGAGGACACTAAAAATAGGGTTTGATGCAATAATGTTCTGGCTTTCATGTACGCAATGGTACGTGGCCGGCAGTGATTGCCCCGATCGGTCACACGCACTGGGTCCCTCAGCCGTGCAGCTGGTGTGTACTCGCCATTCTGCAGCAGTATGACTATGTGTGCGCAGATCCGTATGACACTAGTAGCTTCAGTTCTTTTGAAAAGATAAAACTTTGTGTCTTCAGCTAGCTACTTTCATTGGTGCACTTAAACCCCTGGATACAAACAACACAACTGGCCAGATTATCAAGTGAAGCAGGCAGGATCTTTCTCAGCAAGGTGAGAGGACAATGATGTCTGTATACAGTGTCCCAGAAACTGATAGCCTTATCCTTTATACCAGTGACACCACAAGTGTCAGCAAGATGACTACCAGCAATGAGTCTATATACAGTGTTCATTTAACTTCTTCTGTGGTGCAGTGTTCCTGTTTCCTTCAAATGGGCAAAAAGCCCCACCCAATCCTGCGATCAAGGCCTAAAAGAATGTCCTGGAACAGGCAGGCTCTCCTGGTGACCTGTCTGATCACCTCACACTGGAATGCTTCACCGTCAGTGCAGGTGCACGTGGACTCGCCCTTTCTCAGGCTGGATAGTGACTGGTAGTTCCTGTCACTATACAAGCTTATGGGGCTGCTCTGTGCTGGTACTTCATATTCCAGAGGCCTTTGCATCTGCTTCCTGCAGCTTGTTAAACTCTGTCGGATTGGCTCCTGTAATTTCTCCTACAATACTCCTCCTCCTGCCAATAGGGAAATAGGGGAGAGTGCAGAGTGAGCAGATGCCTGTGTTAACAGGCAGTCAGTGAAGAGATAAAGGGGGGGGGGAAAGAAACTCCTCATAGCTGCAGACACTCTGAACTTTTCCCTGTCAGCTTTTATTTTTTGTTAATGTAAGTTTTTGGCTGTATCACCCGCTACACACTCCCCCGATCAAAGAACTTTTGGTCCTGAACCTGTTACATGCTTTAGAAATGTACACAGAGAAAACAGGTTAACCACTTAAGGACCGCCTCCTGCACATATACGTCATTAGAATGGCATGGCTGGGCACATGCACTTACAGGTACGTCCTGTGCTAGTACCCAGCCATGGGTCGTGGGCGCATGCCCGCTGCGCACGCCTGTGACCCGGTCCGAAGCACTGGGACCGCGGGACTCGCGGACCCAATCGTCGCTGGAGTCCCGCGATCAGTCCCCGGAGCTGAAGAACGGGGAGAGCTGTGTGTAAACTGTGGCGGCGTCATCGATCGTGTGATCCCTTTTATAGGGGGACACAATCGATGACGTCACACCTACAGCCACACCCCCCTACAGTTGTAAACACATTTCAGGTCACACATAACCACACATAACAAATATTGGATTGGTGGACATATGCCATAGTTATATTAAATTTACATTAGTTATAGCTGTCTTGGCAAAGTCTACTTGAATAACTCAACTTCTAAACTTCCAATATTTTGTATGGTTTTACTTAAATAAAAACATCATTGTGTTGCACATTTAAATAATTGTAAACTTTCTCTATAACAGGATTACTATGTGGTGATATTGTGTCCAACAGAGATGGATGTCCAGGTTAGACGCATTCTTCAGATTCCCATGTGGTCTCAAAGAGTTATATACCTACAGGGCTCAGCCCTTAAAGATCAGGATTTATTAAGAGCTAAGTAAGTAAATCATTTATAAAGAAGTTCCATAAAACAATGCAATTCTAGCTCTCTGCAATTGAACATTAAAATTAGCTGACCTAAACCAAGTCATGTTGGTATTTATTATTGGTACTATCTTGTTGTGATTGATTTGTTTATTTCAAGTTTCAGCAGGTATGTATAAATATTTATGGTGTGCCATACAATGACTGGACTGTTCCTTCTTTAAATAGTCAGCTGTATTAAGTGGAAGTAAAATTTTCTTTTATCTTATTAGTGAAAATGGGTGAATAGCTCATCAGACCTCTATGTAAATGATGGTACTGAAAGTAAATATACTATATACACGTACCTAATAGACATGTGCATTAGTTTTCGTCCATATGCATTTTCGTTTAACAAACAATAACGAACGCACAGAATCCGAAATTCGAAAGATCCAACATAAAAAAATGCTTTCAGTTCGATATAGATAGGAGATTCAACATGACGCTGACAATAACGATCTGTGTCTATCGAACCTGTGGTCGAATGTGCCCAACCTTAACTCTATTAGTCCAAGATTATTCTACATAGAGAGGAAAGATTCAACATTATAGAGACAGTGTTGGGGTAGACCATTTGACATGAACGACGAAGATTAGACGAAGCAGCGAAAAACATACAAACGTCAAATCTGTCATTGAAGGCTTATGGTGTCTGTCGAAAGTTCTAAGACGATTCGACAAGCAGCTAAGTTGTACAACGGCGCAATCATACATTTACGGTCAAATGCTCTGCCTATATGCTATAGAATAATTTGAATGTTGGTCGACTAGTAATAATAATTTATAAATATAATTATTGCTAGTGTCATACAACATTAGAATTCTTCTATAGCTTGTAGGCGGAACATTGCGGCGTTGTACAGTTTACCTGCCCTGTTGAATCTTCTTAGAACATTTGACAGACACCATAAGCCTTTAATGACAGATTCGACTTAATTCGGATTTTCGGACGAATGTATTTTTTGATGAAACAAAATGATTAAAAACAAATTTCGGGAGTAACTAAATACATTTCTTTTTCGGACGAAAACGAAATTCCGAAACAAAATAGCTCAGTGTGCACATGTCTAGTACCTAATTAAAATGGAAGGTTGACACATTAAAGCTTGGATTACAAGGAAAAACATACTTTATATGAAATACCAGCTTAACAACAATTAAGCAGAAAAGGTATTTAACATACTTTGCTGTTCCTCGCATTTTTCCAGGCGATTTCCTCTGTACTGTGCCCTCATGAGTCATTCACCTACAATCTGAATACCACAGTCATTTAAAAACATCACAGGAAGTTAGCTTCTTGATGTTTGCAGTAATATACAGTCACACAGATTCACAGCTTGAAAAGCTGTTCCATTTTATCCTTAGAATTGTTATACATGACATGAAATGAGCTGGATCAAATATGCCAATTATCCGTAAGCATGCCTGCTACTATCTCTTCTTATCTGCCTTAGGATATTGCTATTACTTTGCACATTGTATGTACCCAGTATTTCCCCATTAGAAAAAAATATATATATATTTTAAATGTTTTAACAAAGACCATTATGATGCATACTATAAGGTTTAGTTTATACAAAACCTTCTAAGTGGCTCATACTCCACTGGATTTCAAGAACACAATTTCTGTGGATGTGCATGCACTGTTAATTCTCTAGATAATTTCATAGTTAACCTACTTTGGATTAAGCTGTGCTTTATTTTTGTGAAGGCATGCAGGAGAAAAGTGTTTAATGACTACCAGAATTAACCAAAGAATTCTGTGTAAAGCCAAATGGATATTAGAAGGGAAATATTCCTTCTCTCTGATATGTAAATGTAAAAGAGTAATTCCACCAAGCACTATGATTCTCTTTTTTCATTTAGTTAATCTGTTCCCATGACACACTATTCAGATGTATTCTGCTCTTTACTTTGTGACTAGAACTCTACTGTAGTAAATATGCAAACATGCAATTTAAAGTGTATCGCTCAGCATTTTTTTTTCTAGTTTTGGATAGAGTCTAGGAGAGGTTAGACCCTCTGAGCAGCTTCACCACCGGTTTGTACTGGTGACCATTGCCACTGAGAAATTTCCAAAATGTTAGAGTTGTTCCCATGACAAGGGTTAAGGGGAAATTCTCTAATGGGAACACCTATTCCAGGGACAACTGAAAAAGGAGGGAATTTTGGGAGAGTACCTCTAACTTCCTGTTGTGTTACTGGAACAAGAAGTAAAGCTAAATGTCCCCACTGATTGTTTTTTTTCACACTCTGATTGCTTACAAATGTCACAATGATGCCATAAGACCATTTGTTCAAAGACTTTAATGCAGTCTTTGTTTACTATTGTAATTGGCCATGTACCATGTGATCACTGTAATTATTTACGGCGATCATAGTAGTAAACAAATGTGATCACAAATCGCGCTGTTGTGTGCCCCAAAGATGCGGCCATATATCTTTCCAGAATGATCCTTGTCCTGTCTGGCTGTATATGTGTAGTGGCTGAGCGTGAAATGGTTAAATAACTGAGCTATAACTTACTTAGTGCATCTATTACAACCTCTCACTTTAAAAATACCCTGCCCAAAGGTTTGCAATGCTGTAGTGATTTTAATATTTAGTTTGCCTACCCTTTGCAGCTATAACAACTTCAACCCTTCTGGGAAAGATGTCCACAAAGTTTAGGAGTGTGTCTATGAGAATGTTTTAGCGGGGTCACACCAGACCTTTATTTTCTTTTTTCTATGAGAATTGTTAACCATTTTTCCAGAAGCACATTTGTGAGGTGAGACACTGATTTTGGATGAGAAGGCCTGGCTTGCAGTCTCCGCTCTAATTCATCCCAAAGGTTTTCTATCAGGTTGAGGTCAGGACTCTGTGCAGGCCAGCCAAGTTCATCTACTCCAATCTCGCTAATTCATGTCTTTATGTACCTTGCTTTGTGCACTGCTCTAAATCATTTGGTGAAAGGGGGATTATGGTGTAGGGTTGTTTTTCAGGGGTTGGGCTTGGCCCCTTAATTCCGGTGAAGGGAACTCTTAAGGGATCAGCATATCAGGACATTTTTGACAGTTTCATGCTACCAACTTTGTGGGAACAGTTTTGGATGGCCCCTTCCTGTTCCAACATGACTGCGCACCAGTGCACAAAGCAAGGTTCACAAAAACATGGATGAGCGAGTTTGGGGTGGAGGAACTTGACTGACTTGCACAGAGTCCTGACCTCAACCAATATTTGGGATTAACTAGAGTGGAGTCCTCGAGCCAGGCCTTGTCATATACAGACCCTTTTAAGGAAAAGAAAATTGATTTTCAGTAGTGATGAGAGAACCAAGCAAAGTCCAACCTGGCCACCATCTCTTGCAAGGTACCCTCTCAGTGTTGAAAACATATGGTCTGGCATTGTTTAGGAAAGAGGGGACGCATTTGCATTGCTTCCCTTTTTGGGCATCCAGGTTGAATCCCTATTTTAGATTTTAAGTGGGGGGCGCCACACTATTTTTAAAGGAATAGTAGACATTAAACATGGGCCAAACAGAAATATAGTGCCTGGGGGTCCCCTTAGTCTGCCTGTAGTGGCACAAACAGGGCATCTGTAGCTATATATGGAACACGCTGAAGCAAAAATTTAAATTTCTAAATAAACAAAAACAAGTCTAATCACATTTAAATGGACTTGCTGTTGCAATTGCTGGCACTCGGCTATTGAAAAAAAAGGAAAGAAAGAAAAAAACGGTGTGGGATCTCCCCCAAAATCCATACCAGACCCTTTTCCATTCAGCAAACAAAGTGCAATGGAAACTACAAAGGGGTTGCAGAGTCATGGTGGTGGTTTGTCAAGGTGGAGGGTCATTAAAGTGTTGCTCATCATGATCTATATAAAACAAACTAAAAATCTCTGTGTATATTATCATAACATATGTTTTGAATAAATCTGTGCGCCAAATAATAAATGATTCCAGTTGCCACCCTAAACAGTGCATATACACTTTTGTTGGTGAAATGTGAAAAAAAGGGGGCACTAAAAAAGTTTTCATAAATGATCCACAAATAAATGAAAAATAAAAGAAAGTATTATTCATGTGCAATAACAACTGGCAATGGAAATTACTGGTATCTCCAATGGAATAAATAACAAATCAGAAATTAACACTGTATATATTAACAAACTACAACATTAGCAAGTGACACCCAATCCCAATAGTGCATTCCAGTCACTGTCTGTGATACTAGAAATAAGTCCACAAAAAAAAAAAAAAAAAAAAAAAATTGATCTTTTCTTCCCACTTTAAATCACTTGTGAATTTGTACAGTGAACAATGATAACACAAAACCAGATGGCATGTGACCCATTTTATTTAAAAGTGGTTAACAAGTGCTTGATTTTGAATCAACTCATTATGTCTCATAAGTCATAAGCCCTCCAAGCACTCATAATGCATTAATTTCTATTATAAAATTGACACTAAGCAAACAATCAGACAACCAGGTATGCATTTACATTATAAGTGCTATGTAACAGCACCAATACAGCCAGAAGTGTGCACTACCACTCCGCCAAGTCCTGGAGCCGGTGTGCTTTCCAAACACCGGAAACTGTGTGACTGTAAGTGACGTACCGGAAAGTGACCAATTTGTATCAGTTGGAGGTTCAGCTCGGCAAACTTACTAAATCCAGCCAGGTTAAAGCAACATTTTGAATGATCATTTTCACGGTCAAGCCAAATGTTCACCTTGACCAAGAACATTGTTGTTTGAAATGTTGCTTTACTGCTAAAATGTGGTTTATACTATTAGCACTTGGAGTTACAAGTAACATTTTTTTAACAAGGAAAGAGCATTTTGGACCAATGTTGCACTATTCATCCTCTTATTTCTGTATAGGTGAGCAGTGAGTATGGAGATTAACACGTTTCAGTACAGGATAACATGTTATGACAAAGGCTTTAGCTCTTGTTTAGCCATTTGTTATCTTACCGTACCTCACCTTATAAAAAGACTCTGTTAAGACCTGTTTGGCTAGACTAGTCTTTTATTCTCTTTTTTTGCTCAATACTTCTTTCTGTTCTTAGGATGGATGATGCAGAGGCATGCTTTATATTGAGCAGCAGATGTGAAGAGGACAGGACAGCAGCTGTAAGTAGAACCAGTGACATAATAAATGTACTGTATGCATCTATTCTCCACATTATCCTTACAATAATCATGGGTATAATTGTTGTGGTGTGCTATATGAGCAGTTTTAGGTCACAGAGGACAAAATAAATACATTATTCAATATCCATATGGCATGAACACAATAATTTAAATGGCAGTTTTAAAAACTTAAAACAGAAATATGATACAAACCTAAGAATAAAATCTGGTGAGTTGTTACTTTGTCATAAAACCAGATACCAGAATATTTAACCACTCTCAGAGATTTCCAAGGACAGTCCCAGGATTTGATCATTTCTAGCTGGCATTTTCTGTAATTTCATGCACTAATGATAATTTATGATTCTAAAGTTAGTATTAATTGACAACTAGCTGTCAAAACATTACTAATAGTCCAACTTTGTTAGCGTTAGTAAGCAAATAATGTAAAAAATTAGGCATCAAGGGTTTGATTGTAGTAGTTAAGCTTCAAATTCTTAATGTTAAATGATTTAAATGTTAAAAACTATAAAGAAAATAATCAGCCTGCGTTCACCAATTAGTATTTTTGGTCCTAAACTAACATTAAAATTATTTTTTTATTGATCCTTTGGTCCCCTAAAACCAGTATACAAGTTAAAAGGACCAGCTGCTTGCCCCCCATGCTAGCAGATACGCCTCACCATTACTACTGGCATCCTCTCCTGGACATTGGGGGTAATAGAGAACCTGGTCTCACTTTACATTTCTGTCCTTTAAACTGTAATTCTTTGCCCAACATAATTCAGTAATTTATTTTGTACAAGTCAATACATCTACTTGTTTTGGCAGGGTAGAATGCTGTCTATCTAGTGGTGTATTTTTGCAATTGCAGCTAAGTTTCCCCTTGTAATGTCTTTTGCCATGGAGTGATGGACAAGGTAGAAGTTGAGATTCACTCTGGGGGTGTGGATACATGCTGATTATTTTGTTGTTCATTCAGAACAAGCTTGGCTTTGATTTGTACTGGATACCTATTTTCTGTGTCCTTTTGAGTTTGCAGCTGTAATTTCTAATTAGCTACTGGGAAAAAGAAGAGTGGAATTTAAAGGCAAGCCCTTTGCTTTTAACCAACATCTCTGTTTGACTATGACTTCTTCTTGCCTTGCAAAGGCCAGAATTAGTTTGCCCATATCTGTTGCATCTGGCTTATAGACAAAAAATGTGCCACATTTTTCTAGCAGGTTTAAAGAAACAACAATCTGTTTGTGCCTATCACTGAGAAAACTGTCTATTTTCTACATACTTAGCCCCTTATGAGCTGCTAGGCAAACAGCCAGCCAGCTCTTCATCCTGAAGTCTACATTGATTAATATTGATACAACGTACTTCAACTTTGTAACCAATACAGACATCTGAGGGGGGGGGGGTAGATGACTGACTATATATTTCTGTACTACTATATTTCAGTTTAGCATAGATATATAAACTGCATATCTATATATACACACACACACACACTGGCATACCCCTCTTTTATGTACACAATGGGATTTATTTACTAAAGCTGGAAAGTACAAAATCAGGCTCACTTCTATATAGAAACCAATGAGCTTCTAACCCCAGCTTGTTCAATTAAACTTTGGTAATAAAACCTGAAAGCTCATTGGCTCATCAGTGAGCCTGATTTTTCACTTTTCAGCTTTAGTAAATAAACCCCATTCTGTACTTAAAATTGTGGTATGCCTGTATATATATATATATATATATATATATATATATATATATATATATATATATATATATATATACACAAGCCTCAACAAAATCCAGGCACCAGGTCGCAATTGCGACAAGAAATTGTGACCTGGCGCCCGCACCCGCCGGTAATTGAGACGATCACAGAATCCTGTGTCTCCGTGCGCCCCCACCTCCACCGCCGCACGATCGCAGCGGGCCCGCAATGGCCGGTAATTTAGGCCGGGGCTTTGTAGCCTTGTGAAGGCCCAAGCTGCCTTCTGTGACCTGGCGCCATCTGGTGGTGGCCGTTGGCATTACAAGTAAAACAGCTGTTCTAATGTGTGTGTTTTTACTGTTTTCACTGCCATCTCCATCCCTCTAATTAGAATCCCCAAACATAATGTATATTTTTTATTCTAACACCCTAGAGAATAAAATGGCGATCATTGCAATACTTTCTGTCGCACATATTTGCGCAGCTGTCTTACAAGCGCACTTTTTTTGGAAAAAAATACACTTTTTTTAATTAAAAAATAAGACAACAGTAAAGTTATCCCATTTTTTTTTTTTATATTGTGAAAGATATGGTTACGCCAAGTAAACTGATACCCAACATGTCACGCTTCAAAATTGCATCCGCTTGTGGAATGCTGACAAACTTTTACCCTTTAAAATCTCCATAGGCGACGTTTAAAAAATACTACAAGTTGCATGTTTTGAGTTACAGAGGAGGTCATTTTCTGGCTCCTAACTTTTTTAGCTGGCTTCTAGATTCCAAGCAAATTTGTCAAACCCAGTATATATATATATATATATATATATATATATATATATATATATATATATATATATATATATATATATATATATATATATATATATTCATAAATATATTTGCAACACATCTGAGACTGTGGGGATACCTTCATATTTAGCACTGTTAATATATTTTGTTTGTGTGTTTTTAAGGCTTTTAATGCTGTGAAATTTGCTTGAGTAATAAATGTGTTAACTTGCTTTTAATGAACATATGCACATTTTTGTTTCCTATTTAGGACCATCAAACAATATTAAGGGCCTGGGCAGTGAAAGATTTTGCTCCAAATTGCCCTTTGTATGTTCAGATATTGAAACCAGAGAACAAATTTCATGTCAAATTTGCAGGTAATATTAATTTTGCTTAGATCTTTAACACTCATCAACTAAAACCTATTAACAGTTACATTTACTACTATGTTGAAAAAAATTCTGATTGCCATTTTTTTTACTTACTATCTTTTCCATTAATGAAATAACATGGCATCCACAGGTTGTACAAATAAATAACAGTTACTGCTTGAGCAACCCCCTCTTGCAGAAATTGGGGGCCAAATTCTCAAAAGAGATACGCAGGCGGAACTGCTGTTCAGCCTGCTTATCTCTGTGCCTAACTTTGGAAACGATCCTCAAAAGGCTTTTTCCAAAGTTAGGCAGAAGATCTGACATGTGTAAGACACTTACATGGTCAGATCTTAGGATGCAGTACCGCATCCGCCGCTGGAGGCATTTCTCATTGAAATGCCGCTTTGAGTATGCAAATGAGGACTTAAGCAGATCCACAAAGCATTTCAGCATTGTGATTTCTGCGTAAGTTCCGATTTGCTTGCGCAAAACTAGTGCTGGTTTTACAATGTGGAAAGTTAGTCACACCATGTAAAAGCCCATTCAAGCGACGGCATTTGGTATGCATTCCCGAGGGAGAACTCCACGGCAATTTGTAAAATCAAAACTGGCATGGGTTCCCCCCCCAGGAGCATACCAGGCCCTTAGGTCTGGTATGGGTTGTAAGGAGACCCCCCCTACGCCGAAAATTCGACGTAGGGGGTCCCCCTACAATCCATACCAGACCCGTATCCAAAGCACGCTACCCGGCCGGTCAGGAAAGGGAGTGGGGACGAGCGAGCGCCCCCCCCTCCTGAGCCGTGCCAGGCCGCATGCCCTCAACATGGGGGGGTTGGGTGCTCTGGGGCAGGGGGGCGCACTGCGGGCCCCCCCACCCCAGAGCACCCTGTCCCCATGTTGATGAGGACAGGACCTCTTCCCGACAACCCTTGCCGTTGGTTGTCGGGGTCTGCGGGCGGGATGCTTATCGGAATCTGGGAGTCCCCTCAAATAAGGGGGCCCCCAGATACCGGCCCCCCACCCTAAGTGAATGGATATGGGGTACATCGTACCCCTACCCATTCACCTGGAGGCAAAGTGATAGTTATTAAACACACAACACAAGGGTTTTTAAAATCATTTATTAGTCTGCTCCGGAGGCCCCCCCTGTCTTCTTTAGCTCTAATACCAGGGAGGGCTTCTTCTTCCCCTCTCCGGGGGTCTTCTCCGCTCTCCGGGGGGGGGCTTCTTCTTCCACTCTCCGGGGGGGGGGGTCTTCTCCGCTCTCCGGGGGTCTTCTTCTATCCTCGCCGCTCTCCGCTGTTGACTCGGCGCACCCCGGTTCTTCTGCAGCTGTCCGGTGCCTTCTTCTTCAGCGCTGGCTGCCTGCTATCTTCGTGTGTTAGCTCAATTACTAGCAGGCAGCCAGCGCGGTCTTCTGTGACGTCATGTTCTTCTTCTCCCTTCTTCCGATGTTGACACGTCGCCTCTTCTCACTGCAATGATGGAAGCGCGCCTTGCATCCCATTTATATAGGCATCACCGTCCCATCATGCTCCGGTAGGTACCCACGTGGTGGGTGCCTACCCACGTGCACCCACCACGTGGGTACCTACCGGAGCACTCAGTATTAATTGTTTGTCTGTAAAGTAAAGATTTTTATCTGAACATTTAAATGTTTAATGACCATAAATTAATTTACTTTCCCTTAAAAAGGAATGTAATAATATGTAACATATAAAGGATAAGTTCACATTTTTGAACATGTTACATGTTCCCCCTGGCTTGTGGGTGAACCATATCAGACCACAAACATTCAAAATAGGGAGTACCTTGTCAGAAAGGAACCCATCTGGCAAATCCACAAGGACACAGGCCTCATCCTCCCTATTCTGGCCCTGGTTGTGGGGAATCGGTGGGCAGGGGTGCTATCAGAATTTGTAAACAATAACAATAAGATAACCCCTAGATACTGCCCTATGTGAATGAGTACTTATTAACAAATTAATGCAAACGGTAGAAAAACACACACACACACACACACAGTTGTTGACCAGACCCCCAAAAATCCCATGATGTAAATCCATCATTTATAATGTCAATAATGTCATCCAACAATTTAGTATAATGATTTTATTGCTTTTTAATCATAGGTAGATATCATAGTAAATATAAAAACAAATATTGAAAAGTTAAATACAGAAAAATAAATCATAAGGAATGTATGAATAAATATATAAGAATTTATGTGCATATATAATGGTAATATGTATACATTATATAACATTTAAGAGCAAATACCGGTATATAACACAAATACTAAGGACAAAATGTAAATAGATTGATGTTGTATAATTTAGTAGTTATGTAAGTTTTTGGTATAATAAAGTTTATATAATGAGCAAAAGTATATAATATGATGAGATGTACGATTATTTACAAATAATTATAGTTAATAAACAAAAGGATAGGAAAGAAAAATAAAAAAATACATCAAATAAATTTTTAGAAGGAAAATTAATGAGAGTAGGGGAAGTTAAAGTGTAGGGAAAGTGGAATTTTGACTCTTTGACATCAAGCTACTGTATGTAGATCCATGCAAATCACAATGCCTGCCGACCCCTTAAAAGAAAAGAAACCCACTGTCCTGTGACACAGTCTTACCCTGAAGATTGTTTGCCTGCGTTTAACTGCTCTGGTGCATGACAGCTGATTAAAATAAAGGGACAGGGTCTCCTGTGACATCATTAACTACATTTGAAAGTGACAATATTTGCTCAATGACATTACTGGGCTTCCACTGGGAACTGTAACCTGAAGAGCCTGGTATGAATTATGGGAGGACCCCCCCTTTTTTTTCTTTTTATTCCAATAATTTTTATTGAATTTTAAACTTACAAAAAGAGGAAAGAGACATACAGTAAACAGATAATAAATCGTAACAGGTCCTTCAAACATTCAAATTTGACTGTCGCTATAAGGCACAAAATTATTAAAGAACACTTCAACCATCATTCCGAGTCCAGTAGCAGATCCAGCGGACGAGATGCTTGTAAAAATCTTTGTTATCCAAGCCGTATTCCGTTTGGAGATCCCGAAACGATTTAAGAGTAGAACCCGACATCAAGTCTCCGACTACCCTAATGCCTTTGGCTATCCGCTGCGTAACGGATATGTCTGGAATGATCAAAGGCATGGAAATGGGAAGGGGTTTAACCACTTGATCTACGAACTTGTGAGAAGCAAACATCTTCCATGTATGTATAGTAGCCACCATTGAGGGTGAAATGTGAGTAGGGACCGACGTGTATAAATGACTAGCTAGTAATATGTCGGATAAATTAGTAACAGGGGCTTGCGCCAACTCTAGTTCTAGCCATCTAGGAGTGAGATTTTGTACGAACCACGACCTGGCCTGCGAGAGAATCGAAGCTGAGTAATAATCCCTCAGAAGAACATGACCAACACCCCCAACCTACCTGGCCGCTATCAACTTTTTAAAGGAACACCTCGCCTTTCTACCTTGCCATAAAAATGTATTCAACTGAGATTGAAGCTTGGAGAAGAATGAAGCGGGGACTGGAATTGGCAGTGTTTGGAAAAGGTATAACAGTTGTGGTAAGACCATCATTTTGAATGCGGCTAAGCGGCCGGACCAGAGCAGCTCCATCCTTGACATCTACTGTAACATTTTGGTCATGGAACCAAGGAATGGGGCATAATTAGCTGCAAACAGTTCTCCACTCGTTGCTGTTAGGGAGATCCCCAGGAACTTTAGCCCGCCATCATTCCAAGAGTAAGGGAATCTGGCAGCAAGCCTCCTCCGTAAGGACCGATCAATGCCTATTCCCATTAAATAAGATTTACTCTTGTTTACTTTATAGTAGGACAGCTTGTTAAACAGTACCAAAGCCTCATGAGCCGAAGCCAGGGAAGTCTCCACGTCAGTTAGAATCAAAATTATGTCGTCTGCGAACAAACTGATGGTGTGAGTGGAATTTTGGATAGGGAAACCACAAATTTCAGGGTGAGAACGTATATATATTGCAAGAGGTTCCATTAGTAAGTTAAAAATTAGTGGGGATAACGGGCACCCCTGCCTAGTGCCATTTGAGATGGCAAATGGCCTAGACAGAACCCCCGAGACGAGCACCCGGGCGGAAGGCCTGGAGTACAGAGCCAGGATTGTGGACAGGATGGGACCCGAGAAGCCAAACCTTCTTAATATCTGGGCCGTGTAATCCCAATGGATGTGATCAAAGGCCTTCTCTGCTTCCAAGGTCAGCAGCAGAGAAGGTCTCTTGTGCAAGTTGGCCAAATGTATAATATTTACCAGCCTGCGAGTGGCGTTGGAGGTCTGAAGGCCCTTAGTGAATCCCGTCTGATCAGGGTGAATAAGCAGGGAGAGAATATCTAACAGACACGTAGCTAAGATTTTGGCGTAGATCTTCAGATCTAAATTGAGTAAGGATATCGGTCCAAAATTTGGAGGCGTGGAGGGGTCCTCCCCCGGCTTCGGCAGAGTCACAATAATAGCGGACAGCATTTCAGAAGGAAAGGCGGCAGAGGCAGCAGCAGCATTGAACATACTCTCTAGATGAGGAGTCAAAACAGAGTTGAAAGCCTTATAATAATCTCCTGTAAATCCATCGGGGCCAGGGGCTTTGTTGTTGGGGAGAGAGTCGATAGCTTTGCGTATCTCCTCCTTGTTAAAGGGCACATTCAATTTTAATAACTGGTCTTGGGACATAGAGGGAATATGTAGATTGTTTAAGAATTGGCCGATAGCTGCAGGATAAGGTTGGTGGGTAGCATCATCATCTTTTAAATTATACAGGGAGCTATAATATAGGCTGAAGGCATCCGCAATATCTTGAGGATGATAGAGCTTACAATTGGTGTGTGGATGGAGAATGAAAGGTATTTTGGACTTATACCGCACACCTTTCACCTTGTGCGCTAGTAATTTACCCGCTTTATTGGCATAATAGGTAATTTTCACTCTACGGGACGCTTTTTCAAATGTTTCCAATAGAAGAAGTCTGAGGTCATGTCTCAATAGATTCAATTTCCGAGAAACTACAGGGGAAAGGTTCTGTTTATTAGTTGTTTCAAGCAGAAAGATTTCATCTGTTAGAGCTTTCGTTTTCTGCTGCCGCTGCCTTCTAGCCCTCGCGCCCAATTGGATAAGTATACCCCTAACATACGCCTTATGGGCGTTCCATAGTACAAACTGGTCCTGCACAGAGTGTTCATTAATAGAAAAAAATTCTTTCAAATGTGTTTCAACATGACTCTTAACCTCTGCCTGCTGTAACAAGAACGAGTTAACCCTCCACAATGACGATGCAGCGTCAGCTACAGCATCCTCCAGGGTGAGGGTAATGGAGGCGTGGTCAGACCAAGTAATTGAGTTAATAGTGGCGGCCGAGACCTTAGAAAGGGTGGGCTGATCCACTAGGAACAAGTCAATCCTGGAGTATGCTCCATGAGGCATCGAAAAGAAAGTGAAATCTTTTTCTTCAGCATGAAGACATCTCCAGGCATCAAATAGTTCATGGCTATGGATTGAGGCCGACAAGGAAAGATTTGCGCATTTGGCGCCTGATGAAGAGTCAATACCTGGGTCTGGCGTTGCGTTGAAGTCTCCACAGAGGACTAATTTACCCTTCCTATGCTTAGCTACCTTAATCATTAGTTTACGGAAGAAGCGGATTTGGTGCACGTTTGGAGAGTACACATTGACAATAGTGAACGTGGAGTTATTAATGTCACATACTAGGAGAATAAAACGACCTCCAGGGTCCAGGACAGTCTCATGTAGAGTAAAAGCCACTCTGTCCCTTATGGCCGTGAGAACCCCCTTTGTTTTGTTAGGAGCGTTGGCCTTAAAAACATGTGGGAAGCTCCTATGAGAGCAGACAGGAGGAGACGTTACAGAAAAGTGTGTCTCTTGGGCACACAAAATGTCTGCTCGGTTGGAAATAGACTCAGTCCACATGGACTTCCTCTTAACTGGATGATTTAGGCCATTAGAGTTGATAGAAATGAATTTTATACCCATTTAAGCAATGAGAAATAGTGCGATATGGAACCATAATGCAAACTCAATTTTGAGGGAATGTCTCCCCCCGGTGGCCAATCTGCAAATGACGTGCAGCAAGCTCCATGGAACAAAAGGTATATAACAAAGTACTCACTAGTAGTTGGAAGGGTAAAAGTACTCCAGACTCCCGTGTGCAGTAGTCCATTGTATACGTCGAACACGATGCTTCGAACAACACTTGTAGTTGAAAAGAAAAAACATAAGAACACAAAATAAAGAAGAAAACAGAGATAAAAATAGGAACAGTCAGATAACTGGCGCATAGCCAACATAAACAGGTGCAAACTTCGGTGATCACAAAAGATACCCGTAAGCAGTGAAAAACTGCGCAGGTCACACAAAAAAAAAGGGGGTGAGTCCAGGCTTATGGACTCTCCAGGAACATCCAACAGGGAAAATGAAGTGGGTAAGCGCTCCCTCCGGGTTTAGTTGTGAGACTTGACATTCTTATTCGTTACCGTTTTCCATTCAGGCTCGGACCATGATACAGATCTGGAATTGTTTTTTAGAGCGGCTGTGTCCTCAGGAAGGATCCCCCACTCCTCCAATAGGGATATACCCTTTTCCATTGATTCCACAACGTGCGTACGGCCCTCAATGGTGACAGACAATTTGGCAGGATATCCCCATCTGTAATCGATTTGGTGATTTCTCAGCACCTTGGTAATGGTGTTTAAATTTCGCCATTTTTGCAGAGTGTATTGGGGTAAGTCCGCGAAAAATTGTATGTTCTGATATTGCGAGGGAATTTGCTCCCTTTTGCGCATTTTTGCCATTAGCTGCTCTTTGGTGTGAAAATATTAAAACACAGTATGACATCTCTGGGTACCTGTTCAGGCAGGAAGGACGGCTTGGGTAACCTATGGATCCTGTCTATAGTGAGATCCAGGTCAGAGAGGTCAGGGAGAAGTGCCTTAAATACAGAGGAGGCGTATGAACGCAAATCCGCTTGAAGGACAGATTCAGGGACCCCCCGCATTTTCATATTATTGCGCCTGCTCCTGTCTTCCATGTCCGCGAGCTTAGCTTTGATCCATTCCGTATCCCCCTCCCTCTCCTCATGCGAATCCACCAGGTCATTGATGGTGACGGCGTATTCCCCCATTTTATGCTCGATGTGCTCCACTCTAGCTTCCACTGCCTGGATATCTGAGTGAAATATGTGCATACATTGCATTATATCAGACTGCAGTGAACTACGTAGTGATAATAGCATGTCCTTCAAAACAGTATCCATCACAGGTTGATGGGCAGTGGGGAAAGATTCTATAGAATCTGGGAGTTCACGTGTGTCATACCCTGATTCAGCTGTAGGGCTGACTGCAGACATGGATCCCTCCCTATCCAGCCTGAATTTTGCTTTAGCTGGGTTGCCCGTACCAGGAGAGGGAGAGTGGGATTGCAGGCTATCAGAGGATCCCTTGCGATGGGACAATTTAGCTGACCCACCTTTGGATCCATGTGCGGTGTGCTCCGGGGTGGATGCCGCAGCGGCGCCATCTTGTCCTCTGCCATGCTGATGAGGGAAGAAGAAGTCCATCAATCTCTGCGGCTTCCTCTGATCTTTCCTCTTGCGGGACATGGTCTAAGGGGTCCCCCAGGCTGGATCGCCAGGTAAGGCTGCAAAAAAAAACTCCTCAAGGGTCGGTATGTGCCGCGTTATCCCCGCTGGTTCTCAGAGCTCCGGACTTATGCTGCCATCCGGCTCCGGAGCAAGCCACGACATAATTATGTCCCCTATTTTGTAGGCGCTATAACTTTTGCGCAAACCAGTCACTATACGCGTATTGCAATTTTTTTTACCAAAAATATGTAGAACAGGGGTCTCAAACTCAAATTACCTGAGGGCAGCAAGACAAGTTTTCATATCCCATGGGGGGCCACATGCAAACGTTCAAACTTTAAAAACAGTACTGGTGTCAGCGAACATATTATTAACCCCCAGCACTGGTGTCAGTGGACACATTATTAATCTCCAGCACTGGTGTCAGCAGATGCATTATTAACCCCTAGTATTGGTGTCAGCAAATGCATTATTATCCCTGACCACTGCACTGTACACGGACCACTACACACGGACCACTGCACACTGACCACTACACTGCACACTGCCGACAGACCACTACACTGCCGACAGACCACTACACTGCCGACTGCACATCAGGGTACAGGGCACAGCACATCAGGGTACAGCACATCAAGGCACAGAGCCCAGCAAATCAGGGCACATGGCACAGAACATCAGGGCACAGGGCACAGCACATCAGGGCACAGGTCACAGCACATCAGGGCACAGCACATCAGAGCACAACAGGGTACAGGGCACATCAGAGCACAGCACATAGGGGTACAGCACAACAGGCCACATCAGGGTACAGGGCACGGCACATCAGGACAGGACATATCAGGACAAGGCACATCAGGGTACAGCACAACAGGCCACATCAGGGCACATCACATCAGGACAGGGCACATGGCACATCAGGGTACAGGGCACATGAAATAGCACATCAGGGTACAAAGCCCAGCAAATCAGGGTACATGGCACACATCAGGGTACATGGTCCACAATCAGAGCACAATCAGGGCACATGGGGCATATCAGGGCACAATCAGGGCACATGAGAGCACATCAGGCACAGCACACCAGTACAGGGCACATGACACATCAGGGTACAGGGCACAGGGTACCCTGATGTACAGAGCCCAGCACATCACGGTACATGAGGCACATCAGGGTACATGAGGCACATCAGGGTACATGGGGCACATGGCACATCAGGGTACATGAGGGTACATGGGGCACAATCAGAGCACATCAGGGCACATGAGAGCACATCAGGGCACATGAGAGCACATCAGGGCACATGAGAGCACATCAGGGCACAATCAGGGCACATGAGAGCACATCAGGGCTCATGAGAGCACATCAGGGCACATGAGAGCACATCAGGGCACATGAGAGCACATCAGGGCACAAGGTCAGCGTTTACTTGTTGTTTTCTTCAGATGCAGAGCAGTGCAGGAAACGTCTGTCATAGGTTCACTTGGCTCATGTCACGCTGCTACTCCCCGGCGGCCCCCCCCTCTCTTCTCGTCCATCCCAGATGATTTCACAAGCAAATAGGGATGGACGAGAAGAGAGGAGGGGCCGCCGGGGAGTAGCAGCGTGACATGATAGACAAGTGAACCTCTGACAGACGCTTCCTGCGCTACTCTTCATGCACCTCGATCTACACTTCTGCGGCACCCGCCCTGCCTGCGGGCCATTTATTACCGGTCCGCGGGCCGTAAATGGCCTGCGGGCCGGTACTTTGAGACCCCTGATGTAGAAGAATACGTATTGGCCTAAACTGAGAATTTTTTTTTTTTTAAATGGGATATTTATTATAGCAAAAAGTAAAAAATATTGTTATTTTTTTTAAATTGACGCTCTTTTTTTGTTTATAGCACAAAAAATAAAAACCGCACAGGCGATCAAATACCACCAAAAGAAAGCTCTATGTGTGGGAAAAAAAGGACGTCAATTTTGTTTGGGAGGGAGCCACGTCGCACGTGCAATTGTCAGTTAAAGCGACGCAGTGCCGGAAGCTGAAATTTCGCCTGGGCCAAAAAGGGGGTATATGTGCACAGTAAGCAAGTGGTTAAACTGTTTAAATGGAACTGCTGCATGAGAAAAGCATGAGATGTGGTAGGCTGAGAAGGGTTTTTTGCTGCTCCCCCACAACACAGTAAAACTTATTATTATTCATTCATTTCTTAAAGTACCGTTGGTTGCTGGCAGAGCCCCCCCCCTTTTTTTTGGAACGACTGTTGCTGATAATGATCGCCACTGGCCAATAATCAATGCTATTGTCTTCTGTGGACTGCTGCTCTTGCTGATAATTGATGCAGATAATCTTTACTCACTGACAAAGATCTCTATTTTCTGACAATTACTGCTACTTTCTGATAGCTGAGGCTATTCATTAATAATCGCTATTCATTGATAATCGCAACATATAACTACCGCTATTCCATGATAATGCCACTATTGGCTGATGACTCTTGTAGATAATGAACGCCCCTGGTCAATAATCACTGTTATCTGCTGGTAAACTGCTGACGCCTATTCTGTGGACATCTATCGCTGTATCCGATAACTGCTGCTTTGAGCCAAAGCGCACAACCACATTTACCTGTTGAGGTGTCATCATTTGAAGATGACTGTCCATATTTCAGAAGAACTGCTGCTATCCCTTGATAATTGTTGTCATTTTCTGTCATTTTTTGATACCTACCGATATCCATTGAGAATCACCCCTACTACTTGATAACTGCCGTTAATTATCAATAACTGTTCTTCATATCTGCTTTTACCCCACGATAACCTTTTTTTAAAGCTAACCTTCACTACTTGCTGATAACCAACGCTGCTTGCTGATAACCATTGCTATCTGCTGACAATTTGCTGATGTTAGATAATTTACATTACTCACTGAAGGTGGCTACCTGTCACTATGGACTGTTACTTGCTGACAAAATCTCTGCTACCTGTTGACATTAATGATAGCTGGGGCTATTAGGGGTCAATTTCTCTTTTTATGTTTATTTTTCCCCTGGGAAGCATTTAAAGTAACACAGTCTCTAAGCCATTATGAGAGGAAAGTCAGCCAAAGCGGGGAAAAGGGTTCCACTTGCTGCAAGCCCAGGGGGTATTCAGCACTACATGTCAGCTGAAACAAGCATGATAGAGAACGGGCATGGTAGCTCTAGGCAGGTAGTTGGAGGACGCACAAGTATGGGTAAGAAAAGTCACGGAGGAAGACACTAAAACAGGAAAAATGTATGGAACACATGTAACGTGCCCAACAAACATAGGGAGTAATTCCCAAGGAAGTTCTAAGACACAAAATGGAGACCAGAAAAAGAAAGTAGGTGCGGAAGCAGAGACGGAAGAGAATGTAAGGCTAGAGGTAGCCCAAGAAAGCCTACCACAAATTAAAGAGCTGCTAACTGAGATGCTGGCTAAAGTTGAAGTATCACTAAAAATAGATAGAGCGGCAGTCAGAGCAGATATCGGACAGGTCGTGGGATGAGTTGAAGAAATAGAGGAAAGAATGATCAAAGCTTGGAGGAAATGAACAAACAGATGAAATCCCTGCAGAAAACAAATAGATTGTTATTCTATAAAATGGAGGACCAAGAAAATCAAAGCCAACAACAAAATCTGCTGAAAAGAGGGATACCAGAGAAATATAAAAATGAGGAATTAACAAAAGTGATGCACAAATTATTTAACCCTTTGTTTTGGAGGGAAGCAGCAGAAATGCTGAAATTGGACAGGGTACATAGGATTACAAGATATCAATCCCAAGCAGATGACAATCCAAGAGACGTCATAGCCAGGTTCCACTTTGCCGAAGAGAAGTCTAAAATCATGGAAGGCATACGGACATCAGCAGGAATCTCATATGATGGAATTGAATTGAAAATATTCTCAGACCTATCAGCAGAAACTTTAGCAAGAAGAAGACTTCTTAAACCACTGACAGAACAAATGCGGGCACTGAATGTGACATATCAGTGGGGATTCCCAGCATGCCTTAAAGGGAAAAAGATCGACTGAAGACCTATGGGATTTCTGCTGGAATTTAACCTCTCGCCCCATCTTTACTGGGCTGGGAGGAGAACCATGGGTCAACAGTAGTCATAAGTAGCATGCACTAGACTCGTAGCCCGGGGGAGGGGGGAGGTAGGGGCAGAGTACACTAGGCGTAATAAGATAGGTACTCCGAGAGAAGCTTGTGAGTAATAAATATGAGGGCATAATTCAGAGTTAAAAGGGAAAGGTGGTGGAGTAGGTGGGTGTGGTGGAGGGGGAGGGGCACGGAGGGACAGTAGAGGGGTTGGTGATGTAGGAATACCCACTCCCAAGAAGATTTGGGAATCGAATGACATCTAGATCAGTGTTTCTCAACTCCAGTCCTCAGGGCGCACCAACAGGTCACGTTTTCAGGATTTCCCTCAGATGAAACTGCTGTGGTAATTACTAAGGCAGTGAAACTGATAAAATCACCTGTGCAAAATAATGGAAAGCCTGAAAACATGACCTGTTGGTGCGCCTTGAGGACTGGAGTTGAGAAACACTGATCTAGATAGATGCCGTTGGACCTGCACATGGAACAAAATGGAGTTAGTCCAGACTTCTGGGAAGGGGAGGATTCTGGGGCAGGGAGACAGGGGGAGGGCAGGAGTTTGGGGACGAGAGGAGCGAGGAATGGGTTGTGCATTGGGGTTCTTTTTCTTTCTTTTTTCCTCTTTCCTCTTTCTCTCTGGATTTGTCGCGATTTGCCAGGTGCTCTCTTATGATGATCTATGGTCACAATAAATGTAATCACTTAAGGGGATGATTACCCCAAGCAAAAGTTACAAAGTAAACAAGCACCTCTTTTTTCAAGAGGGCGAATGTGGTCTGTCTCTAAGAAACGCATATAGCTCACGCTTCAGGGTGTTGACTAGCTTCACATTTGTTCCCTTTGTGGTTCTATGGAGATTCACTGTCTAGCCACTCGAGGGGTGTGGCCATAGATTTTGACAAGACCATGTTTTTTACAGTAAGAGAGCAACTGGCAGACCGGAGATTTCTCTTTGTAAAAGGGACCTTGTTGAATATGGAATGCACACTGGCAAATATATACTCTCCAAACAGGGAACCAGTTTTATTTCTTAAGAAAGTAAAAAAAATAATTGAAGTATTTAAAGAAGGTAAACTCATAATGGCGGGGGATCTAAACTTGAGCTCAGACCTGCAGATAGATATAACAGGGGGTCCCTCTCACTATACAGCTAAAAGACAGAAGGCTGTAAAAAAAATATTACTGGAACGTCAGCTGGTAGATACATGGAGGGTTAGGCACCCAGGAAATAGAGATTACACTTTTTACTCCCCAGTCCATAGGTAATTTTCAAGGATTGATTACATCTTTACAGAACATCAATTATTACCATCCATTAAAAGCGTGGAGATTAAAGCAATTACTTTATCTGACCATGCTCCAGTAGTGATGAAGCTAGAAGTGTTAAATACTAGGACGGGAAGGAACTGGAGACTAAACAACTCCCTAATTCAGGACCCGGGGATAATTAAAAAAATTTAGCAGGAACTTGAAAATTTCTTTGCAGTAAACGATACACCAGAAATTCCCTGTTCAGCCCTGTGGGAAGTGCATAAGGCTGTCATAAGGGGGACAGTGATAGGGACAGGCGCAGGGAAAAAGAATGGAAGGGGAGAGAAACTTAATTCTCTATATAGAGAGATACAGGACTTAGAACAAATGACAAGACCCCAAGGTATCCCGGAGAGACAGGAATTAGTAACAAAAAGAGTGCAATTGGCGGACCTTTTAGAAGAGGAGAAAAAGCGTGCCATTTATGGGGAAATAAATTTGGGAAGTGGTTGGCCAGAGCAATAAGGGAAAAAAATCGTTCCTTCATCCCTAAAATCAAGAACGATCAGGGAGAGATGGTTCATTCATCCCCTGAAATAGCGGAGGTTTTCCATGAATACTATAGCCCAGTATAAAATGTGAATCAGAGAGAGGAAGGTAGGGAGGGGGAAATTCATGAGTAGCTGAGAGGTCTTGACCTTCCCCATACTGCCTAAGAAGGAACTTGAGCAACTTGAAGCCCCAATCACTCCAGAAGAATTAAGAAGAGTAATAAAAAGAATGGCTCTGAGAAAGAGCCGTAGCCCTGATGGGTACTCTATCTTATATTACAAGAGATTTCCAAAGTTCCTGATCCCTAGTTTATGCGATTATCTCAATGCCCTGGCTGAAGGAGAGACCCTGCGAGATGAATCATTATTGGCCTGTATAACCCTTATTCTTAAAGAAGGGAAGGACCCAACAGTCCCAGCAAATTATCGCCCAATATTCCTGTTAAATACAGACATAAAGATTTTCGCTAGTAGCGGAAAGATTAAATGGCCCCTGCTACCAAGCTGGTTAAACAACGATCAGGTAGGGTTTGTATCAGGTGGAGAGAGAAAAGATAACGGCCTGAAGTCACTGTGTTTGATTCACGAAGTAGAGGGGGGGAAGAGCCAAGAAGCATTCATGTTGATTGATGCCGAAAAGGTCTTTGACAGGGTGGACTGGGGCTTCATGTTCAGAACATTAAGACATCTGGACATTGGGGTAAAGATGATGAAAAGATATTGGCCTTTTATCATCACCCAATGGCTAAAATTAGAATAAACGGAAACGTATCCCCTTCTTTGGATTTATTTAAAGGGACAAGGCAGGGATGCCCCCTGTCGCCAATGCTGTTTGTAATAGCATTAGAACCCCTGTTAGTGGCTATCTGTAAAAACCCAGATATCGGAGGAGAAAAAGTAGGGGGAAGGGAGTTTAAGGTAGCTGCATATGCAGACAACCTGCTTTTCTATATGTCCAACCCTAGAATAACAATCCCAATTATATTAGATGAGCTAACCAGATACGGAAAATTTACTAACTTCAAAATAAATATGTCTAAATCTGAGATTTTGAATATCACTATCCCAAGGGAGGAACAACGGGCCATTCAAACTAAATTCCCCTTTGTATGGTGTAAGTAGGGATTGGGCTATCTGGGAATAAAAATGACAGCATCCGTAGGGACTGTTTTCAAAGCCAATTAAATTCCAGCGCTCAATAAGATTAAAGAACACTTGGAGAATCTGAGACATAAGCCCCTTCCATGGACAGGAAAAATTAATGCTTTAAAAATGAATATGCTACCAAGGTTTACCTACATTATCCAAATGATCCCCAGGACTATTTTAAGAAACTAAGATCAATGATATTAAAATACATATGGGCACCTAAACTGCCCAGAATTGCATATGCAACATTGGCGAAAGCTAAAAGGTCAGGAGGATTAGCAGCTCAAGATTTTGAGAAATACTATCAGGCGATTTGTATTTCTTGGATAGCAGAATGGATTCATAATGAAGAGGGGAGAAGCTGGGTAAACATGGAGATCTCTCAAAGTAAGATAGATTTGGGGAAGATGGTTTGGATACCAAGGCTATTAGCTAAAAGTACAAATCCACTAACTAAAAACACCTTTAAAAATTGGGATGGTTTAGAAAGAATGCACCATTGGGACTGTAATTTACCACTATTATCGATAATGGGCACAAATGAATTTAAGTCAGGGAAAGAGGAACACATATGTCACTAGATGGGCAAAAAAAGAAGAAATATTATTACAAGATGTAATGAAAGGAAATAGGATGTGCATGTATGAGGAAATCACACACAAATGGGGAAATATGCCACCAGATGAATGGATGTAAACACAATTACAGCATTTTACACTGCCACAACCGCTGCCAGGCAACCAGGATGTCATGTGACACGCTGAACAGATTGAAGCTGTTTATTTCCCTTACAAGAGGGAAAGGGGGTGGGATGTTTTTTTTTCCTTTCCTTTCTTTCTTTCTTTCTCTGTGGGAGGGTTTCTAGGGGTGCAAACGGATAGAGCATAGATAAAGGAATAGGATGTTTTTAATATGTGATTGTGTTTATTTATGTCTTTACAATAAAATAAAAAGTGAATATTCAAGATAGAAAAGTTAAAAAACCTTCTGCCTTTACAACCACTTTAACTAATGACGCAAAAACATTAAATAAATGATGTGAGCCTTCTACAACAGAAAAACAGCACACAAAGAAGTGTAAAAATACAAAACACCAAAAAAACGACATAACATTACTGTATATAAGGTTTTTTCTAAAACTGACCTTAGTGTCATCAGGAAGGTGTCGCTGTTGAGGATTCCCCAATTTTTTGGTAGATTTCTTACCAAATAGTACTGATCTGATTGGATAGTAAACAAAGCCCATTCAACCTCAGTAGCCTCGGACTTAGATGTTTAAGGTCCTACTAGGAATTCACTATCCAAATTAGAAAAAACAGAGATGATGCAATTAAGGAATTCAGAATCATAGCCCTTAGATAAAAAACGTTGTTTCAAAACAAGGTTTCCTGTTCCTTTGGAATGACCTTCAACCAAGAGTGATGATGGCGACTCCCCTAAGGAATATGGCCATTCTATTGCATTTTCCTTTTTGCCAAGCTGTGTTTTACCGCCACTGTATTTTGTGGAGTGGTGGAGATTTGCCATTTTGAGGAACCCACAGTGTAAGGTGGATGAGCCTGATTGCCATCTCTAATTCTGGGAGAAGTGATGCTATTTGCCTCTACCTATTGCAAACGTTTTTGACCTTACATTTTTAGAGGTCTTTTTCTCTTTATTTGGTGATGTGGATTTACAGATCTGGTAGTTTCACAGATCACAAAATGCTTTTTTTTTTACTTTCATATGGGTACAGTGTTGCATGACAGCACAATTGTCATGGGATTCTAGGCAGGATGCCTGGACACACCAAATAACTTGACACTACACCAATGTATATTTATGAACAAAAAACACATCTTTATTAAATATAAATATTATTTAAATACAGGGGCCCAGATTCACGAAGCAGATACGACGGTGTATCTCGAGATACGCGGCGTAAGTGTAGATGTGCGCCGTCGTATCGATGCGCGGTACCCACAGAAGCACATACACGTGAACTTAGGCTTCACCCGTCCAACGCAACTGTCCTCCGCCGGCGAAACTTAGGCGCATATTTAGGCTAGGCGTATTCTTCGTTCCCATTGATTAGCTATTCAAATATGCAAATGAGGGCGAAATGCCGATTCACATGCGTACGATTGTCCGTCGTAGGCTACGCGCGGTGCGCGTAAGCTGCTAGCCCGATCTAAAGTTACCCTTCATAAAAGCAGGGGTAACTTTGCAACGGACTTGCACAGGTCAGCTGGAGAGCAGCAACAGCAGCAGCGTGACAGAGGAGCTGAGCAACAACACTTGCAGGACAACACATCTGTGTGCCAACATGTCAGGGGCAGCCGTGGTCATAGTACTACGGCGTCTACGCGCACGCAGGAGGAGGAGGGCACAGGAGAGGGTACCCCGAGATCGCATGGACCTCTTTGGCATGGTTGAATCGGAGGTGTTTCGCTTGTTGAGATTTGACACTGAAGCCATCATGGAAATAGTACGATCCCTGCAGGATGACCTCACCAACCCAACACATCGATCACAAGCAGTGCCGCCACTGCTCAAGGTCATGGCAACCCTGCATTTTTTTGCCAGTGGATCATTTCAAAGAACCAGTGGAAATTTGGCTGGGATATCCCAATCCACAATGAGTAGGTGCGTGCACCAAGTTGTACCCGCTATCCTGAGACGGATGTCCCACCACATTGTGAGACCCACCCAGGAGGTCCAGCAGGCAAAGGCAAGAACCGATTTCTATAAAATAGCCAGATTTCCACGCACTGTGGGGGCCATTGATTGTTCTCATGTGGCACTCCAGCCCCCCCGTGACACTGAGCATATGTACCGTAACAGGAAGAATTGGCATTCCATTAATGTACAAGTAATAACCGATGCTCAAGGCCTCATATGGCACGTCTGTGCTAAACACCCTGGGGCCACCCATGACAGCTTTATCTACCGGCAAAGCGACATCCCAAGACAATTTGAAGAGAACGTGTATGGGGACAGCTGGCTGGTTGGTGAGTGACATGGGAGTCAGGCATGACTGCCCCCCCCCCATGATGCAGACATCACGAGGGGCACATGCATGACTAACATCCTCCTGTCTTTTCCCTTACAGGTGACTCTGGATATGCCCTGGGACCCCACCTGATGACCCCATTCCGGAACCCACAAACCCCAGGAGAAAGAAGCTACAATGAGGCTCATATACGTACCCGGGGAGTGGTGGAGCGCACGTTTGGCCTCCTGAAGTCACGTTTCCGATGCCTAGATAGGTCTGGGGGTACACTGTTGTATGCCCCAGACTTTGTGTGCCAGATTATCGGTGCATGTTGCATTTTGCACAATTTCGCAATGAGAAGGGGCCTGCAGATTGAAGTCCGTCATGACCTGACCCCCGAACCAGACATTCCCCCCCCACCCGAGGGTCCCCCGTCTGCTGAGGGAAGAGCAGTCAGGAGATGCCTCGTGGTAGGCTTATTTTCACGTGCAACACGCACATGAAACATGTCACAATGCTAATGCATGCATGCACCCCACTGTGGTCCCTAACACACCCCCCCCCCAAACACCAATAAATTGGATTAGACCGAAGTACACCGTGCGGTACTTGGGAGCAGCAACGCCACGTCAAGGCTCCAATTATGTTGCTGTATGTTTTTCAGAAAATATTTGTCAATATATATATCCCAAATAATAATAAAATAAATACAACTCCAATCGAGTATCATAATAACAAAATATCACTCATATCATGAGTATCAATTAATAACCAAAAATCAAATAGAATATAAAAATAAAATATTCTAAATGGCACTCATCTGGCCCGACGTGTACTACGCCTAGTGCCAAGGCTCCGTGCCCTCTGTTGCCTGGGGGCAGCCGCGGGTGGGGGGGGTGGGTCATTGGGAGGAGGAACATCCCCCGGTCTCTCCCTGGCTGCCTGGATACCCTCTAAAGCCAGGGCTATGCGGGTGAGGACCGCAGTGGTCTGATTCCCCACCGCCTCAATGGCTGCTGTATTGGCCTGTATGGCCACTCCCAGACTCCTGACCTCTGCCACAAGGCCTGAATTAGTGTCATCCAGGTCCCTAACGCAGGTCACCAACGCAGTGCTGTTGGCACTGACCTCCTGCACATTTTCACTAATGGTGGCAGTGAAAGCAGCCTGGGTCTGCTGCATGGAGGCCAGGCTGGCTGCCACCCGGCGCATATCACATGCAACAGAACCCACATGTTGGGTCTGCCTGGCCAGGTCCATAGCCAAAGTGGCTTCTAAGGCATCAGGATCACCCCTCGTCTTCCTAATTGCCTTCCTGGGTGCAGGTGAGGCTTGGGGACGAATGTATGGGGAGGACCCTGAGGGAACTTCCCTTAGGGAGGATGGGCTTCCCAAAAGGTCGGAGGCCCTTAGGGGGCTTCCCAAAAGGGTTGAGGCCCTTGGGGGGGGTTACAATAAAGTTTGAGTCCCTTGGGGGGGTATCCCCTATGGAGGTATGGGAGGGTCCAGCGACGGTGGTCTCATCCCCCAGATATATGCCATCATCCAGGTGCCCGTGCTCCTCCTCCACTTCCTCTAATGGAGAGGTGTGGACACTGGTATCCTGGGATGGGCTTGGTTGGCCAGCAGCCGAGGATGGGCCCGCTTCATCCTGCATATCTGTGGATGACACAAAACAGTAATATGTTGGTGGACCCACACACTTGTCACATATTCACTACCCCCCCCCCACATGCTATACACCAGATTAAAGAAAAAACACACTCACCTGTCCTCAAGGGCTGATCAACTGACTCGAAGCCCTCCAGGCCCTCCACCTGCTCCTTCTCCAGGCACCTGGCAATGACCTCCTCATCAGGTGTCAGTCTTAGTTTCAGGGCTGGTCCACCTCCGGTGCCCCTACTGTGTTTTTTTATCTTGGCCACCTTCTCCTTCACAAGACGCCGCAGGTCGTTGATCTTCTTGGCGATCTTGTCTGGGGTCCGGTTGGCATAGCCAAGGGCACTCACCTCCGCTGCAATCTGTGCCAAGAATTGATCCTTACGGACCTTGCTGGTCGAGCCACTTTCCTTGCCGTGGAGGAACTTGTTATACTTCCTCATGGCATCAATAATCACCGCCTTCTCCTCAATAATAAAGTTTTTTTCCCTCCTATCTTTCGTGCCAGCCTCAGACATCTTTTTTGATCTGAACAAAGCAAAAGTAGCCACACCAAACGACCAAAACCAGCAGGTGTACTTTTGCACTTGACTGGCGCATGTCCGTGCGGATTTATGCCCTGGGCGGAAACGGTGGGCTGGGTTATCGTGGGGGGGAATACGATCGGCGAATTGGGGCGCATGCGCAGTGGGACGCGGGGGATGCGATCACGTGACGGCGCATGCGCCGTTCGTTCGGACCTTAATTTGCATGGGGTCACGATTCATTTAAATGGATCACGCCCACCTCCTTCCCAATTTGAATTACGTCGGGTTACGCCATCAAAATTACATTACGATGGCGCATCGCAGCGCGCATTTGCTTGCTGAATAGGCTGCTTGCCTCTCTAAGTTTTGACGGTCTAGTGTATCTGCATTGCGATACGCCCGCCTATTGATGCGCTGAGCTTCGTGAATCTGGGCCAGGGAGTGCAGAATTATTAGGCAAATTAGTATTTTGACCACATCATCCTCTTTATGCATGTTGTCTTACTCCAAGCTGTATAGGCTCGAAAGCCTACTACCAATTAAGCATATTAGGTGATGTGCATCTCTGTAATGAGAAGGTGTGTGGTCTAATGACATCAACACCCTATATCAGGTGTGCATAATTATTAGGCAACTTCCTTTCCTTTGGCAAAATGGGTCAAAAGAAGGACTTGACAGGCTCAGAAAAGTCAAAAATAGTGAGATATCTTGCAGAGGGATGCAGCACTCTTAAAATTGCAAAGCTTCTGAAGCGTGATCATCGAACAATCAAACGTTTCATTCAAAATAGTCAACAGGGTCGCAAGAAGCGTGTGGAAAAACCAAGACGCAAAATAACTGCCCATGAACTGAGAAAAGTCAAGCGTGCAGCTGCCAAGATGCCACTTGCTACCAGTTTGGCCATTTTTCAGAGCTGCAACATCACTGGAGTGCCCAAAAGCACAAGATGTGCAATACTCAGAGACATAGCCAAGGTAAGAAAGGCTGAAAGACGACCACCACTGAACAAGACACACAAGCTGAAACATCAAGACTGGGCCAAGAAATATCTCAAGACTGATTTTTCTAAGGTTTTATGGACTGGTGAAATGAGAGTGCGTCTTGATGGGCCAGATGGATGGGCCTGTGGCTGGATTGGTAAAGGGCAGAGAGCTCCAGTCCGACTCAGACGCCAGCAAGGTGGAGGTGGAGTACTGGTTTGGGCTGGTATCATCAAAGATCAGCTTGTGGGGCCTTTTTGGGTTGAGGATGGAGTCAAGCTCAACTCCCAGTCCTACTGGCAGTTTCTGGAAGACACCTTCTTCAAGCAGTGGTACAGGAAGAAGTCTGCATCCTTCAAGAAAACCATGATTTTCATGCAGGACAATGCTCCATCACACGCGTCCAAGTACTCCACAGCGTGGCTGACAAGAAAGGGTATAAAAGAAGAAAAACTAATGACATGGCCTCCTTGTTCACCTGATCTGAACCCCATTGAGAACCTGTGGTCCATCATCAAATGTGAGATTTACAAGGAGGGAAAACAGTACACCTCTCTGAAAAGTGTCTGGGAGGCTGTGGTTGCTGCTGCACGCAATGTTGATGGTGAACAGATCAAAACACTGACAGAATCCATGGATGGCAAGCTTTTGAGTGTCCTTGCAAAGAAAGGTGGCTATATTGGTCACTGATTTTTTTTTGTTTTGTTTTTGAATGTCAGAAATGTATATTTGTGAATGTTGAGATGTTATATTGGTTTCACTGGTAAAAATAAATAATTGAAATGGGTATATATATTTTTTTGTTAAGTTGCCTAATAATTATGCACAGTAATAGTCACCTGCACACACAGATATCCCCCTAAAATAGCTAAAACTAAAAACAAACTAAAAACTACTTCCAAAAATATTCAGCTTTGATATTAATGAGTTTTTTTGGGTTCATTGAGAACATGGTTGTTGTTCAATAATAAAATTAATCCTCCAAAATACAACTTGCCTAATAATTCTGCACTCCCTGTATAATAGTATATATTTTTTTTATTTTTTTTTGGATACAAATTTGGCCGCGGCATAACTATTGGATTATTTACTATACCTTTTAACTTACACACAACTGTACCTTAATCAACCAATAGTTCAAACCAACATACACAACTCAGTCACTACGACTCGAGCTGTAATAAAAAAGACTTTAATAACCATCCCCTTTGTTACCACAAAGAGATTTATCCACATAGTTTTTTGCCGCGAAAAGGGACGGTGGGTGTCAAGCTCTGCTGAAAGGTCCTCCTCAGGAACGGCTGGCCCTGGACCCCTTCCAACAGCTCCTTATATAGGCCTGCTCACAGCTTCTAGAATGTTCCTACCTGTCATCTGACCTCAGCTGACCTATCAGGTACCCTAAAATTCCTGAATTTTCCCCAGTAACCTGGCTAACTAGACCAATCCCTGCCTTTCCCGCCTAAGGGCCCTACCAGCCAATCCTAGCTTTAGTTTTTTCCCCTAGCAACAGCTTACAAAAACCAATCCCTGCTGTTCCCGCTCAAACTATCCCCAGAAACCTTGAAACTTCCCCTGCCAGGAATCCCATAAGGAAAAGGGGGGCCTTAAAACAGTCCTTTTCCCCTTTTCCCCTCATGGGATTCTAGGCAGGATGCCTGGACACACCAAAGAACTTGACACTACACCAATGTATATTTATGAACAAAAAACACATCTTTATTAAATATAAATATTATTTAAATATAATAGTATATAATTTTTTTTTTTTGGATAAAAATTTGGCCGCGCCATAACAATTGGATTAAATACTATACCTTTTAACTTACACACAACTGTACCTTAATCAACCAATAGTTCAAACCAACATACACAACTCAGTCACTACGACTCGAGCTGTAATAAAAAAGACTTTAATAACCATCCCATACGCCAGGCAAGGGTTGCCTCAACCCAGACTGGCACCCAAACCCCAACCCGCGGCACGCTCAATACAAGCTTGAAAGGAAACATTTAGTATGTCCAGGCCTATGCCCGATAAGTGCACCCCATCACTTCTGTAAAGCCCCTCAATCCCACCTTCAAGATCCACATGCCTAAAGGAGAAACCCAGCGATGGAGACATGAATTTCTCCACTGCTTTAACCCTCTTTCTAACTTTCTCAAAGGGTTTCAGGGCGGCTGACTCCAGCCAACGCAACCTGGGGATAATTTCAGAGAAAACTACCACTAGATTTGGGCAAGCTTCTTTAATTATTAAAATAGTATCCCTGATACTGAAGATCAAATCCAACATCTTCATCTGCCCAATATCGTTTCCTCCTAAGTGGAGAATCAGAACATTGGGCTCAGGAAAGGATATCAGCAATGTATTAAATTCAAACAAAAGGTCCTCCCAGCCCATCCCTCTCCTACCAAACCAAAAAACCTGAAAGGAACTGGGATCCAGGCCCAAGTTGGATGAATAAGACTGTCCGTTCGCACGCTGCTGTGCCCAGTACACGAACGAATGTCCAATAATCCAGACCACTCCAGTACCTAAAACAATCAACACAGAAGATTAGGACGAACATAGAGCTGAAATGCACTGGATTTCCACCTACCTAGTGACTTAATACGACTCGAACCCATACCCAATCCTGCCGTTTCCATCGCTGCCCCAATTCTGAAAGAATGTGAAGAAATACGCACATTCCCAAGATTCAAAGCCCGACAACACCTGGACAACACTACATTAAACTGATATTTAGTGAGAGGGGAGGAATCCTCGTGCACAAAAAGCACACCTGAGGAACCAGGCCTGACCGACAAATACCCTCTCAACTTAGCCACTGGGCAAATTTCAGACGTTGGGCAAGGAACCAGATGTATCCAAGCTCCCTTGCCCAACTGATCAGTTTTGCTGGACCGAATAAAAATTTTTAACTGTAATTCGTCCAGAAAAACATGCTGTATCAGTAAACCCGAACGTCTATCCCTGCTGGCCGAAACCAATTCCGAAATTCGCAGCGCCGCAAAAAAGCCAACGAAAAAACTGTGTTAAAAAGAATTGCTTCAAATGAAGACGAACACACAGCCGAGGTAATGTTACAAAGGGCCGCCAATAAAGCAGGAGAGATAGGACACCGCCCATCAACTTTAAAATTGGACTTTTTGTTTCCTTTCAAAGCCTGCTGAACGGAAAAATAAGATAAACATGACCGCACTCCGTGTAATTTTTGAAAAAATGAAATACCACAGAAGCTTTTGTAAATATGTGCCCAAGAGTAACGCTGAGCCATTAATGACTCCAGGTAAGATAGCACCAGAACTTCTGAAACCTCCCCCGCCTGGGCGTGCATAGAGTTTAAAAATCTGACCCATCCTAACCAAGAGCCCCTATAGCTGGACCAAGAGGAAGCAGCCAACGAATGTTTGATATTCTCTGAAACTAGACGATGTCCCAAAGGCGAGCAGGGAAAGGTGTCCCATCCTTGTCCGCAGTAGGCAGCAGGGAGAAAAAACGCTCCATCTGCAAACGAGAGAGGGAGTCAGCCACCTTGTTAACCTTACCCGGAATGTACTTAGCCTTGATCCAAATGTTCAGACAAAGGCATTTATACACCAAATACCTAATCAAAGAAATCACAGGGGGAGATTTGGAAGACAAACAATTCACTGCAAACAGAACGCCTTTGTTGTCAGTACTAAACAGAAGACGCTTGTTGGCAAAACTATCCCCCCAAATTTCCAATGCAACAACAATAGGAAAGAGTTCAAGTAGGACAATATTTCTGCACAAACCTCTACTTACCCATCCGGGAGGCCAAACAGCTGCACACCACCTATTCCCCCAAACAGCTGCAAAACCCACAGATCCAGCAGAGTCCGTGGATAAACAGTAGTCCTCATCCAGTACAAACTCCTCCTGCCAGAAAGTTTTGCCATTGAAATGGAGAAGGAAATTATGCCAGACTAGCAAATCCTCCTTCATGTCAACAGACAACCTAACATGAGCGAAAGGATTCTTTAGTCCAGCTATAGCTAAATAAAGCCGTCTAGAAAAAACCCTTCGGATTGGTAAAAACCTTGTGGCAAAAGCCAACAACCCCAACAAGGATTGCAATTCCTTCAACAAAATTTTCTTCCTCTTAATAAAAGACAGAAGAAGGATCTGAAGCTTAATGATCTTAACCCTAGGCAACCTGAATTCCTGGTGAACCGTATCTATGGTAATTCCCAAAAATTCTATGCACGTACATGGGTATACCGTTTTCTCTGCTGCCAACGGGATACCAAATTCCGCGCATACTCCCATGAATTGATGCAACAAGTCCAGACACTTCGGGGAGTCCCGAGGTCCCATGAACAGGAAGTCATCAAGATAGTGCATTAAACAATGGGAGCCAGACCTAACCGAAACCACCCATTCAACAAAAGTAGCAAATTCCTCGAAATAGAAGCATGACAAGGAACAGCCCATGGGCAAACAGCGGTCAAAGTAAAATTGACTCTGAAACTGGAAACCTAATAAGTTAAAACAACTGGGGTGTATAGGCAAAAGCCTAAAGGCAGCCTTCACATCTGCCTTGGCTAACACCGCAGACACACCCAGAGCTCTAATCTTGTGAACTGCTTGATCAAATGAAGCATAAGAAACCGAGGATAAATCACCATCTATCTGATCATTCAAAGAAGAACCCGACGGAAAAGATAGATGGTGAATCAACCTATACGTATCGGGTTCCTTCTTAGGTACCAGGCCTAATGGAGACAAACGGAAATCCGGAAAGGGAGGATGCAAAAATGGACCCGCAATCCTGCCCAAAACAATTTTGGAATTCAATTTGTCTGCAACAACATGAGGAAGTACCGATACAGATTTCATGTTGTCCACCATAGTGACTCCTGAACCATTAAACCGAGGAATTACAAAACCTTCAGAGAAACCCCTAATGAGAAGGTCCGCCGTCCGCCGGTTTGCATACTGCTGCAGCCAAGGAAGCAGACTTTCCAGTATCACCGGAGTAGGCGCCTTTAGGAAAAAATTCCTTTTGGGGCAGGTTGTGGTTGTTAGCTGACATTTTGCGAAAACATTTCGCCACAGGATGAGAACCACCACATAGAGCACACTCGTGTTTGTACTTACACGTCGTGGGCCATCTGCACTGGCTGTCGTTGTAAGAGAAGCACAGCCCTTTCCTATAGCTGGCCGTAGCCACAGCAGAAGTATTACCTGGACTTACCCTGGGTACTACCGGTTTCTGCGGAAGAAACAAATTAAGCCACAAACCCACATCTTTTGTACCCCATTGTAAGCCAGGGTAGACGGCAAGCTTATGACGAAAAGCCTCGTCATAAGCAAACCAGGCAAATCCCGCAAAGCTTTTATAAGCCTCCTGAATGATGTCTATATGTTGAAAAAGGCCCGGGCTTTTATGCAGGAATTTTTCACAAATTACACTGGAGAAAATACAAAATCCTTGCAACCAATTGGAGAAGGACCTATAAGGAATGTACCTATGGCGATCCTCTTCCAGTTTTTCCTTGTCAGGTTTAACAAAAGACTCTCTAGCAGGTAATAAAGACAATACATCTACGTATTCCCCCTTCCAGATTTTTTCTTTCATAGCCGCAGGCAAGTGAAAGCCCAAGGGGGAAAAAAAACATGGCATAGTTTCTTTCAATGCCATGGCACTGTTTCTATCATCAACAGCAACAGGGGAGACAGGCAGACCTGCAGACGATTGCAGCGTAGCTGCATGTACCACCCTCTCCCCCCTCCACCGACGATAGCCTGTCGGCCGACCAGACCACTGCAGCCGGCTCTGGGGAAACCGCTGGTGTACTTACCGGACCCTGCAGGCGCGACAGAGAACCCTGCATCTCTGCCATAAACAGTGAGAAATCCCTAGACATTTTCTGTAAAAAATTACCTTGCAGCTCACCTGTTGCTAATCCGGCATCCGCCTGGACCTGCTGCTGTTGCTCGCCGAGCACCGGAATGGAACCGGCTGCTTCAGCTACCTGTCGTCCGCGTCCCGGCGCATTCGAAACTGCCGCCGAAACACCAGCCTGCCGCGCCGCCTTCTGATTCACCACCGCCGAAGGTCGTCGCGGTGACGTCGATCGTCCGGATCTCCGCGTCGCGCTTGGCCCAGCGTCATCCGTCCCGCCCATTGATTGCGGCCTCTGTTTCCTGGACTTCGGCGCCGGCTCCGCCTTCTTCGTCACGCGACACGGACTGGACGATGGGCTGAACCGTGTTCTTGACGTGCGCAGCCTCTTCACCGGAAGTTCCGCCTCCTCCACCATCACCGCTGTTGAACACGAAGCCCGACCTGGAAACGGAAGCTCCGAGGCCGTCTCCTTCTCTTCCTCGTCTTCAACGATGGCGTCTCCGAACCCCTCCGGCTGCGACAGGACACCCTCGACGGCTTCTTCCGCTGCTTGACCCGCCGGAAATCCGAGGCACCGCCGAATCCAGTCGTCATCTTCCGTCTCCACCCGCTCCAGCAGCTGACGGACGAGGGTCTTAATGCCGCCGAGAGGAACCGTTATCAGCAGGTGTGTAATAGCTCTTTTAAGTGTCAAAGCTCTGCTGAAAGGTCCTCCTCAGGAACGGCTGGCCCCGGACCCCTTCCAACAGCTCCTTATATAGGCCTGCTCACAGCTTCTAGAATGTTCCTACCTGTCATCTGACCTCAGCTGACCTATCAGGTATCCTAAAATTCCTGAATTTTCCCCAGTAACCTGGCTAACTAGACCAATCCCTGCCTTTCCCGCCTAAGGGCCCTACCAGCCAATCCTAGCTTTAGTTTTTTTCCCCTAGCAACAGCTTACAAAAACCAATCCCTGCTGTTCCCGCTCAAACTATCCCCAGAAACCTTGAAACTTCCCCTGCCAGGAATCCCATAAGGAAAAGGGGGGCCTTAAAACAGTCCTTTTCCCCTTTTCCCCTCATTCAAAGTGTAAAAGAGCTGAAAGCTGAAAATTGGCTTGGGCAGGAAGGGGCAGCAGTACCTAACTGGGCATTTGGGCAGGGTGCTTGGTGGAGGGTTCAGAGCCCCTTTAGGTCCCTGCGCAGCTGTAGGGAAACCAGCGGACGTGGCTGCACCCCTAGGCAGCATTGCGCCCTAGGCAGCTGTCTAGTTCACCTAGAGGTAGCACTGGCCCTGGAAACACCATGTACAAATTGTGTGATCTACTGTATATTAGTCAAGCTGTTCTAAATATTTTAGCATTTGTATAACATATATACTAATTATATGTCAAACAAATGTAAGTGATTTCCAGGTAAAAAGAAATACAGCATAACATGTACATCAACTTATGAGTCACCAAATTCGGAGAACATTTAACTCTCACATTAAACGGCTGTGTGTTTTGCATTTGGGGAGTGAAGTGGGCCCTCGACCACCGACACCCTCTTTGGGGTCTAGCTGCGTCCGTGGAAGCGGGTGAGCCCCCTCCCCAATTGAAGGCGTGAAACACAGGGGTGGCTGCTAAGTCTCTTATTATCCCTCGAGGGTGTTAAGTTCAGTAGAACCTCTGGATCTCCCATGGTGGCCTAAACTCAGCCTGAATTACATTTAGTTCTAGCCCTATAGGCTTCAAGGTGTGATCCATGGTGAAATATTGTAGTAAGGAACACACCAAATGAGTAGTTAGAGGAGTAAAGGAAAAGAAGGAAAGAAGAAGGAAAAGAGTTGCCAACCATAGAGGAATTGTATTATATTTATTAGTGATTATAAATTCCGAGTATCAAGGATATTCCCATATATTGGGTCCAGGGTTCCCAGATTGCTTCAAAGGGTTTGAACATGTCTAGGAGTACACCAGTCAGTCTTTCTTGAGTCAGACATATATACTAATTCATATGCCTTGTAAAGATCCAACTAAGTGGTCTCTGACTCTCCATACTAGTCAAGCTGCTTTGAACATTTTCATCACAGATTGGGCAGGACCTTGCTCTTTGATAAACTAATAAACACATGTGATAATCTCATAGGTCATTTATTTTACTGTTGGTCTGTCTATGCTGGAAGGATCTGATTTGTATCTCGCTTTTGCAGTGCTTTTAAACTAGGGCCGAAGCATCACTGCTATATACTTTTTAGTGTTTGTACAACATTGTGTTCTATCAGTTAAGGCAGTGTTTCTCAACTCCAGTCCTCAAGGCGCCCCAACAGGTCATGTTTTCAGGATTTCCCTCAGATGAAACGGCTGTGGTGATTACTAAGGCAGTGAAACTGATTAAGTCACCTGTGCAAAATAATGGAAATCCTGAAAACATGACCTGTTGGGGCGCCTTGAGGACTGGAGTTGAGAAACACTGAGTTAAGGTATAAAACTATTCTAAAATTGAAGCCTACAAGGAGTTTGTATCATCCCTGGCATTCTTACTATAATGCGATTGTCCTTTTTTTATTTTGCTGTGATTGCCTATCTATGGTTATATGTATTGTGTTTCAATAGTTTTAGAAAACACTCATGTTTGTTGAACATTTTTTTTTTTACAGAACCAGTGGATGCTAATCTTGTAATATCCTTGGACTTTTAAGTTCACTATTACCAAAAGTATTGGGACGCCTGCCTTTACACGCACATGAACTTTAATGGCATCCCAGTCTGAAGCCCTGTACAGGTTTCCTGCATTATATTTCAGTGCGTTACTGCACGTTTACCGCAAGGCATTTGCAGTGCATTAGTGCACGTTCAATGCAGTATATTACAGTTCGTTATTGCAGGTTTACTGCATTATGTTGCAGTGCGTTAGTGTTTGTCTAACGCAGTATATTTCAGTGTGTTATTGCAGGTTTACTGCAGTATATTTCAGTGTGTTATTGCATGTTTAATGCAGAATATTTCAGTGCGTTACTGCATGTTTAACACAGTATATTTCAGTGGGGGTTATTTATGAAAGGCAAATCCACTTTGCATTACAAGTGCAAACTACAAGTGCAAAGTGCACTTAAAATTGCACTCAAAGTGCACTTGTAAGTTCAGTCGCTGTAAATCTAAGGCCCCGTACACATGACCGAACTTGTCTGCTGAAACTGGTCCGCAGACCAGTTTCAGCAGACATGTTCCGTCGTGTGTACGGCATGCTAAGAAACATGTCCGCTGGAAGCCTGTCCGTCGGACATGTTTGGTCGTCTGTACAGACTCACCGTACATGTCCGATCGGCCGCCATCCCTTGCATGCGTCAAAGTGATTCGACGCATGCGTGAAAGCATTGAACTTACAGGGCCGCGCACATCGCTGCATCATCGTCACGGCGACGGCGCAGCCACGTCACCGCGTATCGTATACGTGCAGATTTCTGTCTGATGGTGTGTACAACCATCAGACAGAAATCTCCGGGCGGACATGTCCGCTGAAAACGGTCCGGCAGACCGTTTTCAGCGGACAGTCCGTCCGTGTGTACGAGGCCTAAGGGGTAGATCTGAAATGAGGGGAGGCCCTGCTGATTTTATCATCCAATCATGTGCAAGCTAAAATGCTGTTTTTTTATTTTCCTTGCATGTCCCCCTCGGATCTACAGCGACTGCACTTCCAAGTGCATTTTCAAGTGCACTTTGCACTTGTAGTTTGCACTTGTAGTGCAAAATGGAATTGCCTTTCGTAAATAACTTCCAGTGTTGGTACACATTTACCACTGTATGCTGCAGTGCGTTACTCCACGTTTAACGCAGTATATTTCAGTGTGTTATTACAGTTTTACCACAGTATTCTGCAGTGCCTTACTCCACGTTTAACACCGAATATTTTAGTGCATTGATGCACGTTTACTGCAGTATATTGCAGTGCATTACTGCACATTTAAAGCAGTATATTTGTGTGCATTATTACAGGTTTACCGCAGTATATTGCAGTGCGTAAGTGCATGTTTAATGCAGTATATTTCAATGCATTATTGCAGGTTTACCGCAGTATATTTCAGTATGTTGGTGCAAGTTTACCGCAGCATATAGCAGTGTGTTACTGCACGTTTAACACAGTATATTTCAGTGCGTTGGTGCACATTTACCGCAGTAAATTGCAGTGCATTACTCAATGCAGTGGCGGCCCGCCCATAGGGGGCGCCCGGGCGCCGCCCCCCCTCCTGTAGGCACAAAAAAAAAAAAAATATATATATATATATATATATATATATATATATTTTTTTTTTTCAGTTGCCCCTTTAAGAAACTTGAAAAAAAAAGTTTTTTTCCTTTATTTAAAACATGTTTGAGCGCCGGCCACCATTGCCCTATGAAGCGCCGTGTCAATGCAATCTTTAGATTGCATACATGGTGCTTCATATGCGGCTTTTCAATCCCCGCCTATCGAGCGCATTGCAAAGCGCTGATGAGCTTCCCGTCCCCCTGACAGTGCTTCTATTGGCGCTGGGAGGCGGGAGCATTGTTACTTCCGGCCATTCGTCTTTTAGACGAAAAGCGGAAGTGACGTCACGCGGGAGCGCACATCATTTCATACAGCCCGAGCGGAACGGTAAGCCGATGGATGCCTGCCTGGGTTGTTGTGTCACGTCACGGCTGATGACTTTGGGGGCGATCAAGCCAATCCTGCACTACTTGATCCCCATCCCGATTGGAGCCTGTTATTGTAGTTAGACTGCTGGGACTTGTAGTTCTCCATCTTCTCATGGAGAAGATGGAGATTGGAGAACTACAAGTCCCAGCAGATTATACATACAATAAGGCTCTGAGGTGGATGGGTGTGTGGATTGCATGCACCTATCAATCCCCGGGGGGGGGGGGGGCAGGATCAGATAACACTGTTATCCGATCCTGCACACCCCCCCCCCCCCCCGGGATTGATAGGTGCATGCAATCCACACCCATCCACCTCAGAGCCATATTGTATGTATAATCTGCTGGGACTTGTAGTTCTCCAATCTCCATTATATTTCAGTGCATTGGTGCACATTTAACGTAGTGTATTTCAGTGTGTTGCAGGTTTACCGCAGTATATTGCAATGCATTAGTCCATGTTTAAAGCAGTATATGTCAGTGACTTACTGCATGTTTAACACAGTATATTTCAGAAAGTTAGTGCAGGTTTCCTGCAGTATACTGCAGTGCGTTAGAGCGCGTTTAACACATTATATTTCAGTGCGTTGGTGCACGTTTACCACAGTATATTGCAGTGCGTTACTGCATGTCTTTAATGCACTATATTTTAGCGCGTTATCGAAGGTTTACCGCAGTATATTGCAGTTTGTTAATGCATGTTTAACACAGTATATTTCAGTGCATTATTGCATGTTTAATGAAGTATATTTCAGTCCATTAGTGCATGTTTTCTGCAGTATATTGCAGTGCAGTGGAGTGTGTCTGTGTAATGACTACTCAAGTTAAAGTGGTTGTAAACCCCCTTGGGTGAGTTGCTTCTACAGGTAAGCCTAGATTAAGGCTTAACTGTAGGTGTTTTCAATATCTCCTAAACCTACACGGTTTAGGAGATATTTGCAAAAAAAATACACGGTGCAAGCGCACTGTAAATGCAGTTTTAAGAAAAGATAATGCAGTCTTTTACAGCTCCCACACGCATGCGCAGAGTGACGTCATCGCCGCTCCGGCCAATCACAGCGCCGGAGCGGCAATACCTGGGAGTAACCTTCGGAAGAGATGGGTGTGGCTGGCGGGGGAGACAACGACGGCATCGGGGGCTTCGATCTAAGGTAAGTAATGCACAATGAGCTAGTATGCTAGTCATACTAGCTCATTATGCCTTTGTCTTGCAGGATTTTTTTTAAAAATAGGTTTACAACCGCTTTAAAGTGCACCAAACACCACTTTCCATTGATTGAAGTGCATCCATGTACACAATTCCCAAATATTAAATTTTGTTAATAACCCCCCCCCTGCATTATGTCTTGGTCTCTCAGGAAAGGCAGACATTTCCATGACACTGTGAGGAGGCCAGCAGTGTCTATGTCCACAGGCAAAGGTGCACATTGTCTGTTCCCAGGCAGGGCATCATTTCCTCTGTTTAGTGATGTTTCCCGTGCTATCCAGCCACAGCATGCATAGGAGGTGGTGGACTGGCTTACTAAATCATCCTCATCCTCCATCACCCAAGCAGAGATTAATGCGCAGTCCACCACAGCTGCCAAAGTGGCTTATTCAGCCTCCTTGTTCACAGCTGCTCCTGCCATAGCCTCAGCACCAGGTATGGAGAAGTCAGTTGAGTTATTTGAACACAGTGTCAGCCACTTGCACCTTGATGATGCACAGCCATTATTTGATTTAGATCCTGGTTCTGAGGTTAGGGAAGTTAGAATCATGAGTCTACAGAGAGGGGAGAGCACTGGTAAACAACAAATTGGCAGTCATGTTCCCCCAGCTGCAGGATATTACCCAGTTGGCTCCAGTGATGATGAGGGTGGAGGGGATGATGATGATAAGGTCACTGGCACTACTTGGGTGCCAGATAGAGCAGAGGGAGAAAGAGATGGTGAGGCAAAAAAAAGAGGCAGCCATCACGGAAGAGTAGAGAGCAGCCACCCTATTCCACCAGATTGTGGAGCTGTTATCTCCCAGCCCACTCCCCACAGCTCAGCTGTCTGGGCTTTTTTAGCATGTGTAGCCAATCGCACTGTTGCAATTTGCAAGCTTGCCTCTAGCAGATCAAGAATGGTAAGCACACCCGCCATTTGAGTACCACATGCTTGACAAGGCATTTAACCTCCCACCATTCAGCCCATTTGCAAGAGCATCTGAAAGCCACACAAAAGGGATGCATCTCTGCACCTCTTCACTCCTCAACTTTTCGGTCTACCTCCGCTATACCTCATAACCTCCCAGCAGCCTACATTGACAGGGATGATGATATAGCAAAGGGTATCACAGGTTCTTGCAGCATGTCTGCCAGTAGCACACCACCAGCTTTAGGCTATAGCAGAACAATTTCTCTGCCCCATCTGCTGCAGCGAAAAAAAGAAATACAGTCACTGCCATTCACATGCCCAGCATCTAAATTCAAGCTTGTCAAAGCTTCTGACTTTACAACTCCTGTCTTACTGTATGGTGGATTCTGCCCCTTCTGTGATTTTGCAGAATATGCTATATCACAATTGCAGGTTCCCAGTCACTTTTTCTTTTCACATAAGGCCATTCTAGCTCTGTACTATCACATGGAAGGCAATGTTGTGGCATTGTTGGGCAAGTCAGCTGCAAGGTCCATGTTACTGCTGAAATATGGTCCAGCAAGCATGATCAGGGACGATAAATGTTGTTCACAGTACACTGGGTAACTCTTCTTGCAACTTGGAAAAATGCAGGACAGGGCTCAGTGCTGCATCTTGTTGTGCCGCCATGTCTCCATTCAGCTACTGGTGATGATGCAAGATTTGTCATCTCCACCCCCTCCTACTCCTCCTCTATGCCCTCCTCTGCTGAATTGTGCTCCGAACATCCAGTAAACCATAAGTGTTCAAGGGGCTATTCCATGAGTCAGGCTTAAAGGTGCCATGCAGAGCTTCAGCTGGTCTCTGTTGAGGACACGAGCCACACCGGAGCAGAGATTCTTACAGCTCTGCAGGGGCAGGCCCATTGGTGGTTCACATCATGCCAGCTGGAGCCAGGAATGGTGGTGTGTGATAATGACACAAACCACCTGTGGGCCCTTAGACAGGGAAAATTGACACATGTGCCATGCCTGTCACATGTCCTCACATGTCCTCAATTTGTCATTGTAGCATTTCTTAGGCAGGCACCCAGGGCTGAAAGATCTGCTAAAGCAGGCCAGAAGAGTCTGTAGCCATTTCAGGTGGTCATACACAGCTATTGTTTGGTTGGCTGAATATCAGCGGGAATTCCCCCTGCCCATAAACCGTCTGATTTGTGACATGCCCACAGGGTGGAACTCGATGCTGCAGCAGCGGCACACATTGCAGAAGGCTGCCAACGAATACATGTGTGAGTATGACAAAACAAGAAGCTTTCTTTCCCTACGCCAATGGTTGTTGATAAAGGATGCATGCAGGCTACTGTCACCATTTGAGGAGGCCACAAGGATGGTGAGCCATGACAATGCATGCATCAGTGAAACAATCCCTTTTGTGTTCCTGCTGGAACAGACTCTGTATGGCATTATAGACAGGGAACTTGAGGCAGAGAAGCGAGAAGAAGAGGAGGACTTCCTTTCCTCTCAAGGCCCACTTTATGCAGACACCATTCTTCTGACGCAATACAACACACAATAGGAGATGGATGAGAAGGAGGATTCTGGAGGTTTTTGAGGCATTGAAGCAGTGGAAAACATGCATCAACCCTTGCCAGATAGTTTTCTAACCCCAGAACCCTTTAGAGTAGTATGTGGCTGGGAGGTGGCAGTTCCAGATACTGTAATCCTCAGTGACCCAGAGGAGTCTTCTTCTCATGCCTCCACAAACTTGCAGTGCATGGTCTCCCTCATTCTTCAAAGCCTGCGAAAGGACCCGAGATTACGCGGCATCAAGTAGAAGGATCATTATTGGTTGGCAACCCTCCTTGACCGCGATACAAGGGGAAAGTCTCTGAACTCATCCCATCCCCACAGGGGGAGCAGAAGATGAAATCTCTTGTGGACCCCTTAAAGAGGAGTTTATGTAATGTCCTTCCAGAATCTGGTAGGTTACAGTCTTGTTGAAATCATAGTTTTGAGGCTTCTGTTGGTCAAAAGAGGAACAGTAGAGAAGGGGCCACCTAAGTGATACTTTTAAAACATTTTTAGTCCTGGGCGCCCAGGGCTGTCAGCTTTCACATTCGATTTTCAGCGTCTGCATCATATTATTGGGAGATTATCTAGGGGCGAAAACAGAGATGGAGAGCTTTCCATTTTTATGATCCACTAGGTACTGGGTCATGAGAAAAAAACACTGGCCAGAACTTGTTTAGTATGCAATTAAGCTGCTGGGCTGCATTTCAAACAGGCATTCAGTGCTGCTGGAGGTTTTGTGACAGATAAGACAGTGGGGCTGATTTACCAAGCCTTTGCTCCATGATTCATGGAGCAAAGGCAGGAGTAAAAGCCTTTTTGACATTTACTAAAGAAATATGCTGGCAGAGCAGTTTTGAAATTGAAAGTGATTTTTGTGAAAACGAGCGCCGTACGCCGCAAGTATGAATAAACCTCCGGGAGGTTTATTTGTGTACTGCGCATGCGTGCGTGGCAATTGGGGAGTTTCACGCATGCCCTCTCACTACGCCGGCAAAATCTTGGTAAATCCCAAGCGGTGTAGCTGCATTTGCGTGACTTGAGGTGGCGCACGTGAAAGCCCAAACCGTTTTCAGCTTGCGCTGACCACGAAGGGGAACTCTGTGCCAAATTTCAAACAAAAAAACGGTGTGGGTTCCCCTGCAGTGGCACATAAGACCCTTTGGCTTGGTCTGGATCGTAAGAGGGAAAACCTAAGCTGAAAAAAACAGCGTGGGGGTTCCCCCAAGATCCATACCAAACCATTATCCAAGCACGCAATCTGGCCGGACAGGAATGGGGGTGGGGAGGAGCGAGCGCCACCCCCCTCCTGGGCCTCTTGTCTCCATGTCGATAGGGACAAGGGTCTCTTCCCGACAACCCTGGCCATTGGTTATCGGGGTATGCGGGCGGGGGGTTATCGGAATTTTGGAGCCCCCTTTAATAGGGTGGCCCCCAGATGCCAACCCCCCACCCTATGTGAATGAGTACGGGGTACATCGTAAAAAATGTAAAGTTAAAAAAAAAACACCACACTGATTTTTGTAGTAATTTATTAGTCAGCTGGGGGGTCTTCTGCCGGGGCCCCCCTTTCATCATTAAGCTCTTTTACAAGGGGGGTGTAGGCCCGGTCTTCTCTCTTCCGCCGGGGGCCCGGGCTTTGCAGTTTTTTGCTGGGGGGTGGGCCACCCCCCGGGCTTCTCCGTTGCCTTCCGCCGGGGCCCCAGGCTTCGCCATTTTCTGCCGGGGGGTGGGCTTCTCTCCGCTGTCTTCTCTGTTCCCTCTTCTGCCTGGCTCCTCCGCGGGGGCCAGGGCTTCTCTCCGCTGTCTTCTCTGTTCCCTCTTCTGCCTGGCTCCACCGCGGGGGCCAGGGCTTCTCTTCACTGTCTTCTTCCAACTTGTGTTGCAGCGATGTTGACACGATGAGCTCTCCCGCTGTAATGCCGTCTGAGCGGTGCGCATCGACTTATATAGGCATAGGGCGTGGTCACCGGGTGATGCGACCCCAACCTTTGTGACATCACATTCCCATCATGCCCCAGGAATGTGATGTCACAGATCCCGGCCCCCCCTGTGTGAAATGGTAATGGGGTACATTGTACCTCTACCATTTCACCAAAAAAAAAGTGTCAAAAATGTAAAAAATGACAATAGCTGGTTTTTGACAATTCCTTTATTAATATCTTCTTTCCGCGCTTCTTCTTCTATCTTCTTCTTTTCTGCTTTCATTCGGGTTTCTTCCTCCATCTTCTTCTTCCTCTGCTTCTTTCTTGGGCCTTCTCATCCGCATCTTGACCGGTGTCTTCTTCCATCTTCTTCTCCTTCCGTCGGCCTTCTCATCCGCATCTTGCTTCTTCTTCCCCAGACGATGCGCTGGAAATTAAAGTCCCCGCCGTGTGCCGCTCCTGTGACCCCGCCCCCTCTAACGCCCTGGGTAAAGTCATAAGAAAGTCCCCGTGTGGGACATGTGCGTCAGAGGGGGGCGGGGTCACAGGAGCATCACACGGCGGGAACTTCAATTGGAAGCTCGTCCGCATCTTGCGCGGCTTCTTTTTCCCCAGAAGCTGCGCTTGAAATTGAAGTCCCCGCCGTGTGACGCTTCTGTGACCCCGCCCCCCTCTGATGCACATGTACCACATGGGGACTTTCTTATGAGTTTACCCGTGGCGTCAGATGGGGGCGGGGTCACATAAGCGTCACACAGCGGGAACTTCAATTTCAAGCGCAGTGTCCAGGGAAGAAGAAGCAAGATGCGGATGAGAAGGCCGACAGAAGGAGAAGAAGATGGAAGAAGACGCCGGTCAAGATGCGGACGAGAAGACCCAAGAAAGAAGCAGAGGAAGAAGAAGAAGAAGCGCGGAAAGAAGATATTAATAAAGGAATTTTCAAAAACCGGCTATTGTAATTTTTTACATTTTTGACACTTTTATTTGGTGAAATGGTAGAGGTACAATGTACCCCATTACCATTTCACACAGGGGGGGGCAGGATCTGGGGGTCCCCTTTGTTAAAGGGGTCTTCCAGATTTCGATAAGCCCCCTGCCCGCAGACCCCCACAACTACCGGGCAAGGGTTGTGGGGATGAGGCCCTTGTCCCCATCAACATGGGGACATCCTCCCCATGTTGAGGGCATGTGGCCTGGTATGGTTAAGGAGAGGGGGCCGCACTCTGTCCCCCCCACTTTTCTGCGGCCGGCCAGGTTAACGTGCTCGGATAAGGGTCTGGTGTGGATTTTTGGGGGAACTCCACGCCATTTTTTTTTTACATTTGGGGTGGAGTTCCCCTTAAAATCCACACCAGACCTAAAGGGTCTGGAATGGATATTTGGGGGGAACCCCCACGTCATTTTTTTTACGGCAGGGTTCCCCTTAATATCCATACCAGACCTGAAGGGCCTGGTAATGGAATTTGGGGGGACCCCACTGTTATACCTGAAGGGTTCCACATGTACTGGCACTTTAAGGCTGGCTCCACCCAGCAGTGATGACAAGGGTCAAGGGGCATAGTAGCCATCTTAGAGAGAGCACATGTAGGAAGCAGATAACCTGTACTGTCCTGAGATGCATGATGCAGTGTACAGATGACCTGAAATAAACATCCATTGTTCCAGACCAGAGTCTTGTGTCTCTCACAACACAGAGGTTACAACAGTGGCGACGAGAATGCTATTTACAAAGTCTGAGAGAGAGAGAGAGACAAAGACATTGTGGATTGTCACCTGGATAAAAGCAATCACAGATCCCAGCAGGAAAATGGCATTAATCTGGACATTAAGTGAGTTTGATGGAGAACAGATATCCTGGAGTTCCAGGGTTGAGAGACTGGAACAGTATTTCAGTGCAAATGCCATCCCAGACAACAGGCAAGTAGCAACATTTGTGACAGTGGTTGGGGCCAAAACATATGACACTCTTAGGGATCTGCTTTCCCCTGTAAAACCAGCAACTAAGGCCCCGTACACACGACCGGATCTATCCGCTGGGATTGATCCGCGGATCAGTTCCAGCTGACAAATCCTGTCGTCTGTATGGCCTAGCGGATATTTATCCGCGGAGATTTCTCGGGCCGATCGATTTCAAGCGGATATAAATTTCTTAGCATGCTAAGAAATCTATCCGCTTGAATCGGGTCCAGCGGATTGATCCGGTGGTCTGTACAGACTCACCGGATCAATCCGTCCGCTCCCCTCCCTCGCATGCGTCGTAATGATTCGACGCATGCGTGGAAGTACTTACCTTCCAGCGTCGCGCACGTCGCCGCGTCATCATCGCGGCGACGGCGCGACACGTCACCGCGGATGAATTCCGCACGGATTTTGATCCGATGGTGAGTACAAGCCATCGGATCCAAATCCGGAGGAGGAATCTCCGCTGGAAACGGTCCGGCAGACCGTTTCCAGCGGAGATCCCCTCGTGTGTACGGGGCCTAAGACATTGGCAGAGCTGCTGACACTGCTAGAGAATCATTTCCATCCTAAACCACTAGAAATTGCAGAAAGATTTCATTTCTATCAGAGGCAGCAGCAGACAGGTGAAGAGATTAAAGCTTATGTGCTCGCCCTTCGCAGACTTACCCTTACAGAGGCAATTGAGATAGCTTCAGTGATGGAAATGTCTGTAAAAGATACAGAGGAATTGAACCCCCAGAGCAGAAGGGAAGAGGTGAAGCAGGAAGTTTTCAGAACAGCAGTCAAGCCAACTGCTGCAAACTGGAAATACAGACCCCCACCTAGCCGGGAGTCAGCTTGCTACCGTTGTGGGAATACAGACCATGATCACAAAGTCTGCCGGTTTAAGGATCAGACCTGTCATAATTGCGGTAGGACCAGCCATCTGAAAGGAGTTTGCCGTAGCGAGAAGGTGCGAGATAAACAACCTCTGAACCCCAAGACAAAGACATATATGGTGGGAAGATATACATCATCATCTGAGTCAGAGGATGAGGAAGTGCTCCACAGATTAGACATACATCTTATGCATTCAGCACCCTCCGCAATGACTGTAGATGTAACCGTTGAGGGAAACTCAAGATGGATGTAGACACAGGAGCAGCAGTTTCAGTTATCACCCAGAAACAATGGAGACAACTTCAGACCCGAAAAACTGTCTGCCCAACACCAATCAAACTGCAGACATACTCAAAGCAGATACTCCACCCACTGGGTTACGCAAAAGTAAAGGTATTGTACAAGGGTCAGACAAAGAGACTGCCATTATATATCCTAGAAAATGGGGGACCCCCTCTCTTTGGGAGAGACTGGATTGCTCACTTTGGTATGCCAGACATCGCCATAAGTCCCTGTAACACCGTTACTATTCCATTAGGAGATAATGAGGGATGGGTGGTGTCCCTGAAGCAGCGGTTCCCAAAGATTTTTGATGACCAGTTGGGAAAAATAAAGCATGACTGTGTGAGACTCAAGCTGAAACCCAATGCTCAGCCTAAGTTCTTCAAAGCTCGGACAGTACCTTTCGCACTCTGAGCAGGTGTGGAAGCAGAACTAAGTCGGCTGGAGGAACAAGGTGTCATCTCAAAGGTAGAGCACAGCAAGTGGGCATCACCAGTTGTACCGGTAAAGAAAGCAAATGGGGACTTGCGCATTTGTGCCGATTTCCGCATGGCACTGAACTCCCAACTGGAAATGGACCAGTATCCCCTACCCAGAGTAGATGACATTTTTGCCTCTCTTGCAGGGGGTCAAAAGTTCACCAAGCTTGATCTCAAACAAGCATATTTACAGTTTGAGGTCCATCCTTCTTCCCTCAAGTTTCTGACCATCAACACCCACAAGGGACTGTATGAAAATAATCAGATGGTGTTTGGGGTAGCCTCTGCCCCAGCCATTTGGCAACGAAAAATGGACAAGATTTTAGCTGACATTCCTTTTTACGCAGTGCCTGCTAGATGACATGCTCATCACGGGACGGACCGACCAGGAACACAAGCAGAATGTGGAGCTTTTGTTGGCGAGACTCCAAGAACAGGGTCTGAAAGTCAACTTAGCAAAATGCCAATTCATGGAGTTTTGTGGCCACCTTGTGGATGCAGAGGGTGTACACACCCCAGAAGCCAAGGTTGATGCTTTAGTCAAAGCTCAAGCCACCCAACCAATGTCCAGCAGCTGCGATCATACCTTGGCTTGCTGAACTATTACCACAAATTCCTGCCAGATCTGGCACACACCTTGTTTCCATTGAACCAGCTTTTGGAATTAAGAAGTTTCATCTTTACCTGTATGGTAGGGAATTCACCATACTGACGGTCCATAAACCACTCCTTCAGATCTTTAGTCCTGACAAAGGCATCTCCCAGACTACTGCAGCCCGCCTCCAACGCTATGCCCTATTCTAGGGGGCATACAGCTACAAAATTCAGTATCGTGGTCATGATGCCAATGCTAATGCGGACGATATGTCCCGACTGACACTGAGGTCCATGGACTCTTCTCCACTGGTCAAGAGTTGTCGTTACACCAGCCTGTCCTTCTTGTCTTCTGGGGAGATAGCAGCCCATACAACCAAGGATACCTTTCTGAAAACAATACTCTCCTGGGTACGGTCCGGTTGGCCTGCAACTGTCACACAGAAGTATGAACCTTATTTCCGTAGGCGTATGGAATTAACTGTGGCTGGCAACTGTGCTTTATGGGGAGACCAAGTGATCATTCCACAGACCCTCCAGAGACACATTCTGGACTTGCTACATACTGGTCATCCCAGGGGCACACATATGAAACAAAAGGCCAGAGGCTGTGGCCAAACCTAGACTCAGATATCACAACATATGTGAATGCTTGTGCTGGATGTGCACAAACGGCAAGAGACCCTTCTCGAGGGTGTGTCCAGCCCTGGACTTGGCCCACGGTTCCTTGGTTTCGCCTACACTTAGACTTTGCAGGCCCAATCAGAGGACACACCTTCTTGATCATAGTGGATGCCCATTCAAAGTGGCCTGAGGTCATTCCTGTTACTCAGCCAACGACTAAGGCAACGGTTTCCATACTGTTACATCTCGCTGCTACGTTTGGATACCCCAGAGAAATCGTCACAGACAACGATGCACAATTCACCAGTCAGGAGCTTCAGCGTTTCCTGACTGCCCACAACATCAAGCACAAGTTGACTGCACCTTACCACCCGGCTGCAAATGGTCAAGCAGAGCGGTTTGTGCAGACTTTTAAACGCTATTTCAAAGCTACAGTGGCTGCAAGTAAACAACAGTCCCTGTCACCCCAGCAGTTGGACTCCTTCCTTGCTGCTTACAGAAACACACCACATGCAACCACTGGGAAAACTCCAGTAGAACTCCTTCTGGGTCAGCAGCCATGGACTGTTTTGAATATGCTCCGCCCTCAAACAGTCCAGGAACATGTACTGCAGTCCCAAGACAAGATGGTCAAACACAATGAGCTCCCCCGATTCAACGCCCAACAAAAGGTATGGGCCCGATCTTATGGGCCTTCCAACACCCGTTGGCTTCCTGCTGTCATTGCAGAGACTTTGGGACCCAAGATGTACAAGGTCTGCCTGGAAGATGGTTCCATTTGCAGACGTCATGCTGACCAACTGCATCCTCGTTCTCAACTGCCTGAATCCCTGATGCCGGCTGAACCACCAGTGTCTCAAGGATCTGCTCCCAGTGGATCAGGATGCACAAAGACTGATGATTGGGGGGACTCTGAACTTTTGAGCTCAGCTCCAACAGAGCCCTCCAGCTCTGGTCCGGAGGTCTTTTTACCCTCTGAGCTGGGGGATCCCTTCTTGGCCCCGCCGGTACCCATTCCGGCCAGCCCTGTTTCCTCCGGTCCCGAAATGCGGGATGCCCGGCCCAACGACACTGTCGCCCGGTTACGAGACTTTCGACGGGGCCGACGGAAGTGATCCGATGACATATTGACCCCACAACTGTCCCTGGAAGCTTGAAGTCCTGTAATTCTCCTGTGTTTGGAGGACTGTTATTGGACAGTTAGTTAATGTTTTGTATCTTTTATAGTTTTTTTTTTTTTAAGGATGGATGGAAGGTGTTATACCTGAAGGGTTCCACATGTACTGGCACTTTAAGGCTGGCTCCACCCAGCAGTGATGACAAGGGTCAAGGGGCATAGTAGCCATCTTAGAGAGAGCACATGTAGGAAGCAGATGACTTGTAATTTTTTTTATAATGAATGAATCCTCTCAGAATTGCCGGGAGCTGACAATTCATTATTGCCGCGAGTAATTTTTAAATGAATTTTTTTCCTTCAGAATGCAATTTTGTGCAGGGACAGTTCTAAGTACGGGAAACATGCACTTTTTCACATGCTTACTTTACACCCCCCCCTTGGTACGAAATTTAAAGGAATATTTCACGTTTATTGTTGCACTTTAAGCATTATTAAATTCACTGCTCTTGAAAAAACGGCCGTTTAAAAAAATGTCCCCTGGGGCAGGACTCAGGTCCCCAAAAACTTTTTAGGACAAAAACTGGCATTTTAACCTTTAAAATTAACACTTTTGATTTCTCCCATAGACTTCTAAAGGGAGTTCGGCGGCGGCTTTACATATTAATTGCATTGCGCCCGCTGCAACACTGGTTCATGCGCAAAGTTAAGGATTCATCCAGGACACACTAATTAAGCCATGAACCAGCGCAGCGCACTGTTAATAGTAAATCAGCCCCAGAGTGTCTGTTGACAGACTCTGTGGACCAGGTGACATTTATCAAAATGAATCAGTCCTAGATGAGCATCAGCTATCAAGCCCCTGATGCTGATTAAGTGCTTTATGGATCTGGAATCTCTGAAAGACTGTCTAGGCTGCCTAACTTTGTGGGTGTTTATTTCATCTGGAAGATATGTTTTGGTGTAGGTTTCATGGGCACAATTAACACCCAAGGACCAATTTTTCCACACCTGTTTGACAGGTACATGTCATTTATTTTTTTGACAGCAAGGCCAATTCTTGCTTTCATCAAGAGTATAGGGTTACAGAGTGCAGATACCACCGACGCCCAAAACTCAATTTTTCCATACCTGTTACATCTATGCAAAGTCTGCGAAAGAGACAACCGAATCTATCCAACAAATTTCTAATTTTGTTCAGAGTGCACTAAATTGTGGCCTCATAATTCAGACTGGCTCCCCCAAAATAAACAAAATCTTGCAGGGATTTTTTTATTTTTTTGGCTTTATAAATGTCATTATTGCTGCAGCAGGTTCTCTACATGGTACAGATGTGCCACTTTACAGACAGACTATGCCCCCCCCCCCCCCGGCACTATAGTTAAAGGATTTTTTATTGTTATTTCTCATTTTTTATGGTTTCACTTCAAGCGTCAGTAAATCACTGTTCATTAAAATTTTTTGTTTTTTACAAACTATTTTTCATTGACACATGTCCCCAATGGTGGTAGCCAGACCACCATAACCATTGTAGGCCCAATTACTTGCACATAAGCCTTCAAAATGGCACTTTGGATTTTTCAAGTTTGGGTCCCATAGACGTCAACGGGGTTCGTTTTTCAGTTCCGGACTTTTGCAATGTTTGAAAATTCTGCCGAGAACCAAACTGGATGTTGTTCAGCCCATGTCTAATAGCAATCTTATGCTAAAAAAATCTTCAAACAGACGATAAAAAGCCCTAAAGTCACATATAGGAATCTATAGACATCTCTTGCACTTTTTAACAGATGTGTTTACAAATCTATCATGAGAAAAATATTGAACAAGAGCTCATTTCATATGTACCAAAGAGATACTAAAAATTGTTTCTGGAACAAAGTTTGGTAGATAGACAAAAAGTTGAATTTTTTTGGTAACTATACATGGGTATGTTTGCCAGTGTGCTGTTTTATGATCCTGGACTAAAAAAGTGATCCTTCACCTGAAATCATATACTGTACGTGTATTAGATAAAATAATCATTAGCTGGGCTGTTTTCTTATGAGTAGGTAACTGGTTATATCTAATTATTATTGTTACCTTATTTTGATGCATTACAAGTGGTGGTCAGTTTTGTACTACTTGTTTGCTGCAGTATGATATATTGACGTATACAAATCTATTAGGTTCATCTTTAGTAAATAAGTTAATATATAACAACTTGTTTAGAAAAATGATTTCTGAAGTTATTAAATGAAAATATATTTTTTTAAATGTTCCAATTTTGTATAATAATTGGAAAGCAAAAAACCGCGCTACCACAACAAAGTCTATAGGCAGCAGCTAGCGTATGATAAACAAAGATAATAAACAATAAAAAGAGCCGCGCCCAAAATGAAAAAGTCTGTAATATTCAACAGATGGAGGAATGGTGAAATCCCCCGTAGCATCAATCAAATATTTCAAGTGGAGCCTTCAGTGTTGATTGGTATGTTGAAACAGTGACTGGTCAAAACTTCAAACCACCAGGTGACATGCATGCGATCTGTGCAAATCCTCCACCATAAGTATAAGCAGCTTACCAGATAGCAAGCCTTTAACACAATTGGCTATAGCCCAGCCACGGCCTTTCAATCCCCTGGACACTAGGTTAGGACACTTCATGCTCAGCGGCAGGATCCCAGGCTCGGGGGTTTAATGGAAAAAGATTGCGGTTCACCCGCAATTACAACCCATCAGAAAACGGCAGCAGTCAAGTGGTCCACAATACATATATCGGGAGATAAAGAGGGACGCAATAGCGTGATACCGCAGGGTATAAGGTTTATTAAAACAGTTATGTACTTACACAAGTATAGATAAAAACAGCGTGTAGCAAATGAAGTAAAGCCGGCCGGCTTGCGGAGCCCTCCTCCTTGGTGTGGTGACGTCACTGACGCAGCCTCCCAGACGCGTTTCGTCACTAATGGACGTCACCCCCATTGATAACGTCCATTAGTGACGAAACGCATCTGGGAGGCTGCGTCAGTGACGTCACCACGCCAAGGAGGAGGGCTCCTCAAGCCGGCCGGCTTTACTTCGTTTGCTACACGCTGTTTTTATCTATACTTGTGTAAGTACATAACTGTTTTAATAAACCTTATACCCTGCGGTATCACGCTATTGCGTCCCTCTTTATCTCCCGATATATGTATTGTGGACCACTTGACTGCTGCCGTTTTCTGATGGGTTGTAATTGCGGGTGAACCGCAATCTTTTTCCATTAAACCCCCGAGCCTGGGATCCTGCCGCTGAGCACGAAGTGTCCTAACCTAGTGTCCAGGGGATTGAAAGGCTGTGGCTGGGCTATAGCTAATTGTGTTAAAGGCTTGCTATCTGGTAAGCTGCTTATACTTATGGTGGAGGATTTGCACAGATCGCATGCATGTCACCTGGTGGTTTGAAGTTTTGACCAGTCACTGTTTCAACATACCAATCAACACTGAAGGCTCCACTTGAAATATTTGATTGATGCTACGGGGGATTTCACCATTCCTCCATCTGTTGAATATTACAGACTTTTTAATTTTGGGCGCGGCTCTTTTTTTGTATAATAATTCATTGTAATGCTCTGCCTAGATAGAGTTTATGTTAGAAGATGGCAGAATTATCGTTTCTGATTACCCTCTCAGAGAGAACATTTGCATAAAGTAAAAGCTTTTATTTTAGTAGTGAGCCACATCAGACTATTCTAATGAATATAAAGATCACATAAAACAGTTTATGTTCCTTATCGTTCGGTTAAAATGTTGCTTTGCTTCTTTTTTTTTTTTTTGTTAATTTTACTATCTTCAAATCAAACGTTAAAGCTATAAACAAAAATCACAAATTAATGCAGCTTTGTATTCATAATTACATATTTAATCATATTTTTTTATAATGCAGAGTAAGTACGGTATTTGAATTTGACTTGGTATCAGCCTCTTGCTGTCCCTGGACAGCAAGCTCAGACTGGAGATGGTAGAAGCAGCACAAGGGGCCAATCAGTTGTGCTGCAGCATTAAGCACATGCTGATGAGGTGAGAGCAAAATAAAAGAGAGACAAGCTGTGCTGAGTCTGATGAGATAAAGGAGACCAAAAGTCTAAAAAAATAAATCAAATGCAGCCACCAAACCTAAGGATTGGTAAAATGCAATATATTACATTTTGGGGAGTTTAATATGACTTTATAAGCTACTAGAAATGTATAATGCAAACTAAAAGGACACTTACTGGCCTAATACAGAGTAAGCACCACATCAACTGGCATAATAAAGAGCAGGACAAACGTGTATTATGGGAGCACAGGCAATAATATAGGGTCATTGCAAATGGTAAAAGAACAAAAAGCGGCGCCCTCTAAGCGTAGTATGAGGTTTAATAGAAAACACAAAATAGACAACAATTCTTATGAGGGGTTACTCACAAGACTGCAGGGGGTACAGGCAATGAAAATAATGGTGTCATCTGTGGCTGACCTCCAGGGTACATGAACTCCGCTGTGTAGATCTTGCCTAGGGCTCAGGCAGTCAGTATGGTAGATGATCCACGGGCGGGGGCCAGGTGCGGCGTCTCTGGGGATCCCTGGATGGTAATTTAGCGCTGGTACAACAGGGAAATGCAGGAACGCCGTAGTCCGGCGTGGTGGAACGCAGCCGTGGAGCGCAAACAGCAAAGCGTCACTTCCGGGTTAGGTCACGGGGGCGGTGAACGCGTTTGAGGCATGCGTGCCTCTTCATCAGGCTCTATCCTGATGAATATATATAGATATAATATATATAGATAGAGCCTGATGAAGAGGCACGCATGCCTCAAACGCGTGCACCGCCCCCGTGACCTAAGTGACGCTTTGCTGTTTGTGCTCCACGGCTGCGTTCCACCACGCCGGACTACGGCGTTCCTGCATTTCCCTGTTGTACCAGCGCTGAATTACCATCCAGGGATCCCCAGAGACGCCGCACCTGGCCCCCGCCCGTGGATCATCTACCATACTGACTGCCTGAGCCCTAGGCAAGATCTACACAGCGGAGTTCATGTACCCCGGAAGTCAGCCACGGATGACACCATTATTTTCATTGCCTCTACCCCCTGCAGTCTTGTGAGTAACCCCTCATAAGAATTGTTGTCTATTTTGTGTTTTCTATTAAACCTCATACTACGCTTAGAGGGCGCCGCTTTTTGTTCTTTTGTTGTGTTTCAGAATTGCTTCTTCTTGGCAGCTGGCAGCCCTCCAAACAAGAGTATATAGAACATATACATCTATTTATGTGTTACTGCTCCATGAACTTCCTATGGACTGAACTTGTATCATTTTTATCATTTTTATCACTTCTTTATCATTTTTCTTTTCAAGATAGCTGAAACTGACCCGTCCCCTCCCCACATCCATTTTACAGCTATCATATGAATTTTTTCTATGTGTGTATTTTTATACTTCACATCCCACTTGGTGAGCGCTTGATTTTATTGTTTGTCTCATTGCAAATGGTATCTAGTTTAACCACTTAAGCTCCAGAAGGTTTTACCCCCTTCATGATCAGAGCATTTTTTGCTATTCAGCACTGCTCTAGTTTAACTGGCAATTGTGTGGTCATGCATTACTGTATGCAAATATCATTTTTATAATTTTTTTCACACAAATAGTGCTCTCTTTTGGTGGCATTTGATCACCACTGTTTTTTTTTGTAATATAAACGATATGGGTTAATGAGTTAACAACAAATTATGACAGATGTGATCACTAGTGATCTGTGATTGGCTACAGATAATCACATGGTACAATTGTGCTGTGATTGGCCCATGTACCATGTGATAGCTGTGAGCCAATCACAGCATAGGCAACATAGCTGTTATGAATTAATGAATTCATAACAGCTGTGTTGCTTATGCTGTGAATTCATTCATAATAGCTTTGTTGACATTGTAATCGCAAAACAATCACATGATTGCTAGACCTGAGTACCGGGATCTGCAATCTGCTGTGGGGAAGAGTACACTGCTAAACCCTGTGCAGGCACATGACATATGTGAATGTGCCTGCATGTGCCGCCCCACTGCAATATGTGTTTTCGGCTAACCCCTCCTCCAACATGTCCACCATTAAAACTATTTTTGACAAATTCAGACTCTGCTCAGGCCTACGCATTAACTACATCAAAAGCTAAATCCTCCCTATAGGCACCCTCTCAAACCCTCCCTGGACCTCCCACTCACCCTTCACGGTTGTCAAAAAACATATAACCTACTTGGGCATTAAAATAGGCAAGCTACCATCTTCTATATATCAAAGATCTCTCAAGAATTGGGTAAGTGGATGGATCTGCCTCTCTTGCTCCTAGGAAGATGCCATCTTGTAAAAATGGTCAGTTTTGCCCACCTACTGTACCCTCTTCAAACGATACCAATACTCTTGAAACATAAAGATATACAATTCTTAAACAAAGCCACCTCTAAATTTATCTGGCAAAACAATGTATTGCATTTGCAAAACTATATCTTCCCAGACGCGATGGGGGCATAAATCTCCCAAATGTCAGGACTTATAACATAGCATGCCTTCTCCAAATAGGCCTGAACTGGATATCGCAATCCTCTTGTTGCTCAAATTATATCATTGAATCCACTAAGTCCCATCCCTATTCACTGGCTGCCCTGCTTCACTGTAAATGGAAATCAATCCCCTCCCCTCTGCTACATAACCTCCTTCTATGAGACACTGCCATAGCCTGGAGGGAAGCAAGAAAGAGCCTGAAGTTATCACCTTTCCTTTCCAGAAATCTCCCAATCCAGGGCAACCCAAATTTCCCCCCGGGGATGGAACACAAACCTTTCCCCATGTGGAAACAAAAAGGACTCACAAACTTCTCATCACTCTGCGACGAGGATACAGGGCAACCTAAACCATTTACAGCCATAACTGAAACCTTTTCCCTTCCCCAATCTCATGCCTTCTACTTTGGGCAATGTGTCAGCTTCATCCGCACTACATGCAAAGAAGAGCGCAAAAGATTCAAAGAATCCATCACAGACCAATTGATCCGAAAGGGCTCTTACACAATCTCAGAAATATACGAACCTCTACTGCAGAAAACCCAAAATTAAAATGTACTGGAAGGAAATACTGAGTTATATCAAGGAAATTACTAATATAAATATACTTGAGGAACCATGGACATGTCAATTTCATGGGGTAGATATTCCTACAAAAGAATATAGAAACTCAATGATTGTACACATGATGAACGCTGCAAAAATCTTGATACCGAGGAAATGGAAGGAAGTAGAGAGTCCAAAAATTAGAGAGTGGTTTGACAAAATAGAAGAGATAAATAACATGGAATAGCTAAGACATAGCCGTGAGGATACTAGAGAGGGAAAAGTGGAAAAAGTTAAAATTAACAAAGAACTATAGTGAGATTAAGATTATTTAGAAAAGACGAGAAAGAAGGGTCTAAGAATGGGGTGGAAAGGGGGGGGGGTAAGGGTAGATAAAGGTTTGGAAATAAAATTTGTTAATGTATATCCCTGATGAGTAGGAAAAATGTTTTACTTCTTTGTGTATGATAAACTTTGATAAAAAGAAGAACCTAAAATGTTTTTGGCTCAGTTCCTAGGCTTTTGGTTTTGCTGGGCCCAAAGGAATCACGGAGAGCATCCAAGCCATGGACATTGTCATTATGGACTCTCACCTCACTTTCATTATGGGGTAGGAAGTAACACAACTATGGAAAGTGTAGTTGCTATGGGTAACCAAATAAAAGATCAAGCTACAAGCAACCAATTGTTAGGTGTGGTACCTGGTAAGGTAATAGGTCCTCCGGTAGTAAAGGGATCAATGTTCTTGCTCCCTCCCTAGCAGTCCATCTTCCATGGTGACTGGGAGCAGACTAGTGTGGCCTGGCCATGTGGTACAGGAAGGAAAGAGTTAAGTGAGAGCACGCATGAGGTTCACACCAGGTGCTCCACAGGACCACATTCTGTTACTGGGAGTCAGATAACAGAAAAACACTGGACTGGTAAAGTGGGCACAGATTCTGCCTATTGAAATTGCAACTACTTAAAGCGGGGGTTCACCCTATTAAAAAAAAAAAAAAAAAAAAATTTATTCTAGCATTACATTCGGCATCGTAGCGCGAGCTACAGTATGCCGGTCTTACATTTTTTATCCCCGTACTCACTGTGCTATTGTACATTGAAGATTCCGGGGAATGGGCGTATCTATGGTGAGAGAAGGTGATTGACGGCCGGCCCTGGCACGTCACGCTTCTCCGGAAATAGCCGAAATAGGCTTGGCTCTTCACGGCGCCTGCGCATAGCCTGTGCGCAGGCGCCGTGAAGAGCCGAGACCTACTCCGGCTGTCTTCGGGGAGCGTGACGTGCCAGAGCCGGCCGTCAATCATCCTCCCTCTCCATAGGCACGCCCATTCCCCGCGGGAGTCGGAATTTTCAATGTACAATAGCACAGTGAGTACGGGGATAAAAAATTTAAGACCGGCATACTGTAGCTCGCGCTACGATGCCGAATGTAATGCTAGAATGATGTTAAGGAGGGTGAACCACCGCTTTAAGGGTGTCCTCTCCCCAACCCTCTTTCCCTTGCAAATTTTAAAAGGACTGGTAAAATAAATAAAACCTTTTTTGCATCCAAGAAGTGTCTGGCATCCAATGACTTGTACCACCTTTGCACCCACTACGCCTCACAACCCACTACATATTGAAAGATATCAGCGGTCTGTGGCCTCAAAGGTTCTTATTAGCCTGGAAGAGGTCAGAGATTCTGCTACATATACAAAATTGAATAGGGCTAAAAAACGTGTTAAATATTTTCAATACCAGATCCTTTGTTATGTTATACAGCCTTATTTTTTCTGCTTTGCTTTAAGAAGAATGTACAGATAAGCATGTTTTCCAAGAAAATTAGCCCTGTCATGCATGAATTTTTGAAGGAAGGGGTGTGATGCAGGATCAAATTAAAATCATCATAGGTCTAGTGCTGAGAATTTTGGTGGGCCTTAAGGGCAATGCGTCAGCATGGGCCCTGAGGTGAAAGGGCAGAGCCATGCAGGCATAACGCTACCGAAGCCCCGTAAGGCCTTGTACTCACGACCGGATCTGTGCGCTGGAAACTGTCTGCCCGACAGTTTCCGGCGTACAAGGCTGATTTGTGTTTTGTTCCGCTGGCGTGTACACACCAGCGGACCAAATTCCCGTCGTACCGGAACGCGTGCACGTAAACTACGTACGACGTCACTATAAAGGGGAAGACCAAAGTTAATGGCGCCGCCCTCTGTTCCTCTTTTGCTAGTTACGGGTTTGCTCGTGTTAGTGAAGGTTTGGTTAGAGCTGATTCGCGCTTCTCGGTCTCCAGGCTTTGACAGCGTGTATTCACGGGTTCAGTGCGTGTGCTTGCGGTAACGTAGTTGTCATTCGGCTATAGGCAAGCAGGTTGTTTCTGCTTTAGCAGTTGCATCCTGTGCGCTCGTATCTGTTTGTCACGCGTTTGTCGCAGGTAGTGCTGGATTTGCGAGTGCTTTCTGTTTCAGTGTGTTCTTGACTGACCAGCCGGCCGGTTTGAAGCCATGATGGAGCAGCAGCGTCAATTTTCGCGAGTTGGTGCTGTTTATGGGATGGCTGCTGGATATGTTCATTTGTCCAGTACTTTGGCCAGAAACAGGGGGCGGAGGCGTTTCTGGACCAAGAATTGGTTGCGCCAGCGTGACCAGTTCTCACATATGCCTCTGCTTAGGGAACTCCAGGAGAATAATCCTAATGACTTTAGGAATTTTCTCCGCATGACGGACCCCGTATTCAACAGTCTGCTGGAACTTCTGTCCCCCTATATCACGAGGCAGGACACTGTGATGCGCCAAGCCATCACGGCCGAGCAGAGGCTTATTGCCACGTTGCGGTACCTGGCGACTGGGAGGAGCCTGCAGGACCTCAAGTTCTCGACAGGCATCTCTCCGCAGGCGCTTGGGGTCATCATACCGGACACGTGTGCTGCCATCATCAAAGTTATGCATGAGGAGTATATTAAGGTAAGTTTCCTGGCTCTAATAATGTGGCCAACTAACTTTATTTTTATTTTCCCAGATATGCTGTGTGTTTAACTAACGTTACCTTTTCTCCCTATGCATGTTGATATAAGCTTTACATGTTTTATTCTTGGCCTACCTGCATATTTGTCCCTTACCCAATATTAACCTGTCCAGCATGCTATCCTAGGGACAAACCCACCTTGCCATTTTTTAAAACAGGACTTTTTGTTTTTTGTGTCCCCCCCCCCCCCTTCAAACTTTTATTGTCCCCATCAGAGGGCTGTGGAGTCTCTTAATGAAGTGGCCCTATATATTTCATTTCCCAAATTCTCCATGCACATTTTTCTAATGCAATTTTAATACTGTGAACTGTCACAAGGATGCTTGTAGGATGTTTTTGTTACAAAGTACTAAATCTCTATTTTTGTTTGTCCCCACAGCTACCCTCCACACCACAGGAATGGCAGTCTGTGGCTTCCCAATTTGCCCAGCGGTGGGATTTTCCAAACTGCGGTGGAGCAATAGATGGGAAACACGTCCGCATTGTGCCCCCACCCCGCTCGGGGTCCTACTATTATAATTACAAGGGTTATCATAGTATTGTGTTGATGGCGGTGGTATCGGCACAGTATGAGTTTCTATATGTGGACGTGGGGAAGAACGGCCGCATGTCTGATGGGGGAGTGTTCGCACGGACTGATTTCTATGATCGTCTCCAAGCTGGTGGTCTGGCATTGCCACCAGATGAAGATAATGTGGAAGGACTTCCGTTTGTGTTCCTAGCGGACGAGGCTTTCGGGCTTGGTCCTCACCTCATGCGGCCTTTTCCCCAGAGGACCCTCACCTCAGAGAGGAGTGTGTTTAATTTTCGGTTGGGCAGGGCTCGGAGGGTAGTCGAGAATGCCTTTGGGATACTCACCAACCGGTTCCGCCTGTTCAGGACATCGATACATCTGGCGGAATATAAATTGGACACCGTTGTATTTGCCTGCTGCATTTTGCACAACTTTTTACGCAGGCACTCCCAGACGTACCTACCCGACATCGGTTCTGAGGCAAGACTACCCTCAGATCCCCTTCCCGGGCTGGACACTGGTCGCGCTGGCTTGGCCCCCCAATCAGCTCGTGAGGTACGCGACAAATATGTTGAGTACTTCATGGGTCGGGGGGCCATTGCTATGCCAGATCATATTTCTTTCTAATTCGGCCCCCAAAGAAAGGAATATTCTAAAAAATAATAAATAATTAGACCATTGGACTTTATACAGTTGTTTGTCATTAATGCTTTTTCTCTTTTTCTGTCTTCCTGGTTCTCTAACTAACTTCTTCAATTGTAATGCATAATTGATTTCTCCACTTTTAGTAACTAACCACATTTTGCACAGTATTCACTCATCTACAAACAGGGTATTGAGTCTAGAAATAATAAGCAACTCCATTTGTAAATTTTGAGGTCAAGTATTTTAATTTTTGCTTGTTCATGACCCCAAAAATTATTTTATAGTTTTTTCATTACTCCCTGCTTTTGTACTTAGGAGTCTACAAAATTTTTTTAGAATTTTTTTTTTTTTCAGGTAATTCAACCAAAAATATTATGCAGATTATACATTTATTAACAAGTTCACTTTTTTTTTTATCAAATATAGTTAGATTTATTGTTTACATATATATATATATATATATAGATTATTTTTGGTGGGGTGTTTACCGCCTTAATTTTTTTTTTGGGCATATTTTTTATGCACAAAAAACAATAATTTTTTAACCATTTTTTTTGTTTTTGGTGTGTTTTTCTAAAAGTAAATTTTTAGGTGAGATTTTGGAGTCAAATCTCTACTTCACTAAATTCAGTGATTAGAGAGATTTATAATTCTATATATATATATTTTAAATTTTTTGGCGTTGTTTATTCTTTATGGTCTAAACTTTATAGTATCCCAAAATGTTCAACATGGTCAAAAAGTAACAAAATCCAATTCCAAAAATATAAAAACTCACAACAGCAGTCAGTCATGGTGTGCTTTCACACTGGAACACGCCAAAATTGGAAGATACACACATTCAGTGCAAACTCGCCAAATGTCATTGGTTCAACAGACAAATGGCCACATGTGCTATCTGACATCATGGGTGATCAATGTCTGTGTTCTGTGGGAGCAAACCCTTCCTCTCAACTACTTGAGGATGGAGGAGGGGGTTGGACCCACAAAGCACAGACATTAGATATTCTGTGATGGCAGATAGCACATGTTGGCACACTGTGTGTGTATCTTCAAATTTTGGCGTATTCATTATTCAAACTGTAAAAATGTTTGTGGGGGCGGGGGATGGGCGGGGGGTGTTTCAGTCTTTGACACGGCCCATCATGTCAATAATGTTTTTGAAATTAGATTCGATGACCATCATTCTTTGCCGCATATTGTCCATTTCCGTGCTGCATTCCAAAAGGACATTTGTTACATTCTGTTCCATGAGAAACATCCTTTCACGCATAATGTGCATTTCAGTGCTGCACTCCATTACCTGCTGAATAATTATAGCAGCACTTGCACGTGAAAATATTGGCACACCATCCTCCTCCCCTAAAAAAAAAAAAAAAATGGCATTTACAACATTATTTTTCGATGAGGCCTATCTACATATGTTTTTTTGAATCAAGCTAGGGTGACACTGACCTGATGGGCTTCTCCTTTCCACCTCTTCGACATCTTCTATCACTCCTCCTTCTTCCACCACCTCCCCATCATCTTCTATCACTCCTCCTTCTTCCACCACTTCCCCATCATCTTGGACTCCTCCTTCATCCATCAATCCACCTTCTTTCAATTCGCCAAATTGTTCTTCCGCCACCTGCCCTTCATCTGCTATAACTTCTAAGTCCAAAATTACTTCTTCCTCCTCTCTTCCTTCCTCCTTTCTTCCTTCCTCCTCTCCTTCCACATCCTCCTCTCCTTCCACATCCTCCTCTCCTTCCACATCCTCTTCTCCTTCCACATCCTCTTCTCCTTCCACATCCTCCTCCTCCTCCACATGTTGAGATGGCAGATTTTGGCCTTGTCTGGCCCTCTCTGCCTCCTCCAAATGCTGGCGACTTCTTTCCCCTGAAATAAACCAAAAAAAATGTAGACTCATCAGCACACAGATATTGGAGAGCATAAATCGCACACATTGCTTAGAAGATGCTTTAATTTAGTTACTTTTATCTTTCACCAAACCTACATTTTGCAATTACTTCTATATGGCAAGCTCTGATCCTGCCCCTTTTTAGCAAAGTGACACACATGGATGTCCCCCCTAAACTGTATTTCTGGGAGACCCTACCAAAACCCATTTTTGATTTGGGGAGACACAGGTGCTCTGCATTGCAGATGTGAAAACATCTGCTTTATTACCACTGTTTTTAGAATGAATCCTGTTTGCCTTTCCCATTCTCATACTTTTTTTTTCTAGAACTAGCTTTTACACAATGTTTACAAACAAAGTTTTTGGCCAGTGAGCCATGTCCAGGTGTGTTGTTCCTGGAATAACCGAGCCTTTCTGAGAAACTATGTGATGTTACGTTGTTTACTAAGAACACTATTTGTAAATATGTAGTTATTTATGTCCTAAAAAATAAATGACAACATGTCTTTAAAATTACAAGCAGGCCAAGGAGGCAGATGGTGAAATATACATGGCAACACATTATTGCAGACAATCACCCCCCCCCCCAACCCCAATATATATTTACTTACTTTTACGCAGAATTTTAAGTATTTTCTTCATCTGATGTGGCTCCCTCAATTTTAAGTCTGACCATCGTTTCCTCAGCTGTTCCTTGGACCTGGTGATCCCAAACATCCTCTGCATTCTCCTCGCCACCTTGTCCATAATATGTGCCTTTCGGCGGTTAGGGGTCTTGTATGGCCCTAATTCACCATCATAGTCCTTCTTTCGCATGATGTAAACTAACTCCACCATTTCCTGGAACCGCATATTAGTGGCTTTATATCTTCTTTTCCTTGATCGGGACGTCCCTGCCTCTGTCCCTTCACTTGTGGCATGAGAGCATCGTGCCCGCTCGTGTGACATCGCCATCTTTCCTTTCCCACAGAGATTATGGGCGTGGAAAAGATGAATTCTTACGCCATGGGCGGAGAAGAGGGCGGCGTTTAATACATACGCGGAGTGTAGAGAATGCAAACAACGTGTTTACGTCGGTTACGCGGAGAATCTTCGAGCGCATCCAGAACATACACAGTTAACGCCATATTTCCTAAACTCATTGATTAGGGGCCTCGCAAAGGTGACGAGGGCGGGGTTTAATAAATACGCGGAGTGTTTAAAAGGTTTACGCCGTGATTACGCATCTTACGCGGTAATTAGGCGAGCGTGAGAAACGAGGAGCGAGAGACAGGAAGGTAAGGAAATTAAAAATGTGATCAGCAGAGGCCTTGAAAATGTAGACACATGGGATGGGGGTTTGGGCTGTTGGTTGCACCCTTTTTAAGCTATTCTGTCTATGGGGTACCACAATGTTATTTTGGTTTCCAAATGCTTTTGGACACCTCACAAAATAGAGATGTGAACAATGCTGTACCTCATTGACAAGTTTTTGAATGGTGTATTCAGATCAGGCAAAGTATTGTTCAAGTGTTGGTTGTACAGAGGTCATTAGGAAGTGTCTTTTATGTCATCCATTGTCAGGGGCATGAGATTTACACATGAAAGAGTGCCTAGATGAAAACTGTCATTTGTAAGCATTGTTTATTTTTCTATATTTAAAATATTTACTGCAATGTGAACAATGGCTCTGCATCTAGCAAATCAATGTTTGGTACAAGCAATGCGGCCGAGCTGCCAATCATTGTTTAAACAAGAGAGACTGTGTTTGTAATTAGATATAGGTAATAAATTTGAAGACACATATTAGATCAAGGTCAACGCTGATCCTTTGGAATATTTATTTTTCTGTGGTTTATGTTTTTGTAATCTAGACTCAAAAAGAAATATAATTTTGGAAAAATTACAATGGACCTCCTACAAAGCAAGGAATCTATAGAGGCCTTACTCCAAAAATATCAGGAGACGCCCATCCTGTGGAATTCCAAGCACTCTTTATATTGCAATAAAGAGGTACGAGCGGCAGCACTAGAAGAGCTAGCAAATTATATGCAAACTTGGGTGCCAGGATGCACTGCCAACATGGTGAAGGATAAACTTGCCAACCTCAGAAGCACATACAGGAGAGCATACAAAGCTAATAAAAGCCAAAAATCGGGAGCAGCAGCAAGACAAGCAAAGGAACCCAAACTGTGGTATTATAAACAGATGGCTTTTTTGCGGGACGAAATGGAAGGCAGGAAAACGATGTCCAGTCTTTCTTCCAACCTTTCCTCCATGCTACCTTCCAGCGGACCTTCCCCAGATGACCACAGCCCTGCAGAGTCGGAGGAAGAGGGCCTGGCTGACAGAGATGCAGATCTGCCACCCTTCGATGAGGAGGTATAGTAGTTTCCTCTATATTTCTGGCGTAAATAATTTTTGGTGGATTAATGATTAGATATTGTAAAAAAAAAAACAAGCTGGGAAAAAGCAAAAAAAAAGGTGTTCAGACAAATAGGTGTCAGAGATGACAACTGCAGGGGTCAGAAGTAGAGTGTATTCAAGTAATAATGAACAGAAAATACTAAACGAAAAACATGAAAATGAGTGTGGTTTTATTTAGCGAAATTGTAAAAAATGTCCTTTTTTTTCCACACAGGAAGAAGAGATCAGCCAGGAGGTGGCAGATCCTCAGGTGTCTGTCAGCCAGGAGGAGGCCGGGGTCAGTGGCAGCCAGGAGGAGGCCGGGGTCAGTGGCAGCCAGGAGGAGGCTGGGCCCAGTGGCCTGCAGCAGGTCCACCCGGCCAGGAGAACCACCACCAGCCAGTCTTCTCCCCCCCAGGTGAGGCCATCAGGCCGAAGGAGGCAGTTGAGGCCTGTGGAGGAGGCAAGCCTCCGCATGATCCAGGAGGCAAGCGCCATCATGAGGGCCCCCCTCAACCCCACAGAGGCCTTCAGTGCCTCATTGGCCCATGATTTAAATGAAGGGGAGGAGGACCAGAGAAGACTGGCAAAGGCCCTGATGAACCAGGTCCTTTGGTGGATGCAGAGGGGCCTGCTGACCCCAGACACTGGGCTATGTGACCCGGCCCGGCTTGCGGAACACCATCCTCCTGCTGCCACATCAACCCCACCTGCAAGACCCCGTGTTCGATCCGCTGGAAGGCTGCCTGGAGGGAAGGCTGGAAAGAGGAGGAAACGTTGATTTTCTGCCTTCCATTTCCTTCCACATAAAGGACATCTTGTTTGTACTACCACAGTTTGGGTTCCTTTGTTTGTGTGCTGCTGCTTCATATTTTTGTGTTTGGCTCCTGAGGCTTGGAAGTTTATCCTTCACCATGTTGGAAATGCAAGTTTGCATATAGTTTGCTATCTATTCTAGTGCTGCCGTTCTTTTTATTTTTTGTGATGACATTTGCCTGAATAAAAGGCTTTTTGCTTTCATTTGAAAACATGTCTATTGTTTGTTATACTGTGGGGATTATTAGGCAGCAAACCTTTAATAAATATACAATGGGTAATTTACAAAGGACACACTCCTTGGGGGGGGGGGGGACATTTGGTGTGCCAACATGGTTTAATATTCTCTAATGAAACACCAAAAAAAAAAAAAAAAATGAAAAAAACATGTAAAAAAAAAATATTTTAAATGGTGACATAACTAGAAACAACAAAAAAAAATAAAAAAATGCACATTCCTTTACAAAAATGACTACTATAAATTATGGAGGACCACCAACCAAAACACACGTCTGGCATAGAAAACATTATTAAAGGATTACATCACAAGCAAGAAATGTGACATTTCAGTATGGGACAACTCTATTGAAATTGCATCAGCAAGAGAACGGGGTTATTCTAGCAAGAGAAGAATTAATAAAACGAGGCTTGAAAATGTGGTTTAGTGCGCCTTTTTAAGACATTGTTCTCTTGCTAGAATAAAAGGTTTCTAATGACGAATGTGCCATATCCCAAACAAACGCGAGTTTTACCTGAACGAGCGCTCCCGTCTCCTCATTTGGACTGAGCATGCGCGGGGTTTTTGTACGCTGCTTTTGTGTACAGACGACCGAACATGTCTGACGGACACGATTCCAGCAGACTGTTTTAAAGCAAGACCAGGAAACAGTTGTTCGTTGGAAAACGGTCTGGCCGACGATTGTTTGCTGGAATTCTGTACGTTACTGCCTACACACGAACGAACATGTCCACTGAAACTGGTCCGCGGACCAGTTTCAGCAGACATGTTTGGTCGTGAGTACGGGGCCTAAGAGTCCTGCATTTGTGTGTGCTGAGGTGAGGTCGAAGGGTGTAGCTGTGCAGGCCTAACGCAACACTACAGTAGCCGAAAACCAGGCTTCCATTAGGAATGCCTGCCCGGTGCCCGTTATTAATCCCATCACTCAGCCCAGGTGGTGAGTGCGGAATACAGGCCCAGTCAGAAATGATGGGGCCCCATACAGCCTACCTGAAAGGCACCGCCCCCTGAAAATATCAAAACAATATTTTCACTTAAAATAAACTAAAATCATTATTAGTGTATTGAGTTAAAAAAAAAAGTTCTTTGTTAATGAGGTCTTGGGGCCTGTAGAGTATGAACATTTTATTTTTTTCTTTAATGTCGTTATTGTTGTCTGCATGCAGCCTATGTTACGCTATGGGACACAGCAGCTGTATGAACACAGTCGCAGGTCCTAATTTGAGAGACATGTGGGTGTAGGTGTATGGCCTCAAAAAACTCGCAGAGTGTATTTGGGGCCACTCACCTAAAAGCTGGCAGAAGGGAGTGGGGAAGAAAATGGCTTTCAGCTGCTGCAGAGACCAGCAAAGGGCATAGCTTCTGTAATTGCAACGGTACCAATCATCCTCCCTGTCCTGCCAATATCTAATTCCCTCTAATGCCTGGGCCCCCCCTATGTGCCCTGGCCCCTATACAGGGGGACAGGTGGACCATGGTATCCCCTTGTCGGTGGCCATTTGTTTAGGGGAGACCTCTCCCCATTGCTTTCCATTTGCAACCTGAAGCTGCAAGGGCCTCAAGAGCTGGAAAAGGGCAAGCAAAGGGCCACATCCGGCTCTCAGGGCACAGTTTGGAGACCACTGCAGACAAAAAATTGCATTTAGAGAATACAGAACCAAGTATAATTTTATGGTGTTATGTAATTTGTGGGTAATTTTCTAATGATAACAAGCAGTAACATAGATCCCCAGCAGCCAGAAACAATAGCCCCCCCACCCCCCAGCAGCAATAGATCTCCCACAACAATATACTCCCAAGCAACAGTAGATCCATCCTTGCAACAATAGACCCTGCCAAAAACAATAGATCTCCTAGCAGGCAGCATCAGCAAATCTCTCCCTCAACAGTAGATACCTCCCAGCAACAACTGACCCTCCCTGCAAATATAGATCCCCCACAGCAACAAAAGATCCCCCCGTAGCCAGTATCAATTGAGCACACCCCAGCATTTTTTACCATTGCATACATTCAGTGCTGGAGGTTTGTCTGCTGACTGGTCTCTTACCTCCTGAAGTGACCTTTATGCTGACCATACATGCACAGAATTTTGGCCGTTTTCAGACTGAATGATTATTCGTCGATCAAAAGCGAATTGTTTACATGATCATTTCCATGGTCATAGTGATCATTGGACAACAATAAACACATATATAAATCATACAAGACAGAATATTATTGAAACGGTAAAAGTTTTCACTTCAGATCCATCAACAGTAGCTGGGCCCACAGTCAAAATCCTCGGTAAAGTTGGGTCCACTAATGGCACGATTGTCGAACGATCTTTCCGAAAATTACCAGTTGCAGCTGCAATTCTGTGCGTGTATGGCCAGCATTAGTTATATGGACCAACCGGTTCTGATGGCTAAGTCGGGGTTATGATTTCCAATGGAAGTGCATCACCCCCAATCATTGCAATTCCAAACACTTCATGACTGCCACTGTTTTGTCTGTCACCAGAGGGTTCTGAATAATCAAGGCATGTCATTTTTGTATCTGCACTCATCATAAGAGGTAATTTCCATCTCCCTGTGACTCATATCTTGGATATTATTAGAAATTAAATAATGCTATAAGCCTTGGGAAAAGACAAATTTTGTGCAGACAGTGTAGAGCCCAGTGTGTCCTGTGTAAATCTAAAGTGGGGACCTGTAAAGGCTTTAAAGCATCGCCTATGGATAGTAAAATTTACGTTGTTTGTCGCCATTGCACGGCGTGCACAGTTTCAAATCGTGAATATCTATTTACTCAGCATAACACCATCTTTTATATTTTACTAAAAACTGGGTTATGTATTTTGCATTTAATTAAAAAAAAAGTGTAGTTGCATTTGAAAACTGCTGCACAAATACTGTGTGACATAAAAAAAATTGCAAAACCCACCAATGTTTTCTCTAGGGCAGGGGTCTCAAACTGGTGGCCCCTCCAGCTGTTGCAGAACCACAAGTCACATGAAGCACTGCAAGGCTGACCTTTACAAGCATGAGGCATAATGGGACTTGTAGTTCTGCAACAGCTGGAGGGCCACCACTTTGTGACTCCTAGTTTAGGGCCTCTTCAAAAAATACTTATTGTTACATGTAAGCACAAAGTGCCAGAAAAGGCTTGGATTTCAAGTGGATAATAAATAATCACCACCTTCCCAATAGTTTTGACAGCAAAACTAATTAAATTACATACTCATATGTTGAAATGCAGTAATTTGTTGTCACATAGACATTGGACAACCCTTGGCTAATGTTAAAATGGTCATATAAGCTGTATCAAAATTAAAAACAAAACAAATATTAAATAGAAAAATAATGTACAAGACATGTGAGACAACAAGTCTTTTGGGGCACAACACTTTTGTATCCCTCCACAGCTTTAAATCATATCCAAAAATCTATCAGGTTGTATGTGTATATGTGTGTGTGTGTGTATGCATGTGTGTGTATGTATGTGTGTACCTGTGTATGTGTGTACATGTGTATGTGTATACAAGTGTGTGTATGTTTGTACATGTGTCTGTGTGTGTGTACATGTGAGAGTATGTGTGTCTGTGTGTACATATGTGTTTATGTGTGCACATGTGTGTATATGCATGTGTATGTGTGTATATGCATGTGTATATGTGTGTACATGTGTGTGTGTGTGTGTACATGTGTCTGTGTGCACATTTGAGTGTCTGTGTACATGTGTCTTTGTGATGTGTGTGTGTACACATGTTTGTATGTGTGTACTTGTGTATACGTGTGTGTGTATGTGTGTACTTTGGGTGGGTGTGTGTGTGTGTACATGTGTGTCTGTATATGTATGTACATGTGTCTGTATGTGTGTGTGTGTACACATGTGTCTGTCTGTGTCTGTATGTGTGCATATATACATGTGTCTGTGTGTGTTTGCGTATGTGTCTGTTTGTGTGTGTATATATATGTATGTGTGTATGTATGTTGCTTTTATTTCTGACCCCCCTATTCTTGTACTACTAGAACTGCTTTTGTAGGCTTGCTTGTGATAGCAGCAAGGACTGCTACTCCTCTGAAAAACAATCCACGCTCAGATCGCTTTTCAGAAGTATTTGACAGGTGGTAAAGAGGCAATATGTTACCTCCCTTCCACCTGTTTTAGGCCAGTAAATGCAGCATCACTACACCACAACTGTGTGTAGCACTACCCCCGAAGGAGCTGCTGGTTTAGATTTGGGCCTGCCGTTACCATACTGTTCACCATGCTTGTCCTAGCGGTCCTTTTTGAAGAGTTACAAATTTTCTTCAAGCTTTTTATTAAACAAGTTCTGTTAGAGGGACAGAGGGTTAGGGAAGATCCAGGTACCTTGCTTTGCAGATTTGTGGGTATGATCTTGGATCCAGAGGATAAACTGCTTCCACACTGGATTCAGCGACCACCGGATAGGCCTCTCTCACTGACCTAGCAGCCGGTGCGAAGCTTGTTCAACAGTCTCTGCCACAGACTTGATGAATGCTGTCGAGTCATTACACAGTCCTCTGTCACAGGGCAATGCAACCACACATGCACTTTGCAAAGTTCCAAAGAAATTACACAGCTACACAGCACCAGGATCTTTCAGCCAAACCGGCCACACTGTGAGGCAAATTAGCCAGAATGCTTCCTCTAATTGAAAATTCAATTGTTCGGCTTCTTCCTGCAGAGAAGACAGCACAGGACCATCCCTGGACCAATAGAGCCTAGAAACTTCTGGGCCTACTCTCAGTAACAGAGCCTCGGGCCAGCAGGCCCTGAGACCAAAAGGTTTCTAACACATCCCTGGGGCCAGGATGGCCCTCAGGTCAGGATCGGAAGACCCCGCTAAAGAACGGTGTCTGCCCCTTAAGTACCCCCCCCAGAATGCACAGTTGCGGGGACCACGCCCCTAAGCTGCTTCTGGGCAAGAGGCACCCAATACACCCAGTCTATTGCAGTTCCAACCTTGACCCCTGGTGACAGCAACACTCACAATCAGATGGAAGATGCGCAATGCAGCCGAGCTGGAACAGAGACCAATAATTCGGCATAAAACTACAGCTCAGATAACTAAATGTACAAATAGTGCCTACTCAACAGGAGCATGGTGCTACATGTGTAATGCACATAATTGTGGGGTATTTGCCGTGCAGCCCCATTCACCCAGGGTATATCTCCAGCTGTAGCCACAGCATGTGTACACCTCCCAGCTGCTGCCTCTGCAGCTAAAGTGTGAACAACTGGGGGTAGTAATAACAGCTCAACCATATGGTTTTACCACCTCTCTAACATGACACGTGAACAAGCTCTTGGTTCACATCTGTGTGGATTCGTGCTGCGTGTAGGGCAGCTTATCCATTTCAATGGACTTCCCTATCCACAGAAATGCAGGGAAAGATGTCCTTGACCCTTTTTTTAATTGCTCTGCACCAAAAGCCAATGTGTGGGAAACTATTAAAAACTAATGGCACCCCTAAAGAGCAAAGCATTTGTCTGTCAGGAACGAGCGCGATTTTGCACGTGTTCTGCGACGCACAGTAACTTGAATCAAGACTTGGACTGGGGTGCCTCAAGACTGAAAATACTTTACTTTTAAAGGGCGCCCCCTACTGGAAAAAGGTTGAGAAACACTGGTCTAGATCCAGTGCAATTTTAAAAATGTACTTCTAATGACACTGATCCATACTTAATTGAAATGTGTACTAAGAGAAATATGGCGGCTATCATTGCTAACCTCTTCAAAATGCTAGTTGCCCAACTGTTATGTTGACATTCTGCCTTCAGTTCTGAAACATGGACACATATCAAGCATGCAGAAAATGGAATTGGTAAGTACATATCTATTCACTTAATTAAAGCCAATGGGCTGGATTCAGGTAGATTTGCGCTTTTTTTACGGAGGCGCGGGGCAACGTTTTTGCCCTGCGCCCCCCCAAATACACAGGCTTCTTGAATCCAGCCCACTGACTCAAAGTATAGAAGCAACAGAACAAGTCCAATTGAATGTGACTAACTACTGCAAGCTACAAAACAAGACACCTTCTGCATATGAGTGTGGTGGTCTATCCTCAAATCTTCTTACTTACCTATTTAGTGGCTGAAGAAACATACACTCTACTCTTTGCTGCCCTCTTAGGACTGGGAAGGTTCCAACAGCAAACTGAAAAAAAAAAACACTAGGAAAAGAGGGCACAGCCTATCCCAATAATCATTTATTGTAAAATTGAACAAATATCTGCTTACAAACAGTAAAACAGACAAGACTCATACAAGTTATATAGTTGTTCTGTCCACTCTACATACTTCTTTGCTTGGGAGGAAATCTCCTTGATCCAACTGGCTTATGCATTTCAATGGTTGTACCCTCTTCCTCTATTACTTTGATGAGCCTTGTCTATTTTATGGTTTGTAAGTAAATATGTGTTAATATTTACAATACATGGTCATTGGGATAATGCACTTGGTGCGCCCTCCCTTTCTAGTGTTTTTCCAGTATGCTGCTGGGACCCCTCTAGTCCTGAGAGGGCAGCAAAGAGTAGTGTGTATACATCTACAGCCATATGTGTGACCAGCTTAAAAGGATTGGGTTTAAAAGTAGGGCTTTCAATAGAGTGAATATCTTTTTTTTGTTTGCAATTTATAAATGCATTGTATTATTTAAACTCAGCATTCATTTGCATATATCACTGCCTGGCAATTAATTAGGTTTCCAGTTTCCGTGCTATGCAACTAAATCTATTGCACTGAATTTAAAGCCCAACTCCTGACAATTTTTTTTTGTTTTTTAATAGATTTGTATGGCTATTTATGTCTCTATAGGAGTTGTTTCTTTTCTCTCTGCCATGGAGACATTCTACCATGTCCCAATGGTGGCAGGAATCTCCCCAGCAGAGAAAACAATTAAAACCCAGATGGAATTCAAACCCTTTCAGTCTCCAAAAAAGTTAAAATAAATGATTTTGGTTGGAGCTTAAATCTGCCTTTAATACATGAATGTATATTTTATATTCCAGATCATGTTGTATGTGAAGAAGAATTTAAATATGCAATGCTTGCATTGAACTGCATATGCCCAGCCACTTCTACACTAATCACTCTGTTAGTTCATACCTCAAGAGGACAGTAAGTATTTTTACTGTGGTTGTATTCGTGCTGTAACACCTCTCAGAGGTGGGTTCAGAGGAAAATATGCATTTACCACACCTAGTGTAATCTCATTTTGCCACAAATTCATCTATGATAAATCATATAAACCAAGAATGAAAATGTTTTGTCGTTTGATGTACTATAATATTTGCAAACATGACATATCTAGTCAGCTGCTTCAAGCATTTCTTTCCTTAAGCCTAGGTTCACACTGCTGCGAATTCAAAATCGCTTTAAAATGCGCGATTTTACTGCGATTTTGCCGCGATTTGCCGCGATTTTGCCGCAATTTAATGTAAATCGCGGCCCGAAATCACAAAAAGTAGTACAGGAACTACTTTTTGAAATCGCAGATGCGGCGTCGCACTGATTAGGACAGTGCCATTGCCGACAATTGCCGCCGATTTGAGATGCGATTTGACATGTCAAATCACATCTCAAATCGTTCCAAATCGTACCCAGTGTGAACCAGGGCTGAAGCTGATCTCCATGTTCCCTTTATCTTTAAAAAAATGTCATTTGGACCAAGCTGGTTCAAAGAAACTATTTACTTCAACAGTTACAGTGGCTGTATAATCTGTACGTAGCCAACCCTACATACAGTATACAGTGCTGTATTTCAGCAGCAAGATGTGAACTTCCTGAACTCCCAGAACAAAATCGCTCATAAGCACTTCCCAGCCATTCAGAGGAAGCTTTGTATTCTATGAATAGATACAAAGCTTCCTCTGATTGGTTGAGGTGTAGTTAGTGACATCATCTGCTCCTCTCTTTGCGTTTTATAGAATTACAAAGCTTCCACTAAATGGTCGAGCAGTGCCCAGACCAACTTTATTTTGTTCCAGGAGTGGGGCGGGAGGTTCTCCTCCCACTGCCAGAAAACAGCGCTATATACCGTATGTAGCTGAGTCTTTAGTACATACTGTTTATGAGGAGCTTTTCACTGCTGCAACTGTAGGTCCAAATGAACTAGTTAAAGTGGTTGTAAAGTCAGAACATTTTTTTTCTTAATGCATTCTTTGCATTAGGATAAAAAAAACTTCTGTGTGTAGCAGTCACCCCAGCTCCCCTAATACTTATTTGAGCCTCCTCTCTGTCCAGCGATGTCCACAAGTTCCTCAGCCATCCGGGACTCTCCTTCTGATTTACTGAGACACAGCAGTGGCGCCATTGGCTCCATCTGCTGTCAATCAAAGTCAGTTAGCCAATCAGGAGAGAGAGGGGCGGGGCCGAACAAGGGCTCCGTGTTTGAATGGACACAGGGAGCTGTGACTAGACTTGGGTGCCCCCATAGCAAGCTGTATGCTATGGGCCCACTGAACAGGAGGGAGGGGCCAGGATCACAGAAGAGGGACCCAAGAAGAGGAGGATCCGGGCTGCTCTGTGCAAATCCACTGCAACAAAGCATGTAAGTATAAGGCCCCGTACTCACGACCAAACATGTCTGCTGAAACTGGTCCGCAGACCAGTTTCAGCAGACATGTTTGGCCGTGTGTTGGCCCGAGCGGACCATTTTCAGGCGGAGCGGACAGGTTTCCAGCGGACAACTGTTTCCTGGACTTGCTTTAAAACAGTCCGCTGGAAACCTGTCCGCCGGACATGTACGGTCGTCTGTACAGACCTACCGTACATGTCCTGCCGCCCGCCATCCCTCGCATGCGTCGAATGACTTCAACGCATGCGTAGAAGCATTTTAAAGGCGGGCCGCCCACGTCGCCGCGTCATTGTCGCGGCGACACCGCGTCATCGACGCGGCGACACCGCGGACACGCCCCGCGTAATGTTTACGCGCGGACTTCTGTTCGATGGTGTGTATAGCCATCGAACAGAAGTCCCCGGGCAGTCCCCGGCCAGACATGTCCGATGGAAACGGTCTGCAGACCGTTTTCATCGGACATGTCCTGCCGTGAGTACAAGGCCTAACATGTTTGTTATTTTTATAGAAAGAAAACAAAACTTTACAATCACTTTAAATGAAACCTGGAGATCAGCTTTCAATTGTGGCTGATTCCCTACAGGAACACATACAGAAATAGGCTTTCATCTAAAGTAAAAGTTTAACACCCTGCAGACATTCTAATACACAAAAGTTTAATGATTTTTAATTCCATTTAGCCAGGCTTCTAATCCACGTATCTGTGACAGCATATCTGGACCTAGTAGTCTTGTGCCACTTTGAGGCTGGGTTCACACCTCCGAAGGATGCGGCTCGCAGCTAGGGTCTGGTGCGTCCTTGTTCTCTATTTCAGGGACGAATCAGGAATTTTTGCCCTAATTCTGCCCTGAAACTTAGCTGAAGACACACAGCGTTCCTGTGCAAGCCACTCCTAAGCCGCAACGGAGATATGTGAACGGGCTCCATAGAGAGCCAATCACAATCTCCTGTCATGCAAATTGGATGCGGAGATACCCACATCCAATTTGCACTAGTGTGAAAACAGCCTAAAGGATAAAAATTGACAATATTGCACGATGGGTGCAGCCTGGGCTGAGACAAATGACATTGAGTACAGTGTGGTCCAAATCCTCTGGATAAATCTTATGGCTTTAGGAACCTTTGCAGAATTTAATCCAGCACACTTAATGCAGCACTTCTGAGAGACTGAAGAGATCTCTAAGCGGGAAACAGACAAGAAGAGCAAAGTGCTCAGACTTATGCCCTGTACACATGATCGGTTTGTCTGATGAAAGCGGTCCGATGGACTGTTTTCATTGGACGAACCGATCGTGTGTGGGCCCCATCGTTTTTTTTCCCATTGGTGAAAAAACTTAGAACCTGTTTTAAAATTATTTGATGGTTAAAAAAACGATAGAAAAAAATGATCGTCTGTGGGGAAATCCATCGGTCAAAAATCCATGCATGCTCAGAATCAAGTCGACGCATTCTCGGAAGCATTGAACTTTATTTTTCTCTGCACGTTGTTGTGTTTTATGTCACCGCGTTCTGACATGATCGGATTTTTAACTGATGGTGTGTAGGCAAGACTGATGAAAGTCAGCTTCATCGGATATCTGATGAAAAAATCCATCGGTCTGTTTTCATCAGACGAACCGATCGTGTGTACAGGGCATACGTGTAGTGGATGTGTAAACATTTATTAAAGGCACGCAACATGATATGGGTTGGAGAGGAATTTACAAACGCATCACCTCCCTAGAGAATTGTTTTAAAGACATAAAAAGGTATGGGATTTTTAAGGTAGTTAAACAACAATAGTGTATCTATAGTTTATATAAAATAACCAACAATTTTATTACTAAACTATTTTAAAAATATAATAAAATCATACAGAATAACATGGTCTCTTATCGGAAACTGACTATAATGATGTTTTCAAAGCTACATGGGTGGTTACATTTTCAACATGTTTCGTGGCTTCTTCATGAGAACTATTGCTGTAGCACTAAAACTGTATGAAATAGACTAAGAAAAGGTTATAAAATCAACATTATTATAGTTTTTTAAATAAATGTTGTACCTTGAAATGTGTCATGTGTGCCTGCCTTTACAGAGTTAAACTCACCCCAGCTACCACACTCCACTCCTTGCAGCTGCAGACGCATCAATAACTGTAATGCATGAGATCATCCACACCCTCTATTGCAGGTGCCATCCAGACCATATCCAGTGTATCCATTGTGACAGTTTCCATGGTGTCCTCCCCAGCTGGGAGTCCTTTTTAGAATCATGATAAACATAATTCATCTATTTTTATGTGCATTGCTAATTATCTTTCTTTAATAAATGGTTACACACCCACTATACTTATACCTGGTACATGGTGGTAGTTTTTTTTTTTTTTCAAATCAGTGGGCTGAACAAAAAAATAAAGGAAGACCTCAGAATGAAACGCTGTACTAACAATTTGATGTCAGTACAGCGATCTCCGCTGCTGAGCTATTGTGTTCTGTCAGGGGAAGGTCCCCACCAGAACATGCTGATCAACGCTCTCAGATTGGGTGTCAATTGGTAGACCTTTTTTGGTCATGCCCATTCGGACGGTTTCTGTCAGACCAACTGCCATAAACACGGGCCGAATGTTGGCCGGTTTCTATTGAACTGACTGATGCTGCCTGATATTCAGCCCGTGTGCACGGCCTTTTAAGCCCCATACACGCTATTAGATTTTCTGCAGATCTTTGTCTTCAGATTTACCAAAACCACATAATATGAGGTCAAACCTTAAAAGGGAGTAAACCCTGACGGGTGTTACTTTCTCTGTGTTTTCCTGTAAAGGTAAAGCATAATGGGCTACTATGCATCGCATAGTAGCCCATTATGTGACACTTACCTGCAGGAGAAACCAGCGATGTCCCTGTCTTCCTCGCTAGTAGCGAGCGGCCATTCTTCACATCTCTTCCTTCCGGGGCTGCAAACTCCAGTACTGTGACTGGCCAAAGTCGCGTGAAGTTGCATGCGAGCGGGAGCCGGCTTTACCGGCATGACCCGAAATAGTACAGCGTACCCTTTCTAGCTCTGGTGCCTGTGCAGGTCTGGGAGATATTTCAAGCACCTACAGGTAAGCCTTAATCTAGGCTTACCTGTAGGCTAAAGTGGTTGTAAAGGTTTTTTCAACCACTTTTAGCGTTTCAATTTGTATGCCATCAGGCAGGCCCTTGCACTACATGGTTTTGGTAAATCTGAAGACAAAAATCTGCATGAAAATCTAATAGTGTGTATGGGGTCTAAGTTTGCATTGCTCTTCTTGTCTTCTTGTCTACTTTGCTCTTCTTGTCTTCTGCAACTTTAAAGACTAAACAAAACAATCTGGTCAACAATCTGGTCAAGGATCTGGACGAACCTATGACTGGACAGAGAAGGAACAGCAGCACACTGATGAGGTAACCTTATACTGTACTCTCTGCTCTTGTCAGCTTGTTTACTTATAGCTAGATTCACAAAGAGTTACGCCGGCGTATCAGTAGATACGCCGTCGTAACTCGGAATCTAAGCCGTCGTATGTTTAAGTGTATTCTCAAACTGAGATACACTTAAACCTAGCTAAGATACGACGGCCTGCGCCGTCGTATCTTAGCTGTCTAGTTCCCCTGGCCGCTAGGGGCGTGAATGCTGATTTACGGCTAGAATGCGTAAATCAGCGAGATGCGCCTATTCACGAACGTACGCTTGCCCGTCGCAGTAAAGATACGCCGTTTACGTAAGGCGATTCCTGGCGTAAAGTTAGTCGAACAAATAGCTGGCCTAGTCAATGTTAAGTATGGCCGTCGTTCCCACGTCGAAATGTGAAAAATTTACGTTGTTTGCGTAAGTCGTCCGTGAATGGGGCTGGACGTAATTTACGTTCACGTCGAAACCAATACGTCCTTGCGGCGTACTTTGGAGCAATGCACACTGGGATATGTCCACGGAACTTTAAGTCGGGTCACGAGTAATTTACATAAAACACGCCCCCCTCATCCTCATTTGAATTAGGTGCGCTACGCTGCCATAACTTAGGAGGCAAGTGCTTTGTGAATACAACACTTGCCTCTTGACTTACGGCGGCGTAGCGTATATGCGATACGCTACGCCGCCTCAAAAGTAAGCCGCCCTACCTGAATCCAGCTAATGGTCTCCTTGGTTCCGTAGCCCAATATTTTTTCTGTAATGTGTTATACAAAAAAAAAATAATCCTTTCATAGCAATAATTTAATCAAATGACTTTTAAATGTGCTTTAAAGAGACACTTTTCTGCTTTAGTAGGGGTAATTGCACTCTGCCTTCTGCTTCTACACAAAATAAATTACATGTAGATTCCAAAGGGCATAGTAGTTGTGCAAACATGCACAACATGGAACTCATGCACATTCATGCACACATAGAAAATTATGGGATATAAGAAATTTCGAGATTATTTAACTTTTCCAGAAATTGCCATAAACTGAAATTTCAGTTTGCTATTATACGCAAGGCTGTGGTAAATTGACAGTCACAGTAATGTAGATGTTACCATAACCATATGTAGAATGGGATCAGCAACTTTATTTAAATTCTTATTTAAGTAAGAGATACAATACTGTCTGCAAGGAATGAAAATGTCAGAGATGTCTTTTGTATTATTGCTGCTTGGCTTTTTTGGGAAGGACCTTTATAGCCATTCAGAAGGAAAAAAATTGAAGTTAACCCCGTATCTACCTTGACTGTAAATGAATGAATGTCCACAGAAGCTATATCTTTATTTCTTTTACTGATAAAAATAAAAAGAAGACTTTTCTTAGTCCATAGGTTTGTTAGAAGGAAATAGTTTTCATCTGGCACCCTGCTGGTCTGAGGATTAGAAAGGTGGAATGGTGTTTTATGAGAAGCTGTGCAAGTGAGGAAACATCATCTTCCTTTTTTGATCTTTGCTTTCTCTTTTTAAAGCTTCTCTGCCTGGATTGAAACATGTTCCTTTATTAAAAAAGATTAACAAATGCTGGAGGTGAAAAATGTTTGAACTTAGCATAGCGACAGTCAGAAATTTGCAAAGTGGATATTAACATCATTTTTCTTTAAAAATATTTATTATGTTTTTGGTTTGGTAAATAGTTGTTGTTTCCAGATTGCTGGCAATTAACACAGACAAAGAACACATGAAATTGATATAATGAGCGATGAATAAGTGCAATTTAGAGCTAACAGTCTTCAAGTTAAATAACAAGTTTCTATATATATAAAAATATTGACAATAAATGAAAAAAAATAAAGAAACATAAATTTAAGATGACATTTAGGACTTGGTTGTCTATGAATTTTACCTGACAATCTTCATTAGATCTTGACTGAGCCAAAGAGGCAACTGCAAAATTAGATGGCAAATAGTTTATAATTGTATGATCATAGAGATGTCTTACCTCCTTTTCCCTAGAGATACAGTATGTGTATTGGTTTGGTTATGGTTTTTGAACTATTCATCAAACTCATCCTAAAATACAGAAATTATGAAACTTAATCTGAACCCCATTAAAGTTTGTGGAGGGATGAGGAATCTTGAGAATCAATTCTGGCCATTTTGAAGGCTAATAGGCAAGGAACTGTAAACTAAAGGGCACGGGTATCTGGGAACTGCCATGGGGGGTATAATGAACAAAATTAAATTACATGGTTCAACAGGGAGAGGGCCTTCAGTTATTAAAGATCAAGGGTGATAAGGGGAAAAACATTATACCTTTCTCATATACTGTATGCTGGGAAAGGCCTCTAAGCTGTATATGGTATTACGGAACAGTAACATATTGACAGCAGCGGGAGCCAATGGCTGAACTGCTATCAATCTTTCCAATGAAGAGCCGAGAAGCCGTGGGGGGAACGACGTGGGATCGCGACCACGGAAGTTCGGGGCTCAGGTAAGTAAAACGGGCGCTTAAAACTCTGCTTTAAAGGGAAAAACTATAGTACTTACTCTATAGACAGGATTAAAATAAACTTGTGAACTGTAATAGGGAGAATTTTTTAAAAAGACACAGGACAGCTTTTCATTCAAAATTCAACACTAGGGTATATATATATATATATTATATATATTTTACAGACTAAAGGAAGAAATATTGTATAGACTCCCCAAACAGTATTTAAACACTTAGGGGTCTATGTATATACAATTTTACAAGTGGTATTTGTGTATACAATTGTTCTGTGAGAATTGAGCAAAAACAAATGTTCCTTATGCTCCGTACACACAATCGGATTGGACTTTTTCCATCTGATTTTCAGATTGTGTGTAGCCCCATCAGAGTTTTTTCATCGGAAATTCCGATGAATTCTATCAGGGTTTAGATATAGAACATGTTTTATATTTTTCCGATGGAATTCGGTCAGAATTCTGATGTGATTTGGCCGGGCAAAAGCCTGATCGTGTGTATGCAGCATTAGACGATTTTCTCTTCTGAAAGAACATTCTTTTATTATGGGCAGTGGTAGAATACTGCATTATGTCTATTAGATGTAACTAATGGGCATATGCAATGCATATGTCTTTGTCACAAGAGATACAATGTACAAATTCTATAGAACGCTAGAGGGAATTAGCAAATACATGTAATCAACCCTGCAATAAGAGGGATTATGTGGTTCTTATGACCATCAAATACTATAAAACTGAGACAGGGAAACAGCTCAAAGATACACGGTATTAGGAACAGATTGATGGGAGCCCCATCCCTCTCTTTGTTGCAAAAATTATTGGATTGGTAAACCAGTCATGATAGAAGGGTATGATCATGAAATCTGTAAAGGATTACATGTGGGTCTATGAAAACAATATGCCAGCAATTTAACGATGACCCTAGTGCTGCTAGGCGGAAGTGCTTATCACTTAGCCACTGTGCTGTCCCAAGCCCAATCAAATGTAAAAAACGTGTCTTTTTTCAGAGACTGAAGACAGAAACAATGTACAGATTTGCTGGGCAGCGTGTACTTCTTTTTCTAGAATATAATTTCAGAGGGAGAGACTAAGCAGATTTTATCTGGAAATAAAAAATGAGAAACAAAGGAAGATGGAAAAGTTGTATAGATTTTCAGCACAACTTTTAATCCTTTCTTGAAGGGCTCTAATTTGAAAGTGAGAGAGCAAGCAGATTTCATCTGGAAAAAAACACAGGTAAAACCTTCCATTGCTGGAAATGAAAACACAACTGCTTTAATGTTAAGAACTTAATTACCTTTAAAGGGGTTGTAAAGGTAAAAAATGTTTTTCCCTAAATAGCTTCCTTTACCTTAGTGCAGTCCTCTTTCACTTACCTCATCCTTCGATTTTGCTTTTAAATGTCCTTATTTCTTCTGAGAAATCCTAACTTCCTGTTCTTCTGTCTGTAACTCCACACAGTAATGCAAGGCTTTCTCCCTGGTGTGGCGTGTCGTGCTCGCCCCCTCCCTTGGACTACAGGAGAGTCAGGACACCCACTAACACACAGCTCCTTTCTCCATCTGCAACGTAGAGAGAGCCCTGACTCTCCTGTAGTCCAAGGGAGGGGGTGAGCACGACACTCCACACCAGGGAGAAAGCCTCGCATTACGATGTGCAGTTACAGACAGAAGAACATGAAGTGAGGATTTTTTTAGAAGAAATAAGGACATTTAAAAGCAAAATCGAAGTATGAAGTAAAGGAAGCTATTTAGGAAAATAAAATTGTACCTTTACAACCCCTTTAGATGTGATGAACAAAAGATAGACTGAAGGAAGGAATAAAGTAAGAAATGTTGCTTGCCAGCATAGAAAAGGAAAGAAAATGGGAAAAATAAAGAAGTAAGTCCAACAAACAGCACAGGCTTAGAACTAAAAATTTTCTTTACACTGTTTAAACAGTGACCCCTATCTCAGCTGCACAGCCTTCAGGAGAAAATTGTTTTTCTTCTGAGGCTGAAGACTTAAAGTTATACAGGTCCGAGGCACAACTTTTATTTCTTTTTGAGATTTTAGAAAAAAACCAAGCAGATTGCATCTGGAACATAGGACCAGATTCACAAAAGGGATACGTAGGCGTATCTGCTGATACACTGTCATATCCCTGTTTCTATCTATGCGGCTGATTCATAGAATCAGTTACGCATAGATATCCCTAGGATCCAACAGGTGTAATTGTTTTACACTGTCGGATCTTAGGATGCAATACCGCGGCCGCCGCTGGGGGGAGTTCTCGTCGCAAACCAGCGTCGGGTATGCAAATTAGCACTTACGGCGATCCACAAAACTTTTTCCCCGTCGGAAAGTCGCCGCAAGTGTTAGTTTGCCGTCGCAAAGATAGGGCTGCTTTTACAAAGTGTAAAATTAGTACACCATGTAAAAGTATACCCGTCTTTCCCGCGTCGCTTTCAAATATTTTTTTTTAATTTTTTTTCCCGGCGCAACTCTTTTTTCCCGCCGCAACTCTTTTTTACCTGTCGCGATTCACAAAACCTCGGTGCATCGTAATTTGGCGCAAAGCACGTCGGGAAATTTGCGTCTGGAGCATGCGCAGTACGTCCGGCGCGGGAGCGCTCTTAATTTAAATGGGACTTGCCCCATTTGAATTGGCCCGCCTTGCGCCGGACGGATTTAGGATACACCACTGCAAATTTCCAGGTAAGTGCTTTGTGGATCGGGCACTAACTTGGAAAATTTGCGGCGGTGTAACTTAAATCGTTTAAGTTACGTTGCGCCCGGGCTACGTGAATCTGGCCCATAATTACTGTCTTTTTCTGAAACTGGGACAATACATTTTACAGATTTGCCATACAGTTTTACCTTAATAAGCTGCTATTTCAGAGAGAGAGAGAGACAGAGCAAATGCATATTTAAAGGGGAAATTTAAACATAATGTATTTTGAGTTTGAAGACAGGAAAAATGTTAAGATTTGAAGAATAGTTTTTAATCCTTTTTATAGACCACTATTTCAGAGGGAGAGAGCAGGCAGATTTCATCTGGAAGAAATAGTGTGGAAAATAGTGGAGGAGCATTGTGCCGCCCCAATTGGGCTTAGAATTTATATATATATATATTGTTTCTCTGAACCATTTTTTATGGACATCATGTTTAGTTCACATGCTGCCATTTAGTGACCTTTTGTGGTATTGCACCTATTTTCCATGTTTCTGATGCGGAATCAAAAAAAGTGCAAACCTCCTTTACCAGAAAGGAAACAGAAATAGAAACACAAAAGGCAAAGGTGCAAGCAGCTTACCAAGCAGAGATGAAAGCTCAGCAATCAGCTTACCAAGCAGAGATGAAAGCTCAACAAGCAGAGACGAAAGCTCAACAAGCAGAGATGGAAGCTCAACAAGCAGAGATGGAAGCTCAACAAGCAGAGGCAGATTGCCAAATAAAGATTCTTCAAATGGAAAGGGAGGAAGCAGCTGCCCTAGCAAGGCTGAGAGTCCTCGAACAAGCAGTGGGAGAAAGTGCAAACTGCAAGACCCAGTTGAATGCACCAGTGAATATGTACTAAAGCATAATGTTTGCAATGATACAGAGTCGTCTCCTGTACGTCCTACTAACAACACTATTCTGACTCTCAACACAGAGACCTCTCAGTTCCAAATGCCTGAGCCTCTTCAAGTCTACAACACAAGTACATCTATACAGCAAATCACATCACCTCTACCTGACAACAAGGTGACTTCCAGTGACAAGCCGAAGCTCAAGCCACAGCCAGCACAAGCCTTAGGGATTACACCACAGTCAAACGCTCTTGCAACATCATTTTATCCTGGTAAACCTCACCCTACTTCACCAAAGAACTTTCACACCTGAGAGGTTCCACAAGTTACTTTGGCACCAAAGAGTGAGAGATCAGACTTGAATGACTTTGCCAGAAGAGTCAAGAAGCCCACTAACACAGAAGAACATGAAGTGAGGATTTCTCAGAAGAAATAAGGACATTTAAAAGCAAAATCGAAGGATGAGGTAAGTGAAGGAGGACTGCACCAAGGTAAAGGAAGCTATTTAGGAAAAAAAAATTGTACCTTTACATATGGACATACCACCTGTACAGAGAAGTTTGGGCCTACGGTGGGACTTATTAAAAGGTGTTCTGTCAGTGGTGAACAGCCTATACGATCCATTGGTATTGGTAGCTCCTATCATCATACAAGGTAAATCCTTACTTAGACAGCTCTCAGAAACTATTAAAGATTGGGATGCTCCACTACCAATAGACCAGCTTTCGAAGTGGGAGTCCTGGAAACAATCTCTACTTGCCTTAGATGGAATCCGTACACCACACTGCTACACTTCTGCCTCCCTTGCTACAAGTCAAAGGAAAGAGTTTCACTTCTTCCCAGATGAATCTACTGAGGCCATAGCAGCTGTCACTTACCTCAAGGTAAGAGACTCTTCTAATTAAGCCCACATAGGGTTTCTGTTTGGGAAAGCTAAGTTAGCACCTAAGCCTGAACATGATTCCCAAGCTTGAACTTTGTGGGACTGTGCTAGCTGTAGAAATAGCAGATTTCATACTGTGAGAGCTAGACATTCAGATAGATGACCTCAAATTCTACACAGACAGGAGAAGTTGTTCTAGGCTACATACACAACCAGACTAAACGTTTATATGTCTATGTCTGAAACCATGTAGAGAGAGTCAGGAAATCATCTAAACCTGAACACTGGCATTATGTTCAATCGGAAATTAACCCTGCAGATCATGCCACCAGGCCAGTGTCTGCAAGTGTCTTTGCAAATTCTTCTTGGTTAACAGGTCCTGAATTCCTGCTGGATCATTCTGAAGAAACCACAGCTGATGTATTTAGTCTTCCAGAACCTGACAAAGATCCAGAGACCCCAACTATCCTTACACCAGCTACTCTTCTTACCCAGAAGCTTGACTTTGTTCCTGTTTCACCTGGAAACTTTAAATCAGGAAATCTGTGCTATGACCAGTGGAAGTGAGTACAACACCTCACCAACTGCTTCTGGAATTGTTGGAAGATGGAGTATCTTTCTACTCTGCAAGGACGCAGGTAATTGCAACACCTGAACCCTAACATACAATTTGGAGATCTCATTCTGCTTAAAGGGGTTTTCCAGGCATTTTTAATGTTTATTAAAAGTCAGCAGCTACAAAAAGTGTAGCTGCTGGCTTTTAATAAACATACACTCACCTGCTCCACGTTCCAGCGACGCGCCGGCCGGGGCTCCTCTTCCCCCCTCTCCGGCCGGCGTCTTCATTCTAAGTGTGGGCACCCAGCCGTGACAGCTTTCAGCTTCACGGCCAAGCACCCACTGCACATGCGCGAGCAGGGCTGCGCCATCTGATTGGACAGGCGATCGCCTGGGACCTGTCACGTGTCCCAGGCGATCGCCTACAGGGAGGGGCTGCCAAAAGGCGATATGACGTATCGCCTTAGCAGCCCCTCGGCGGAAGGAGGAAGTGGGACAGGATGTTCCACTCCTCCTGAAGCCACCACTCCCTGCAAAAAAAAATTATATGCCAAATGTGGCATGTAAGGGGGCGAGGAGTGGATTAAGCGGAAGTTCCACTTTTGGGTGAAACTCCGCTTTAAGGACCAACAAGTTGAAAGAATCAAATGGCCCATGGGACTTATTGTATAGAGCATTCCTAGTGATGACGGTAAGGTACGCAAGGTGGAGGTGAAGGTTTCAAGACAAGGGACTGTAAAGACTTTCATCAGACCTATCACGGAACTCATTCTGCTTTTGCCCTTTGGAGAGTGAACTTGTTTGCGTGCGCTGCTGGATCCTACCTGTGACTTCAAGAAGAAAGTGTCTTGAACCTTAAATTGAGAGTTATTGTTATTGCATTATATGCATGTTCTTTTTATGTCTTTCAGGTTTTCAAGACATCAAAGCAAATTACACTGTTTGTTATTTGCAGTTGCAACACTACCGTTCTGATGTATATAGTGATATTTACAATGCCAGATGGGGAGTGTGCCGCCCCAATGGGGCATAGAATTTATATATATTTTTTTTCTTTGAACCATTTTTTATGGACATTATGTTTAGTTCACATGCTGCCATCTAGTTACTTTTTGTGGTAATGCACCTATTTTCCATGTATCTTTTGTCTGATTTATGACACACTTACTTTCTACAGGTATACCCCACTTTTAAGTACACAACGGGACCAGAGCATGTATGTAAAACGAAAATGTACTTAAAGTGAAACAATACCCTTTTTCACTTCTAGGGTGTAGTGGGGGGTCAGGGACTGTAGTGGGGGGTGTCAAGAGCTGTAGTTGAGGTCTCAGGGGCTGTAGTGGGGGTGTCAGGGGCACACTGGAACAGGGTGGGGTATGCTCTCGAAGCTTCAGCTACTTCTACTGCGGCTGCAAAATGTCTGTACAGTACTTGTAAGGTACTTTACATACACTAGCAGGTATGTCCTTACTCGCAAGTGTATGTAAAGTGAGTGTACTTAAAGCGGGGTATGCCTGTATATGATGCTCCAACGTTTCTTCCTGTGTTTGTACTTCCTGTGTAATGGAGGCAGCTACAGGCCACATGTAGCAGAGCACATGTATTCTGCATAAGTAAGTTGCAGACAGTATCATCTTTTGACCGCATAGTACCACAATCTATTCATCTGTTGTATCCTGTCAATTGCTGTAACAATGTTTCTGATTAAACACCTCTGTGAATGGAAATGGTATTGGTTCAAGCTATCTGATGAGGATTGTCCTCATTGATTATATCTGTTTATACAGGCCAGGCATAGAGGTCTCACAAGGGATAAATCGTTTTACAATCAAAGTCAGAATATTTGTAGTTGTTTCTTGAAAGTAGCAAAAGATGGTCAAGCCAATGTGTTTTTGGGGAAAATACTCCCCCTCCCTCGGGACTGCTACTATTTGTAGACGGTGAACAGGGAAAATCCGACCTGGCCTGCTCAATAATACAGCTGGGCATTGCAGGGTGGGGTTTAGAGATTCAGAGTGAGGTTGCAGCCTAAACTTTCTCCCATTTGTGTGGCCACATGCTGATAGTGCCACTACCATAGTTCTATAAGTTAATTCTCTCACATTCCTTGCAAGATTTCCATCACTATTGTTTAAAGCTGCAGATAGAGAATCTTCTGTAGTGGGAAGTGAGGAGGAGCAGGAAGGAGGAGGATTGTGGACCTTTTGCTGCCAATTAGTAACATTCATATGCTTCTCTAAGACCCCTTTTACACTGAGGGTGTATTGCAGGCTCTATAGCGTTAAAAATAGCGCCTGCAATCCGCCCTTAAAAAGCTGCTCCACTGTTTAACCCTTTCATGCCTAAGCCTATTTCTGACATTTGGTGTTTACAAGTTAAAATCCATATTTTTTGCTAGAAAATTACTTAGAACCCCCAAACCTTATATATATTTTTTAGCAGAGAATTTAGAGAATAAAATGGCGATTGTTGCAATATTTTATGTCTGATGGTATTTGTGCGGCGGTGTTTTAAACGTAACTTTTTGTGAAAAATTTTATTTCATGAATTTTAAAAAAATGAAAAAGTAAAGTTAGCCCAATTTTTTTGTGTAAGATAATGTTACGTCGAGTAAATAGATACCAAACATGTCACGCTTTATAATTGCACGCACTCGTGGAATGGCGACAAACTACGGTACCTAAAAATCTCCATAGGCAACACTTTAAACTTTTTTTACAGTTATCAGGTTAGAGTTATAGAGGAGGTTTGGTGCTAGAATTATTGCTCTCGCTCTGATGATCACGGCGATATCTCACATGTGTGATTTGAACACCGTTTTCATATGCGGGCGCGCAAATTTTGTATGCATTTTCTTTGTTGCGCAAGCTCACCGGGAGGGAAGCGCTTTAAAAAAAAATGCTTTTCTTATATTTTTTTTATAATATATATTTTTTTTTTTTACATTTTGATCACTTTTATTGCTGTCACAAGGAATGTAAACATCCCTTGTGACAATAATAGGTGGTGACAGGTACTCTTTATGGAGGGATCGGGGGTCTAAAAGACCCCCGATCCCTCCTTTGCACTTCAAAGTATTTAGATCACCGAAAACTGCGATTCTGAATACTGTGTATTTTTTTTAAATTTCCCGCGCCATTGGCAGCCAAGAAACCCGGAAGTGACGTCATGACGTCGCTTCCGTGTTTACATTGCAGAGACTGAATTAAAGCCATTTACGGCTTCGTTTCAGTCTGCGCCTGGACGCCGGAGGTGTCGAGGATCGGGTCTCCCGGTGGGGCGGGAGGCCCGGTCAGAGCGGCGAGAGGCGGCGGGAGGGGGGGATGTCCCCTCCCGCTCCTCCGGCATTACAACCGAGCGGCTTTTAGCCCCATTGGTTGTTATGCCTGGATAGCCAATCGCCGGCTCTAAGCAGCTGCAGGCATCATCCCGGTATAACCCCCAAAACCCGAGGACGCATATATGTGTACGCTCAGCGTGAAAGAGATAAGGAGCATTTAAGACTTGCAGTGGGGAAGGGGAAAAATGGGCACCGTAAGTTTTTTTTTTCATTGCGGAGTACAGTTTCAAAGCTGAATATTGTATCTGTGTAAGAATGCTTTTAATTATAATGCCCCAGACAATAGTGGACATGAGAACTATGGTTAAGCTGTATGCATTATAATTTTACTGTCTTTCGCTACTTGGATTACTGACAAGCATTTTTTATTAAAGCTAAGCTCTGGCCAAATATCTAAAACTATAAATGAAATATACATACAGGGCCAGATTCAGAAAGGAGATATGCAAATGAGTAAGATACGCCGATTCACGAACGTAGTTGCGCCCGGTGTATTAATATACGCCGCTTACGTAAGGCGTCTGACCGACGTAAAGTTACCCCTGCTATATGAGGCGCAGCCAATGTTAAGTATGGACGTCGGAACAGCGTCGAATTTTACATGTTTTACGTCGTTTGCGTAAGTTGTCAATGAATGGGGCTGGGCGTAGGTTACGTTCACATCGACTAAGCATTGAGCGGGCGTAATTTACGGAGAAGATTCGATGTGATATTGAGCATGCGCGCGCATGCGCCATTCGTAAAGCGCGTTATTTACGTGAGGTCACGAATCATTTACATACAACACGCCCACTACCAGCCTAGTTTGAATTAGGCGGGCTTACGCCGGCCCATTTACACTACGCCGCCGTAACTTAGAGCGCAAGTTCTTTCTGAATACGGGTTCTGCCGCTCTAAGTTACCGCGGCGTAGTGTATCTGAGATACGCTACGCCCGCCTTAAGATAGGCGATTCTCTATGAATCTGGCCTACAGTGTGTAGATTGTCTTAATAGCTAAATGGATTTTAAGTCGGCCAAGCCACTTTTGTGGTTTCTGCACCTTCAACAGACAACACAGCCAGAAGATTGACAGCACCTTATTGCTTAGAACAAAGCAAAATAATGGTGTCACCTCCCTGACCATAGCCAGCCGACTAAGCAAAGAAGGAGCAGCAACACAATACTAATGCTGCGTACACATGGTTAGAAATTTCTGACAACATTTGTGCGACCGTGTGTATGCAAGACAAGTTTGAATGGACATCCGTTGGGATAAAAGCCACGGTTTTGTTGTCGGAATGTCCGATTGTATGTACGCGGCATTAGTCATCACTTTTGCTCACTCTGCTCTATCATCCTGCCTACATATTCTCTTTCAGAACATGTGCATGCAGCAGAACCTGATTAGTTCATAATGTTCATAACATGAAGATAATAATGAGACAGATTCAAATACTTATATGTATATATAGTATACAGTATATATATTCCCATGGGAGGGCCCGTGGAATCCAGAAGCTCTTACAAAGTATGAGCCAGGAAATAATGCACATATCTTGGATTGCTTTAACATGGGTCTGTAATTCACAATATATTCCAGGATATCTGTAAGAACTATTTACAGGTTGTTGATTCTGAACTCAACAGGTTAATTGAAAGGCTCCATGCACACTGGACTTAAAAAACTTTAATTCTACAGGCATTTGACGTTTTTTTATCCTGCCTCTAGAAGCACTTCTATTGTGCTCTATGTGTCTTTACACATTATTGACTGCTACAGGCTTTTTCTGTCAGGGACGTTCAGAGGCAGGAAAAAAAACCCTTCTCTATCGCGTTTCCTGGAGGAGTTTAGGATAACTCCTCTTATCTCTTCTGAACGTCAAGTGCCAACGTTTTTTTAGGTGTGTTGTGGGAGTAAAAACTTTTGCAGAGGGGAGTGTAGTGCAAAAAACGCCTATAAACTAAACTCTCCTAGACTCACCTAAACTCGCATAGTCTCGCCTAAACTTTGTACAATATGCTTTCATTTTGCATCTTTTATGCCATGTTTTTCAAGCTAAAAACGTTGACGTTTTTTCTGCTCCTAATGTGCATGGAGCCAAAGAGTGACTCATTCAATGTGGGAACACATACTGTGAGGTGTTAATGTCATCTGTTGTGATGTAAATGAATCTAGTATGGCTTCTAAGGGTCTTCCATTGTGTTGTGCTAATTGACCCTGTATTGTGTAAAGGTCTATTGAGGATAATGGGCCAAATTCTCAAAAGAGATACGCAGGCGGAACTGCTGTTCAGCCTGCGTATCTCTGTGCCTAACTTTGGAAACGATCCTCAAAAGGATTTTTCCAAAGTTAGGCAGAAGATCTGACATCTGTAAGACACTTACACTGTCAGATCTTAGGATGCAGTACCGCATCCGCCGCTGGGGGCATTTCTCATTGAAATGCCGCTTTACGTATGCAAATGAGGACTTAAGCAGATCCACAAAGCTTTTAAGCATTGTGGTTTCTGCGTAAGTTCCGATTTGCTTGTGCAAAATTAGGGCTGGTTTTACAATGTGGAAAGTTAGTCCACCATGTAAAACCAGACCTTTTTTTCGATCGCCGCAATTTTTTTTGAAATTTGAAATTTTTTTCCCGGCGCATATTTTTTTTTTCCGACGCAACTTTATTGTCCCGTCGCGATCCACAAAGCCCGGCGTAAATTACGTTCGCGCGCTGCCCGTCGGGAAAAATGACGTCACACGCATGCGCAGTACGTCCGGCGCGGGAGCGCGCCTAATTGAAATGGGAATCGCCCATTTAAACTAGGAACGCCTTGCGACGGACGGAGTTAAGTTGCGCTGCCGCAATTTTCCGGGTAAGTGCTTTGAGAATCGGTACTTCATTTCGGAAAATTGCGGCAGTGTAACTTAACTCCCTAAAGTTACGTTAAGCAAGATTTTTGAGAATTTGGCCCAATGTGTGTATTGCAAGTTAACAGACAGTCTAAAGGCCAGAATGTCTACTAAAATAATGTGTATTGTATAGCAGGTGAGAGTAGCCGGGATGTCTACCTTGAAAGGTCATATCTCGGAATCACCTTGTCTGGGTAAATGATTAGTTAATTAGCTCATGTAAATTATGTCAGAGATGGTGCCAGAATGTCTACCAAAAAAGATGTGTATTGGGCTCATTGTGCGATGATGTGGGTGGAGTTCAGTCATTATTCATTTTGGTTACTCTGTATATAAGAGCCTGATTTTCTCAATAAAGGTTCTATTCGTTTTGAACCTCAAACAGAGCTGTGTCTCATTACTGGGGGAATTTGTATGGGTCGTGTTCGTCGGATTGTGAAGTGTCAATAGCTGTCTTGGGTTTGGAATATCTTAAACAGCGTTAACCCCTGTCCCATTTGGGGTTCCGTTACACACACATATATATATATATATATATATATATATATATATATATATATATATATATATATATATATATATATATATATATATATATATATATATAGTATAACTAAGGTCTCCTGTATGACAAACACATGTACCAAATCCAGTTACTATGTTATGCACATCGTCATGACTTAAACAATAAACTTCCTTTTACTTTCCTCACTGAGTCAAATTCTCCTTAATTTTTGTCTCTTATGCTTCCCTCCCCCAGACACTGTAGCTCACAATAGGAGGGTTTTAGCAACATAGGCAGTTCAGTCATTCTACTTGTTACCTACATGGTATTGTGCTTTGAATTCAAAAGCAGTGAGGCATTGTTCTCAGGGAGCCACATTAGGTTGGAAAATGTGGATAAGGGGGCGCTAGTGAGCCAAAAACACATTCAAAGATATTCAAAGATATACAATTTGATACATAAAGTGCATGCGCAATGATAATAATAAAAAACTTGTGATATAATAAAGGAAAAAGTGTGCAAATTCACACAACAAAAGTCCATAAAGTGAATGAATGATCTACTAAATGTCCATAGAGATCTGGGTTTTCACTGTGCCTGTGGTAAATAGGTTAGTAGAATTCCACCTCCACCGATCTAAGACACCCAAACGTGTGTAAATAGATGGACCCTTACCGCATGGAGTTGACCTAGTTCGTTAGAAAGAGGTCAAATAAAGCATAATTGTCACCTAAGGACAAAGATAGGGATGCCTGGAGTTTCTGCTGGTCAGCTGGTATGGAGCGTCATATAATATAAAAGAGAGATATCGCCATCGTATAATACTGTTTATTAAAAGTTAAAACATAGAAAATGCCGATTGGAGGCTTACTTTTGTGGTGCCCGCATCCCGGCACTGAGGCTTAAGGCTTAGTGAAGCAGCGGATCGTGTGCCCGGTCTATGGAGAGGATGATGTCCGCGCTGGTGGAGTCTACGGCGTGCGCTTCACCTCGCTGAGCCGAGAAACCAGCCGGACCGGAAGTTTACTTTGCGTGGTCTGCGTGTCGCCTCGACGTACGTTTCAAGTTATGTCGTCATCAGGAAGCGCTTCCTGATGACGCTCCATACCAGCTGACCAGCAGAAACTCCAGGCATCCCTATCTTTGTCCTTAGGTGACAATTAAGCTTTATTTGACCTCTTTCTAACGAACTAGGTCAACTCCATGCGGTAAGGGTCCATCTATTTACACACGTTTGGGTGTCTTAGATCGGTGGAGGTGGAATTCTACTAACCTATTTACCACAGGCACAGTGAAAACCCAGATCTCTATGGACATTTAGTAGATCATTCATTCACTTTATGGACTTTTGTTGTGTGAATTTGCACACTTTTTCCTTTATTATATCACGAGTTTTTTATTATTATCATTGCACATGCACTTTATGTATCAAATTGTATATCTTTGAATATCTTTGAATGTGTTTTTGGCTCACTAGCGCCCCCTTATCCACATTTTCCATATATTAGATTCAAGTTTGAATTTTCGTGGGGAGCAGCTTTATTCATTTATTCTTTCATTCATTTATTTTTTGGCGCGAGATCCCTTACCCCATAGCCACATTAGGTTGCAGAATCAGATATTTGTGGGACTTTGCAGGGAGACTAATATAATACTATAAGTGCAGATGTACATTTTGTGGCAGTTTGGTATCCCACCAGGGTAATGATGCAGGATTCTCAACCCGGCAGGATGAGGGGCTCCAACGGATTTGCGTATATGGGAGCAAAATGGCTTTTCAGTTTCCTAATTTCTTAGAAAAGTCCACTTTGGGACCTGGAGCCTGGAGATTTCTTATAGATCTGGGTGGGATGAAATCCCCAGTCCTGGGTCCTGATTTTGAGAATCACCAGCACACTGACTGGTCAGGTGTGTGCTGGACTATTTGCAGACACCTGACCTCCCGAGGAGTCCAGGCTTGCAAGGGAGAAGCCTGAAGCCGCGTACACACGACCGTTTTTCATGACGAGAAAAATTCTATTTTTTAAATTGGTCATTAAAAAGGATCGTGTGTAGTCTCCAGAGCATTTTTCTCGACGTGAAAAATGGGCTTAAAAAATTTAGAACATGCTCCAATTTTTCTCGTTGTTTTTCACATCGTCGTTTTTCACGTTGTGAAAAACGGTTGTGTGTAGACTTTAAAGACGGAAAAAAAACGTGCATGCTCAGAAGCAAGTTATGAGACGGGATCACTCGTTCTGGTAAAACTAGCGTTTGTAATGGAGATAGCACATTCGTCACGTTGTAACAGACTGAAAAGCACGAAGACTAAAAAGCGCGAATCTCACCAAACGCTTACTAACACAAAAGCAGCCCAAAGGTGGTCGCCATCCGAATGGAACTTCCCCTGTATAGTGCCATCGTACATGTTGTATGTCACCGCACTTTGCTCAAGCATTTTTTTTTCACCATCGTGTGTATGCAAGGCAGGCTTGCCAAGAATCATTCGAGAAAAGCGTTGTTTTTTTCCACGTCATTAAAAACGGTCATGTGTACGCGGCATGAGAGTGCAGGTAGAAGCCAGAGATCCAAGCCTTAGGGTCAAAGCAGCAAGGGGCTGTTGTCTATATGGACTGACAAGGAAATGGTCTGTGGGAAACAGACAAAGGCCTGAAGTGGAAGGCCTGATCAGCAAGGCTGTGTGTATAGTATGAGCCAGGAGGCAGAGTCTACCATTGTTTGGTGTGGATATTTAATCTTTGTCTGAAGATTGAAAACCCCTGTGTGGGTAATCCTGGATGAACATTTTCTTTAATAAAAGTGGGCTAACAAGCCCTGAAATGTAACTATTTAGTGTGGACTGTTCTCGCTAGCAGGCGCTACACTTGAACTAAACAACCCCCAACTTTACAATATAATAAAGTCTGACAGCACACATTTTTTTTTAGGGCAGACCATAGTTCTAAGTTAATCTAGTTTTATGCAAAAATACATTTAAGATTTTTTATAGAAATACTGGACTGAATTTTAAAGGTTTTTCTTGTATATGGCTGTGAGTTTTCCATATTATTTTTACTAAATTCTGTGTTAGTATGTATATTTTGGTTTATTAAGGTTTATGATGGGTTTGGACAAGACAATGTAGTATGCATAGGCGTGCGCACAGGGTGTGCCAGGTGTGCCCAGGCACACCCTAATCACCCTGTGGAGCATAGATTCCCCCTACTGCCCTAGCTCCCCTCTTCCCGCCGCACCGCTGCTGTCTTCCCTTCTTTCCTCTCCCGGCAGCTAAAGCTGCGGGGATGTTTGTGGATGAATGGAGAAGGGGCCGGTAAATATATCATTTACTGACCCCCTTCCCTTTCTGAATAAACACAGTGAGTAGGGTGACCACATTTCCAAACTACCATTCAGGGACACCCTCCCTTCCCAAAAATCAGCTTGTGCTGTACCGAATCACAGCACAGTGATTGGACACAATCGGGATTTATGATTTCTGCAATCACAAACAGGGGGCGGGGACTGTGCTCCTCCAGGCATTCCCGGCCAGGACAAGTACTGTCAGTGAGTAAAGCGCTGATGTGGCGGCCTTTTTTGGTAGCATTAGTTTGGTTTGGGGGGTGGCTGTGTCAGTTTCATTCCGGGACACTGTATTGTTCTGGAATGAATGTGCCTGGGACAGACCTGCAAAATGCGGGACTGTCCCGGGCAATCCGGGACACGTGGTCACCCTGACAGTGAGTGATCAGTAGCGTGTGTTTGAGCTTTGGGGTGCACACCCTAATGCAATAGGCTATGGAAGTATGTTCCCCAGTGATATAACTCTCCTTCTAACCACTTGCACATGTTGGGGTTGATTTACCAAATAAGTACAGGCTGGAAAAGCAATGACTTGTGCTGATCAGAAGATGTACTGAATTGGGAGCAACACACAATGGACATTCAGCTAACTCCTTAATGCAATTTGCACAAAAGGGTTACCCATAAGGCCAAATACCAGTTGTGTGCTTTTCTTGAAATATATTATGTGGCCGAGGTAAGACTCTGGTTACAGTAAGTATGGCAGGTGTATAAAGTCAGGTTTTCCTGTTGGCACATGTTCACTTGTCAATTCAAAATGCAGATAATGGACATCTGTAGATAAAAACACAGCTTTGACCAAAGTTAAATAATGCCCTTGCTATAGGCGTAAGCCATTTACATACCTCATGAATTCTGACTGGAAAACTTATAGGACATTGCTATAGATGTTGGTAGCAGAGGCCTAGTTGTTACTGTTCACTTTCACCAACACAGGAGCAAGCTTTTCCTCTGATTCAAACCTCCTCACATATGCTTTCTCTCCCCTAGTGCATTAGCTCTGAGCTCATCTTTTTAGAGCTGGCTCCTGTGATGGTGAAGATGAGCAGTAGCTAGGTCTCTTCTAGCAACATCTTTAGCTAGGGTTTTTCAAGTCAGGCTTACTGAGGTATAGGATGTAAATGGCCTACACCTATAGAAAAGGCATTATTCAACTATGGTCAAAGCTGCCCAATTTGTTTGTATCTACAGATGGCCCTTATCTGCATAGGCAGCTTTTTGGTAAATGTGAACTATCCCATTAGGTATCAGACTTGCTTTGCCTTTTTGGTATAAACTGTTCCATAGGCTATAAATCAGCGGCCTTAGACCATGGTCCCTGGGAGTAAAGTGACCCTTTTTCCCCCTTAACCAGCCCTTGGGGTACTATTTCCCTGAATGACCCCATCAATGGACACTATTCCTCCTAAAGACACCAATAACGAGGCACTATTGTTTACACTGATATCAATGATTGGGCACTATTGTATCCACTGCTGATAAGGATTGGACATCCTCCAACTAACCACACATACTCAGTAATTTCTTACTCTTATTCCTCACCAATGTTTAGGCATTGTTAACACCCATTTGTTATTTTCACCAAGGCTTTTTTTATTCCTACTAGGGATGAGCCGAACACCCCCCTGTTCGGTTCACACCAGAACTTGCGAACACAAATGTTCGTGTGAACTTTATAACCCCGTTAAAGTCTATGGGATTCGAACATTTGAAATCTAAAGTGCTAATTTTAAGGGCTAATATACAAGTTATTGTCCTAAAAAGTGTTTGGGGACCTGGGTCCTGTCCCAGGGGACATGTATCAATGCAAAAAAAGTTTTAAAAGCTGCTGTTTTTTCAGGAGCAGTGATTTTAATAATGCTAAAAGTGAAAAAATAAAAGTGAAATATTCCTTTAAATTTCGTACCTATGGGGGGGCTGTAAAAATCGCATGTGAAATTGCGCATGTTTCCAGTACATAGAACTGTCCCTGCACAAAGTGTCATTTCTGAAATTTAAAACTGACTTGTGGCTATAATGAATTGTCGGCTCTGGCAATTCAGAGAGAATTCATTCATAAACAAAAAATAGCGTGGGGGTCCCCCCAAATTCCATTACCAGGCCCTTCAGGTCTGGAATGGATATTAAGGGGAACCCTGCCGTCAATTAAAAAAAAATGACTTGGGGTTCCCCCCAAATATCCATTACAGACCCTTCAGGTCTGGTGTGGATTTTAAGGGTTCCCCTTAAAATCCACACCAGACCTGAAGGGTCTAGAATGAATATTTGGGGGGAACCCCACGTAAAAAAAAAAATGTAAATTAACGGTGGGGTTCCCCTTAACCACTTCCATACAGGGCACTTATACACCTTCCCGCCCAGACCAATTTTTAGCTTCCAGCGCTGTTGCACTTTGAATGACAATTGCGCGGTCATGCTACACTGTACCCAAACAAAAATTTTAACATTTTGTACCCACAAATAGAGCTTTCTTTTGGTGGTATTTGATCACCTCTGGGATATTTATTTTCTGCAAAAAAAAAATGACCGAAAATTTTGAAAAAAAAACTTTTTTGGTTTGTTTCTGTTATAAAACATTGTAAATAAATACGTTTTCTCCTTCACTGATAGGCACTGATGGTACTGCACTGACGGGCACTGATAAGGCGGCACTGATGGGCACCAATGAGGTGGCACTGATGTGGTGGCATTGATGGGCACTAATATGTGGCACTGATGGGCGTCACGGATGGGCACTGATAGGCGGCACGAATAGGCGGCATGGATGGGCTTGGATAGGCGGCACAGATGGGCATGGATAGGTGGCACAGATGGGCACGGATAGGTGGCACGGATGGGCATGGATGGGCATGGATAGGCGGCACGGATGGGCACGGATAGGCGGTATGGATGGGCACTGATAGGCGGCATGGATGGGCACTGATAGGTGGCACGGATGGGCATAGATGGGCACTATCGTATGTGTTGTACTAATGGATGCCAATCAGTGACAAACAATGCCTGCCAATCAGTGATGCCCATTGTGGGCATTGATTGGCATCTATTGCGGCACTGATTGGCATCAATTTTTTGTGTCATTGTCATCCCTGGTGGTCTAGGGTGGCTTTTCTTTTGCATCCCTGGTGGTCTAGTGGGCATCTCTGGTGGTCCAGTGGGCATCCCTGGTGGTCCAGTGGGCATCCTCGGGTCGATCAGCACAAACCCCCCCTGTCACAAGAGCAGTCGATCGGCTCTCCTCTACTCGCGTCTGACAGATTGGACACGGCTGATCACGTGGTAAAGAGTCTCCGTGAGAGACTCTTTACCTTGATCGGTTTTGCGGGGTGTCAGACTGACACCCTACAATAACGATCGCCGTGATGCGCGCCCCCGGGGGCGCGCAGCGGCTCAAAATCCTGAAGACGTCATATGACGTCCACTCAGGATATTGCAACCACTTTGCCAACGTCAATTTGTCATTGGCGGGCGGCAAGTGGTTAATATCCATTTCAGACCTGAAGGGCCTGGTAATGTAATTTGGGGGGATCCTCACGCAATTTTTTTTTTTATGAATGAATTCTCTCTGAATTGCCAGAGCCGACAATTCATTATAGTCGCAAGTCAGTTTTAAATGTATTTAAGAAATTTAAGAAATTTCAGAAATTACACTTTGTGCAGACACAGTTCTATGTACGGGAAACATGCTCTATTTCACATGCTAACTTTACACCCCCCCAGGTACGAAATTTAAAGTAATATTTCACTTTTATTGTTTCACTTTTTGCATTATTAAATTCACTGCTCCCGAAAAAACGGCCATTTTTAAAACTTTTTTTTTGCATTGATACATGTCCCCTGGGGCAGGACCCAGGTCCCCAAACACTTTTTAGGACAATAAACTGCATATTAGCCTTTAAAATTAGCACTTTAGATTTCTCCCATAGACTTTAACAGGATGTTCCGCGGCTTTTCGAATTTGCCGCGAACACTCCTAATTGTTCGTTGTTCGCCGAACAGGCAATGTTCGAGTCGAACATGTGTTCGACTCGAACTCGAAGCTCATCCCTAATTCCTACTAGCCACAATCCAGTCTGCCTAAGGCCCCGTACACACGACCGAACATGTCTGCTGAAACTGGTCCGGGGACCAGTTTCAGCAGACATGTTCGGTCGTGTGTACGGCCGATCGGACAGGATTCCAGCGTACATTTGCCCGCCAGACCGTTTTCGAGTGGACAAATGTTTCTAAACTTGTTTAGAAACATGCCCGCTGGAATCCTGTCCGTCGGACATGATTGGTCGTCTGTACAGACTTACCGTACATGTCCGAGCGGCCGCCATCCCTCGCATGCGTCGAATGACTTCAACGCATGCGTGGAAGCATTGACCTTTCAGCGGCGCGCATGTCGCCGTGTCATCGTCGCGGCGATGGAGCAAACACGTCACCGTGCTGTCTGTCCGTGCGGATTGTCTGTCATTTCTGTATGATGATGTGTACAGCCATCGTACAGAAATCTCCGGGCGGGCATGTCTGCTGAAAACGGTCCGGCGGACCGCTTTCCTCGTACATGTTTGCCCGTGTGTACGAGGCATAAGGAGGAAAGTGAACCAGTCGTCCCTTTGTTTAAAAAGTCTGTGGACCTCTGCCTGTGTTTTTTTTTAATTTGTTGCATTTGTCATTTTGGTGAACTGTTACTGTTTTTTAATTTTTTTTATTACTGTATAATATTAATGCTACAGAAAGCTATTCACCGTTTTGTGTTAAAACGGGCTGACAGAAAAAAAAAATAAGCTTCTACTGCCATCTAGAGGACATAAATGTAGCAATATGTATCCTTTCCTTCTATCCTCTGTATAATGTATAATAGCTTTCTCTTTTTCTTCTACATGTAAGATATATTAGTAATGATTTCCCAGTTTCCTTCTGAGCTGCATTTTATGTACTGTAATACATTTTCTTGTCTACAAACAGTCAAAATCAATAATAAACAAAGCCACATTGTGTGTGTTTCCTTTGCTCCAGTAATCTATTTGCAGTTTTTGTTTTTAACTATGTCTAAGCCTAGAAAGTTATTTTTTAAACTCTAATAGCAGCTAATGACAAGGTGCAGAATAAATCTTATAAGCTGGAGAACACTGCAAGAAGGCAAACACAATTGCAGGGGATTTAATGGCTAAGACTACATTACTTCGGATCTGGGGCCTTTTCAGTTCTGTTAATCTGTTCTTGTATAATACTATTCTTATGATTTGTTGGCAGGCATTCTTCTATTGAGAACATAAAGAAAAAAAATTGCCAAATACGCTGAGAAAATAAAATTTGCCTCAAGCAAAGTGCACTGATCCATCTGGGTTTGAGCCCTCTACACATATTATGGCGAAGCATAGCAATACTGAATCAAATATGGAGTTATCTCTCATAGCAACCTATCATATTCTTTGTTGTACTTTTTTACCATGACAGTTTAAGTTTTATTGTTTGCTAAAGTCAATGGCCCAGATTCTTAAAGGACTTACGACGGCGCAGCGCCATGTATGCCGTCGTAAGTCCTAATCTGACCCGTTGTATCTATGCGACTGATTCTTAGAATCAGTTACGCATAGATATCCATTAGATCCGACAGGCGTAAGTCTCTTACGCCGTCGGATCTAAACTGCATTTTTTTTTTGCCCGCTGGGTGGCGCTTCCGTCAAATTCCACGTCGAGTATGCAAATTAGCTAGATCTGCGAATTCCCGAACGTACGTGCGGCCGACGCAGTAAAGTTACAACGTTTATGTTAGGCTTTTCCCGGCGTAAAGTTGCCCCTGCTATATGAGGCACAGCCAATGTTAAGTATGGCCGTTTTCCCTGTGTCGAAATTTTAAAACGTTACGTTGTTTGCGTAAGTCATCCGTGAATGGGGCTGGACGTCATTTACGTTCACGTCGAAACCAATGACGTCCTTGCGATGTCATTTGGAGCAATGCACACTGGGATATTTTACGGATGGCGCATGCGCGTTCGTTCGGCGCGGGGACGCGCTTCATTTAAATGATACACGCCCCCTACCCGCCAAATTTGAATTCCGCCGGGTGATTTACGCTACGCAACTTTACAGGCAAGTGCTTTGTGAATAAAGCACTTGCCTGAAAAACTTGCGGCGGCGTAACGTAAATCGCATACGTTACGCCGCTGCAGAGATACACCCAGTGTACAAGAATCTGGGCCAATGATTCCTTTGCTGTCGTTTTTTTTTTTTTTTCTTTCATTTATAGATACACACATTGCATGTCATGAAGAATTACAAACTCCAAACTTATCAGAAATGGTTCAGCACTGTGAACCTGAACTGGGCTTAATTGTTTGTGGCTTATAAAAGGTATAGCCACTTTATTTTCACGCATAGTACATAATACAAAACCTTTCCCTTGGTAGCTGCCTTTAACATACACTATATTGTCAAAGGTATTGGGATAGTCTTAAGCCCTGTACGCACAATCGGTTCCGTCTGATGAAAACGGACCGATGGACCGTTTTCATCGGTCAAACCGATCGTGTGTGGGCCCCATCGTTTTTTTATCCATCGGTGAAAAAAAATAGAACCTGTTTTAAATTTTTATTATGGTTAAAAAAACGATAGAAAAAAACGATCGTCTGTGGGGAAATCCATAGGTCAAAAAACCAAGCATGCTCAGAATAAAGTCGAGGCATGCTCGGAAACATTGAACTTCATTTTTCTCAGCACGTCGTTGTGTTTTACGTCACCGCGTTGGATAGGATCGGATTTTAACTGATGGTGTGTAGGCAAGACTGATGAAAGTCAGCTTCATCACATATCTGATGAAAAAATCCATCGGATTAAATTCCATCAGATATCCGATCGTGTGTACAGGGCTTTAGTCTGTAGGGCTCAATATTGAGTTGTCCAAACCTTTGCAGCTACAACAGCTTCAACTCTTTCCCAGGAAGGCTGTCCACAAGGTTTAGGAGTGTGTCTATGGGAATATTGGACGATTCTTTTAAAAATGCATTTGTGAGGTCAGGAACTGATGTTGGACGAGAAGGCCTGGCTCGCAATCTCTGCTCTAATTCATCCCGAGGATGTTCTATCAGGTTGAGGTCAGGACGCTGAACCCGAGAGGCCAGTTGGGTTCCTCCACCCCAAACTCCCTCATCCATGTCTTAATGGACCTTCCTTTGTGCACTGGTCCTAATCATTTTTTGAAGGGAGGATTATGGTGTGGGGTTGTTTTTCAGGGGTTGGGCTGGCCCCTTAGTTCCAGTGAAGGAAACTCTTAAGGGTTTCAGCACACCAAGACATTTAGGACAATTGCATGCTCCCATTTTGTTATTCAGATTATTAAATAATAATATTGAACAATTTTATTGGAAGAAAAAAAAATGATATACAAAAATCAATATGCAACATGGATTTATTGACCTTTTCAGGATTAAACAGAAAAGTTTTTATTTTGAGTACTTTTACATTCTTTACATATTGATATTGAGCTAACTGTAAGATTTATGCATGGTTTTGTTACATGAGTTTTGAGTTTTCTGTTATTAATATGTAGTGGCACCTTTGTAAGGGCTGATGGGTATTGTAGTCTGTCACCCTGCACAGCCAGGTACACATTTTTCAAGCATCCAAAGGCACTTTGTTTTTTATGTTTTTATTGAGAAGAATAAACTTGGATTGGGATAGAGAAATTATGAGATGCCCAGTTGATTATTAAACAGTTCAGAGACTATATACAAATCCAGTATATACACCTCTGTTGGACCTGGTAATCTCAAACCATGCAGAGCTTATTTCTAATGTTCAGATAAAGGAACACCTGGGTAGCAGTGATTATAACATGATTTCATTTGATGTTATCTGTAAGCAAGAAACACATACAGGAAAGATAAAAACACTTAACTTCAAGAGAGTAAATTTCCCAAGGATGAGGGCTGCTCTCCAGGACTTAGGCCCCGTACACACCATAGAATCCATCCGCTGAAAAATCCCAGCAGATGGGTTTCAGCGGATAGATCCTATGGTGTGTACACGCCAGCGGATCTGTTTCCGCGGATATTTCTCCCCTGGGATGGATTCCAGCAGATCGAATATTCGCTGACATGCAGAACAAATCCATCTGCTGGAGTCCATCCCAACGGATGGATCCGCTGGTCTGTATAGACTCACCGGATCCATCCGTCCGAAGGGATCCCCCGCATGCGTCGTAATGATTCGACGCATGCGTGGAATTCCTTATATGACAGCGTCGCGCACGTCGCCGCGTCATAATCGCGGCGACGGCGCGACACGTCATCGCCAGAGGATTTCGGCGCGGATTTCAATGCGATGGTGTGTACACTCCATCGCATGAAAATCCTCCGAAATCCTCGAGAGGATTTATCCGCGGAAACGGTCCGCTGGACCGTATTCGCGGATAAATTCTATCGTGTGTATGGGGCCTTAGACTTGGAGGGAATATTGGCACTGATGAACACAGAACAGAAATGGGAACAGACTGTGACCTCACTGCAAAGTATATTCCCACGGGCAATACGTTTAAAAGGCTAAAAATAAAACCTATGTGGCTCACGGCCAAAGTTAAAGTGGTTGTAAACCCTTTTTAACAACTTTATGCTACAGGTAAGCCTATATATAACTACATGTTTTACTTACTTTTTAGGCCAATATGTATTTTGCTGCATATTTTGGTAAAAAAATTCACAATAAGTGTAGATTGATTGGTTTGCACAAAAGTTATAGCGTCTACAAACTATGGGATATTTTATATATTTATTTATTTCACTAGTAATGGCGGCGATCAGAGACTTATAGTAGGACTGCGAAATTGCGGCATACAAATCCTACGCTAACTGACACTTTTGAATTTTTTTTGGGACTAGTGACACTAATACAGTGATCAGTGCTAAAGTTATGCACTGTCACTGTACTAATGACACTGTCTGGATAGGGGTTAACATCAGGGGCGATCAAAGGGTTAACTATGTGCCTAGCTGGTATTTTCTTACTGTGGGGGAGGTGCTTGTACTAGGGAAAGGCGTGAATCGTTCCCCTGCTTTGAAGAGACACATGATCCATGCCTTCTGTACTGACAGAACAGCGATCTGCCTTGTTTACATAGGCACATTGCCGTTCTCCCTCTGTACCAAAGGATCAGCAGGTGTCGGCAGACATCGAGTCCGCTGTACCTACCAATCAACTCCCGCTGTGTATAATCAGACCCGGAAGCTTCGGATCACGTACTAGGTCGCAGTATATCTAAGGTGGGTGGTTAATAAGTGGTTAAAGTATACCTAAAGGAAAAACATTTTTTTTTTATAGTTTAGGACAAGTAAAAAGGGATTAGAACATGTCTTTATTGCTGGGTTGTACCCAGAACAGTAATACAAGGGCATTTTCCTGTCAGCGACACTAGTTGTCGTGACTCTGGTGAAAACCAGGTATTCCTTTACTTTGGAGGAATTTCCTCTTACTTTCAGTTTTAGCAAAGGGACAGGAAGCGAAGGGAAAAATCACCTCAATGGGACACAGATGGCCAATAAACCTTAAAAAACGAAAGCCTCATACACACGATCGGACTTCAAACAAACTTTTCTGTGGATTTTTGTTTGAAGGGAGTTGGCCGGGCACACCCAAAACTTTCCCAACATCACATGGTTTTTCTGCTGTTTTCTGCTCTTTACCGCCACCCTTTGGTCAACTTCTGCTATTGTTGGTTCATTTTAACAATGGTTCTGGGCATGCGTGTTTGTACTTCAGACAAAAGTCAGATGGACTTCTGTACACACGATAGGACTTTGCACCGTAGGACTTTTTTTGCCGAAAAGTTTGTCCGTTTGCAGAGCGAACTTTTGTCCGATGAAAACCGAAAATGTTTGTCTGATGGAGCGTACACACAGTAGGATTTTTTTGAAAACGTGCTCATTTTGAAGTTTGTTGTCAAAAAGTCCTACCGTGTGTATGGGGCTTAACAGACATTATAACTTTACCTTAACCTCCGTTAATGTATATGAAGTTAAATTCTACTTTTGTTGACAAAAAAAAAAAATTGAGAAAATCAGATTTTTATGATATTTTCCTCTAAAGCCTCGCACACACGACCAGTTTTCCCAGCAGGAAAACTGCCAGGAGAGCATTTGGCCGGGAATCCCGGCCGTGTGTATGCTCCCTAGCAGTTTTCCCGTCAGGAAAACAGCCGAGAATCCTGACGGGAAAATAGAGAACCTGCTCTCTATTTTCTCGTCGGGTTTCCCGGCAGAGTTTTTCCTGTTTAGTGTGGGGTGTAGCAAGATGGTGGTGACGGCATTGAATGTGACGAGCGCCGGCTCATCGTAGTCAATGTCGTCACCGCGTTCCTGCCATACAAAAGAACGGCGGTTCTTTTGAATGGCCATCTGTATGCACGGCTTTGCAAGAAAAGCTTGCCAGGAATCCCGTCAGGAAAACCAACGTTTTTTTCCTGACGGATTCCTGGCCATGTGTACAGGACCTGATCCGGCAATACACATCAATATTTTCTAGCAATCCTTTTTTAAATTCCATATTTCATGAACGACTCCAAGCATTGGGAAGTGTTTGGATAATGGCGCTGATGTATCTATACATCACTATGTAAAAGGTATGGCTGACAATTATATTACTCCCAGTAGACTGTCTGATTAAAAGCAAAGGAAGTGTTTTTTTATGAGTAAACTTTGTGAAAACTGAGAACACAGTTAATTTTATGTTCAACTGTTATTTTCATCACCATTACTATTTAATTGCAGTGTCATTGCATTTTGACAAATGAATTCACTGCATTAGAGACAAGTTGTAAAAGATCCATGATTGCCACCTGCAGTGTAATTGGAGCTTGATCTGCCTCTACAGTAAGCAAGCCATAATAGCTGCAATGTCTACTTTGTGTGGGCAGCACTACAAAGCAAGTCTATGACCCTGACTTGTGTTCATACTTTTTTTACACACAACATGTAACTATTTATAATGAATTTGTGGAATCATGACTCAGATACAAACTAAGTTGTTCCATTCAAAATTATGAGAACTGAATGTAATTATAGCACATAAGTGTTGCGCTGTTTGAAAACTGTTTCTTCAAATATTTTTTTGCTAAATGTTTTTGAAAATTTAATTCAGAAAGACAGAAAGACAAGTTAGTGTGGCCTAAGATATTAGACCATAGGTGGAGGTGCAGGAATCATCTAACCAAAAGTGAAAAAAGAGGACAGGACCCATAAGGTTATCATATTATTGGTTTTGCTATCTTAAAGTATTGATGTAATATAACAAAAATGGAAATTGAAGTATTGTATCTGTACTTCTTAGCAGGGGTGTGGCGCTTTTCACTTTTGTTACACCAACATTAAGAGGCACTTAACCCTGACCTCTGAAGGCTAGGGTGACCACGTGTCCCGGATTGCCCAGGACAGTCCCGCATTTTGCAGGTCTGTCCCAGGTCCCGGGCACCTTCATTACAGGACAATACAGTGTCCCAGAATGAAGCTGACACAGCCACCTCTATCTGTTGCCCCCAAAAAATGCCACCACATAGCTTCTTCTTTTACTCACTGACAGCACTTGTCCTGGCCAGGGAATGTCTGGAGATGCACAATCCCCGCCCCCTTCTTGTGATTGGGAAAATCATAAATCCCACCTCTTATGTCTAATCACAGCAGGGCAGTGTAAAGCCAGCGTTGGAACAAGGTAAAATGGGTCTTGGCCAGTCAGGACACGTGCTGTCAGTGAGTAAAGTGGCGATGCGGCTGCCTTTTTGGAGGTGTGATCAATGCTTCTGGGTAGAGCGTGCATCCTCTGCCCCAGCTGTGCTGTGATTTATTACAGCACAAGCTGATTTTTGGGAAGGGGGTCCCTGAATGGCCGTTTGGAAATGTGATCACCCTTCTGAAGGCTCTGCTGTGCAATTAGATAGTTCTGACCAGTGCACTTCTTACACTACATAGTCCTGACTCCTTTATTCTATATGCTATGTTGAATGTTACATAGTTCTGATCACTGTACTGTAAGGAATCCTGCATACTTACCTGGCCCACAGCCCCTACTGCAGAGGTGCCCAACCAGTGGCCCAGGGGCCATATGTGGCCCGCAGAGCCTTCTGATGTGGCCCCAGACCTCCTGCTTTGGGATAGCAGGTTCTCAAGCCATCCCAGAGCATCAGTGCTTTGAATAAAGCCAGCGGTAGAGGAAGCAAGTGGCTGCAGAGGGAGCATATGCCGATGCAGCCTGTAGAGCGCGTCACAAGCGGAGTGATACCAAATGCATTCTGCCTGGGACAGCAACATTACTAAAAGCAGTGTATATATGGGCATATCTGTTCTGCAATGGATACTGGGCTGCTTTCAAACTGTTCCACAGTTGCAGCGCACTGAACCTTTGGGTTATCTGCACTGAGTCATAGGCCCCATACACACGATATAATTTATCCGCGAATACGGTCCAGCGGACCGTTTCCGCGGATAAATCCTCTCGAGGATTTCGGAGGATTTTCATGCGATGGAGTGTACACACCATCGCATTGAAATCCGCGCCAAAATCCTCTGGCGATGACGTGTCGCGCCGTCGCCGCAATTATGACGCGGCGACGTGCGCGACGCTGTCATATAAGGAATTCCACGCATGCGTCGAATCATTACGACGCATGCGGGGGATCCCTTCGGACGGATGGATCCGGGGAGTCTATACAGACCAGCGGATCCATCCGTTGGGATGGACTCCAGCAGATGGATTTGTTCTGCATGTCAGCGAATATTCGATCTGCTGGAATCCATCCCAGGGGAGAAATATCCGCGGAAACAGATCCGCTGGCGTGTACACACCATAGGATCTATCCGCTGAAACCCATCTGCTGGGATTTTTCAGCGGATGGATTCTATGGTGTGTACGGGGCCTTAGACTTCTGTTATTATCTGCGGGTTTGGTGAACTTTCAGAAAGTGCACCACACCTGCAGGATATAATAGATATTGATGGCAAAGTGCAGCTAACCTGCAGGAAAGCCACAGGTGCAATGTGCTGCACCCACAGTGCAGGTATACTGCCGCACATCAGTGTGAAAGCAGCCTTAGGCACCTTTCACATGATCGGTTCAACCAATGCGGACCCTCCATTCACCTCTATGGAGTGGCAGATGTAAACACCCACCTACCTCCAATCCGATCCACAAAACAATCGGATGGATAGGAGGGCTCACAGAGTAGAGTGGACTGTGTCCGTGTCCGCTCTGCATATACAGAGTGGACACGGATTTGTCTTCCATCGCTCCACTTAGTGTGGCCCACGACCAGTTACCAAGTAGCTTAAGTGGCCCTCGCTCTTCAAAAGGTTGGGCACCCCTGCCCTACTGTCTTCTTTTATTGAGTTCCTGGCTCTGGGATTGGTCCCTGACACAGGATGTGTCTTATTTTAACCTCATCAGCCTATGCCTCTGTGCTTATAATAGCTTAAAGTGGATGTAAACCCACATTTTTTTTATTATTATTTTGATGTCACAATGTACAGTATAAGATTTCCTATCATCTGTGCCCAGTCTTGCCACACAGAGTTAATCCAGCTCTAAACAATCCTCTTTTATCGTTCAGTGAAATGAAACGGACTTACAGAGAAAAACCTTTGTCTGTCTCGCCCCCTTGCTGTGAGTGACAGGTTATTTACATATCTCATGCACTAGCTTCAGACAGGCATTATTTTTTAATTCCCACCCCCACTCCTTTTCTGAAGTCATGTGGTTACTTTTCTGGATTTTAAATGGATGTTAGTGATCTTAGCAGAATTCAGTGTAAGAAATACACAGGAAAAATGCATGTTGACAAGGGGAGTGTAGAGGAGGACGGGAAGTCTACTGACATAACAACTCCACCCACTGAGCTCCAGACAACAGATCCACCCACAGAATCTGCAGTTTTTCAGGTCTCATAACAGACAGAGGGGAAACATTTGACAGGTAAGGATACATGCAGGAGGCTTGTATATCCTTATAGATCAGCACTATGGCAGTAGTTTAGAAAGGATGAGAGTGGGTTTACATCCACTTTAACTGCTCACAAAGTGCACCTGATCTGTCTGCTTTTTCCTGTTATTGACCTTTGCCACCAGTAGCGGCCCGTAATCCATGTGCCTGGCCCCTAATCTACATGCAGGAGCGACAGGGAGAGGTGGTGGGGTTTTGTAGATGTCTCAGGTTTGTTTGTCGCCCCCCCCCTCCTGACCGATGGAGCACCAGACACTACTGTTTGCCACACTTACAGATTTTACCTGTTATCTACTGTCTGCCTTGATCTCTGCTACATTCACTGATTATGCCTACTGTCTGCCACCTGCCCTGACCTTTTCTATGTTCATGGACTATTCCTACTGACTGCCACCTACCCTAGCTCCACTTTGCCCACTCATCCATTGCCATTGCTGCACGGTACATCTACGTTTTAGCTTTACCGACCTTGGGTCTGCTTAGGACATCCTACAGCAAGAGTATGTAGCTTTCTGTTTTAGGTTCCTTTAACAGCGATAATGTGATGGTACTAGGGCTAGGGAAGGGTAACTGTTAAAGGTGAAGCTACACTAGCCTACTTGTCCTTTCAGATATTTTTTCCAGGGACTAGAAAGATTTTTCTAAGTTTGTCAAAAGATGTAAAGTCAAGGTTCAAGATAACCAGCAAGCATGGGCTTTTGGTTTGTCACCAACAGCAATTTAAGGCCTGCTATTTAACAATCCAGACTGGGCTTACACTGGAAACATCCCTTTGGGCCATCCGGCACGGCAAACACTCAGTATTTAGCTAACATTTTGTTGTTGGGCATCAAATTGTTGCTGGAAGAACCCAACCCTCTGTAGCTAATTCAGTCTGGGTCTTTTGGGAAGCCTTTAATACTCTTATATTGTATGTTACAATGTCCTGACCTCTACTTCTTTCATGCTATGTTGTATGTTACACAGGTCAGAATGCTGTATTCTATATGCCATTAGTGGTGGCTGGTGCTCCATTTTTTTATGGTGGGGCAGAAAACAACCACCTTACTTATCTTGATACCACCCCCTCCAGGTCAGTCGGTCGGTCAGTAATCAGATCCCTCTCCTCCCTCTCCATGGGAGTCGGTGGGTGATACTCAGGCGGTCATGATTTCATGGAGTGCTTCATCCTCTCTGGCTACCGGAGGCTGCATCTGTCTGCCCAGGAGTGCCTTGCCTCCATATTCCAGCCAACCAGAGAGACCCTAAATTTCTGGACACTCTCCATCCATGTGATGCTGTTCGTCAGCAAGTTCTTTCAGGTGTTCTTTCTGTCTAGTGAGCTCTCCAGAGTGCTGCTGACATTTGCCATGAGATGCACAGCCCATGTGTTCCGCTGCCACCTGCGCACCGCCTTCTTCCTGGACTATGCCTCCACCAGGACATTTCCCAGATCTCCTTGTACATTCTTTCCAGGACTGGTCAATACAGTCTTTTCTCCTCCTGGCCAATCGGGCCTCAGGACCCGCTTTCTGATTGGCCAGGAGGAGAAGCATGAAGACAGTAGCGAATATTAATTTGCTATTGTCACACAACTGGGTGGACTCAGGGCACAGTGCAAGCCCACCCCTCTGGCTCTAATCATGTGCTTAAAAAAAATAGCATCCATGCGTCTGGCACCCAGCATCTAGATTAGGGACATTCAGCACACTGAATGCTGCGAGAGTCCTGATCTGGTATTGGTGATATGCTCACCTAATCTAACAGCTTACCAACTCCTTAGGTGCTGCAGTATCACAGTTCGCTGTGCTTCTCTACGCAACGCAAGAGCGAGTGGCAGTGGTGTGGACGGGACCTGCACTAGGCCTCAACGGAGCCGCGGCCTCGATTTTCACGCGCGGATCCCCGGCGCCGCGATCCCGCTCAGCACACAGGCGAGAGAGCCTTGCCATTCCCGATTGTGGTTCCGGATCCAGGGGGCCAACGCAGGTGTGTTCTCCGCCCGCTCCTGCCCGCTCCTGCCCTTCCCACTTGAACTAGGCCTCACTGAAGCCGCGGCCTCAATTACAACTTCAGGCCACGATCTCGCTCAGCACACAGGCGGCTCCGACGGATCCCCAGACAGACTGCTGGCTGCTTCTGCCTTCCCCCCCTGATTCGGCGCCCCCCTTCACTGAGAGCTGCGGCCTTGGTGTCTCCGTAACTGGGGGGTGATACTTCTGTGTGTATCTGAGAGTGCTGGATGCTGGACTTTGTTTTCCCCCTCCACGGCTGCCTGACGCCAGCGCTTCCCTGGTCCCTGGGAGTTTCTTCTGCTGAGAGAAGTGAAAATTGTATTTATTATTATTTATTAAATTGTACCCCCCGGATGCCTAATGCTTTCTCCCTCTTGCTGCATTAGTATTCCTAGAGGGAAAGTGGATTTTGTCATTTCTGGAGGGCTCCCTGTAAACCTTGCTGAAGGCCTGCATTGTTCATGAGATCACTGCCTCAATTCCCCCTACCTGGATGGAGATGCACTGAATAACAGTGTCAGAGGCAGAGTGAGAGACTGCGTCTGGAAGTGGTGTGGCGGCAGTGGTGTGAGAGACTAAAGCCGTTCCACCCCCCCTTCCCTCCGGGCAGAGAATTCCTGCCAAGTGACGACGGGCACGTGTGAGGTACATATATAGCCCGGTATAGAGAATATCTGGTGGAATACCTGCATCTGGTAGTGGCGTGGCAGCGGTAGTGTAAGAGACTAAAGCTGACCCCCCTTCCTTTCCCTCGGATAAAGAACTTGTACTAGGGGTGACAGGTACGTGTGAGAGGTACCGTCAGCCCTGCACAGAGGAATACCTGGTGGAGGTGTAGCGGTGGTGTGAGAGACTCCCGCAGCGTCTCCCCTGTGGTATAAGGTCAGGACAGTTAGAGACAGTTGGCTTTAAAAGGCCGATAGGTAAAGAACTGAGGGATGGGAAGTAATTAATGTAATTTTTAAAAACAGAAATACATAAATATCAATCAGCGGGATCTAATTCACCTGATCTTATTTTATGTTAGACTGAAGGTTTTATATTGGACATTTTAAAATTTGTGCCCGTTTGGTTATTTTATCATATGATTATTTTAATTGTGCGCTGTAAGGTGTAAACTCTTATGATATGGCACAGGACAGAGTGTTAGCTGTATCACTAATATGCTACTCTTTTGAATACTTAACAAGGTTAAATAAGCGCTATTACCTAAATGACCGTACTAAGGAAAAAATGATAAAATCCAATATCATGCGTAGTTCCATAAGGAATAATGGTGATTATTGGCCTGAATTTATATATACTGACCCAGTAGTAAAGGACAAAAGGTTACCCTATGACGCATCAGGTAAAAAGACTGAGACGTTAAAGGCAGGCCTCATAAATGTCCGCTCAGCTATAAAAAATGCAGCGGCCATTTATGATTTAATAGTTGAACAGAATTTGGATCTACTTGCCATGACGGAGACGTGGTTTTCAGCTGCCTCCCCCCCCACGGCTGGATGAATTGGTTCCAGGGGGTTATAAAGTAGCGAAGTGTGATCGCCAGTTTAAAAGGGGAGGAGGTATAGCGCTCATTTTTAGAGCGATATTTGATTTTGAGGTCATTAACTGCACGGAAATCTATGCTTCACTAGAAAGCTTAGCTTTAAGATGGAAGAAAAGTCCGGAAGAGACGGTTGGCTTCACTATTATTTATCATCCTCCAAGTATGAATTCGACTGTCTTAAAAGATATTACAGAATTGTTATCGGCCTCAGTGTTGCAGTTTCCCAAATCTTTAATTGTGGGAGACTTCAATATGTGGGCAGATGATATTAGCAATACAGAAGTTCAGCAACTTCTCCATTATGCTAATAGCCTGGGCTATGCAGAGGAAGTAAGTAAACCCACCCATAGGGCTGGGCATACTCTGGATTGGATATTGCATAATGGCTGTGTAACTAGAGCTGATCCACCGCTAGAGGTGGCATGGAGTGACCATTTTTTTATAGGTTTTAAAATAGTGGGTAATGTACAAAAAAAAAACCCGCATATACCTAATAGGGTTGTTAAACCATTGCTTACTCGCAATTATTCGAAAGTGTCCGCAGATGTTTTCTCTAGAATATTTCTAGAGAATTCAGATATTAGGGCATTTAAAAAAATACATACTATTGAGGATAAAAGTATTTAATTCAGCAATAATAAAAACTTTAGATCTTCTGGCCCCAAAAAAACAGAGTCAAAATATAAGATCGCCAACAAATAACCCGCTCTGGTTTAATCAAAACACTCGCACGTTAAAATGGAGTTGCAGAGCGTTAGAAAAAATATGGAGGAAAGATCCTAATTCCTGTACTAGAGAGGCATACAGATCGGCTTTGAAAAAATATAAAGCTGAAATAAAAAAAGCTAAAAAAACATACCTAACAGAGAAAATTAGGCTGGCGGAAAATAAGGCCGCAGAATTATTCAAAGTGGCCAATACTCTTGCAAATCCCATCTGCTTAGACATCAAGGAAGAATTTTCTCCGGAACTAAGTGAGAAGTTAGCAGAGTATTTTAAGCAAAAAATTATAGACATAAGAGAGAATATACCTCACTCTTGTTATACAGAAAGTCCTTCTGTATACAAAGGGGTACGTTTTACCTGTTTTTCGGCAGTAACGAGTGTAGAGATACTGACTATTCTTAAGTCACTCAGAGCTTCGTCTTCAGCGCTCGACCCCTGTATTGCGCAGCTGGTGAAAGACTCTGCTGTTAGCTTGGCACCGTTTATAGCAGACATTGTTAATATGTCGTTTGCTATCGGAACGGTGCCGAGTATTTTGAAGCAGGCGGTTATAATCCCCTTATTGAAGAAGGCCAACGTGTTGCGGTCTGAGTTAAGCAATAATCGGCCAATTTTGACCTTGCCTTTTTTAGCTAAAATTATGGAGAGAGCAGCTGTGTGGCAACTTCAGCCACACCTGGAGTCCAATGATATTTTCGATGAGTATCAGTCTGGATTCCGTCCTGGTAGAGGCACAGAGACGGCCCTGATTAAAGTGAAAGATGACTGCCTATGGGCCATGGACAGCGATGAGGCTTCAGCGTTAATACTGCTGGATTTGTCGGCTGCATTTGACACTATAGATCATGCCAGACTTTTGGAAAGGCTGGTGTCTGTGGCCGGGTTTGAGGACATGGCACTGACATGGATGGCCTCATTCCTACAGAATAGGACTCAGAGGGTAAGACTAGGGACGTATTATTCATCTAATAGCTCCTTGTCTTGCGGGGTTCCTCAGGGGTCGGCGTTATCGCCGATATTATTTAATATCTATATGAGGCCGCTGTTGTATATTATTCGGCGGCATAATCTTAGATTTCATGTTTATGCAGATGACACGCAGATTTATTTCAAGCTGCCTAAAAAGGAGGAAGTACAGGTGGATCTGGCATCCTGCCTGGAGGAGATACAGTCCTGGATGGGAGCCAACTATTTAAAACTTAATGGCTCTAAAACGGAGTGTATTGTTATTAGCAATCAGAGTAAGGCCAGTCTGAATGATTTTCCTTCCTGGCCGGCTTCGTTTATGCCATCCCCTACCCCGGCTACCCAGGTTCGGGACTTGGGAATCATTCTGGATTCCAAATTGTCATTAAAATCGCAGGTGAATCAGGTGGTGAGCTTATGCTATTACCAACTGAAACTTCTGCGTTCTACACTGCATTTTATTGACGAGGTGGACAAAGTGCACGTGATTAATGCTTTTATTGGTAGCCGGCTTGACTACTGTAATGCGCTATACATGGGGTGTCCAAAAATCCTTCTGCATAAGCTTCAGCTGATCCAAAACGCTGCAGCTAGGTTACTAACTGGTGTGGGTCGTCGGGAGCATATTACACCGTCTCTGAAAGCCCTGCATTGGTTACCGGTTGCTGATCGGGTTTTGTTCAAAGTGGGTTGTATCGTCCACAAAGCTATCCACAAGATAGGCCCAGGGTATCTACAAGAAAAATTTACCTGTTATGTTCCCAACAGAGCGTTGAGATCTGCTAATCAGGTCAATTTAACTGTCCCCAGGTTTAGAAAGACTACATGTGGAGGGAGGACACTGGATGTGCAGGGATCTATATTCTGGAATTCTCTACCTCTATACATAAGATGTGAGATGGATTTATTAAAATTTAGGAAGTTTTTAAAAACTTTTTTATTTTCTCAAGTGTATGGTCCTAATTAGGGTAAGATATTAGTACTTCAGGTTTTTAAATGGTTAGTATGTGTTTTTATATAATTATCGTACAGTAATAAGAGACTGTTTGTATTTGTATATGTCGGTTCTATGAGCGCATCGAGGCCTTTTGGGTAATGACTGCGCTCCCAATAAGCATTTTTATAAATAAATAAATAAATAAACTGCTTGCCGACCAGCCGCCGCAGTTATACGGCGGGAGGTCGGCTCTGCTGGGCGAGATCACGTAGCTATACGTCATCTCGTCGAGCAGCCAATAGGGGCTCGCCCCTGACGCCGACGTGCGTGCCCGGCGGTCGCGATCACCACCGGGCACCCGCGATCGCTCGTTACTGTGTAAACACACAGCTCCTATCGTTTGTTCATACAATGTATAAACAGCCCCCCTTCAGTTAGAACACACCCAGGGAACATGATTAACCCCTTCCTCGCCCCCTAGTGTTAACCCCTTCACTGGCAGTGGCATTTTTATAGTAATCAATGCATTTTTATAGCACTGATCGCAATAAAAATGACAATGGTCCCAAAAATGTGTCAAAAGTGTCCGCCATAAGGTCGCAGTACCGATAAAAATCGCTGATCGCCGCCATTACTAGTAAAAAAAAATATTAAGAAAAATGACATAAAATTATCCCATATTTTGTAAACGCTATAACTTTTGCGCAAACCAATCAATAAACGCTTATTGCGATTTTTTTTACGAAAAATATGTAGACGAATACGTATCGGCCTAAACTGAGGAAACATTTATTTTTATATATTTTTGGGGGATATTTATTATAGCAAAAAGTAAAAAATATTATTTTTTTTCAAAATTGTCGCTCTATTTCTGTTTATAGCGCAAAAACTAAAAACCGCAGAGGTGATCAAATACCACAAAAAGAAAGCTCTATTTGTGGGAAAAAAAAGGACGCAAATTTTGTTTGAAAAACACGTCGCACGACCACGCAATTGTCAGTTAAAGCAACGCAGTGCCGAATCGCAAAAAGTGACCTGGTCTTTGACCAGCAATATGGTCCGGGGGTTAAGTGGTTAAAGGCACCAAGATATATGAACTCAAAGAGTAAGGTATAAATATAATTTATTCTGCATATACCAAAGAGTTTGTTTATACATTAAAATTGAATCATATATGGAACAGTTATAAAACCACATGAGAACAATGATATAATGAAGCAAAAAAGTATACGGGAGATGATTGTCCAATTATAAACCCAACGTTTCGGAGAATTGTCTCTCTTTCCTCAGGGGAAAACGGACGGATCAGCCCATGATCTACAAAATGTACATAAAGCATTAGCATATGCAGATATAATGCAAAGTAAATAAGGTTGGTAAATACAACAAATTTAATCATCGCAATACTCACAACTTGGTACATGTTCTCCATATATAACTTTTCATATAACGTGTTAAAAACAAAGAAATAAGCAATGTAGCGCCCTGGAGTTGCTGGTGAATTCGGAAAAATGGGTACAGTATATAGAATTCAATTGGTGCTAGATGCCTGGTGGCGTTTCCTATTCACCCATGCTGGAGTTGACACAACGAAAACCTGTAATTTGATGAAATAAATTCAATATAAAAAATCCGCTGACTTTCTAGTGAAAATTGTTAATTTTAGAGGCAGACTGTCTGCAGCTAAATACAAATGGATATATTTTGGTAGCTAATAGCCATTGCATCCTGAGAAAACACATGTGCAATGCAATGCTTGGTTTGTGCCGCATCAGATGTCAGGGAAGACTAGCATCTTCAAAAAATTGTCTGAACTCAGGGAAAATGTTGATTAATAGAGATTTTTGAATAAAATATATTTAAACACATTCTTTTAATGTTTAATCTAAATTCAGATATATTTAATTTTGACCACTAGATGGCAGCCCGATACTGCAATATCCAGGTCACTACCAAACCACTTGTTACACAGTTATAACAAAAAAAAATGCCTTTTTGTTGCTCTGTCCAGATGCATAGATCACAATCTGCTAACCAACTCTATCCAATGCAGCCGTGAGAGTGTGAAATTTAAATCAGTAATGTAGGATATACCCCAGTTGCTTACCAGAAAAGTGGTTGAATTTTGTCTTGAGAGAACCGCAGCATAAACCAGACTCCTTGCTGGAATGCTGAGGTGTCTCTCAGTGTATGCTTAAATACCTCCCCAAGCCAATTGAGTGAACACAGCGCAATGTTCTGCAGCTGTGATTACTTGGCGCGGGGAGGGGGGGGGGATAGAGGCTTCAGTATAGAAAGGACTGGACACTGAAGTGGAGAGAATGGGGCTGCTTACCCCGAAAAATATAACAAAAAGAGTTTTCCCAGATGGGGTTGTTGCGCAGCTCTGATAGAGAAAGGTTTAAACCATGTAGTAAAAAATATATATTTTATTTGATTCACATGTAAAAAATGGGAACAAGGAGGGATGGCGCAATGGATGGAACATGAGTTATAGCAGGTACACAAACAGCGTTTACATGAGTGTGTAAAACGGTACACAAATGGTGTTTATACGATCAAAAATATGCATCATAATATAAACAATTCTAACGAACGTTTCGACCTGTTAAAGGTCTTCTTCAGAGAAATTTTGTGTAGCTGAAAGGGAACAGATAGTGGTTAGACATCTCATGATTGTAATTTTAAATATTAGAAAATACATTATTACGTTTTAAGTTTGTGTCTGCTAATACAAAAGGCCTGGATATGGAGAAGCAGTAAGCTACAATACAATATAGGCAGTTCATATGTGTTTAATACAGAACAATAATATTAAATGTATTTTATGGGGGATTTGTAGTCCCCTTACCTTGATGCGGTGTCACAGGTGAGTGCTGCGGGCCGGACGCTTAGATCAAATGGCCCACCCAAGAACGCCCCCCATCCCAGGGAGTGTGGCAGCCAGCCACGCCGTGTGGAGCTCCTCGCTCAGTGTGCATTGACTCCCTGAGTCGTGAGTGCACGCCCCCACCCATACCGCGCATGCGCGGCGGAATGACATCCTGCACTCGCCGCCCACCGACACAGAGGCTTCATCCCCCGCACTTGGCATGCGCGGGGGTGAAGCAAGATGGCGGCCAGAACAGACAAAGTCCGTGCCAGGATCGCCACAGGTGCCGCCACGGATTAGCAAATCTGGGCGGCTAATTGTGCTGGGCAAGGGTGCAGTAAAGGGGAACCCAGCAGTGCAGCCAAATTATCCGAAAAAATCCCCCCAGGAAATTGTATGTCACAGATGGCAATACTGGCATACAGTGCCTCCCAGTGTTGAACAAAATGATCACAGTTATGCTACACTGTAATGGATCCATAACATCCCCAGCAATATAAGGGCGCATTCATTACTTACCGCACAGGACCACAAAAGTAGACAGACATCAAAACATCCTGTGTACGTACAATCTAACAAAGGTAAACAATATATGCATTCGATACATAGACATGAGGTGGTCATCTTATACACAATTGGAGCAGAAATGGTAAACAATGGCGTTATTTCAAATAAAGACTAAGTGCAACCGATACCATCATTTGCATAATTTGTGCAAAACTGCACAAGACAAAATAGAGATAACTACTAATGCCTGGGCATCCAAAATGCTCAGAGTACCTCATACTTGCATCCACTCTCTAGAGGATGGTATTTTTATTGGTCTGGCCAATGGGTTTGTATCCGCCAGAAACAAGAAAAAATAAGAAAAAGAAAAGGTTTGGGAATTACGAAATTGTTATTCCGGGGCAGACTTTAACTTTATCCAAAACAGGCTTAGAATGAGTAATTAAATCCTAAAACATGTATTTATTATTTTTGTTGTTGTTATAATTTATTTTTCCATTCCTCCAGAGGAGAATCCCTCCAGGAATGGTTTAAAGCAAACTTCTTCATTCAACCCCGGGGGCAATGTTGCCTGTAATGTATAGATCCAGCGTAATTCCAGTTGGAGAAGACTTTTATTTCAGTCTCCTCCTCTGGGATTAGGATGGATCTGATCCAAAATAAGAAATTTGACAGTAGGAAATCTGGGCCAGATTCACAAAAGGGATACGACGGCGTATCTGCTGATACGCCGTCATATCCCTGTTTCTATCTATGCGACTGATTCATAGAATCAGTTACGCATAGATATCCCTAAGATCCGACAGGTGTAATAGTTTTACACTGTCGGATCTTAGGATGCAGTACCGCGGGCCGCCGCTGGGGGGATTTTGCGTCGTAAACCAGCGTCGGGTATGCAAATTAGCAGTTAGGGCGATCCACAAAATTTTTTCCCGTCGTTACGTCGCCTCAAGTGTTAGTTTGCCGTTGCAAAGATAGGGCTGCTTTTACAAAGTGTAAACTTAGTACACCATGTAAAAGTATACCTGTCTTTCCCGCGTCGCTTTCGATTTTTATTTTATTTTTTATTTTTCCCGGCGCAAGTCTTTTTTACCTGTCGCGATTCACAAAACGTTGGCGCGTCGTAACTTCGCGCAAAGCACGTCAGGAAATTTGCGACGGGAGCATGCGCAGCACGTCCGGCGCGGGAGCGCGCCTAATTTAAATGGGACTCGCCCCATTCGATTGGGCCCGCCTTGCGCCGGACTGATTTAGGATACACCGCCGCAAATTTCCAGGTAAGTGCTTTGTGGATCGGGCACTTAGCCAGAAAATTTAGTGTAACCTAAATCAGTTACGTTACGCTGCGCCGCCTGGCTGTGAATCTGGCCCTCTACCTCCATGCACTAGCTGTGTGTGGCGTCCCAAAGGGAGATCCACATCATTGGTTTTCATGGTTTTATTTGTCGGTATGCCCGCTGCCCGAATGGTAATTTGGTTTTGCCTATATAAAAGCAATCACAGTCGCAGCGGAGCATATACACAACACCAATGGTTTTGCAGTTTGCAAAGTGTTGTGGATGAAGGGTCTGACCATTCGGCAAGAGAGGGTTCTTGTCCGTATACATGTAACGACAGTATTTACTAGACATGTGCATTCGTTTTCGTTAGAATGCATTTTCGTTCGAAAATCTGTTTTTTTCGTTATCGTTTTAACAAACGATAACGAAAGTGCAAGGAACGAAAACCGAAAGATCCGACATAAAAAATGCTTTATTTTCGTTTTCGTTGCGGTAAAAATTTGATATAGAGAGATTCGACATTATAGGGAAAAGATTTGACATCATAGAGAAAAGATTCGACATTATAGAGAAAAGATTCGACACTATAGAAATAATAGATTCGACATTACAGAGAATAGATTTTGATTTATGAGAAAATAGATTCGACATTATAGAGAATAGATTCGACATTATTACTAGTCATACAACATTAGAATTCTTGTAGGCGGAATATTCGAACGGAAATGTACGATTCGACGTAAAGATTCGACGTTCCGTCTAATATTTTTTGGCCATTAGACAGAAACCAACAAAGATTCGACGTTCCGGCGAATATTCTTTTGACCATTCGACAGAAACCAAGTATTATTGGATTTTCTGACGAAAGCTATTCCCCAACAAAAAACAAAATAAATCAAAACGATTTTCGGGAGTAACTAAATAAATTTATTTTCCAAACGAAAACGAAAAAAACTTAAAGAAATATTCCAGTCTGCACATGTCTAGTATTTACAAGCCCTGCACATGAATGTCTCTCGAGCTTTGGAGGGATCTGCCCCTGATTCTCCCTTGTACTCGCTTGAGATCAATTGATCTTTGATGGATTTAACCCTCCTTAATGAGAATTGGGGACGCTCAGGTACAAATTGTCCTAAGATTGAATCCGAGAGTAAAAGGTGCCAGTATTTGTTAATGATGTTTTTCACAGTACCTTGTTGGCTATTATATCGAGTTATAATTCTAACTGGATTACTGACGTTTTTGATTTTCTTAGAATATAGGATTGCATTTCTTTCTTGTATGGCTACCCGCTGGTATGCTCTCTTCAGACAAGAGTGTGAGTAGCCCCTACGTCGAAGCCTATCTCGTATTTTTAAGGCCTGTTCCTTAAAATCTGTATCATCTGAGCAATTGTGCCGAATACGCAGGTACTGTCCATAGAGGGTGGAGTTAACGAGTGCCTGAGGGTGGAAACTAGTCGCGTGTAGAATGTTGTTACCTGCAGTAGGTTTCCTATATAATTTACTGCCTAGTTTGTGGCCCTCGTCTCTATATATTTCAATATCTAAGAATGTGATTCAATCTGTCTCAAAGTTCATATGCCATGTTGTGTGTAAACCAATGTAGGGGGTACACAGACTACAAGGACCTCACAGTTACACTATATACTAAATTGTTACATACTAAATGTTACATAGTCCTGAATGCTGCTCTCTATATGGTATGTGGTAACTGAAACAGTCCAATCCACTGTTCTTTATACTCTATTACATAGACCTGACTGATGCATTCAATACATTACATTGTATTGATCCCTGCACCATATATGCTGTGCCGTACGTTACACATTTGTAACCATTGCGTTTTATTCACAACTTTTATAAAGTTCTTATTTAAGGTAGAAGGGAAAAATGGGTGCCATTCTTAGAATCAGTAGGTCAAATATACTCAGGAACCAGTCTAATATTTGAGGCACCAAAATGTGTGTTGGCCTGTGTTACCATCAGATATATTAGATAGGGATATCTGACTGCTGCTGTTCATAAACATCAAGCAACCATCATATTAAGGCTTTGACCAACTTTGTGAAATGTAGGAAAGTATTTGTTATTGTGCTTTCTTGCTGACATGATGAATATCATAGTAAGCATTATGATGATAGTACACTTTAGTAGGGTTTACTGTGAACAAGGGTGCTTATCAGCACTGTAGAACATACAGTACTTTAGAACTGCTGAGTTCTATAATAAATAAACCAGGTGGTGGTGCTGTAGGACTAGTAATTTAGCACTGATCCTCATATAAAAAACAGAATGCAGCACTTATATATAGTTCACTGAGAGTAAATCTGTGAAATTATCGGGAAAATTATTATGTAAATGAATGTCAGATATTTTTATACCTCCGTGTCATGTTGTTTTGTTTCCTGGCAAATGAAATTGCCATTTTTTAAAGATCAGAGTGTTAGCAGCTGATGTATTCGTTTAAGTATTTCAGGACTCGTTACGTATACGTTGGTTATTTTGTTATTGAATCAATACAAATAGGTTAGCTTTGCTTCTTGTAAAATTATAATCGATCCTAGATCCCTAATCTATGGTGCAGCTGATTCTATTATCATTTGTGAGTCATTACTGATACTGGCAGTTCCAGCTCTTATGCCCCAAACATTATGAACAGGAGGTTAGTCCATAAAATAAATAAGGATGATTAAACTGATTTGCACATAAGGGTAATTGCAAATAACACAGTTTTGGATTGATCTACATATAGCGATGAAGACTTGTCCATTCTGCACACAATCATTGCTGTTTATTAATCTCAGTTGTCTGGATCCTGAATTGTGTGATTCTTCACACATCAGACAGATCTGTTAGGAAGTATTCAGGCCAAACAAAAAAAATTTGATTTATCCAGGGCTACCTGAATATTTCCATGCAGATCTGTCTAATATGAGAAATATCACATAACTCTTTTCTTACGCAAAAAAGATTAGTGATTAATACTTTTTTTTATTATCTGTAGATTAGATTCACATTTATTTTCCTGTTCGTTTAACTGGCTGGACTTATTGGGCCAGATTCAAAAAGAATTGCCCTGGCGCTGCGTATCAGAGATACGCTTCGCCGCCGTATCTTACCTGGCTCTAAGTCGAATCCAGGAAGATTTTGCGCCGTAAGTTACGGCGGCGTAGTGTATTTCTCGGCGCATATTTCAAATTGGCCGGGTAGGGGGCGTGATTCATTTAAATGAAGCGCATCTCCGCGCCGATTGAAATGCGCATGCTCCGTTTCGAAATTTCCTGCCGTGCTTTGCCCGAAATGACGTTGCCCGAAATGAATTCTAAATTCAGAATTCGACACTGGAACGACGGCCATACTTTAACATGGCAAGTCTATCTATACGCCACAAAATAGCAGCTTTAACTATACGCCGGGGAAAGCCGACTAGCGACGACGTAAGAGAATGCGACGGCCGCGCGTACCTTCGTGGATCGACGGAAAAAGCTAATTAGCATACCCAACGCGGAAAACGACGCAAACTCCACCCAGCGAGCGCCGAAGTATTGCACCTACGATCCGAAGGCGTACGAAGCCGTACGCCTGTCGGATCGAAGCCAAAAGCCGTCGTATCTTGGTTTGAGGATTCAAACTAAAGATACGACGCGGCAAATTTGAAAGTACGCCGGTGTATCAGTAGATACGCCGGCGTACTTGCTCTGAGAATCTGGCCCATTGTGTCTTGTTCAACCAGAATAACTATGTATAAATACATTTACACTGATGTCAAAAATATTTCAAACTTATTAATTTGCTCTATCCGCAAAGCATTTTGCACATCTCGATGAACATTTATGTAAATCAGTTTGCAATACATAACTGTGCAAACAGATTTGCTCATCCCTCCCAAAAAATTGTATACTCACCTTTCCGTAATTTTCCTTTCCTGTCGCATCTTCATGGCAGCATACAGATGCCCACCCATCTGAGGTGAGGTATATATATACTGAGAATACCTGGGCGGGGGCCCTCTCTGGGCTTAATAGCTACACGGCGGGGCCACAACCCAAAGGTTTATGCTGATATGATGCCACAGGAAAGTACCTTACAATACATACAATACTTATATCATTTGGGGGCCATGATTCTGGGCCTTAATACAAGTAAAAGTTTTACTAGCAAGACAAGAGGAAAGAGAAAAACAAGAGTTTAATTTACGGCTTGTTAACTAAATTAATGTACGATGTATCTAATTATTTTGTCTTACAGGGAAGGACAGCAGTCCCCTGAGCCATGGCAGAAAATGTATGGTAGATGTTCAGGAAATGAGGTCTATCATATAAAGATGGAGGAAAGCATATTTTTTGCAGAATATGAAGGGAAAAGCTTCACTTATGCATCATTTCATGCACATAAAAAGTAGGTATAACTTCTGAAGGGTATGGAAGCTCTGAAATGTCTATTAAGAAATCCTGTACTTTTCCCTCATAACAAATTTGTTGCAAATTACCATTGATGCATCTTTAGATAAAGATGCATGAATGAGCAGTTGCAGGTAAATATGGGCAACTACTCCAAGGCCACCAATTCAAGGGGTCCCACCAGCACAAACAATATAATTTATGTGGTATACACAAAGTCATCAGCATAATGGTTGTTGCCCTCTGTTGCGTAGTTTTGCTATCTCATTTTCTACTCGATATGCTCATGGTATGAGAGCCACCCATGCAGAACTGACCCTTCTCTCTCTTTTCCTGCACACTAGGATGTAGAATCTGATACAAGATTACTGTAGCAATTCACATGTAGCAGATTTTTAGACACCACCATTGGCTACTCTGGGTTGTTTCTTATCCCCAGTAGACTTAAGACAGAGGCCCGGATTCACAAAGCACTTGCGCCAAATTATCTCAAGATACGCCACGTCAGTGCAAAAATTTGCGCTGTCGTATCTGTGTCCCGGACCCACAAACTAAGATACACCTAAAAACAGGCTTTAATCCGCCGACGTAACTTGCCTACGCTGTCGTAGCGTGGACGCACATTTAGGCTGGACGCATTTGGCGCTCTCATTGTTTAGCCATTCAAATATGCAAATGAGGAAAATACGGAGATTCACGAACGTAAGTGTGCCCAACGCAGGCTACACGATGTGCGCGTAAGTTGTACGTCCGGCGTAAAGTTAAGCCCCATAAAGCTGGTGTAACCCAGCAGCAGACATGCAAAGGTCTGCACCAGGGAAATCTGCGTATTTTACGTTGTTTACGTTGGATGTGTGTCTGGCTGGGTGTAGGTTATGTTAACGCCGTAGGCAGTGATCCGGCGTAGTTTAGGGAGTTGTTTCCGACGTGGTTTTGAGCATGTGGAGAGGGATGCGTCCACGTCCTGTGATATCAGTAGTCAAACGAGCAACTGCTGGTTGTTGGTTGTTTGTGCTATGTACAGTATGTGTCAATATGGGCAGCACATATGATTATGACAACTGACAAGTAAAGTGAATAACATTGATTGAATGTTTTATTTCAATGGCGCCTGAAAGTAGGTAAGATATATTGGACACTAAGGGATCAATTTACTAAAGCATTTAGCTTCTAACCACAGCTTGTTTAATTAACCGCTTGCCGACCGCCCACCGTAGTTTTACGGCGGCAGGTCGGCTCGGCTGCGCAAAATCACGTAATATTACGTGATTTTGCATTTCAGCCACTAGGGGCCCCCTGCTTGCGCCTGCTGCTGATGCGCGTGCCTGGCGGGCGCGATCACTGCCGGGCACCCGCGATCGCGCGTTACAGAGCGAGAGCCGGGAGCTGTGTGTGTAAACACACAGCTCCTGGTCCTTTCAGGGGGAGAAATGTATGAACAGCAATCTGTCATTTCCCCTAGTCAGTACCACCCCCCCTTCAGTTAGAACACAATGAGGGAACATAATTAACCCCTTCCTCGCCCCCTAGTGTTAACCCCTTCCCTGCCAGTGACATTTTTACAGTAATCAATGCATTTTTATAGCACTGATCGCTATAAAAATGCCAATAGTCATTAAAATGTGTCAAAAGTGTCTGAAGTGTCCGCCATAAGGTCGCAGTACCGATAAAAATCGCAGATCGCCACCATTACTAGTAAAAAAAAAACGGGCACATTTTTTTTGAACATGCTCTATTTTTAACAACGTTTTTCGGGTTGTACAAAATGGTCGTGTGTGGGTTTTAACGACGTGAAAATCCGCGTTTGCTCAGAAGAAAGTCTATCTATTTATGCAATAGATAGAGGGAACCTGTAAATATCTTTCAGGATAATAATTTAGTTATATTTAATAGCCTTGTAAAGTGCTGCTGATTCTACACAAATTATGAGATGCGAGCGCTCGTTCTGGTAAAACTACCGTTCTTAATGGAGTAAGCACATTCATCACGCTGTAACAGACAGAAAAGCGTGAATCGTCTTTTACTAACACGAAATCAGCTAAAGCAGCCCAAAGGGTGGCGTCATCCGAATGGAACTTCCCCTTTATAGTGCCGTCGTACGTGTTGTATGTCACCACGCTTTGCTAGAGCATTTTTTTTTTTCACGATCGTGTGTAGGCAAGGCCGGTTTAATGATCGGGTTGAAAAAAAACAACGTTTTTTCTAGAGCCCGAAAAACGGTTGTGTGTACGCGGCATAATAGTTAGAGCAATTACAAAACTGCAGCCCTTGTGGCATGTTCCCAGTCTGCAGTGGTCAGGACTTATCAGAAGTGGTCCAATGAAGGAAAATTGGTGAACTGATGACATGTCATTGATGTATATGGGAAGCGAAAGGTATGCCTGTGTAGTCCAATCCAATAGAACAGCTACTTTGCTCAAACTGCTGAAAAAATTAATGCTGGTTCTGATAGAAAGGACACAAACACAGCTATTAGCTTCAGCTTTTGTAGGTAAAATGGTAATAAACCTTTTTATAAAGCCACTGAAATTATAAGCCTCGGGTGATACCCATGCATGATGAAGCGAACCCTCCTACATTTAGCTGCAGCCCTCTCTTTTCCTGAGCCCCCTAAAGTAAACAGAGCAGAGCCTGTTTTTCAGCTTCCAGGAGGCAGGGGGTGGGGATATAAGATAACACACGCCCCCCCCCCCCCGAAAAAGCAGGATTTTGATACTTTTTTTTGAGGGGGTGGCAATGGCGGTAGTTGAGGGGGGGTGGCAGCTGTGTTATTTGAGGGGGAGGTGGCAGTGGTGGTGTTGAGGGGGGTGGCAGCAGTGGTACTTGAGGGGGGTGGCTGTGGTGGTACTTGAGGGGGGGTGGCAGTGCCATCCTCTCCCTCCACCACCTGTGCCTCTTACTGATCCCATCCTCCCACGCACCACGGCCACCCCCCCTCAAGTACCACCGCTACCACCCCTCTTTAAGTACCACAGCTGCCACCCCCCCTCAAGTATTACCGCTACCACCCCCATCAAGTACCAGCGGTGGACTGGTAGTACTTGTGGGAGGTGGCAGCGGTGGTGCCATCCTCTCCCACCACCACCTGTGCCTCTTACTGACCCCATCCCCCACCACTGATCTCATCCCTATCCCCCCATCACCTCTGTTGTAGAAGTAATGGGGGGATAGGGATGAGATCAGTGGTGGGGGGATGGGATCAGTAGGAGGCACAGCCAGGTGGTGGAGGAGGATTTTTATCAATTGCTGAGCTGAGTGATCTCTGAGACTCTGACTGTCACTGTCACATTTTTTTTGTAGTACACGCTATAGGATGGTAGGAGATTTGGGACACCTTTGAGGTACCCTAGGAGAGCAGTAAGGAGGCACGCATAGCGCGCTGCAGTGAACAGTGGCTGTGGACATTGTCAGTCAGAAGTGCAGTCAGCAGTATCAGTAGGGCAGTGAGCAGTGTCAGCAGGGCAGTGGATGGTGTCAGTAGGGCAGAGGACGGTGTCAGTAGGGCAGAGGACGGTGTCAGTAGGGCAGAGGACGGTGTCAGTAGGGCAGAGGACGGTGTCAGTAGGGCAGTGGATGGTGTCAGTAGGGCAGTGGATGGTGTCAGTAGGGCAGTGGATGGTGTCAGTAGGGCAGTGGATGGTGTCAGTAGGGCAGTGGATGGTGTCAGTAGGGCAGTGGATGGTGTCAGTAGGGCAGTGGATGGTGTCAGTAGGGCAGTGAGCGGTGTCAGCAGGGCAGTGAGCAGTGTCAGCAGGGCAGTGAGCAGTGTCAGCAGGGCAGTGAGCGGTGTCAGCAGGGCAGTGAGCGGTGTCAGCAGGGCAGTGAGCAGTGTCAGCAGGGCAGTGAGCAGTGTCAGTAGGCAGTGAGCAGTGTCAGCAGGGCAGTGAGCGGTGTCAGCAGGGCAGTGAGCGGTGTCAGCAGGGCAGTGAGCGGTGTCAGCAGGGCAGTGAGCGGTGTCAGCAGGGCAGTGAGCGGTGTCAGCAGGGCAGTGAGCGGTGTCAGCAGGGCAGTGAGCGGTGTCAGCTAGGCAGTGAGCGGTGTCAGCAGGGCAGTGAGCGGTGTCAGCAGGGCAGTGAGCGGTGTCAGCAGGGCAGTGAGCGGTGTCAGCAGGGCAGTGAGCGGTGTCAGCAGGGCAGTAAGCGGTGTCAGCAGGGCAGTGAGCGGTGTCAGCAGGGCAGTGAGCGGTGTCAGTAGGCAGTGAGCGGTATCAGTAGGCAGTGAGCGGTGTCAGTAGGCAGTGAGCGGTGTCAGTAGGCAGTGAGCGGCGTCAGTAGGCAGTGAGCGGCGTCAGCAGGGCAGTGAGCGGCGTCAGCAGGGCAGTGAGCGGTGTCAGCAGGCAGTGAGCGGTGTCAGTAGGGCAGTGGACGGTGTCAGTAGGGCAGTGGACGGTGTCAGTAGAGCAGTGGACGGTGTCAGTAGGGCAGTGGACGGTGTCAGTAGAGCAGTGGATGGTGTCAGTAGGGCAGTGGACGGTGTCAGTAGGGCAGTGAGTGGTGTCAGTAGGCAGTGAGCGGTGTCAGTAGGCAGTGAGCGGTGTCAGTAGGCAGTGAGCGGTGTCAGTAGGCAGTGAGCGGTGTCAGCAGCCAGTGAGCGGTGTCAGCAGCCAGTGAGCGGTGTCAGCAGGCAGTGGACTTTTAATTACCAAATAAAAACCCCCAAAAATCAAAGCAGATAGATAGATAAAGGCTACTGAGTGAGCACTGCACATACAGTAATTATGCCAGGATGGTACCGTAGGGAGAACACTAGACTGCAATCTTCAGCCATGTCCCGACTCCCTGGAAAGACCAGCATGACAAACCCCCACACTGGAGAGAGACTGATCTGTAGGAAAGTAAAGAGCCTCAGCTCTGCACTCACCCAGCGGTCACGGTCGGTGTCCCCTTAGTTTGCACGGCAGGCTCTGTACACCGGCTGTGTTTGTTCCTCCCGCTTTCCAGACAGGTCACATGCCGAGGCTGTGTCTGCATGAGTAGGCACACTAGCGCGTCTCTCCCCCTCACAGCACACAGTCACCCTGCTGTAATGTGTTGTCACCGCAAATTTTACACAGCGCCGGAGATTCGGCCAGAGCGCCGGGCAGTGCAGGGAGGGAGGGAGCCACCTGCACGGGGAACTTCGGAGACTATGCAGCTCTGTGTGTGTCCGGGGCTCAGGCAGACGGATTCCCGTACACAGGATTCTAAACCCGTACCGTACGAGTGGCAACCCTGCGCACCGCATCAGCCAACAAACACTGTGAGTGACAGTCAGGTGGGCCCCCCGGACTTACAGGGCCCGGTCGCAGCTGCGATTGCTGCGACTATGAAAATTCCGCCACTGCCTGTAGGTATAAAGAATATCTCCTAAACCTGTAAGGTTTAGGAGATATTCCCGCCGCAATGCGCTGCTGACTGCAGCGGCACATGCGCAGCGGGGATCCTCGGCTAAAGGGCCGGCAGCCGCCGGACCTTGCCGGAGAGAAGTCTCCTGCGTGCGTGCGCGGGAGTGACGACATCGCCGCTCCAGCCAATCGCAGCGCTGGAGCGGCGATACCCGGAAGACACGCCTGAGGAAAGATGACATCTCCCTCGGCGTAGGCCAGGTTCGTTCCAAGGTAAGTATTTCATAATCAGCTAGTATGCGGTGCATACTAGCTGATTATGGCTTTTGCTTTTCAGGTTTAAAAAAAAAAAAAAAAAGACAGTGGGTATACAACCGCTTTAACATACATACATATGCACACACACATGCATACTGTACATACTGTGACAGTATGCGAGGTGCGATACATGATCATAGGTACATTTCACCTCGCATACGTTCCATTATGAGAGACTGAACCGGAATCCATTCCGGGTTTTACAGCCTCTGGGCCTGGCTAGGATTCCGGTCCGGATGTTTGGGTCCACTGGAGTCCACAATCAGCTGGACTTTAAATGTCCAGGAAGAGAGCACAACAGGGCTCTGGCTTGAAACTCAGGAAGGGACCTGAGTGAGGGGAGCGCTGAGTGCTGGATTGAAAAGGTTTGCTTTACTGCATGTTTTGTGGGTGTCAGGGACTAGCCCCACACTGTATAGAGAGGAGATCCTGTTTGTTTAGTTTAGCGCCGGACGGCAAGGATTTAATTTACTGTTTTGTTTATTTTAATCTGCAAACCGTTTATAAATAAAATCTGGCATCCGCCAGACTTAAAAGAAAGTGCCTGCTTACAGACTGTGATTTCAGAAAAGGTGATCCCCACAAGCTAATCCCTCACAATACACACACACACACACACACATATATACATACACACATACACACATACACACACACACACACACACACATATATACATACACACATACACACATACACACACACACATACATACAATAAATAGATAGTCATAAAAAAAAACGACATTTACCTTGGCTCTTCCTGCCGGGTACTGCACTCTAGGGGGAGACAAAGAGCACACACTACTTTCATGTGACAAGCTCCTTCCCTGCACAGTTCGGCTGACGATCGAGGAGCTCATCTCAGCCGCCCCTGCTGCTCAACTGCCGATCCTTCTATCGAAGAGTGCAGGGGGCCCCTCAAGGGCCCCCTGCAGCAAGGGGCCCGGTCGCCATTGCGATCTCAGCGACCCCTATAATTCCGCCACTGGCCTCCATCAGTGCCGGCCCAAGACATTGTGCTGCCTGGGACCAAGAATGAAATGCTGCCCCTCTCCCCACCAAAAAAATCACGTCATGGCTCTATACATGTATAAAGAGGACCTGTCATGGCTCTATTCATGTGATAAAGACAAAATTGCTTAAGGAAAGCAACCAATGGTTAGACTTTATAGGCAACACAGACAGGAATAGCAAAAAATATATAATTTTATTACAAAGTAGTTACATAAAACAACATTAAAAAGAAAACCATACAAGATGTCAGGTATGTATGTTGCCTATAAATGTCCCCTGTACGTCTACGCGTTTCACCATGAGGCTTCTTCAGGACAGACAAGAGAAGAAAATAGTCAAAGTCATCCGAACCACATAGGTATAGGTATAGATATATCCTGTACACAGGCTGTCTCCCGGGGGCAAACGCTGCTATCCAATCTGCCATAATAAGTAAAAACATTGTACCGGGGACACGCACGGGGATGGGGCGGTATTAAGATCATAAGAATTTGTGGGTAGAGTAGGAGGGAGCGGCAATGCAGAGGGCTGGAGAGGCGGAGTTTCAATCGGAGCCCAGAGCTAGGGGGAACAGATTCCAACAGGCAACCATTCTCGGCACAACAGGTTCCTCAGAGGGAGCGGCGCCTGCCTTTCTCACTCGCAGACTGCTCCCCTCCGGCTGCAAGTGTCCTCACAGGCAGCAGAGTTGGCTGTCTGGCGGGCGGCAGAATGCTGCCCCCCTAAAAGTGCTGCCTGGTACCCATGGTACCACCCGATCCCATCATAGGACCGGCCCTGGCCTCCATAGTGTGTATGTGTCTCAAATAAGAGCACTATGTGTCATTTCTGTCTTCTGCTTCATTCCTCTGCTATCAGCATGAATCACTTCTGACAAGTTTTCCTGACGCCAAGAGAAAAATGGTGACAGGGGAGGGACCTCCCACAGATTTTACAGCCTCAGTTCTGTCTCTATGTGCTGTGCGTGTGACAAGCTTTATAAATTCAGCATTTTGAATGGACTTAGAGAAGAGATGTCCACAGAGAGTACAGTTTATATAGGAGGATTTGTTTAATCTCTGTTTATCACCTGAGGCCAGTCACTTCACTGGGTATTTGTAAGGGTTTATGACCACTTTAAGACTGGGTTCACACATACGCAAACACAGACATTGCATGTGATTTGCACCCACATTGCTGTGCTGATCACATGCGATGTCTGTGCAATGAAAATTCAGCCATACAGTTGAATGGCTGAACTCACATTGAATTCGCACAAAAAAGGCGCAGGAACCTTTTATTCCCCACACTGAAATCGGATCACATGGGTGTTCACACCCATGCGATCCAATTCCTGTCCGAATTCACAGTTTACACTGCGATCTGTAAACCGATCTGGGGGTGTCATTAACTTTGTATTGACACCTGCAGTGGATCACAGAGGGCAGTGTGAGTGAACTGCCAGCAGGGGAGATGCGATGCGGGAACTGGCACTTTTAACTATAGTTGTTTGAATATACAAGTGTTGAATTTCCTTTGGTTCTTCCTTGTCCCCTACCCCCTCTATGACAAGGCTAAGGGGAGTGTCCCTAACTGTGTTAAAAGGTGTATGTTTTGTACCTAATAAACAGTTTATGCTCTGCGTGTTTAACCCTCAACACCTGTGTGGCTTGTCTTGTGATTGAGGGGTTAAGGGCTGGTTATGGCGAGTCTGCAGGCTGCGGGTGCGTTTGGAGGACACAGGTCTGGTGGAGGTTCCCATAACGGCTATCTGAGATCTGTCACAGTATTTTCACAGCAACTCTCTGGCATATACTAGAGATTGTTATCTCTTCTAGTGGCTCCTTCATATTGGGAACCTGGCCTTTACATTACCTAATATTTATTCAACATCCTTGAAAAACTGCAAACATCTTTGCTTAAAAAGAATTCAGAAGTTGAACATTGTTTTCATGACTGCAATGTTATTCCATTCAAATCCAGATGAATGTAGAACAGAACTAGATCTCAGGACTATCTGAGCTTGGAGGTTAGTGTGCAGCATTCTCATTTCTGTGCATTGTAATAGAATTCATAAAGCTCCTGTATGATTAGCATGTCAAAGCCTTTTCATCTCACAGCTTCCCTGCTGCCCTCCTTATCTTTTAGATTTGGTGTCTGCCTTACCGGTGTTAGAAGAGAGGATAACAAAAACATCTTGCTAAACCCAGGACCGCGTTACATCATGAGCTCTTCTGACACCTGCTTTTATATCCACGTGACCAAAGAGGAAAATTCTGCTTTTAAACAGCATGAACAGTTGGAAAAACTATGCAGATACAAGTCATCCTATCATGGCCCATCCAGGCTACCAGTCCACAGTATAATTGCCAGCATGGGTTTGTATGATTAAATGTTCTTTTAAGTGATAATACTATCTCGATAAAAATAAAATTCACTGCACTGTCAAACGGTTCATTTTGTGAAAGACGAAGATAACAGCTCATTTATGTATGATGCACTTTTTATTTTTTGTATTGTGAACAAGCAATTTTATTTTCATATGCTAACATGGATTTCTATATTTATTTATAAACGTTAAAAGGAACATTTGCCTTAAAGTGATATTAAATCATATACTGTATATATGTTTTTACATTTTAGTTGAGAAAGTTCAGACTAACATAGTATAGTCTTCTTTCTGGAAAATGCACTTTACCCTTATGATAAGGAGACATACATGTGTGTATCCATTTAATATTGCCTGGAAAGTCAAACCACTGCACTCTCCGTCCAGCAAATTGAAAGACGGTAATAGGTGTAGCGCCTGGTTACTTTTCAAAACCGGTGCTATTGAAATTGAGAGGGGGTCACAGAGTTTAGTAACTCTGACCATTGTTAATTAGTTCAAATTTGGAGCTTCTGTCCCAGCTTGGCTGTGCTGTGGGCTCATGCTGTTGTTCCTGGGGTGCAGTTCCACCCCTGGTTGGCAGGTGGCAGCAGTGGAGTCAAGGTCTGGATACTTTTTCCCAGCAGCCTATCAGGAGGAGGCTTCCTCGCTGTGCATGTTGGGGAGGGGTATTTATGGGGCAGGCGCCATTTTCCTGGGTCTTTTCCTCGTGTGGCACCCACCTTCAGGGTAGCCATTCCACAGCGCCCCGGCAAATGGCCTTCCGGCCGGGGTGCATGTGCTACGCAGAGATCCTTGCTTCGGGACCACGTTGGCCCGGAGCAACTGATCTGCCGCTTGGGACTCATTAATCGACTGGGTCCCACCTAAAGAGGTCCTGGGCTGTCTGTCCTTTTTCATGGAGGAAGCTGTCCAGTGGAGAGTCTGCCTGAGGAGTGCCAAGAGAGGCTGGTGTTCCAATAGGGGCCTGACCATCCATCGGGGACAAGGGGAACCAGAAACTGAGAGGCTGGATGTTGGTCACCTATCAGTCGGTACCCTAAATTAAACTACCTGAAGGAGATCCAGGTGTTAAGTCCAGCCAAGGGGACTTTGGACCACTATCCGCAACCATTGGGAGGGTCTGTGGCAGAGACTTAACCCCAAGTTCGAGTATCATTCTGGCTGCCAGGCTTGTGAGAGAGGCCTCTTTAGGTGTGCTATACCCATTCCAGCTGGAGTGGCAAAGTAAAGTTTGTCGTTGGAAGCAGGACTGTTTCCGTTTACCTACACCTGAATCTGTGTTCTCCATCTCTGCTGTTCCTTTATTCTTCACCAAGTTCAACTGTTTTACCTTGTTGGGTAAATAAAAGCGCAAGAAAAAGACACCTGCTGTGTGGACATTCCATTACCACGCTCTCATCAACTACCCTAGATGGCGGAGTCACAGAGGTAACATGCCACCCAAAACAAACCAGGAGCTCCTCTGGGGGTAGTGCTACATAGGTATCGCTCCCTACTCTCACTCCCACATGGGCTTGTGGGCAGGGCCTGGACGTGGGGTACCTTTTGCACACTCATCAATGCCCAGGACCAGGCAGAGACTGCGGCCATCTGAACAATATAACATTAAGGCACCTCCTTGGCTTAAAGATGAGCCTTCACTGTATGCAGTAAAAAGATTTCCTCTGAAAAGTGACTTTCCCCATGTCACTACACACTGTAACTTGAATGTTGCATTAGGAGGGAAGTGCTGAGACTGCGCTTACTCTACCAGTCCAGTGTACCTCTGTTACCTCACTCCCAGTCACAGAATGGGTCCCTCCGTGCACCTAGCATGGACCTCATGTGATCACTTATTAAATCCTTTACTTCCCATTCCTCATGGCCAAAGATCTCCATAAAAGGTAAGTTTGGTTTCCGGTTGCTATTGGATACCGACCACTGGGGAGGGAGCAAGACAATAACCACCTTGCTACCAGAGGACCTGTCACCTTACCAGGTACCATGCCTAATGAATGGTTGCTTGTTCCTTCACTCGGTTACCCATAGCAACTGCATTCTAACAACTAACAACCCTTTTTGTAACAGTGCTACTTCATTCTCCGTATTGCTTGTTCTATATGTACGCAGAACCAACATCCACCCTTTTGAATAACTTCAGACCAGGATTAGAATAATAAATGTAACTTTGCTGAAAAGTTTGCAGCATACCAGTTCAATATGAACAACATCCTTTTCCCTAAACTAACTATAGTAGTGTTTCTGTCCAGACATACCTCTACTGGGTGATGTGAGGTAAGAGTCCATTATACTGTAAGATTGTCCATGACTTGGAAGTCCTGGTGTCTGCAATGGGTTGGACCCAATACCACAAACAGATCCAACCAGTACAGGAACATGAACAAGACCCTTAGACCTCAGTCTTCCCCTTTTTATAGCACGGGTGGGCTGGCTAGGACCAAAAAAGCCCGGGAACTGAGAATGCGACAATTAACACTTACCTAGGCTGGGCCATCCACTAACTCACTAGTACCAATAACTACAGGTTTAAGTGGAGTTTATGTTGATCTAAAGCCAGGTATAGTGTTGGGCGATCGGTTCGGCCCGAGCATAAGTTAGGGACGAACATTAGCTGTACGCCCCGTTCGGGGAGTACCTGAATTTGCAGGACGTTTGGGAGCATTCACCCCATCAATGGCTCTGTAATGCACCGTGTGCTGCACAGTGCATTCACTGAATGCTGCACAGTGCATTCTGCATCCTGATTGGGAAAAAGCTTTGCCCAAGCAGGGCACAGTAAAAGCTGGTTGTTAACGAGCGGGCCAGAAAGCCAGCTGTGGCATCCTTAACAACCAATGAGTCATCAACTGTCAATGGGCTTCCCTGCTGACAGCTGAATAATAAAAAAAAAAAACATTTGCAGATAAAAATTCTAAAAAAAAAACAGTCCGGTCCCCCCCCCCCCCCCCCAATCCATACCAGAGCCTCATCTGAGCACACAGCCTGGCAAGTCATTTATGAATGAGTTGTCTCTTTTTTTATTACTTTTTGACACTTTTTTGATGAATGAGTAGGATACTCATTCACATAGGGGCAGGATCTGAGAGCCTCCTTGTTAAAGAGGCTTCCAGATTACGATAAGCCCCCCTCCCACAGACCCCTTCAAGCGCAGCCCAAGGTTGTGGGGAAGAGACCCTTATCTCCATTAACATGGGGACAAGGTGCTTTGGGATGTGGGGGCAGGGGGGGGGGTGCTCGCTCGTCCCCCTTTCCTGACCAGGCAGCATGCTCAGATAAGGGTCTGGTAAAGACTGAGGGTGACCCCATGCTGTTTTTTTTTTCTTAAATAGCCAGGTGCCTGCATTTGCAACTGCGAGTCACTTTAAATATGATTTGACTATTTTTTTTTTCTTTAGAAATTTAGGGCCTGATCCACAAAAACCCGGCGGAACGTAATTTTTCCTATTTAAGTTACACCGCCGCAAAATCTCTACCTAAGTGCCCGATCCACAAAGCACTTACCTAGAAATTTTGAGCGGTGTAACTTAAATCCGTCCGGCGCAAGGCGTTCCTAATTTAATGGTGCGAGTCCCATTTAAATTAGGCGCGCTCCCGCGCCGGACGTACTGCGCATGCTCCCGACGTCATTTTCCCGACGTGCTTTGCGCGGTTTTACGTTGCGCCGTGTTTTGAGAATCGCGACGGGCGTAAAAAAAATAAATAAAAAAAAAATGACAGTGACGCGGGGTAGAAGGGTCTACTTTTACAAGGTGTAAACAGTTTAGGCCTTGTAAAAGCAGCCCTAATTTTGCGACAGCAAACTAATACTTACGGAGAAAAAACGAAGCGTAAAAGCTTCGTGGACCTCCGTAAGTGCTAATTTGCATACCCGAAGCGGCATTTCGACGAGAAATGCCCCCAGCGGCGGCTGCGGTACTGCATCCTAATATCCGACAGTGTAAGTCCCTTACACATGTCGGATCTTCTGCCTATCTATGTGAAACTGATTCTGTGGATCAGTTCCATAGATAGAAACAGGGATACGACGGCATATCAGTAGATACGCCTGCGTATCCCTTTTGAGGATCAGGCCCTTAATTTTTGCTGCAGTATGTTCTATACATGCTATAGATGCTCCACAAAATGATCATTAACAAAAAAAATTGCATTGATACATGTCCCCTAGGGCAGTACCCAGACCCCCATACACCTTTTATGGCCAATTTCTTGCATATAAGCCTTTTAAAATGGCACTTTTAATTTCTCATGTTCGGCTCCCATAAACTTCAATGGAGTTCGCTGTTCGGGGAAGAACTTTTCCTCTGTTCAGGAGTTTTCTACCCAGGTGCTTAAATCTCATACATTTAAACAAGTTAGTGTAATTTCAAAATTCACTTTCATTCTATTTGAATCTATAGCTTTCATTAAAAATTATATCTAGTAATCCTGCCTTGAAAGCCCTGTTATGGTACGTTCAGTTATATTGTGACAATGCTCTGCCCCTGTCTCCAAAATGGAGACTATAAAAAATACGCTGTTTCTCATTGTGCAGGCAATTTCCCTTATTACTATAGCCCTCCTTGGGGGGGGGGGGTAAGAAAACAGGAAAGAGAACTTGGGCCTCTGTTAATAGAGGGAATTCTCTTCCTGGGAAATTAAACAGTAATCTAATGAAATTAGTTGTAAGCAGAGAAATTACTACAGCCCACATAAAAACATTAACTATGCGTATATTAATGCGCACCAGTGATGAAATGACACAAGTTTTTTATAAAAAAAATAAATAGAAATAGCATATACATCAATGTACATCACAAATGGATGAAGAATCTCACGGTGAAGATATCATAGAAGCTGTATGAACCATCACAGGAAATATGCCTTCAAACAAATGGTAAACATGCTTACCTGTGGACCCAGTTGTTCACGACCAGGGATCATTCAGGCATAGATGTCCCAATCTTATGGGCAAACCAAACGATCCAGAGGATCCGGAGGTAATCCAAAGGTATTCAGTAAGGTCTTGATAGTATTAGCCCAAACTGGGGTGACAATGACCAGAGAGAAGAACCGTAAAAGATTCACGTCCACAGAACATGGAAAGAAAGAAAAGAGGGGCTTCCAATGGTGCAGGTCAAAAAAGGTGGATTTTTATTAATAAAAAAACAACATACAAGTAAAAAGTGATCACAATTAGGTAAAAACAATATGGGGAGTGGTGTACCAGGCCCATATTGCTTTTACCAGGCCCATATTGCTTTTACCTAATAGTGATCACTTTTTACTTGTATGTTGGTTTTTTATCAATAAAAACCCACCTTTTTTGACCTGCATCATTGGAAGCCCCTCTTTTCTTTCTTTCCATGTTCTGTGGACGTGAGTCTTTTACGGTTCTTCCATCTGGTCATTGTCACCCCAGTTTGGGCTATTACTATCAAGAGCTTACCAAATACTTTTGGATTACATCCAGATCCTCTCAGTAGTTTGGTTTGCCCATAAGATAGGGACATCTATGCCTGACTGATCCCAGGTCATGAACAACTGAATCTACCAGTTCCATTTGTGACTACTTCCATCCAGATTCCATCAAGGAGTACTTTGAGTTTCTCTGGATTCCTTAGATCATCCGGTCTACCCACCGATTGGGAATACCCATGTCTGATTGATCCATTGCCGCTGACAGCCGGGTCCAACGGTTCCGGTAAGCGTGTTTAAGTCATACCATTTGTTTGAAGGCATATTTCATCTGATGGTTCATACAGCTTCTATGATATCTTCACCGTGAGATTCTTCATCCATTTGTGACGGACATTTTTTTTGTCGGAGCCATGAATACAAAATCAGTGGTGATGGAGAGATCTTTCAACTGTTGTCCAACCTGCCTGGAACACAGCTTTTCAACAGCAGAAACTGTTGTGTGGTACTGGAGCTCAGAGTCAGCTTATCTAACACATAACAAAAAGATTTAACTCAACAATACAAGGAGAAGAGTACTGTAGACGCTATGGGTAACCGAGTGAAAGAACAAGCTACAACATACAGGTTACAGTGTGTAATGACATGGGAAAATACTTTTAATGGAAACTCTGTATGCTATTTTACTGCACACAGTGAAGTCTTATCTAAGTCAGGGACTGCCTTATTGTTAGATTTTTCACATGACTTTATTCCCCGTCTGGTCCCGGGCATTGATGAGAGCACTCCATGCAAAAGGCATACTGCTTGCATATGTGTTTTTGATGCTATTTTGACGCAATTTGTGGTGCATTTTTCACAGGACATATGACTCAAAAAATGCCACACGGGGCGTTTTTTTATGCATTTTTATGTGTTTTTGAACCGTTTTCAATGCATTTCAATGGAGTTTTTTTAAACTAACATAAATATGCACCTAACATAATACTAACATAAATATGCACCAAAAATGTGGCAAGCATGATTTTTTACACCGCAATGGAAGTGCGACGGACCAGTGTGTCGACATACATAGAATTTGTAAGGGATGCATTTTTCTTCAGCTTTTCTTGCACTTTTTTTAATGCAAAAGTGCTTCAAAAACTGCTCAGCGTTAAAGCAACCTAAAGAGGAGTTGTGGAGAACCACATTTTCTATATTTTTCCAACTATGATAAGTTGTAAGCACACAGGTTGCAGATATACTTTGTAACAATGTGTTAATTTCATCTGTAGGCACAGTGGCAATAGATCTACAGGAAACAACCTGCTATTCCACCAGTGGGCCGGCCCTTTCTCCTCCATCTGAAGGTTGTAGAGAAGAGAGAAGACCCAGTATTGCACCAGTACTAGAGCTTGCTGACAATGCATCTATACAGCCATGTGATCTTTTGAGTGACCAATCAGAAGATGAAGCCAACCCTTCTGATGATGAATGTTCTGAAGCCAAGGAGTATGTATATTACAAGAATTTAAGTGCTGTATGTTTTATTTTTATTTTTTTTAATCCATCCTAAATTCATTTTGAATCCATTGGATAAAGATTTGTCCAGCTTGTGTGCAGATTCACATACAGTTAAAGCGGTAGTAAACCCTCCCTCATCAATAGGATATTCATAATATAATGAAAGACAAGGTAATTAGCAATCGATTGATCACATTGTATATAAGTAATTGTTTTATATTACTGCATATATTCTTTATCTTGTAAAAGTTTTTTCTGCATATTAGCTGGCGCCATCTCCACTGTGGTTTTCCACATCTGAAACTATCTTTATTTCAGCCCACAGTACATCCTCATCTCGATAATCCCCTGCATGCACCTTAGTAACAAACCGTTGTTCTATCAGTATGGGTCCCCCCGCTCTGTGCTGGCCAGCGCTGTTCTATCGAAATGTCCAACCAAAAAAATCTCTGCTAAATAATACACCCGCCCCTTTCTGCTTCTTTGCTGTATTGTTGTGTTGCTGTGAGCGCGGCCAGCGCTGTTCAAACGAGATGATAGGACACCATCTGTCTCTCCTCCACCCTGTGACGTACAAGTCACATGGTACCATTCTGAGGAAGCATCGCGGGATGTCGGGTCTGACGTCTAAAACAGGAAATGACGCAGCCCAGACATAGGCACTGAATTTTACCAGCAGGGTCTCGGCTTGCTGAAATGAAAGAGGATACGGCGCATGTGCGTTAGACGTCATGACTCGGCTAAATATCGATAACTGGGACAGGAGGCAGGTAGAGTAAAAATTAACAATGGCAATTAATTTTAATTAACTAAATACAAAATGAAGTGCAAAGTCATAATTTTGGGTATACAACTGTTTTAAACCTTCTTCCAATAAGCACAACTGTATGTAAAGCCATGGAAGTAATTAAATAGCATGGAAGTGGGAAAGCAGAGACATACTGGAGATTTACTAATTCCGGAGAGTGCAAAAGCTGTGCATGGTTGCTAAACAGCTTCTAACTTTAGCTTGTTCAAGTAAAAGCCGGTTCACACTGGGGCGACCTGGCATCCGACTTCAAGTTGCCCCAAGTTGTGCGGTCGAGAAAATTAATGGAAGTGAATAGGAGCCGTCTAAATGTACACTACTGAAGTCGCTCCGACTTCAGAAAAGGTTCCTGTACTACTTCAATCTGACTTCTAGGCAACTTCTAGGCAACTTGTACCCATTGATTTCAATGGAAGTCACCTCAGAAGTCGGATCACTGTTACATAGTTAGTCAGGTTGAAAAAAGACACAAGTCCATCCAGTTCAACCACAAAAAACAAAATAAAAAAACACAGTAAAATCCTATACACCCAACTCCATACCCACAGTTGATCCAGAGGAAGGCAAAAAACCCCAGCGGAGCATGATCCAATTTGCTACAGCAGGGGAAAAAATTCCTTCCTGATCCCCCGAGAGGCAATCGGATTTACCCTGGATCAACTATACCTACAAATCTTAGTACTCAGTTATATTATGTACATTTAGGAAAGAATCCAGACCTTTCTTAAAGCAATCTACTGAGCTGGCCAGAACCACCTCTGGAGGGAGACATTTTCACAGCTCTTACTGTGAAAAAACCTTTCCGTATTTGGAGGTGAAATCTCTTTTCCTCTAGACGTAAAGAGTGCCCCCTTGTCCTCAGTGATGACCGTAAAGTGAATAACTCAACACCAAGTTCACTGTATGGACCTCTTATATATTTGTACATGTTGATCATATCCCCCCTTATTCTCCTCTTCTCAAGAGTGAATAAATTTAGTTCCTCTAATCTTTCCTCATAGCTGAGCTCCTCCATGCCTCTTATCAGTTTGGTTGCTCTTCTCTGCACTTTCTCCAGTTCTCCTATATCCTTTTTGAGAACTGGTGCCCAAAACTGAACTGCATATTCCAGATGAGGTCTTACTAATGATTTGTACAGGGGCAAAATGATATCTCTGTCTCTGGAGTCCATACCTCTCTTAATACAAGAAAGGACTTTGCTCGCTTTGGAAACCGCAGCTTGGCATTGCATGCCATTATTGAGCTTATGATCAACTAAAACCCCCAGATCCTTCTCCACTACAGACCCCCCCAGTTGTACTCCCCCTAGTATGTATGATGCATGCATATTCTTAGCCCCCAAGTGCATAACTTTACATTTATCTACATTAAACCTCATCTGCCACTTAGTCGCCCAATCAGACAGAGCATTGAGGTCGGCTTGTAAATTGGAGACATCCTGTAAGGACGTTATTCCACTGCATAGCTTGGTGTCATCTGCAAAGACAGAAATGTTACTTTTGATCTCAGACCCAATATCATTTATAAATATATTGAAAAGTAAGGGTCCCAGCACTGAACCTTGGGGTACACCACTCATAACATTGGACCATTCAGAGTAAGAATCATTAACCACGACTCTCTGAATTCTGTCTTTCAGCCAGTTTTCTATCCATTTACAAACTGATATATCCAATCCTGTAGACCTTACCTTACACATGAGCCGTGTGTGCGGAACTGTATCGAACGCTTTTGCAAAATCCAAATATATCACGTCCACAGCCACGCCTCTATCCAGGGTTTTACTTACCTCTTCATAAAAGGAAATCAGGTTTGTCTGACAACTTCTGTCTTTCATGAATCCATGTTGTCTGCTGCTTAAATAGTTTTTTTCCAGCAAGAACTCATCCATGTGGTCTTTTATTAAACGTTCCAGTATCTTCCCAACTATAGAAGTTAAACTAACAGGTCTATAGTTACTTGGTAAAGACTTTGTTCCCTTTTTAAATATGGGCACCACATTGGCCCTGCGCCAATCCAGTGGTACTATTCCTGTCTTTAATGAGTCCCTAAATATTAGATACAGTGGCTTTGAAATGACAGAGCTCAACTCCTAGGATCAACACCTAGGATCCGTGGATGGATGCCATCAGGTCCAGGTGCTTTATCCACCTTTATTCTGTCTAAATATTTCTGGACCATATCACTTTTGAGCCATTGTGGATTTGGGGCTGTGTCACTCCCACCCCCATTTTGGACATGAGCTCCCCCATGCTCCATTGTATACACAGAGCTGAAGAAAACATTTAGTAAATTTGCCTTCTCTTTGTCCCCAGTCACCCACTCTAGATTATTTTGTAAGGGGCCTACATGCTCAGACTTCACCTTTTTACTATTAATATATTTAAAGAATTTTTTGGGGTTTGTCCTACTATCTTTTGCAATCTGTCGTTCGTTTTGAATTTTTGCATCCTTGATTTCCTTTTTGCATATCCTGTTATATTCTTTGTAACATTTAAACAACACTAGTGTTCCTTCATTTTTATATTTTTTAAAAGCTACTTTCTTATTGTTTATAGCTTTTTTAGCTTTGACCGTGAGCCACATAGGTTTTATTTTTAGCCTTTTAAACTTATTGCCCATGGGAACATACTTTGCAGTGAGGTTCCACACAGTCTTTTTGAAGAATTCCCATTTCTGTTCTGTGTTCATCTGTGCCAATAGTCCCTCCCAGTCCAAGTCCTGGAGAGCAGCCCTCATCCTTGGAAAATTTGCTCTCTTAAAATTTAGTGTTTTAATATTTCCTGTATGTATTTCTTGCTTATAGTTAACATTAAATGAAATCATGTTATGATCACTGCTACCCAGGTGTTCCTTTATCTGAACATTAGTAATAAGCTCTGCATGGTTTGAAATTATCAGGTCCAACAGGGCATCATTCCTAGTTGGGGCCTCAATAAACTGCACCATAAAATTGTCCTGCAATAGGTTTTTAAATTTTTGTCCTTTAACTGTCCCAGAAGTGCCATTAATCCAGTCAATTTCTGGGTAGTTAAAATCCCCCATTATTATCACCGTCCCAGACCTTGCAGCCCTTTCCATCTGTGCAAGGAGCTGAGTCTCCACCTCCTCATTAACATTGGGTGGTTTATAACAAACTCCAATGATTAATTTTGAACTACGCACATCTGTATGCAGTTCCACCCATAATGCTTCAGCCTCATCACACTCTCCATCAACCAGGTTCTCTTTCACGCTTGCTTTGAGGTCACTTCTCACATAGAGACAGACCCCTCCACCTTTCCTTTTTACCCTGTCTTTCCGAAAGAGAGCATAGCCAGGAATATTAATAGCCCAGTCATGTGAGGATTGAAACCAAGTTTCAGCAATACCGATTACATCATAGCTCTCCTCATGCATCAGAGCTTCCAGCTCACCTGTTTTGCTTGGCAGACTTCTGGCATTGGTGAACAAACACTTAAATGTATTGTTACATTTTTCTCTGGTGTTTTTCATATAATTTATAGTAGTACAAATGGCACTATTATTTCCAATGGCTGTTAATGTCTTAACTGAAGCAACAATACAGGAAGATAACATACATTTCTCAGGCAAACCCCTCCCTCCCCCTCCCTCCCACAGAGCTGATTGTTGTTTGATTGGCCACTGGAAAGCCTCCTGTCCCGGTTCAAAGTACAAAGTTCTCTTGTACTGTCCTGGAGGCAACTTAAAGTTGCCTTGTAAGTTGCCTGATGATTCATACTCAAGTCGTGTCCAAGTTGCCTCCCAAAGTCATGCTAGAAGTCGTGTTGCCCCTGTGTGAATGGGCTCTAAGCTTTGACAAAAAACAAACAAAAACAAAACAATACCTGGAAGCTGATTGGTTTCTATGCAAAGCTGCATCAGATTTTGCACTCTCTGGTTTTTTTTTTAAATCAAAAACAAGTTTATTATAGAAAAATAGAGATACAATCACATGGTTGCACACAGGCAGGTAAGTATCATTTGCAGTATACAGGGGAAAAAACAAGGGTCAGGATACAATCTTATATCAGCGTATATCAAGTTTCGGTCTAACACCAATGTACTCTAATGGCATGCCTGCCAACATAAACGTAAACAAGGCAGTTATAAGAAAGTGTTACACTTTACAATACTACATGCAGTATGCATTATTACCCTGGTAAATGTAGTCTGACTGTGCACAGAAGCATCCGACTGCAATCTCAGGAGGTGAGAGAAAGTTTCACAAACTAAGGTTGAGAGAAAAGGGAGGAGGGGAGACAGGTAGTGAAAAAGAGTGAGAAAGAAAGAAAAGGGAAGAAAAAGATAAGAAAGAGGAAGAGAAAAGAAAAAGAAAAAAGAACTGTGGACCACCATTATGTTCTCAACATCTTTTTGGGTTCACCAATGAGTGGTGTAGCATGCCCCACTCTCTCTCTCATTCACAGCGCAGTCGCATTCCCACACCCTGAAACAAAGGCATTTTATCCCTGCAATAATCTGTCCCTTACCAACTGCAAGGGGCCTAGTCCCGGTACATCTAGCCATGGCTGCCACATTAAATAAAATTTCTTTAATGCACCCCGATGTTGGTATGTTAACTTTTCGCGTATTAAAATACTGTTGACCTGTGTCACCCATTGTGTGCCTGTCGGTACCCTAGGGGTTATCCATAGTTTAGCTATCTCTTTGCGGGCGAGATAAAGCAATCGTAGCACTGCGGTATGGCCATTTGGGGGAAGGTCAGGTAGTTCCAAGGCACCAAGGAGGCAAACCACTGGATCAGTAATAACTGGTATCTGAAACACCTGAGCTATAGTATCCAGAACGAATTTCCAATACCGGAATAACTTGGGGCACTTCCACATCATGTGTAGCAGATCACCAGTTTGTGCAGTGCATTTTGGGCACAAGGGGGTGTCCCTAAAGCCCCATTTGTGTAGCCTGGCTGGGGTCCTGTACACCCTATGTAGTAAATATAAATGTGATAGTCTTTGAGATGCAGAGACTGAGACTAAGGGGGCGGATGTCAGACACAACTCCCAGGTTTCCCCATCTATAGGTCCCAAGTCACGCTCCCACCCACGTCTGCAGGGAAGTTTACTGGCATCATGAGTGTGTTGGAGCAGTCTTGCATATACCCGTGAAATCATACCTGCCCTGTCCTCCGTGGAGAGCACATCTCTCATCAGAGGGTGCGCTGCCACAACCAGTGGGGAGAGTCTACCCTCACACTGTACTGCGTGTCTCAACTGTAGGTATTGATAGAATTGGGTGTTATGTAACCCAAAGTCCTCTTTCATGGCCGCAAAAGTTTTAAAGACAGTGCCAGAGAACAACTGGATAACATAATGTATCCCGAGCCTCTCCCATGGGCCGAAGCCCTTCAGTGTAAAGAGCTCCCCTAAATATTTATTTCTCCAAATTGGAGTGAACTGGCAGATCGCTTTAAGTTTAAAAGTGTTTCTCACATATTTCCATAGAGTGTTCAATAGAGATATCGTGGGAAGAGTATCAGGGAACTGGGTAAGACCAGCCTCCAGATACACCAGTGCCGGGAGTGCCGAATCTATTGGGACTATCAATGACCTAATCGGATCCGAGTCATCAACCACAGCCCAATTACCAAGATGCTGGAGCTGTGAGGCTATAAAATAGGACCTCGAGTGTGGGACCGCTAGGCCCCCCTGATCTTTTGTAAGCTGCAGTGAGTGTAGACTAATACGAGCCACTTTTCCCCCCCAGATTAGTTCCCTAAACTGAGAGTCTATCCGAGTAAACCATCTATGGGCAATCCAAATTGGAGAGTTGTGAAAGATGTACAGGAGTTGAGGCGCCCAAACCATCTTAATTAGATTGACTCTACCAGTCACGGACAGTGGCAATTTCCTCCAGGCTGAGCATTTTAGGCGGAGTTTTTGTAGCAATGGAGATAGATTCCTGTCTAGGTATTGAAGCGGGAGTGGTGTGACCTGTATGCCCAAATAACGAAATTCATCCACCACAGCAATGTCCCTTGCACAGTCAGGCAATGGACCCGGCAGGGGATCTAAGGGCATAAGAACCGATTTATTCCAATTAATAGAGAAACCCGAGAGCCGACCGAAGCCAGCAATTAGGTTCATAACATTTTTTAAAGAGCTGTCTGTATCTCCCAAGTATATTAGAGTGTCATCCGCATAAAGGGAAACCACATCTTTCCTAGGTCCTCTCTGAAACCCCACTATTTCCTGCATATGCCTGATATGTATGGCCAGTGGTTCGAGAGCCAGGGCGAACAACAGGGGCGACAGAGGGCACCCCTGCCGGGTGCCCCTAGCAAGATGGAAGGGTTCCGATACTTCCCCGTTGACGCGCATTCTCGCCGACGGGGAACTATACAACAGCTGAACCCACTTCAAAAACGTGGAGCCCACCCCAAATCGACTCAGGACTTCCCAAAGATAGGGCCATTCTACACTGTCGAACGCCTTGGCGGCGTCCAACGATAGAACCGCCCTATTTCCTACATTGTCCGGGGGGATTTGCAAGTTTAAGAAGAGTCTGCGCCAGTTCTGCGAAGTTGACCTCGTCGGGATAAACCCCGACTGATCTCTGTGAATCACTTTTTGTATGCATTTAGCCAACCTGCTAGCCAGAGCCCTGGCCAACAGCTTGACATCACATGTCAGAAGTGAGATCGGCCTATAGGAATCCGGTGACAAGGGTTCCTTACCGGGTTTCAACAGGACCACCACAAGGGCCTCATTCATAGATGGGGGGAGGAAACCCGTTTCAAGTGCATGGTTATAGACTTTAAGAAGAGTAGGGAGGAGTTGGGTAGCATATCTTTTGTACACTTCAGATGGTAACCCGTCAGCCCCCGGGGCTCGACCATTTTTCGAGTGTGCCAGTGCTTCTAGCAATTCCTCCTCAGTTAAAGGAGCATTGAGCAGGGCAACATCCGAAGCAGACAAAGATGGAATGGGGTATTTGTCCAGAAACGAGTGAATCTCGGCCTGGGTGGGGTTAACTTTGGAAGAATATACTTCCTGAAAAAAAAGTTTGAAGGCCTCTATAACTTCCTTAGTTGAGTGACACGGAGTCCCCGCGTGATTCGTGATCGACGTAATGTGAGAGGAGGATTGTTGTGATCTAGCTAGTAGTGCTAACATGTGACCTGTGTTTTCACCCTCTTCAAAGTGGCTCTGCTGTAGGAAGAAACGTTTATTTTCAGCTAACTGCATGGATAGGTCTTTAAGTAAGGTTTGTGTCGCTAGCCACGAACGTCTATTATCGTCCGTGGGGTCAGCTATGTATCTGGCTTCAGAGGATCCCACCTCCTCCAGCACCGACATCTCCCACTTCTTTGTGGACGTTTTAACCTTGGAAATTTCCCTAATAAATTGGCCTCTGAGGAAGGCTTTAATCGTGTCCCATATCACGTCCAATGTTGCCGTGTTCAAATTTCGTTCAAGGAAATTTGTGAGTAGTCCCGGGATAGGGTCTGGATCTGGAATAAGCGATAGCCAGAAGGGGTTGAGCTTCCAAAGGGTATTACCCCTGCGGGCTCCACACCTGATGTCTATTGACAATGGGGAGTGGTCCGAGACCTGCCTGGGGTGGTACTGGGAGGACTCTAACATTGGTAGGAGCAGATCATTCCCTAAACCAAGGTCAATTCTGGACAGGCATCCAATAGAGGCCGATTGACATGAGTAAACCCTGGCCTCCGGGTTATGAGCCCTCCAGACATCTGTGAGGCCCATTTCCGCTAGTAAGCGGGCAAACGAAGTAGGCCCGCTCCCTCCCCGTACTCCCACTTCTCCCTGTGCAGACATTCTATCCCTAGTATTGTCTAGACAGTTATTAAAATCACCGATCACTAATACAGGTATTCCCGTAAAGCGGGCCATGAAATCTGTCAATACCTTCAATACACTAGATGAAAAAGGAGGAGGAATATATATTCCAGCTAAAATGCATTTAGTACCGTGTATACAGCATAAAATAAAGATATACCTCCCATCGGGGTCAATTTGTGTTTTCAGGACCGTAAATTGCGCGCCCTGCTTGACCAGGATACTCACCCCCCTCGAGTACACTGAGAAGGTAGAATGAAATTGGTGGCTAAATTGCCTTACCGCAAATTGGGGCGTGGAGGTCGGGGGGAGGTGAGTCTCCTGCAGACAAATAATATCAGCAGCTATCCGCTTGACCGTACGGAGCACGGCCAGGCGCTTAACCGGGTTGTTTAAACCCCTCACATTCCAAGACACAAATCTAGTCAGTGCAGCCATTGTAGTTTAGAAACAGATAAAACATGCATGGTAATAACAATACTATCATATTGAGTATAAGGATGGTAGATCAGACCGGCAAGGAGGAAATAGGCATCCGATCTCCGGCAGACGCAAGAGATATGTATCGGGGTAGGAAGGTGCGACATCAGTAGTAGGGATGAGACAAAGAGCAATGTGCAATACCCAGTTAAGGTAGTTACAAGAGGGGGGGCAAGTTCAGGACGTGAGTGGAACACGACGAATCGAGGTGGTCCTCCAGCGAGGTTGCTCAGAAGATGAAGGGATAGTAGAAGAAAAAACAAAGTCATATAACCACAGGCCAACATGGCCAAACTTATGTGCTCGTAGGCAAGGTGGGGCCGCAGCCAGATCCACATGGGGGCAACAGTGGAAGTGCACCAAAGCGTTCAAACTTCTCAGCAGCTAAAACAAAGTAGCCCAATTGGTAAAATGTGGATTAAACATCAGCAGCTTCTCCGCCTTGGAATAGGAACAAACAGGTAGTTGTCAGCGATAATTAAATCAGTGTATTACCCGTCCTGTTGAGCGCGGCGTTGGATGCGACCATCACGGATTGAGCGTTCCTCTCTGTCCAGCCACTGTGCAGCCGAAGACGGAAGGTCAAAAAAGTGAACGGAGCCTAGAGCTTCCACCCTTAGCTTAGAGGGGTATAGCATAGCATACTTTACATCTAGAGCTCTGAGGCGACGTTTAATGTCTATAAACTTTGCACGTTGCTTTTGTAGCTCAGCAGAGAAATCAGGAAAGCAGGAGATTTTAGCATTATCAATCTTCATGGCTTCAGGTTTAAGCCTGGCATTGCGCAGTATAGCATCCCTATCTTTATAATGGAGCAGTTTAAATAGAAAGGGTCTTGGAGGGGCCCCCGGTGGCAGAGGCCGGGAAGGCACTCTGTGTGCTCTCTCAACTGAGAATAATGGAGTGAAAGCTTCTTTGCCAAAAGCAGTCACCAGCCAGTTTTCAATAAACTCAACAGGGTCCTTTCCTTCAGCTCTTTCAGGCAGACCAACCAATCTCACGTTATTCCTTCTCATTCTGTTCTCTAATTCCTCTAATCGGGATGAGTGTTGAGTGAGGAGATGGTTATTATATGAGAGATCTCTTTGCATGGGGGCCATGTCATCCTCAATGGAGCTTATCCTGCCCTCTGCAGCAGAGGTTCTCTCCCTCAATTTTTGTGCATCTTGCCTCAAAAATGTTATTTCCGCCTTAACCCCTTTAATGTCAGCAGTCAGGGCAGCTAGGGAGGTATTGCACGTGGTAATGGCCGCAAAAATGTCTCTAAGTGAGGGCTCACTATCAGAAGCAGGGCTGGGGAGAGACTGCGGCCTAGTGGGGTTGCTATTAGGAGTACTCACGGCGCTCCATAGGAATTCCGGGCCTCCGCCATCCTCCAGAGGGACAGTATCGTCCGTATCAGATGTTCCCCCGGCCAGCTCGCTCTGTCTCTCCGGGAGAGCGCTGGGATCTGCAGCCAGTACTCTGGAGAAGAGTCTCTCCGCTCCATCCCTGTGCTTCTCCTTGGCTGTGCGGGAGGCCTGCGCGCCATCTTGGCTTGCCATGCTGTCTGCAGCTCGGTTTGCGTTTTGCTTCCTAGCTGCCGACATCCTCTTCGGATCTAGGAACGGAGGGCACCGGGATGATCAGGGCACTGTTCCGCAGCACTTGGGCACCAAGACCAGGCAGGACGGGCAACGTGCAGGATGGATGTCAGGAGATTCGACGGAGAGAGCTGAGAGTGCGTCCGGTTACATCGGCTGCCTGGCCACGCCCCGCACTCTCTGGTTTTAGTAAATCAACCCCATAGTTTTTACAACAGTAAAACACTGCCTTTTAGCTTCTGGTAGATATAATATTTGCTGGGTGTGGATGGATGTCCAAATGTTACCAAAATAGGGCCAAGGATGAATGATCTTCTAAACATTCCAAAGAATCAACAGTCAAAAAAACAAATAAAATAGAAACAATGAATGACGAGGGTTGTCCAGCTTATAGGCACTAATATCTAGTTTTGTCAATTTGTTAATGGTAGGGCTTTTTTTCAGGGGGGAACTTGGTGGAACTTGGTCCCACCACCTCTGGCTTAGACCCTTTGGTGCCTGCTCACCACAATTGCTCAGTCTGGTTTCTGTGTTTACAAGTGACAGCTCTGCACTCTGTATGTAATGCAATCCTGGTATATAATGCCCATTTAAGACCCTCCTACTGTTTTCGTGAAATTTGACTGACCACACCCACCATTTGATGTGATTTGGAGGGTGTGTGTAGGTGGAAGAGTTTTGTGGGGCTGTGGTTAAGTTCCAGCACCTATTGTTTTAGAAAAAAAAAAAAAAAAAAAGCCCTGATTAATGATATTTCCAGAATTTTCAATTACTGCTTCACTTTCTTGGATATTTGAAGTTAAAGGGCAAGTTTACTTTTAGAAAACAAGTACATTAAATGCTACCATGGTGCCTGTGTGTTGTTAGCTTACCTTAATGTACTGTATTTATCGGCGTATAACACACACTTTTTTCACCTTAAAATCCTGAGTGCGTGTTACACGCCGAACTCCGCTGTCTGTGAGGGGAAGAGGAGCGAGCACCGCCGATATACACATAGCCGAGTGTACTATGTACTTGGCTAGGCTCGGCTCCACTCACAGTCACGCTCAGTCCTGCCATTGAACCTGTGTTATGTCCATCATAGGAGCCTGGCCAAGGGGCGGGACTGCAAGAGAAGCTGAGTTCTGTCTATCTCGGCGCAGCGGCGGTAATTTTAAATCATGCTGCAAGGACACTGGGCAAAGCTGCAATTACACTGGGCAAGGCTGCAATGACACTGAGCAAGGCTGCAAATGACACTGGGCAAGGCTGTAGATAGACACTGATAAGGCTGCATTGATGGGCATTTAAATGTAAGTTTTTATCCTTAACTACTTCGATACAGGGCTTTTATACCCACCTCAATACCGGGCCTCTTCTGGCACTTCTCTCCTACATGTACAAATCATCATTCTTTTGCTAGAAAATTACTCAGAACCCCCAAACATTATATATGTTTTTTTAGCAGACACCCTAGGAAATAAAATGACAGTCAGTGCAACTTTTTATCTTGCACGGTATTTGCGCAATCATTTATCAAACGCCTTTTTAATTGGAAAAAATGGGTTCATGAATTAAAAAATAACAAAACAGTAAAGTTAGCCCAATTTTTTTGTAAAATATGAAAGATGATGTTATGCCGAGTAAATAGATACCTAACATGTCACGCTTTAAAATAGCACACACTCATGGAATGGCGCAACATTTTGGTACCTAAAAATCTCTATTGGCGACGCTTTGAATTTTTTTACAGATTACCAGTTAAGAGTTACAGAGGAGGTCTAGTGCTAAAATTGTTGCACCCGCTCTAATGCACGCGGCCATACCTTGAACGCCATTTTCATATGTGGACGGGACTTAAATGTGCGTTTGCGTCTGAGCGCGAGCTACCGGGGAACGGGGCGTTTTAATATTTTTTATTATTATTTATTTTTTTATTTTACTATTTTTTACACTTTTTTTTACATTTTGTATTTTTTTGATCACTTTTTTCCTATTACAAGGAATGTAAACATCCCTTGTAATAGGAATGGTGTGTGAGAGGTACTCTTTGTGGAGAGATGTGGGGTCAATAAGACCCCACATCTCTCCTCCAGGCTGTAAAGCATGAGATCGGGAAAAATAAATCACGATCTCATGCTTACTAGCCACAATTGCGGCTTTGTTTACTCCCGGAAACCCAGGAGCAACGTCATAACGTCGCGCCCGGGCCAAAGAGATGACTGGAAATCTCTATGCTCATCATCCGGCACCAGACGATTCTTTCTCCGGGTCCCCGATGGCACGGGAGAGCCCGGAGAAGCAGCGGGAGGGAAGGATGTCCCCTCCCGTCGCCTATAAGAACGATCAAGCGGTGGAACTGCCGCTATGATTATTCTTATCGTGCACAGAATCGCCAGCACAAAAGAATGATATCTGAATGATGCCTCTATCTGCAGGCATCATTCAGATATCCCCCCACAAAATCAAGGACATCATATGACGCCCACCCAGAATGAGAGATCCCATCTGTGGATGTCATATGACTATAGCTGGGTAAAGAAGTGGTTAAACTTCCCTCCTAAAAAAAAAATCCTTAAAATTCCCTCCTAAACTTGGGGTGCGTGTTATATGCCGGCGCGTAGTATACGCCGAGAGACTTTATATCCTATTATTCCAAACACAAATAGGGATGAGCAAAATTGCACGGGTACGGTTTGTGTACCTTTTTGCAATCTCGCTCAAAATTTAAAGAGTAACCCACTTTTGTTAAAAAAAAAAAAAACTTCCCCTCTTGGTGATCTATGTACATTGCATGGGTTGTAACAAACTTTGTTGCAGATTGCTGCAGACTGTGCTGAGTGAGTCTAATGCCGCGTATACATGATAATTTTTCAGCATGAAAAAAAAAAAAAACGTTTTTCAGCATGTCGAAAAAACTTTTCCCAACTTTATCATTAAAACGATGTTGCCCACACACCATTGTTTTTAAAAAATGATCTAGCAAAGCGCGGTAACGTAAAACACGTACGACGGCACTATAAAGGGGAAGTTCCATTCGCCTTTGGGCTGCTTTAGCTGATTCCGTGTTAGTAAAAGACGATTTGCGCTTTTCTGTCTGTTACAGCGTGATGAATGTGCTTACTCCATTATGAACGCTAGTTTTACCAAAACGAGCGCTCCCGTCTCATAACTTGCTTCTGAGCATGCGCGGGTTTTTACATCGTTTAAGCCCACACACGAACATTTTTTACAACCTGAAAAACGACATAGTTTAAAATTACATAAAAAAATGCAGCATGTTCGAATTTTTTTTTTTGTCGTTTTTCAGAACCTGAAAAATGATGTGAAGCCCACACACAATCATTTTAAATGAAGTTTTTGAAAAACTACGTTTTTTTAATGCCAAAAAATGATCGCGTGTACGCGGCATCAGGCCCCTTTCACAATGACATGTTTTTCAGGCGGTTTAGCGCTAAAAATAGCGCTGCTATACCGCCTGGAAAAATCGTGTCCTGCAGTGTTCAGTGTGAAAGCCCGAAGGCTTTTACACTGAAGTGGTGCGCTAGCAGGACCGCTCTAAAAGTCCTGCTAGCCGCATCTTTGGAGTGGTATAGGAGCAGGGTGTTTACTGCTACTACACCTCTCCTTCCCATTGAAATCAAAAGGAAACCGTGGTAATATCGCCGTCAATGCGTGTTTCATAAATATCAACCAGCTGCGTCCGAATCAGGGCTCTAATGAGGAAATATGCAGGATCAGCATGCCTTTAGATGTTATTTCCTATTGGGAGTATCTTGCCAAAAATTACATTTTTGTTTCAAGGCCTGCCAAAAATCTGACTTGTATCTTAGTGTGGACTACTGGGAAAATCAGTGAGCCAATCAAACAAGTAGGAAATTATGTTTCTGGGGTGTGTCCAGTACACATTCTTTGTACAGAACACCTCAAGGTAACCATATCACATTTGCACTTTACAGAAAATTACAGAGCAGCAGATTGAAAAGGAAAGGTATTTTTTAATAACATTCAATTACAATACAGTATGCTATATATATATATTTTTTTTTTATTTGCTATTTTTTTTTATTTCCATGCAAGTGGAGTTACCCTTTAAAGCTTGTGAACTCAATAGAGGAATTCTTATTATTCACTTATGGCCATGTTTAGGGCTAATAGCCAAGCTATTGTGAAACAATAGGCAAGAGAAACTAGGTACTGCCAAGCGAGACATGTAGAATGCCAAAACTAGAAAGAATAAATTTTGTCATAGGGGGTAGAGGACATTTTCATGTGGCTTTGATGTTTAAATTACAGGCATGAGGCATGCCTTAAAGCTGTATGTGGATTTCCTGACGCATTCATGGCAGCACACAATGGGTTGTGACTCCGCCCCCACAACCTGACAGGATTGGTTACCTATAAATTTGAAGAGGGAACACCCCGCACCATTCTCTTTTTTATCCTCACCTGACAAGACTGGACGTTACAAGAAGATTTGCCTCTTACCGCAATCGCCCCAGCAGGTTCAGGCCTCTCCTGTTGGAAGTCCCTCCTGTACAGTCTCTAATAGAGCTATATGGTGGGAACCCCGCTCTGGTGGTCTCAGGGGTCTGTTCAATGTCTTTTCCTGGCTATCTTACAAGCTTTAAATAAGCTTAATGTGGCATGGCTCCCCCCTTTTTTCCTTTTACTATATTCATGGCTTCCCCAGAGTCTGCTGCTGCTGCCTGGTTATTGGTCTTATTAGGCTCTTCTGTTCCTTGGCCCCTGCAATGATTTACCTGGGTTGCTGGCTTTGCTGGGCTTTGCTGTCCCTCTCACCGCCACCGCTGCATCTCCCGGCCGTTCTGCGCATGCGCGCAGCAGGCTGATGACGTCGGCGGTTCCTTTTGCCCTCACCCAAGATGGCGGCGGTCGGCGCGGGACGCTACTGCGCATGCGCGGACGCGTCATTAGCGCCGCGACTACGGCGCCAATTTTAAAAACAGAGAAATCTGTTTTTTCCTTCTCTAGGCTGCTGCTCTGCCTGAAAAACTTCAGGAAAGCTATCCAGGTACCTGGGGGCTTCTCTCCTTTCAGGCCCTTCTGCTCCTTTCTCATTCCCCTAAAGCTAACATCTTCCTTTCTCCTTTCAGACACCTGCTGCTGTCCCTGCATCCTTTCATGGAGTCCACTGCCCTAGCAGACCACCACCAGCAAACAAGGTAAGGAGGCCGTCCAAGTTGGTAAGTAGTGAAGAGACAAAAGAGTGCCGGCCACTAACACTGCATTGTTTTTGCAGTCCCATCAGGCCTAGAGATGCAAGTCCACGGCAAAGAAGGAGGTCCAGCCGTGCATCCAGCAAACGCTCACGCAGAAGTCGGTCAAGGTCACCCTCTCGCCATTATCGGAGGCATAGCCGGTCACATCGCAGCCGCTCCCGTCGAAGCCGGTCTCACCGCAGACGGTCTCCGTCAGTCCACCGCGAGCATTTTCAGACCCGTCCTGCAGCAAATGCTTGCTGGGTGTGCGGTGCTGCTGCATTGCCAGGAAAATTAGCCTGTCGCTCCTGTTTTGCCGAGGCAACCAGAGAGAAGGAAGCTGACGCCAGAATGGCCACGGATATCTTAAGAGAGTCGGTACGGGAATCATTCATGGAGACCACGGCCATGCCTACTGACCCTATTCCGGGTCCTTCATCTGCGCATGGCTCGTATGCCCAACTAGCAGAGACCCACTTTGATTTCGGAGAACGCGAGCCAACATCAGGATTTGATTTCAGCTTAGTGGAGCCCTTTGCCCGCTCTGTTAAGGAGGCTATCGGCTGGGAGGAAGCCATAGAAGAGCCCCAAAAACTTGGGAAATACTTCCCTGAATTAAGAAAAGATCCTGAGCTATTTCCATTCATTGAGGAACTGGAGGATCTCATTAGGGACGAATGGGAAAAGCCGGACAAGCGGCCCAGCCTGTCCAATAAGCTGGCAAAGCTGTACCCTCTAAAGGAGTCCAAGGTCACCTCCTTCATTAATGCTCCTATTGTGGACTCATCCCTCATGCGACTCGCTAGGCATGTCACCTTGCCGATAGAGGATGCGGTCACCTTCCGTGATGTCCTCGATCGTAAGATCGACTTGGAACTGAAAAAAGCCTACTCCTCGGCAGGGGGGGCCTGCAGGCCAGCCATCACCACAGCGGCCGTGGCTAAGGCCATTTCTGCATGGGCGGCCAATGCGGAAAAAGCCCTCCGAGAAGGGACTGACCAGAATGAAGTACTCTCCTCCCTACAAGAAATCAGGCTAGCAGGTGACTTCATGGCAGGAGCCTCAGTGGACATTATTCGCTCCGCCGCTAGATCTATGTTGGCCTCAGTAATGGCCCGCAGGGCCTTATGGCTGAAGCCCTGGGTCGCTGACTCTGCTTCCAAGTCTAATTGGTGTAAAATACCCTATGACGGCACGAATCTGTTTGGTGCGAAACTGGACTCAGCAATTTCTAAAGTCACTGGAGGAAAGTCTGGACTTATTCCCTCCGACAGAAAGCCCAAGCCTCAGAAGGGCCCTGCCTTCAGGCGCAATCTGCCGGACAGGTACAGGGATACTAGATCCTACCGCTGGGGGCAGAACCCGGGCAAGGATTTCAGAAGGGATTGGAGGTCGACTCGTCCTTCCTTTGCGAGGGTCCAGAAATCCAAGGCCTTCACCGCCGGAGACCAGCAGAAGTCCTTTTGAAAGCTCGCCTGCCCACCCAGCTCAGGTGGGCGCCAGGCTCAGGAGTTTTGCACGAATTTGGGCAGAGCACATAAGAGACCCGTGGACACTCTCCACGATCAGATATGGCCACAAGTGGAATTTTATGTCATTCCCAGGAAGTTTCTTTCGTCCTACCAAGGTTCCTTCTTCCCCGGACAAGAGGAAACTCTCTATTCTTGGTGCGAAAGAAGTCGGGGGATCTTCGGCCCGTTCTGGACCTCAAACGGCTCAACGCAAGCATCAGAATAGAGGCCTTCAAGATGGAGAGCCTCCAGTCCATCCTTCTGGCAGTAAATCTGGGAGACTGGATGCTGTCCATAGATTTGTCGGACGCCTATCTCCATGTGCCAATCCATCCAGCCTTCCAGAAATTTCTCCGTTTCTCCATCAACGGGTGCCACTTCCAGTTCCGATGTCTACCATTTGGTATCTCCTCGGCACCCAGAACATTCACGAAGGTTCTCCTTCCCCTCATTGCACTCCTCAGGGAAAAGGGGCTACGGGTGCACCACTACTTAGACGACATTCTCCTATTGGCAGAAGATCGGGAGACTCTGCTCCTCCAGCGGGAGACCCTAATATCTACCCTCCAGAACTTTGGCTGGTTGATCAACTGGCGGAAGAGCAGCCTGCAACCTTCACAGGTCATGGTATTCCTGGGAGCAGAGCTGGATACCAAGCGGAACAGGGTACAGCTCCCGTCAGAGAAGGTGGTACCTTTGGTACAGAAAGTACAAAACCTAATGTCGTCCAGACGTCCGTCAGCCAGAACCTGCCTGAGCATGCTGGGCTCCATGGCATCAACCATACCCATGGTGCAGTGGTCCCAGTGGCACATGAGAACGTTGCAGAACGCATTCCTCAGACAGTGGAACGGGACCTCAATGTCACAGTCCATCCATATTCCCGACTGGGTGAAGCACTCACTTTGGTGGTGGACTCACCACCCCAACCTCAGAAGATTCAGGCCTATAGTCCCTCCAAGTCCAGAAATAGTGACTACGGACGCCAGTCAGAGAGGTTGGGGGGCTCATTATCAGGACCATGCGGTCCAGGGTCGTTGGCACTTTCCAGCCCAGGGTGTAGTCTCCAACGTATTGGAGCTACGAGCAGCCTTCCAAGCCCTCTTGGCCTTCGCACCTCTACTACGAGGGAAGAGTGTCCTCCTCCGAATAGACAACAAGGTCGCGGTGGCCTATATTCGAAGACAGGGGGGTACCCGGAGTCGCACGCTGTCGGAAGAAGTTCGTCCCATAGTGGAGTGGGCTCAGATACACCTTCTGGATCTGAATGCAGTATATGTCCCGGCAGCGCAGAATGTGCTAGCCGACTATCTGAGTCGGGAATCGCTCTCGAACAACGAGTGGTCTCTGAACCACCGGGCATTCTCCCTCCTAACGAAGGCATGGGGCATCCCAGAGGTCGACTTGGCAGCAACACCAGCGAATGCCAAATGCCCGAGATTCCTCTCCAGAGCTCCCTTTCGGTCAGCCGAGGGGACGGACTGCCTAGTACACCCGTGGGACTTCAACCTGGGGTACATCTTTCCCCCAACTCCTCTAATAGCGAGGTTCCTAGCCAGGCTCCGGAGATCCTCAGTCACAGTAATCATGGTGGTGCCATTCTGGCCGAGGAGGCCGTGGTTCACGACCCTCTTGCAGCTCAACACCCGGCCTCCAATCCACCTGCCGTTCTCAGCAGATCTCCTATATCAAGGCCAGTTCCTCCATCCGGCCCCGGACAGACTGCACCTAACAGCATGGAGGTTGAGAGGATTAGGCTGAGAGAACAAGGTTGCTCCCAAGAGGTGATAACGACACTGATGCAAGCCAGGAAAAATTCCACAAATACCACCTACACTAGGGTTTGGGAAAGATTCTTCCTGATGGCACAATTAAAAGGCTGGGATCCTGTCTCTCCAGCTCCATCCCAAATTCTGGAGTTCCTGCAGTCGGGCGTTGATAAGGGACTTAATTCAAGTACCCTCAAGGTACAGATATCCGCCCTGTCCGCCAAAACAGGCACTAGATGGGCTATTCACCCTCTGGTTATTCAGTTCATGAGAGCTTGTCTGAAGATCAGACCCCCCAGAAGACCATCCTTTCCTACATGGGACCTTTCGGTGGTTCTAGAAGCTCTCTCCTTACCACCCTTTTTTCCGTTTGACTCCATTTCCCTGTGGGACTTGACTCTGAAATTATCCTTCCTCATCGCTATTTCTTCAGCCAGAAGGGTGTCAGAGATCCAGGCTCTGATGGTCAAGGAGCCCTACTTAGTCTTCTTATCCGACAGAGTGGTACTAAGGCCTTCAGATCGTTTCCTACCAAAGGTTGCTTCGGCCTTCCACTACAACCAGGATATCGTCCTTCCACACCTTACGGACGAGAACGGCGAACCCCACGCCTTGGACATTAAGACCACTATATCCAGCTACCTTTCGGCTACCACTCACCTTCGAAAGACAGAGGCTCTCCTGATCATTCCACACGGAGCCAGACGCGGCCAAGCAGCTACTTCTCGTACCATCGCCTCCTGGCTAGTCAAAACTATCGAGAAGGCCTACTCCGTTCAACAACTTACAGTTCCAGAGGGCATCAGAGCGCACTCGACCAGGGCAGTGGCAACATCCTGGGCAGCATATTGTGGTGTCTCATCAGAATCCGTCTGCAGGGCAGCAACCTGGTCTTCCAGGCATACGTTTATATCCCACTATAGAGTGGACGCTGCTCTTTTGTCTACAGCCGACTTTGGTAGATCCATCATCAGGGCCAATTCTTCCGCTCACTAGGAAATAAATACTATTGCATTAAACCCTCCCGACTGGCGAGTTATTTCCCATTGTGTGCTGCCATGAATGCGTCAGGAAAACGGAAAATTGTATACTCACCTTTCCGTAATTTTCCTTTCCTGACGCATCTTCATGGCAGCACACAGATCCCACCCTGCTGTTTAATGATGATATATACAGAGAATGGTGCGGGGTGTTCCCTCTTCAAATTTATAGGTAACCAATCCTGTCAGGTTGTGGGGGCGGAGTCACAACCCATTGTGTGCTGCCATGAAGATGCGTCAGGAAAGGAAAATTACGGAAAGGTGAGTATACAATTTTCCGTTTTTTGGAGCACAAACACAGTTTGCAAGGACAAGCAAGAAAATACTTCAGGGACACATATTTGGCTGTGAGAATGGATGTTGTTCTTATATAATGAGCTTGAGTGAGTGAGTGAGTGAGTGAGTGAGTGAGAAACTTATATAGCGCAGCACATGCGAACTGAATCGCCTCTGGGCTTGATTTGCATACAGTAGCACACCGATCTGATGCATTTCAGTTAAAAAATTCAGGTAGTTTTAGCACATTTTTTTCATCAGACAATACTAAAACCGCGTACACATGACCATTTTTCATGTCATTGTTAAAAACGTTTTTTCTCAACGTGATTCTTGCCAAGCCTGCCTTGCCTACACATGATTGTGAAAAAAAAATGCTTGAGCAAAGCGCGGTGGCGTACAACACGTACGATGGCACTATAAAGGGGAAGTTCCATGATGGCGCCACCCTTTGGGCTGTTTTTGCTGATTTTGTGTTAGTAAAAGTTTTGTGAGAGACGATTCACACTTTTCAGTCTTCATGCGTTTCAGTCTGTTACAGCGTGACGAATGTGCTATCTCCATTACGAACGCTAGTTTTACCAGAACAAGGGCTCTCGTCTCATGACTTGCTTCTGAGCATGCACGGTTTTTCCCGTCGTTAAAGCCTACACACAACCGTTTTTCACCATGTGAAAAACAACGACAATAAAAATGAGAGCATGTTCTAAATTTGTAATGCCCATTTTTTACGTCAAGAAAAATGCTCTGGAGCCTACACACTATCGTTTTTAATGACCAATTTCAAAAATGGCATTTTTCACGTCATGAAAAACTGTTGTGTGTACGTGGTGTAAGCCGCATACACGCGAAAAAGTAGCAGCCACAACAGATCTACAAAATGTAGTATGGTGTCTTCTTAAAAAATTACCGGTTTTGCCTTCCTATATAACTCTACTTGGAGTAGGTCAAATGGGGGTCAGAAAGAGGTCAACTGCACCTGTCAATAAATTCTGAATCACCTCAGACACAAATCCAAAGCCCATCGATACAGGCCCTAAAGAATGTATAGTTTGATAAAAAAAAAATGGCCAGTGGAAAAACAGTTTGTTGGAATAGTTTGTGAGCTTTTTTTTTTATTTTAGTACCACTCTACATCACTTTAAAAAGTCAAAGTGCAACGGTGCTCCAATACATGTTCAGCAACAGAAAACGGGTAACATAATATGATAGTGTTGAATGAAGGAAAACAATTCAATAAATAAACAAAAAGACAGCAAAGGAGAGGCCGAGCAGCTAGCAAAAGCACTTGTTGAAAAACGCAGTGATGCTCAAAAAGATAAGTGGCCCACAAATGCAATTTATAGAATATCACATTATCTCTCCCTGCACAGAGTTGATGTTGTGTTGGATATGGATCAGTTGTGTTGGATCTGTTCTCCCTAAAGCCTGGTACACACAATCGGATTTTCCGCAGACAAAGTGTAGGACATTTGTCCGAAGGGTGTTGGCCAGGAATTTGACTTGCATACAAACTGCACACAATTGTTGGCCAACAAACACGAAACTATGTGTTTTTTCAGTTCCTTAGAGCCACCCTTTGGGCACCTTTTACTAATGTTGTGTTTGGTGAGCATTGCTTCTGAGCATGGGTGTTTGTACTTGTGTACACACGCTCGAAAAATCCGACAACAGACTGTGGTTCGCAGAAAATTTTAAAGCCTGCCATCCAACAATTGTCCACGGAAAATCCGACAACAATTATCCGATGAAGCATACAAATGGTCAGATTTTCTGCCAACAGCCTGCCATCATACAATTCTCGTTGGAAAATCCGATTGTGTGTATGAGGCTTTACAGATTCAACACAACCTGAAGTAAGCTTGCCTTTTCATAGTGAGGTAACTGGTTTATCAGATTATTGGCTTTTGTGACTCAGCTGACTAGGGGTAAATGTCATGCACTGCTTTATGGATTTCTTCCTTTCTGGTGGAGAACTAAAGCCTCATACACATGATCGGATTTTCCAATGAGAATTGTGTGATGACAGGCTGTTGGCGGAAAATCCGACTGTTTGTATGCTCCATCGGACAATTGTTGTCAGGTTTTCCGTGGACAAATGTTGGATGGCAGGCTTTAAAAAATTTTGTGAACAACAGTCTTTTGTCATATTTTCTGAGCGTGTGTACACAAGTCCGTCGGACAAAAGTCCAAACACACATGCTCAGAAGCAATTCTCACCAAGCACAACATTAACAGAAGGTGTCCAAACGGTGGCGCTAAAGAGCTGAAAAACCACTTTGTTTCGTGTCTGTTGGCCGACAATTGTGTGCCGTTTTGTATGCAAGACAAATTCCTGGCCAACGCCCTTCGGACAAAAGTCCTACACTTTTAGGTAGATTCAGGTAGATTGGAATATCTTTAGGGCGGCGTAGCCTAGCCTGTTTAGGCGACACCGCCGTAAATTAGCTAGGCTAGTAGTGATTTTCAATCTACTTACCTGCTAATCTACGGCGGCGTAGCCTCAAACGAGCGGGCGCAAGGGCGCCTAATTCAAATGACTTGGAGGGGGGCGTGTATCATGGTAATGAGGCTTGACCTCAAGTTTTTTTAAGTTTTTTCACACTGCGCATGCACCGGGCGCCTACATTTTCCAGGGCGCATTGCGGCTAAGTACGCCGTACAGGCCTATTGATTTTGACGTGGACGTAAACGACGTAACTCCCGATTCGCGAACGACTTACGCAAACGACGTAAAAAATTCGAACCTCGCGGCGGGAACGGCGGCCATACTTTAACATTGTTATTCCACCTCATAGGTGGAATAACTTTAGGCCGCCTAAGGCCTTACGGAAACAACGTAATTCGACTGTGGCAGGCTGGCGTACGTTCGTGAATCGGCGTACAAGCTCATTTACATAATCTACGCCGGCCGCAATGGAAGCGCCAGCTAGCGGCCATCCGAAAAATTGCAAGCTAAGATAGAACGGCGCAAGCGTATCTCTGTTTGAGCATACGCTTAAACATACGGCGGCGTAGATTCGGAGTTAGGTCGGCTTATCTACTGATAAGCCGGCCTAACTCTTTGTGAATCTACCTATTTGTCTGCAGAAAATCTGGTTGTGTGTACCAGGCTTAAAATTCAAAACCTTAGTAAAACCTAGGGAATTAGCACAAACCCATGGTGGAGGCAATCTCAAACCGCATCCCTGATTACACTTTCACCCGTACATTTGTGGATGAAAAACGGAAAATTGGGGGGGGGCGTGGCTACCGCGCTGCTGAATGGCCGCATGAGCTCGTAGCTCCTCCGTAGGACCGGGAACAGCAACGGCCAGAGGCAACACCGACGATCGGCACACAGCACAGAGGCTTCAGGAGAGGGGTGAGACCTCCGCGATGGCCAAAAAAAAGAAGGAACCCGCCGGGATTAAGAAGCTCCCACACTTCTTCCTTCCTATGGAGCAGACGCATGCACAAGATGGCGCCGGCGGCTGCTCACCGTCCGCCTCCAGCAGCTCATCACGCTCCTCACAGAGCCCTGCATCGCTCGGAGCTACTAAGGCTTCTCAGCCCAGATCACCAGCGGCTTCTACTCCTTCCATGCAGAGCCCTGCTAAGTCCAAACCCAGGCTGTCGGCTGGCTCATCCCCCATAGAGGTAAGCCTCAGTTGTAACTCGGCTGACACAACCAGGGAATTGTCTGACACATTTAACTCCTTCCCGGCCACAGCTCAGCCTGTCTCTGAAGCAATATTAAAAGACATGCTGCTGTCTCTCCGTGCATCGTTGCAAACTGACATGCTGAAATGTGTAGCTGATTTTAAAGCTGAAGTGCATGAATTGGGAGGGAGAGTTGACAAAATAGAGAACAAGATGGGTGAATTTGCTGCTTCCCACAACTCCCTCATAGATGCACATAATGAGCAAGATGACCAGCTAGAGACCCTCAAAGCCAAAGTCGCAGACCTTGAGGACCGCTCAAGGAGGAATAATTTGAAACTTAGGGGTGTCCCTGAAACTGTCTTGAACACTCATCTTAATCAATATGCCTGGGACCTGATCCATGAGGTTTTACCAGAGATTCCGGCCTCTGAAGTGGTAATTGACCGAATACATCGCTTACCAAAACCGTCTTACCTTCCTGATGACGTTCCGAGGGACGTGATAATGAGGGTGCATTTTTACCATGTCAAAGACCAGCTTATGGCGAACTTTCGTAAAAAAACGCATATCCCTGAGCGGTTCTCTCGACTTCAAGTGTATGCGGACCTGTCGCAGTACACGCTGCAGAAAAGAAAATCACTCATACCTATTACCAAGGCTCTCAGGAACCATGACATCATTTATCGCTGGGGTTTTCCCACAAAGCTTACCATTACCTACAACAACACTACCTCTGTGATAACGTCTTTGGAAGAAGGTTTGGCTTTGCTTCGCTCATGGGACATCCTTCCCGAGCAAGAACCGCCATCTCGTCCACCTCAGTCCAAGCTGGATGATCAGGAGATGTGGCATACCGTTTCCCACAAACGCAGACAGAAAAACCGCACAACCTAATTACCTCTGGCCATTAACCCAAAATGAATAGAGATCACTTTGCCCGGTCCGCTAAGACGCTAAGACCACAATGTCCCTCCCCCTACTTTGGTGCATTTCCCCTGCACTCAGATTCCAACTGGGATCGCTCATGTTTTTACTACTTATCTGTTGTTTTTTCGCTGTTTTTTCTTTTGTTTCTGGTTTTGTTTTGAAGCATTGCTCTGACACCTGTGGAAAAGACCTGGTCGGTCGACAAATCATCACCCTGGTCGATGGCTCTCCTGCAACCCCTGCATGCCTGAATATCAACCTGCTCTTGATGGCTAAAGGTAAAGTGAGCATTCTTACCCTACTGCCCACATGGTGATTAAAATAACTTCATTCAATGTGAGGGGGCTCAATCACCCTGCAAAAAGAGCATCTCTCTGGAGGGAATCTCTTAAATTAGGGAGTGACTTGATATGTGTGCAAGAAACACATTTTCAGGAATCTGCCCTACCAACCTTGAACCATAAACAATTTCCTCACGTATTTACCGCATCAGCACCACAGAAGCGGAAAGGGGTCCTCATTGCAGTTAAAAACTCTGTGGCATTCTCCCTCCAAGATTCTATCCGAGATCCTAATGGCAGATTTCTAATACTCTTGTGCGACATCAATAACAGTCCCTTTACAATTGTGAGTGCCTATGCTCCAAACACTCACCAGCTACGTTTTGCAAACAAATTATTCCGCAGACTTTCAAAGATTAGACGGGGACAACTGGTGGTTTGCGGGGACTTTAATATTACTGCTGATCCTCGCCTAGATAGCTCTTCCAAACCAAAACGCCTTCCTTTGGCACTCCAACCAACGCTCCATAAGGAGGACCTCTATGATGTCTGGAGATGCCAACATAGCGAAGAACGTGACTTCACTTTCCACTCCGTACGCCACAACTCGTACTCTCGGATCGACATGATTCTTGTGGACAAATTACTTTTGCAGGCTGTGTCTTCCTCCAGTATCCATGATATCACGTGGTCGGACCACGCGCCGGTTTCCATATCGGTTCTGGAGAAACACACACCCTCTCCTGCATATGTTTGGAGGGTTAACTCACAACTTTTCAATTCTGAACAGAATGTTATAGACATTTCTAAGCATTTGAAAGAGTATTTTCAGTTAAACTCTCATTCAGTTTCCAACCCTTCTGTTGTCTGGTGCGCTCACAAAGCCTTTATAAGAGGCATTTTCATTCAGATGTCCTCACGAATTAAGAGGCAGAGGTCGTTGCGGCTCGATAGCTTATTGAGAGATATAAGGTCCCTTGAGTCTTCTAATAAGACTAACCCCTCCCAATCTTCATGCATGGCCCTGTCTAAACTTCGAACAGACCTCCGTCTGCTGCTAATAGAACAGCATGACAAACACCTTAAAGCCCTCAAACTGGCACACTATTCCTCTGGCAATAAAGCAGGCAAATTCCTTGCTAATCGCTTCAGAGCGAAGAAGCTTCAAACAAAAATTGGGCATCTAATAGATCCAAACACGAAACAAAAACTTGTTAACCCCAAACAAATTGCTGACGCTTTTGCATCCTACTATGGTTCCCTATATAACCTAAAAGACGACCCTAACACCCCACAACCTAATATCTCTAATATTCAATCCTTTCTGGCTTCGCTACAACTCCCTACTCTTACAGCTGCCCAGCTAGAAGCGCTTAACGCACCTATAACCCCCCAAGAGATCACCAAAGCGATTCACACTTTGCCGGTTGGTAAGTCGCCTGGGCCTGATGGCCTATCGAATGATTATTACAAGCGCTTTCAAGACATTATCACCCCGAGTCTCTCCTCGGTGTTCGCAGCTGCAATGGCCTCAGCCTCCTTGCCAGTAGAGATGTTACAGGCTTATATAGTCACCATACCGAAACCAGGTAAGGACCCTACCCAACCAGCTAATTATAGGCCGATATCGTTACTAAACACGGATCTCAAATTATATGCGAAAATTATTGCCCGTAGATTGACTCCCATTCTCCCAACTCTTATCAAACCGGATCAAACGGGTTTCGTTACTGGACGCCAGGCGTCTGACGCAACCAGGAGAGTGTTGGGCCTAATTCATCATGCCGGAGCGAGTCGGGTGCCTTCTCTGCTGCTATCCCTGGATGCGGAGAAGGCATTCGACCGTATCCATTGGCAATATATGACCCACACTCTCCAGAAATTTGGATTCACGGGACCAATCTTATCCGCTATACTAGCACTGTACACTACACCTTCTGCGAAGGTATATACCTCCAACATCCTGTCTCGCTCCTTTACAATTTCGAATGGAACCAGACAGGGCTGTCCTCTATCCCCATCCATATTTAATTTATTGATCGAGCCCCTAGCAGAAGCAATTAGAATGTCCCCAATGATCACTGGCTTCGAGTTTCAAAATAGCTCCCATGTTATCAATCTATTTGCAGATGATATAATCATTTTTTTAACAAATCCCAATACCTCCTTAGCAGCAGCCCATGATGTCATCACGACTTTTAGTGCCTTGTCCTACTACAAAGTCAACTACACGAAATCCTTGGTACTAGATTTAGGAGTAGACCCTGCCCTTCGGAAAAAACTGCAAGCATCCTTTTCTTATACGTGGAGCACCTCTGGGATTCCTTACCTGGGTATACGTTTGGTTTCAGATGTCACAAAATTAGCGGACATCAATTACCCCCCTCTTATTGAAAAATTAACCAGGGATGCACAAAAAATGTCTAAATGTGAACTCTCCTGGACGGGCCGTTTAGCCACTTTTAAAATGTTTATGTTACCCCAAATTCTATACCTTTTTAGAACACTTCCCATGCCTATTAAAAAAACACACCTGGTCGCGCTTAATAAAATCTTGAAAAACTTTGTCTGGCAGACAATGAAACCAAGATGTTCACATGCCCAACTGCTAAAACATAGGTATGCTGGAGGCATGGGAATGGTAGATCTGCGTGATTATTGGGTAGCTACTCACCTAACCCAGCTCAAAAATTGGTTTTCAATTACGTCAGACAAACTTTGGATAGATGTTGAAAGACAATGTAGTTCTACTCCCTCACTTAAGCATATGCTACTAGCTGATGCTTGGAAGCCGAGAACACTAAACCAATTACCTCCCTCTACTCAGGCCTCCTTAGAGGCGTGGAGAATACTTTGCTCCATAAAACCCCCTCAAGATCAGGGAGTATCTGTACCTACTCCAATTAGGGTAGTGGAGCTCATAATCCCTAATGTATCTTTACAATCCTGGGAAAGGAACGGTATCTCAACCCTCCAACAATTATTAAATAATAATATTCTCAAGTCCTTTGTTCAGATCCAGTCTGAATTCCACATTCCTGCTACAGACTATTACCTATACCTCCAACTATCTCATCTCCTCAATTCCCTTCCCCCCCCTGAAATAACTTTATATAAACAGAGTTGGCGCTTCTTTACAGATGCTCCTCCCTCAATCAAAGGGACTTCCCTATTCTACAACATGCTACAGAGCAAACTTAATTTCCATAAATCCACCCCTTACCAAAAATGGGAAACAGACCTGGGGGAATCTTTTACCACCTATCAATGGCAGTCAGCTTTTAAGGCCATCTACCAAGCTTCCAGATGTGCTAACCATTGGGAACTAGCCCACAAAATTGCCCTGAGATGGTACCTCACTCCGTACAGACTGTCTAAATTTATAGCTTCATATTCCCCGTTGTGTTGGAGGGGCTGTGGGGGGGTGGGCCAGCTCATGCACATTTTTTGGTCATGTAAACACCTCACCAGCTTCTGGAACAAGGTGTTCTGTACAATTTCTGAAATTACGGGAATTATTACTCAACCTTCTCCCGCCTTAGCAATTCTCAATGTAGGTATAGATCTCTATCCCCCAGATTGCCGAAAAATTGTCACCCACATCCTATTAGCTGCTAGGCTGTTAATCGCCAGGAAATGGAAATCCAACTTATCTCCCAACGTGTCAGAGCTGGTTGATATAGTGAAACAAAACTTTGCTTATGAGAACTTACTGGCGTATAAACACGGCTCTAGGCAAGTTTTTGACCGTCATTGGCAGTTGTGGACCCTTTGGGTCAAAAACCGGTAAAAGTTAATTGACTGATTTTGCTGTTTTCAGGCCCGACCTCTCTCTCTCTTTCTACCTCTTTCTACCTCTTTCTCCTCTTTTCCCTGACCGACCCACAGCTCGCACTTTGCATGCTAGATGCTTGTCGTACCAAGTCTGTTGTTTAGGTGTTATTTGGATTTTGACAAGGTACGTTTTTGTTTTTGTTTTTGTTTTGTTCCTTTTTGTTTTGTTCCTTTTCCCTACCCTTCTCTTTTCTCCCTACCTTTCTCTATGTACACAGTCTAGATGATTCACTAAATTGTTGTTGACTGTGTCCGTAGCAGCATGTACCATGCTCATGTCATATTGTGTTTTCTAATGATTGCCTCTATGCTCAATTATTGAGATTATATGCAATGTACACCGATTTTTGATGCTTTGATACATGTTCTGTATTTTTCTAATCTTTAATAAAAAAGAATTAAACAAAAAAAACGGAAAATTGTATCATACTTACCAGTAATTTTCCTTTCCTGGTGCCTATCCATGGCAGCATACCTGTGACAAGCTCCGCCTTGGCTCCTCCCTCAGGACTAGTGAATATTATAAAAGAGTTGGTTAGCACCGCCCCCACATTCTCCGTAATATAGAATACCAAGGGTGGGATTGTATGCTGCCATGGATAGGCACCAGGAAAGGAAAATTACTGGTAAGTATGATACAATTTTCCGTTTTCCTGGTGCCTCCATGGCAGCATACCTGTGACAAATAACTAGCTGAGACGGGTGGGATGATACTTAGGAGGTTTATTTCAAAGGAATTATTATTATTATCATCAATAATTAGAGGAAGCAACGGCTGATTTGATCGCCTGTCTGCCGAATTCTACCGATGAGAGAGCTCCTGGGTCTACTCGGTAATGCTTCAGAAAAGTATGTTGGGACGACCAGGTCGCTGCCCTACAAATAGTTTTGATTGCCACGTTCGCTCTTGCCGCCCAAGAGGCAGAGACCGCCCTAGTGGAGTGCGCCCTGACCATCAAAGGGGGGTCCAGACCCTTTGCCCTGTACGCCTTGTGAATAAGCTTAACAATCCATGAGGCAATTGTTCTTGCTGACGACTCCTTGCCTTTGTTCTTCCCCCAGGGAATTATGAGCAACCTGGTAGAGTCTCTGAAAGATGCCGTGACCCTGATAGCATTTCAGGGTGGAGGCAATGTCCAGTTCATGAAGAGAACCTGATTCCTGTTCTAGAAACGTTGGGAGTGCCCAGGGTTCCGACATGGTCAAAGATGATGTGACCTTGGGGATAAACCCTCGTACTGTTCTCAGTTCCACAAGAAGGTAAGCTTCAAGGTTAAATTCCAAAGTGATGCCGAGTCCGAAGGAGAAAAAGGTGGGCTGGCTAGGGACTCTAGGATGATAGCGAGGTCCCAGGTGGGAAAAGCCTGTTTAGTTGGCGGTCGGATCTTTCTGACGGCCTTAAAAAATTGGATTATTAATGGCTCCTCTGCCCACCTTCTGCTGGTTGCTGTTGAAATTGCTGCTACCTGTACTTTTAATGTACTCAGAGCAAGACCCATATGCAGGCCTGACTGCAAAAATTCAAGCATTTGCGAGGATGATGGAGAATCTGGATCGCAGCTTCTGCTAATCATGAAGGCCTTGAACTTGTTCCACACCCTATCGTATATACTGTTTGTGGAAGGCTTTCTAGCCCTGAGAAGGGTTGCAATAACCTCGTTGGAACATCCTAGTGATTCAAACCTTTGCCTTTCAGCAGCCAGATGTGAAGGCCTCTCATTCCAAAACAGGTGTCGGTCGAGGAATTCCACTAGTGGACGGTCCGGGAATGGCCTCCTCCGCCGGCTGCTCCTGGAGAGGAACCACCGGTTGCGATGGCATTGAGGCCACTAATTCTGCAAAGGAATCTTTTATTGCTTTCTTAAGCAGGTCCGCCACTTGCATGCCCTCGGACTCTCTGTCTGCCGCATAGTCCCTCATGCAATCTTGACAGATCCGTTTATGTGGAAGAGGGGTAGCTCCACAGGCCTGACACTTTGGAGATCTGGGTCTCGGGGAGCGCGAGTGATGGCGCTTTTTGGCCAAAGACTTCTTGCCACTCTCATGGTCTCCTCGCCTGGAAGACCTCCCCCTGCTGTGGCTTGAGTCAGAGTCTTCATGTCGCCTTGATGTCTTCTTAGACATCTTCTGGCGTACAGGGCTGCAATACATAAGAGTACGCGCCTTAGTGCACTCTTTTTTTTGTAAACTTACCTGGACGTAGGCCCTTACCTTAATTGTAGAGTAGGATCTTGTATGGACGGCAAATGGCTCATGTTAGGTGGATTAGCGGAGGAAGCAGCTAAGGAAAGAACAGGAAAGGGTTAAACGCCATAACCTAACCCGGCTAAACGGACACATCCCTAAGTTTTATTGTTTTTTTGTTTGTTGTTTTAGGAAAAATAATCTTATGTCTTTTTTTTTTTTTTTTTTAAGTAATAAATCTCCCCCCCCCTTTTTTTTTACCTGTAAAGACAGGTCTTTTGCCCTGGAGCTCTCAGTACCCTGGTTCTCCCTGGACAGCCTCAGGCATCCTAGTGAGGCAGCCAGGGAGTTATAAAAGGGGTCAGGTGGACAGAGGAACGCCTCTGCCCTGAACTTTCAGAGAAAGGGCAAAAATTCTAGGTTTTTCCCTATTCAAAGATGGCCGCAGGAGGCTCTAGGACCCGGAAGTCCCGGCCGTCGGCGCCAGCGTCGAATGCAGCAAAGGACGCCCCCAGCCATACAAAACGGCTGGGGGTGACGCGCGCGACACCTAAAGGGCCAGGAGACGACAGGGAAAGTGAGGGATGACAGGGGCAGGCGAGGGAAACACAGGGGAAAAACGAGGGGGACCGCAGGTGAACTATGGGATTGCAGGGACAAGAAAGGATGCCAGAATGGAGTTTAGGAAAGGAGAGGAGGAAAAAAATAAAAATAAACAAAAAATTAAAGGATTAGCTGCTGCCTCCGTTACCATGGGGAGCCAGATGCCTGAGAGATACACTGCAGATAGAGCTCTTAGTTAAGAGACAAACTGCCTGTCCCAAAAGATCCTACAGAAGGGACTCCCAACCTTATTAGCGCGTTTAGCTGCCCAAGAGAAGGGACCGCATCCGGGAGAGGCTTGAACCCGGATGGACGCTGCCGAATGCAGAAGGTAGGACGATCGACCAGTATTCACTGCCATGAGGTATAATATTCACTAGTCCTGAGGGAGGAGCCAAGGCGGAGCTTGTCACAGGTATGCTGCATGGAGGCACCAGGAAAACCATTTAACCTTCCAATATCTTTTTGGGTTGTGATAAGATAGCTACGCACCTGGAGGAAACCAGCTCAAACACATGACAAATGCATTCCATGCAGATAATGTTCTGAACCCACAACCCTACAGCTGCAAATCAAGAAATCAAGAGTACTAACCACGACAATGCCATACTTGCCAACTGTCCCGTTTTTAAAGGGACAGTCCCGTCAAATAGGACCTAGTCCCGGCTAATTTAGCCTGCCGGGACTTGTCCCGGCTAGTGGGGAAGGCAGGTGCGGCAGTATGTTTATATATCTCCCTGCAGTCCCGGCTGCCTGGTCCTGACTCCTGACACACACATTGCAGAGTGAGTCGGAGTGAACTGAGCCCCGCCCCCCTCCTTCTCCTGCTGTGTGATGTTTCCTGTGTACACAGAGGAGGAAGGGGAGGAGAAGGAGGCTCACCACGCTCCTGCCGAGAAAAGCTGCTCGTCTGACAAGATGACACATGTCCTAATGCAAAGTAAGTGAGCCTTCCAGAGGGGGAGGGAGGGGGTCATGCCTACGGGTTACAGTTTACTGTGAGTAATTTTGGGGGAAAGGATATGTTCTAGGGGGCACTTTATGACGTATGCTGCAAGGGGGCTTGGATATGAAATCCACCCCCTTAGCACATATTCCTCCCCCCAAATTAAAGCTGCTGTCTGCCACAGAGGGGGTGGCCCTTGGCATCCCAGAAGAGATGTGGCAAATTGCTCCAGGTGCCCATACTAATGCCCCCTTTCCAGGCAAGTTAGCAAAGTGTGGGTTCCAGGTCACAGGTCCAGGTTCACACTGAAAAACACAGGAACACGCTGTGCATTCTGTGCAATTTCAGCCCAATTATGTCCGCACACGCTCTGACCATCTCCTGTACCATGTCTGCAGTCTCTGACTGAGTTCCAGCGTTTTCACACAGCCCATGTGCAGAGCCCACCAGGAAGTCAGCACTGCGCTAATCACAGGCAGTGAGTCATAGGTGTACAAGGCAGGAGGCGTGCTGATACTTGTAGTCCTTTATATTGGACCTTACCTTACCCTAAGGACTTCCTCTCCCCTCTTACACAATCACAGAGGTTGTATCAATTTCTTGTAATTCTCTCTTTATTGAGTAGACCCTATAATCCAGTGGTCTCAAAAAAACGGCCCGCGGGCCATTTGCGTCCCACGGACCAGTTATAAATGGCCCGCAGGCAGGGCGGAAGTGGGGGGAGTAGATTTCCTTCACATGCAGAGTAGCGCAGGAAGCGTCTCTGTCATAAGTTCACTTCTCTGTCTCACGCTGCAGCTGCTCCCCGCCCCCCGGCGCCCCCCCCCTCTCTCTTCTCGTCCATCCCTATTTGCTTGTGATATCACCTGGGATGGACGAGAAGAGAGCGGGGGGTGCCGGGGGGGCGGGGAGCAGCCGCAGCGCGAGACAGAGAATCGAACATATGACAGACGCTTCCTGCGCTACTCTGCATGTGAAGAAAAAAGAAAAACAAGTAAACGCTGACATGTACACTGATTGTGCCCCATGTGCTCTGTTTGTTCCCCATGTACCCCGATTGTGACCTCATGTTCCCCATGTGCCTTAATGTGCCCCATGTACCCTGATTGTACCCCGATTGTGCCCCCATGTACCCCAATTGTGCCCCGATGTGCCCCATGTACGTGCCCTCATGTACCCTGTTTGTACCCTGAATGTGCCCCATGTACCCTGATGTGCTCCAATGCGCCCCATGTGCTCTGATGCGCCCCATGTACCCTAATGTGCCCCGATTGTGCTCTGATGTGCCCCATGTACCCTGATGTGCCGGGCTCTGTACCCTGATGTGCCGGGCTCTGTACCCTGATGTGCCGGGCTCTGTGCCCTGTCGTGCCGTGTCCTGTGCCCTGTCGTGCCGGGTCCTGTGCCCTGATGTGCCAGGCTCTGTACCCTGATGTGCGCTGTGCCCTGTACCCTAATGTGCTGGGCTCTGTGACCTAATGTGCTGTGCCCTGATGGTGGGTGGTCAGTGTGTAGTGGTCAGTGTGCAGTGTAGTGGTCATCGTGTAGTGCAGTGGTCAGTGTGCAGTGTAGTGGTCAGGGTTAATAATGCATCCACTGACACCAGTGCTGGGGGTAAAAATGCGTCCACTTACAGCAGTGCTGGTGGTAATGCGCTCGCTGACACCAGTGCTGGGGGTTAATAATGTGTTCGCTGACACCAGTACTGTTGTTTTTGAAGTTTGAAAGTTTGCATGCGGCCCCCCATGGCATATGAAAACTTGTCTTGTGGCCCTCAGGTAATTTGAGTTTGAGACCCCTGCTATAATCTGATAAGTAGGCGAAGATTATGCGGAGTGGGTGGAGCTTCGGGGAAGTGAGTGTGGTAATTAATTAATAGCTGTGCTGCAAAGTGTCCCTGGAATTTTTTTTCAAATGTTGGCAACTATGCAATGCTTTTGATCTTCCTCAAGTTTGTATTTTCATCTCCATTTCTGCAGCAGTATTTCCTCTGGTAACTTCATTTATTAAAGTTTCTTAAGGAATAATCACCTGCTGTTCTTAGCAATTAAATTAGTGTTTTCAGTCCTCTGTACTACACTGGGAGAATTAATGAGAAAAAAAAGATAATTTATGATGGGCAAATAAAAAGTTTTTTTATTTTAGTCATTTGTGAGAAATAAGACTTGCTGTGATAATTCCTCTTACTTTTTCTGCATGTTCTGGCATACAATGAGAGCCAGAGCTTGCCTGTGAGAATTAGCTGGCCTATTAATGCATGCTCACAAGGCAGGGAATTCGGCTTGAAATGGTGCACTTTCTATTCCCTCACCAGAATCTATTGAAAGTATTGAAGCTACTTTGGACTTGCTAAATTTTACTGTATATATATATATATATATATATATATATATATATATATATATATATATATATATATATATATATATGTATATACTCGAGTATAAGCCGACCCGAATATAAGCCGAGGCACCTAATTTTACCACAAAAAACTGGGAAAACATATTGGCCCGGAGTACATTCGACGTGATTCTGAGCATGCGCACTGGGAAACGTCCACGGGACGGTGCATGCGCCATTCGTTCGGCCCATCATTTGGGGTCACGCTTCATTGAAATGGATCACGCCCACTTCCTCCTACTTTGAATTAGGCCGGCTCACGCCTACGATTTTACGTTACGCCGACGCAACGTTGGGAGCAAGTGCTTTGTGAATACTGTGCTTGCCTCTCTGTGTTACGTCGGCGTAGCGCATATGTGATGCGCTACGCCGGCAGAAATATGTGCCGATGTATGTGAATCCGGGCCATTGAGTATAAGCCTAGAGTATCCATCTGCATGCCTCACTGTGCCTCACTGTGTCAATGTGCATGACTCACTGTGTCCATGCCTCACTGTGCCCATGCCTTACTGTGTCCATGTCTCACTTTGCCCATGCCTCACTGTGCCTCACTGTGTCCATGCCTCACTGTGCCTCACTGTGTCCATGCCTCACTGTGCCTCACTGTGTCCATGCCTCACTGTGCCTCACTGTGTCCATGCCTCACTGTGCCTCACTGTGTCCATGCCTCACTGTGCCTCACTGTGTCCATGTGCATGCCTCACTGTGTCCATGCCTCACTGTGCCCATGTCTCACTGTGCCCATACCTCACTGTGTCCATGACTAGACTTACGTTTAACATGGGAGTCTAACGTAGGTGTGCCCGAATTTGAAAAATCGGTGCTCCCCGGCCATAGGTCCCCCAGACAGCAAACTTTGCACACTTGTAGAGTGGGGCTATATGTGTGCCAAGTTTGGGGTCCAGGGGACCTACGGTCGGCCGGTACCAGGTCCCCAAAGTTTGGTAGATTAGGCACAAAAAGGTGACTCAAGTCGAGGGGGGCATTTTCAGCACAAAAAAAATTGCTGAAAAACTTGGCTTATACTCGAGTATATACGGTATATGTATATTGTAGATCATTATACACTACTTCTGTATCATAAAAAATATCAGTTATTGATGAACAAAACATATATCTCTATAGTGTGTACTTGGAAAAAATCAAGAGATGGTGTTGCACTCCAATAGCATAGAATGGTGTAATTGGTAAAATGTATAAATAACCAAAATAGTATAATTGATAAATGAATGTGCAAATAAGCAAATAGACTGATTGAAAGATAAAAATGCTAAGATAAGGTGCATCCAAAAGGTGTACTGAATGAATGTGCAAACAGTGCAGATAAGGTGACTCAGGTGCATAAATAAAATCACAATGTAAAGATAATAATATATGCAGTTGCAGAGGAAATCGCAGGGTGGTGTTATGCAACAATCAAAATGAATGACTGGACATAACTGATATACAACAATGATGGATGAATAAAACAGTGAACTGAATAAGAGTGGAAATACATACAAATAGGTGACTGTATAATGTAAGTAGAATTACATCATATGAATGGTGGATGGAACCGCAAGATTGTCCAATTGTTACAAAGTGTAAATGGTGCAACTGCGACTCAGTCCAAGAGGTGAAGAAATTGCAAGGTGCAAGTAGAGTGCTGGGTGCAGAGATAGAATAGCAACGCAAAGATAATATATGCATTCGCAGAGGAAATCGCAGGATGGTGTTATGCTCCCATCAACATGAATGACTGAACATAACTGATATAACTGATATGATGGATGATGCAACTGCGACTCAGTCCAAGAGGTGATGCAATTTAATCAAAAGAAATTGCAAAGTGCGAGTGAAGTGCTGGGTGCTAAATGACATCAGCAGGTGGCAAGGTGACTTGTTGGTGAATCTTTGGTGTATGGTAACACCCAAAGGTGTGCTAGCAAATTACCTTACAGCTGCAAGGTAAGCAGCATTCAATAAAACCGATGGAATCACTCGGGGTAAAGGGGATAGCTCCTATCCATCCTTCCAGTAGTGTGGTGCCTAGGGGGTTAAGGCTTCCTTCCAGGCTGGGTGGTCAGCAAGGTAAGACAGCTCCAAAGTGTGTCACCAGGCAGGGTAGAGAAAACATAGAGGAGGCTCTCTAGTGTAATATGTTTTAAACACTCAGCGGTTTATTCAAACATATAACAAACAGGGTACTCACATTTAAAACAGTAATGTAGTGTATATCAGAAACGAGCAGCGAGGTCACAGTGTGCAAACGTCACTTCCGGTGTCCTAGTGTCTGACGTTTGCACAGTTTGAGCTCGCTGGTTTGCCAGAAGGCACTATGATATTTTCAGAGAGCACAAGAAACCATTGCTCATAATACCAATTTGACACTCATATACTGTAGTGGGAGTTTCACTACATAAGCTTGTCGCTGGGAAGAGGGGTCACCTGCCCCAGCTTTTTGAAACTCCAGAATTGTTGCTGTTGCTGGGCAGAGGTTGGTAGAACTCTGTCCTGATGCCAGCTCTTCTGCTGGGGACCCCACATCAACTGTTGGGGAGGGAGGATGGCTTCCTCCACTCTCAGACTGTGGAGCTTCTGCTCTTCCGAACTGTGTATCTGCCGCTGAGGAGATGAGCCGGCTGCTCCATCACCTGTACACTTATCCAGCTGTTGGACAGACACATTCCTCCATCCAAGCTTTTTCTGTGCAGAAATAGGTTCGTCAAGGTGAGTTAGCACCTGCTGCATACGCCAAAAGTGCTTTTCTTCCATAGCTGCAGGTAGAGGTGGGCAAAGCACATTGTTAATCTGCCCCATTGCTGGCACTTCAGCCAGGATTTCAGACCTGTCAGCTGATATTTCCTGATAGTCCCAGGCAACGGGAGTCATGCCCTGCTGCTGAGCAGAGTCTAGCAGCCTTCTGTAGGTGACCTCTAGTTCCCATTCCTGAATGGCTACAAACTACAAATCTTCCTGTGTCCAGAGCACTTCCGAGACATAAAGCCTCCCGTCTCTGTACTCCTTGATTTCCTCCAAACACCAAAACAGGAAGCATGCCACCGCTGCCGCCAAATGTGACAGAACCATTTTGCACCCGACTAACAGTGCCTCCTGCCCTCCAAACAGTTCCGAAGAGACCGAGAGCTAGTACCAGCCTTTACCCCAAGCATCATACACAGACAAGGTGTTGAAGTAAACTCCAAAGGAATACGTGGCATAAGGGAGAAGGAGCACTATTGTTTGGCAACCCACCCCAAGTATCCACTGGAGCACCCGACCTGTGTGGGACACCCTAAAAAGTTTGTTCTGGTGTCCCACACTAGTGCTCCTGAGTCCAGATGTGTAAACAGCTGCTGAGTGTCCTCTCCTTACACTGACTCAAGTTTTCATTTCATTCTAGTTACAAATACATCTAGACAACAATGTACTAAACTTCTTTTAATACAAATAGGCATGACCAAATGTAGATATCCTGTATCTGCCAAAAACATTGTATTTAGTGGGCGAACGAACAATGTTTACTACGACCGATTACTGTACCCACGAACCTGAAAATTGCCATTTTAAAGTGTACAACAGTAAAGAAAAGCACATGGAGCAACATGCAAGTAATAATAATAATAGGAACACAGGACAAATACTTACCTTTTAGAAGCAATTTCCTGATCTGTACTGAACGTGCTCCCTCAATTTCAGGTCTGACCAGCATTTCCTCAATTGCTCCTTGGATAGTTGTACCCCAAAATTCCTGTGCAGACCTTGGCCTTTCTCACATTTGGGTTGGGGTACGGTCCATACTTCCCATCATAGTCGGTCCTCTTCAAGATGTCCACCATCTCCACGGTCTCTACAAAGGACATATTTGAGGCCTTATATCTCCTCCTGGATCGGGACGTTTCTGGCTCCGGGCTTTCCTCGTCGTTAGTGCTATTACACACTTGCTGTGTCTCCACCATGTCCTCTCCCACTGCGACGAAAGAGAAGGGGCGGGGAATACACTAGAAAGAACGTCAGGGGCGGGTGACGCAGGTGGAGTTTCACGCATGCGCAGTGTATATAAAGCCAACACGTGTGTGTCGTACCTACGATCTGTGAGCAGTGGAAGGAGTAACGGAAGCGCCGATCGTTATAACGAAGGTAAAATATTAACTTGGGGCATCAGTGGCCTATACTGCTTATAGATTGAGGCCTGTATTGGGATAAGATTAGGAGAGTTTAGACTGACATCAGGGGCTGTCTTGTGTTTTGTCTTGAAGAGAAAATGAAAAAATTCAAAGACACATATTTTCTGCCCCATTTTATAGACAAGTACAGGGAGCTGACCTGTTTGTGGCAGGTTAAACACCCATTATATAGAAAACAAAGAAGCTAGGCAGGCATCAATGGAGAAATTGCTGGAGTTTGTGAAGCCGCAGATCCCCATGGCAGACATCCCCTATTTGAAAACAAAAATTGGTGGCTTGAGAAGCAATTATAAGAGGGCGTTGAGTAAGGTCCTGGCTTCCCAGAGATCAGGAGCAGCAGCAGAAGACATTTATGTACCCAGTCTCTGGTACTATAACAAAATGTGTTTTCTGGAAGACCAGATTGAAATCAGGCCATCACTTTGCACTTCTTTCTTCAACCACAGCTGAAGCTTCCAACGACCAACCTGGGCCTTCCACCCAGGAAGAAGTGGATGAGCCCAGCTTGAGCCAGGTATAGTATTTTTCTACATATTTATTGTCCCAAAATTAATGATGTTAACTAGATGTTATTGATAACAAATTAATGATTTAACAAAAAGTGTTTTAAATATCAATAGACAGTAGTGGCCAAAAATGATTGGGACAAGAATGAAAAATGCTGGGGTCAGAATGATAGTCTTTTCGATTTATTAACATTCAATTTGCAACAGTCATGAGCTGAAAATTGTGTGTGATTGATGAACCAAAAACTAAAACGATGTCCCTTTTTTATACACAGGAAAGCCTCAGCCAGGAGGAGGCTCTGGAATGTGGCAGGCAGGAGGTGGCAGGGGGAAGTTGCAGCCAGGAGGTGGCGGGGGTAAGTGTCAGCCAGGAGATGGCCGGGCCCAGTAGCCTGACACAATCACAGGGGCTTCCCTTCTGCCTTCCAATAAAAAGGCCCAGGAAGGGGAGGAATGTGGAGGAGGCAGCACTCAGCCTCATTTGGGAGGCTGATGCGGCCCTCAGAACCCCCCAACCTTCAAGAGGAATTTTCCTGCATGGCAGCATGTAAAATGCAGGACATGGAAGAGGGCCTCATCTGTAAAAGAAAATCATTTGTATGGCCCTAAATAAGGGGTTGAGGTGCAAACTCACCAGAAAAAGCCACATTTGTGAGCTCGACCATCCTCCTTCTCCTCCTGTCCTCCTTCTCCTGTCCTTCTCCTGCCACAACTCCACCACCAGAGCCACAGCCTGGAAGAAAGCATGGAAGGAAGACAAACAAGTGATGGCCTGGTTTCAGTCTGGTCTGACAGAAGACGCAGGCTGTGGTAGTACCACAGCCTGGGGACACATATGTCATCTGCTGCTGTTTCCGATCTCTCGGAGTCTTGAACCAGATTGTGCTCCCTATTATATGGACTCCTCAGGCTACCAATTTTTTTTAAATAGTTGATGTCTGCCCTTGGGTCCAAAGGCTTTGCCAACTTCAGCAGTTTCTCCAGCGTTGCCTTCCTCTTTATTTAGTTATGACCCATAATAAATAGATTTTTTTCTGCAAATACTTGCCTATGTGTTTTTCTTCAAATGTGACAGTTTGTTTGTGAGTAGGCAGGTACAATTAAAAAAATACAATGTCAAATTAACAAGGGACACCAACCAACCTCCTTGAGGTTAGAAAATACAAGATAATAATGTTGTTGTGGTGATAAGAAAGTGATCAGTGCATAAAATTGAATACATCAATAATACATAAAATGATCCAAAAACAATGAACAACTCGTGGTAAAATACCAAAAAATGGTGTGCAATGTGCAACAACAATGTGCGAACATGCATATGATAAATAGTAAAAAAAAGTCCCAAAGTGAATGATAGATATCCTTGTGTAAACCAAGTGTCAAAACAAATGTGTCTTCACAGTCTTCTTGCGTGACTCTTCTAAATGCTGTGCTCACAGAGCGCTTACCTTAAGTCAGGTGTGTAAATGCTTATCAAGGTGTAAATATATCCAGGGATGATTTCTCCGCATAGACACTTGGTTTACACAAGGATATCTATCATTCACTTTGGGACTTTTTTTTACTATTTATCATATGCATGTTTGCACATTGTTGTTGCACATTGCACACCATTTTTTGGTATTTTACCACTAGTTGTTTATTGTTTTTGGATCATTTTATGTATTATTGATTTATTCAATTTTATGCGCTGATCACTTTCTTATCACAATCACTTCAGGTATTTATTTATTTATTTACTTACCCATTTAGATTAAGCAGCATTTATTTGATTGTTTACTCTCATCTTACACTTTTTGGTGGCGCGGAAGCACTTTTTATCTTTTAATGTTGTTGTGGTAACTTGACACACATAAATAAAATAAAAATAATGGAGATTACTAGAAAATTATTTTAAAATAATAATAATAATAAAAAAAACAGGAGATCTTGATTAAAATAAAAAAAGGAAAAAATATCACTATAAATTTTTTTTTAATCATTATTATGGAGATCTGGCTTTAAAAAATAAAAAAATTATTCAGAAGATCAGGAGAAATAATAAAGAAATACGTTTGTCAGAATATGAGCAGCAAAACAACTTCATTATTCTAGCATTATAAAGAAGAAAAGAATGCGCTGCATTAAAAGATCAAAAAATTTGCAGCGTGACGAATGTGCTATCTCCATTACGAATGCTAGTTTTACCAGACCGAACGGTTCTGTCTCGTACTTGATTTAGAGCATGCATGGTTTTTTTTGTGCATCAGAATTGCATACAGATGATCAGAATTTCCGACAGGAACTTTTGCCGTCGGAAAAATTGAGAACCAGCTCTCAAACATTTGTTGTTGGAAATTCCGACAGCAAATGTCCGATGGAGCGTACACACGTCGGAATATCCGACCAAAAGCTCACATCGAACATTTTTTGTCGGAAATTCCGATCATGTGTACGCGGCATAAGCCTTCAAAATTAGCACTTTTGATTTTTCCAGTTCGGGTCCCATAGACTTCAATGAGGTTTGTTATTCGGTTCTGAACTTTTGCGATGTTCTAAAGCTCTGGTGCGAACTGAACAGGGTATTGTTTTGCCCATTCCTATTACTTACCACTTTTTAATAATAAAATACATGGGTTAAGGATAGTGTACTAGGCTGGTGCAACCTCTGTTTTGTTTTATGATTTCACTGCTTATTAGGGATGAGCCGAACACCCCCCTGTTCGGTTTGCACCAGAACTTGCGAACACACCAAATGTTTGTGTGAACTTTAGAACCCTATTAAAGTCTATGGGACTCGAACGTTTGAAATCCAAAGTGCTAATTTTAAAGGCTAATATGCAAGTTAGTGTCCTAAAAAGTGTTTGGGGACCTGGGTCCTATCCCAGGGGACATGTATCAATGCAAAAAATTCATTAAAAAAAATAAAATAGCGTGGGGGTCCCCCCAAATTCAATTACCAGGCCCTTCAGGTCTGGAATGGATATTAAGGGGAACCCCGCCGTTAATTTAAAAAAAAATGACGTGGGGTTCCCCCAAAATATCCATTCCAGACCCTTCAGGTCTGGTGTGGATTTTAAGGGGAACTCCACCCCAAATTTAAAAAAAAATGACGTGGAGTTCCCCCAAAAATCCACACCAGACCCCTTATCCGAGCACGTTAACCTGGCCGGCCGCAGAAAAGAGAGGGGGACAGAGTGCGGCCCCCCATCTCCTGAACCGTACCAGGCCACATGCCCTTAACTTGGGGAGGATGTCCCCATGTTGATGGGGACAAGGACCTCATTCCCACAACCCTTGCCCGGTGGTTGTGGGGGTCTGCGGGCAGGGGGCTTATCAGAATCTGAAAGACCCCTTTAATAAAGGGGACCCCCAGATCCTACCCCCCCTATGTGAATTGGTAATGGGGTACATTGTACCCCTACCATTTCACAAAGGAAGTGTAAATAGTTAAAAAAACACACACACCGTAGAAAAAAGTCCTTTATTAATAAATAATAAATAAAAAAAAAACAGCGGTGGTAATCCACTCGGTCCCGGCTTCCTGCTCCAACATTGTCTGTATCCAGCAATGGGTGATCTCCTCTCCGGTCCACCGATGAGAAGATCTTCCGGGATCCACAGCGCAGCATCGCCGGTCTCCTCTCTCCGCCGGACACAGCCCAGCAGAATGATGCGGCTGGAGCTTTGACATTTCTTATATAGGGGAGGCGGGGCCACCTGTCCCGTGACCCTGCACCCTCTGACACACCCTCTGCTACGTCACTGGGGAAGCCCAGTCTTCCCCCTTGTGTCAGAGGGGGCGGGGTCACATGACGGGTGGCCCCGCCTCCCCTATATAAGAAATGTCAAAAGCTCCAGCCGCGTCATTCCGCTGGGCTGTGTCCGGCGGAGAGAGGCGGCCTCCGATGCTGTGCTCTGGAGCTCTGGATGCCGGAAGATCTTCTCATCGCTGGACCAGAGAGGAGATCACTCGTCGCTGGATACAGACAACGTTGGAGCAGGAAGCCGGACCGAGAGTGGATTACCACCGCTGGATTTTTTTTCTTTTTTTTAATTAATAAAAGGACTTTTTTCTACGGTGTGTTTTTTCCAGCTATTTACACTTCCTTCGTGAAATGGTAGGGGTACAATGTACCCCATTACCAATTCACATAGGGGGGCCAGGATCTGGGGGTCCCCTTTGTTAAAGGGGTCTTCCAGATTCTGATAAGCCCCCCGCCCGCAGACCCCCACAACCATCGGGCAAGGGTTGTGGGGATGAGGCCCTTGTCCCCATCAACATGGGGACATCCTCCCCCTGTCCCCCCCCTTTTCTGCGGCCAGCCAGGTTAACATGCTCAGATAAGGGGTCTGGTGTGGATTTTTGGGGGAACTCCACGCCATTTTTTTTAAATTTGGGGTGGAGTTCCCCTTAAAATCCACACCAGACCTGAAGGGTCTGGAATAGATATTTGGGGGGAACCGCACGTAATTTTTTTTTTAATTGACGGCGGGGTTCCCCTTAATATCCATTCCAGACCTGAAGGGCCTGGTAATTGAATTTGGGGGGACCCCCACGCTATTTATTTTTTATTTTTTATGAATGAATTCGACAGAGCCGACAATTCATTATAGCCGCAAGTCAGTTTTAAATGTATTTTTTTATTTCACAAATGACACTTTGTGCAGAGACAGTTCTAAGTACGGGAAACATGCGCTATTTCACATGCTAACTTTACACCCCCCTAGGTATGAAATTTAAAGGAATATTTCACTTTTATTGTTTCACTTTTAGCATTATTAAAATCACTGCTCCCGAAAAAACAGCCATTTTTAAAACTTTTTTTTGGATTGATACATGTCCCCTGGGACAGGACCCAGGTCCCCAAACACTTTTTAGGACAATAACTTGCATATTAGCCTTTAAAATTAGCACTTTAGATTTCTCCCATAGACTTTAACAGGGTGTTCCGCGGCTTTTCGAATTTTCCGCGAACACCCCAAATTGTTCGTTGTTCGCCGAACAGGCGAACAGGCAATGTTCGAGTCGAACATGAGTTTGACTCGAACTCGAAGCTCATCCCTACTGCTTATAAAGTGTTAGCAGGAGTTCAGATTTAATTTGTTAGTCAAGTTATATCTGCTAGTTTAACACACCCCTCTTCTGGACTGACAATGCTGTTGTTCAAAGCTATCTACTTTACTACTTCCTCCAGAATGCAAGCACCCTAAGTGTCGGTTCACACTACCGCAACTTGGGATCCGACTTGTGTCACCCCAAGTTGCGCGACATGAAAAATTCAATTCAAGTGAATGAGAGCCGTCTTAATTTACACTACTGAAGTTTCTCAGACTTCAGAAAAGATTCCTGTACTATTTCAAGGCAACTTCCAGGCAACTTGTACCCATAGATTTCAATGGAAGTTGCCTCCAAGTCAGATCTCCATCTTAACTGAAGCAACTTTACAGGAAGAGAAAATCGTTTACTCAGGCAAACCCCTCCCTCCCACAGAGCTGATTACTCTGTGATTGGCCACAGCCAAAGTCGCCTGTCCTGGAGGCAACTTTAAGTTGCGTAACTCATGTTGTAAGTGGCTCCAAGTCACGCTGAAGTTGCCTTGTAAAGTCGCGCTGTAAGTCGGGTTGCCCCTGTGTGAACCGGCACTAAGGAAGGAAGTATGTTACTGGCTGGATCAGCAGATGAAATTAACAAAGAAAAAAAGCCTCATCCAAGGATTATTAAACTGCAATATATTACATTTTTGTTTTGGGATTTAAAGCAGGGGTTCACCCTTAGAGGGCACTTTTTAGCCTTAGATTCCTGCTCGTTTTGTCTAGGGGAATCGGCTATTTGTTTTAAAATATGAGCAGTACTTACCCGTTTACGAGATGCATCCTCTCCGTCGCTTCCGGGTATGGGCTGCGGGAATGGGCGTTCCTTCTTGATTGACAGTCTTCCGAGAGGCTTCCGACGGTCGCATCCATCACGATTTTCCGAAAGAAGCCGAACGTCGGTGCGCAGGCGCAGTATAGAGCCGCACCGACGTTCAGCTTCTTTCGGCTACGAGTGACGCGATGGATGCGACCGTCGGAAGCCTCTCGGAAGACTGTCAATCAAGAAGGAACGCCCGCTCCCGAAGACCCATACCCGGAAGAGACGGAAGAAGATGCATCTCGAAAACGGGTAAGTACGGATCATATTTTAATACAAATAGCCGATTCCCCTAGACCGAACGAGCAGGAATCAAAGGGGACAAGGGCAAAAATGTAATAAATGGGTGAACTCCCGCTTTAATACTGTTTTAACTATTTGGAAAAATACAGACTTATTGCATGCCATTGGAAATGTGATTACCTCTGGATTTCTTTTTTTTTTTTGCAGAAAGTTTAAATTTAGTTTTTAAAGTTTGTATCCCTCTAAAGAAACTTTTGTAAATAATGACGGTAGTTTGGGAGCAAATGTAGGACATAATCACATAAATGATAGCAGCGGGAAGCTGAAAAACCTCTGTGCCTGTGGTATTACATTGGATTAGAGGCATTTACTTTGTGCTTCACTATATTAACCTAGAAACAAAATTTTTCAAAACTAAGAGGCTCCCCAGTGCAGTGATGTCCATTACTGACTGATGACTAATGTATAATTCTGCCCAGACATTATAGCAACATATCATTTTAAGAAGTAAAAGCCACATGTATTTGTGACTTTTCTGAAAAGTATATTTAGAGTTGTTTTGAATATAATACTTTTTGGCATTGAATATTCTTGTTCATTCTCCCAGTCTCTCAATCGCTCAGTACTGTATATTAAAAATTACATTTTTATTTGTTATTTTGACATGCCATGTGTTTTGTGCTTGACTTGAGTATGTTTAAAAACCTACATATCCTTACCACATCATCTTGCTGCATGCTTAAAACTAAAATGATTCTCTTTATTTTCTACAGAAGGTGGCAGAAAAAAAAAAAAAAAGAAGACATTTCTTCAACAATAGAGGATGCCACCTTCTGGCTAAATTACATGGTTACATAGTTACTGTACCTAGTCTGGTTGAAAAAGACACAAGTCCATCCAGTTCAACCAATAAAGTTCAACGAAATCACAGGGGCGGACTGACCATTCAGGCACTTGGGCACTGCCATGTCACTAGGGGGCCCCATTAGGGTTGCCAGCCTCAGTAAAACCAGGGACAGTATGTAAAAATCTGTGTTTTTTAAAAAAATCCCAAGATTATAGTTACCCCGCCTCTCCAGTACCTGTTCAGTGTGTGTAAGTAGGGATGAGCTTCGAGTTCTAGTTGAACTCATATTCGACTCGAACATTGCCTGTTCGCCTGTTCAGCGAACAACGAACAATTTGGGGTGTTCGCAGCAAATTCGAAAAGCCGGGGAACACCCTGTTAAAGTCTATGGGAGAAATCTAAAGTGCTAATTTTAAAGGCTAATATGGAAGTTATTGTCCTAAAAAGTGTTTGGGGACCTGGGTCCTGCACCAGGGGACATGTATTAATGCAAAAAAAAGTTTTATAAACAGACGTTTTTTCGGGAGCAGTGAATTTAATAATGCTTAAAGTGAAACAATAAAAGTGAAATATTCCTTTAAATTTCGTACCTGGGGGGGTGTAAAGTTAGCATGTGAAATAGCGCATGTTTCCCATACTTAGAACTGTCTCTGCACAAAGTGTCATTTCTGAAAGAAAAAAAGTCATTTAAAACTGACTTGTGGATATAATGAATTGTCGGCTCCCAGCAATTCAGAAAGAATTCATTCATAAAAAAAAAAAAAAACGTGGGGTTTTCAATTACCAGGCCCTTCAGGTCTGGTATGGATATTAAGGGGAACCCCGCCGTCAATTTAAAAAAAAAAATGACGTGGGGTTCCCCCCAAATATCCAGGCAAGGGTTGTGGGGATGAGGCCCTTGTCCCCATCAACATGGGGACATCCTCCCCATGTTGAGGGCATGTGGCCTGGTACGGTTCAGGAGGAGGGGGGGCGCTCTCTGTCCCCAACTCTTTTCTGTGGCCGGCCAGGTTACGTGCTCGGATAAGGGGTCTGGGGTGGATTCTTGGGGGAACTCCACGCCTTTTTTTTTAAATTGACGGCGGAGTTCCCCTTATTATCCATACCAGGCCTGAAGGGCCTGGTAATTGAATTTGGGGGGACCCCACACTTTTTTTTTTATGAATGAATTCTGTCTGAATTGCCGGGAGCCGACAATTCATTATAGCCGAGAGTCATTTTTAAATGACTTTTTTTCCTTCAGAAATTACACTTTGTGCAGAGACAGTCCTAAGTACGGGAAAAATTTGCTATTTCACATGCTTACTTTACACCCCCCCCCCCCCACGTATGAAATTTGAAGTAATATTTCACTTTTATTGTTTCACTTTAAGCATTATTAAATTCACTGCTCCCGAAAAAACGTCAGTTTTTAAAACTATTTTTTTTCCATTGATACATGTCCCCTGGGGCAGGACCCGGGTCCACAAACACTTTTTAGGACAATAACTTGCATATTAACCTTTAAAATTAGCACTTTAGTTTTGCAACGTTCGAGACTTTAACAGGGTTCTAAAGTTCACTCAAACGTTTGGTGTGTTCGCAGGTTCTGGTGCGAACCGAACAGGGGGGTGTTGGGCTCATCCCTATGTGTAAGTATACTGTGTGTGTATATTGTGTGTCTGTGTGTGTATACTGTGTATGTATACTGTATGTGTGTGTGTGTGCCCCATAATCTATTGCCTGGGGGGCCCAAAATCTCCTATTGCCTGGGGGGCCCATATTCTCCTATTGCCTGGGGGCCCCATAATCTCCTATTGCCCACGAGCCCCATAATCTCCTATTGCCCGGGGGCCCCATGAGTTGTCAGTCCGCCCCTGCTAAATGACATATGATAATGTGAAAATTTACACTGTTTAGATCCATTTACATCGTTGCAGTGTGTTTATTTGAATTCTCTTCCTAACACACCCAAAAGATTTGCATGGCTATTATTAGTCATGCAGTAAATCACAACACATGGCATCACATTACCCTGAATTGTGGTGCATTGGAGTGCCATTCAAAATGAATGACAACTTAGTGCACCAACATGCATGTTATATTAATTGATGTGCATTACCACAACTGCACATGCAACTGTGTAAATCCTTCCTTTGGGTTAGGCAGTCCTAACATCACTAAAGGGTCACTGAACCATACGTTTGTGTTTTGGACACACTGAGGTGCAATTGTAGCCCATTCAAAATTAATAGATTTCTGAAATCCAAGCACATTACTGTGCTTGTTAACTGCTTCAATACTGGAAACGTTTACCCCCCTCCTGCCCATACCAATTTTCAGCCTTCAGAACTGTCACACTTTAAATGATTTTGCGGTCATGCAAAACTGTACCCATAAGAATTTTATAAATTTTTTTACAAAAATTGTACTTTCTTTTGGTGGTACCTAATCACATTTTTTTTTTCTAAATAAACAAAAAAAAAGACCGAAAATTCTGAAAAAAATGTGTTTTCTTTGTTTCTATTATAATATTTTGCAAATAAATAATATTTTTTCATAAATTTAGATCAAAATGTATTCTAATTTCTAGAGGCCTGAAAACACCAGGACAGTACAAATACCCTCAAATGACCCCTTTTTACAAAGTAGACAGTCCAAGGTTTTTAGTAAGAGGCATAGCAAGTTTTTTTAACCACTTCCGGACCGCCTCCTGCACATATACGTCGGCAGAATGGCATGGCTGGGCACAAGCACGTATATATACGTCCTGTACTTGTACCCAGCCGTGGGTCGCGGGCGCGCTCCCGCGGCGCACTCCCGCGACCCGGTCCGAAGCTCCGGGACCGGTACCGCGGGTCCCGCGGACCCGATCGCCGCTCGAGTGCGGCGATCGGTCCCCGGAGCTGAAGAACGGGGAGAGCCGTGTGTAAACACGGCTACCCCGTGCTTCACTGTGGCGGCATATCGATCGCGTCATCCCCTTTATAGGGGAGACACGATCGATGACGTCACACCTACAGCCACACCCCCCTACAGTTGTAAACACTCACACAGTGAACCTTAACTCCTACAGTGCCCCCTGTGGTTAACTCCCAAACTGCAACTGTCATTTTCACAATAAAGAATGCAATTTAAATGCATTTTTTGCTGTGAAAATGACAATGGTCCCAAAAATGTGTCAAAATTGTCCGAAGTGTCCGCCATAATGTCGCAGTCATGAAAAAAATCGCTGATCGCCGCCATTAGTAGTAAAAAAAAAAAAAAAAAAAAAAATTCAATAAAACTATCCCCTATTTTGTAAACGCTATAAATTTTGTGCAAACCAACCGATAAACGATTATTGCGATTTTAGGTAGAAGAATACGTATCGGCCTAAACTGAGGAAAAAAAAATATATATGTTTTTGGGGGATATTTATTATAGCAAAAAGTAAAAAATATTGATTTTTTTTCAAAATTGTCGCTCTATTTTTGTTTATAGCGCAAAAACTAAAAACCGCAGATGTGATCAAATACCACCAAACGAAAGCTCTATTTGTGGGGAAAAAAGGACGCCAATTTTGTTTGGGAGCCACGTCGCACGACTGCGCAATTGTCTGTTAAAGCGACGCAGTCCCGAACTGTAAAAACACCTTGGGTCTTTAGCCAGCATATTGGTCCGGGGCTTAAGTGGTTAAGGTGTCATTTTTTGTCATAATTTTTTGGGAGAAAAACAAAAAATTCACAGACTTTCATAATTTCACAGTGGACACTGCTCTCACACTGCTGCCCAGCCCTGCGAGAGGCACATTCTGAGCGGACATTATATGACGTCTACCCAAAAGGACAAAAGTCCTGCTCGGCCATAGTCATTTAAGAAAAAAAACTGTAGGCATGTTACAGGAGGCGGTCAGAGATTGGAAAAAAAGCTACAGAAGCTATTTGTTATCCTTCTTGGAATAATTCATTTATAACATAGTTAATAAAATAAACAATAAATAATAAAGGCTGTGGGCAGTATAGAAAAATAAAAGAACTGTCAAAGGAATAAACCAATCATTTAACTTGCAGAAGTCAGTCTTTTAGTATTTTCATTTACTGGCCCTGAATAGCCACTTAGGCAAGGAAATTGGGGTTTATGGGAGCCACACTTAACCACTTCAGTCCCGGGAAGATTTGGCTGCTCAATGACCAGGGCATTTTTGGTGATACGGCACTGCGTTACTTTAACTGACAATTGCGCGGTAGGGCCACCTTGTAGCCAAACAAAATTGACATCCTTTTCCCCCCACAAATAGAGCTTTCTTTTGGTGGTATTTGATTATCTCTGCGACTATTTTGAAAAAAACTGAAAATATACTTTTTGCTTTAACAAATTTGCCCCAAAAAAGTTTTTTTTTTCCTTAGTTTAGGCCGATATGTATTTTTATACATATTTTTGGTAAAACAAATTGCAATAACAAGCACCCGCTATCCTGCATAAACAGGCCGACGTAAAGCAACGTTGGCTTGCGGGATCGTGCTGACCTGCCACAGTCTAATGACGATGGCAGGTCGGCAATTGTTTAAAGTCTCACTAAACCCACATTATAAAAAAATATTAATAAATGCTGTATTTCATGCTGTTCATACTCACTCAGTCACTCTGAGATTTTTTTTCTGCATTCCCCAAAAAACCTGGTTGATCCTGCTGTTCTCTAAATCCCCCCTTCTGTCCAAGTCCACAATTCAGCTATGGATTTTGCAGAGCAGTGTTTGCAACTCTGCACATACTCAGTTTTCAATGAGTTTCTATGCTGAGCATTTCCTACCAATGACATCTGAGCAGCCCATGTGACTATAGTCACACACTTGGGCATATACACAGTTGTAAATGACAGCCTACTGCCTCCCTCCCTATGCCCACTAACCAGCTAAACACAAATGGGTGGGATATTACATGTAGATTTAGGCTACATTTTCACTGCTAATTGACAAAGTAGTCAGTGTTTCTAAGCGTTTTAGGTCAGTTTTTGATCAGAATCAGGCCAGGTTTGTATCAGAATCAGTTCGGGATTTTATCCTGTTCACAACTGAATGACATGTGCGATTCAGAAGCGTTTCCATAGAAGTAAATGTCCCTGAAATCGCACCTGAGGGAGACCACACTGCTCAGAAAACGAACAGGACTCTACTTCAATTCACACTGAATCTGCACTCCGGCTGCATCAGTAGACAAACACAATAGAAAGCAATGTTCTTTCATATGTCATGCGGATTGGATGCAGTTCAAAATGCATTCAATTCACATATGTATGAACCCAGCCTAATGAAGATTTTGTACTTGTCAAATATGCTGCAGAAATCTCCCTCCACTGAGTCTGGCTGCCACCATTTTAACTGTGGGCAGCTGAAGCTGCTGCCTGTTCAGTTCCTGGATTTACATAGACACACAGAGGCACACCTCCAGCTCTGCAGCCCTGCAGCTTTCATTGGCCCTCTTATGACTAAAATCCCTTCCTTCCTGGTAAACTCTCATGAGATTGAGTGAGAGAGCCGTGCATGATGTCATAAGCCTAGGCTTTTTACCAGACAAGAAACAGGAAGTGGGCTATATACGGTAATTACTGGCAGAAAAATAATGTTTTACTATCCAAATTTAAAACAACAGGGACAGAAGATTTATTAAATGAAAAGATGAAAAAATAACTGAAGGTCTACTTTAAGTACCAAAGGGCCACATGCAGCCCTCAGGCAGGCTGGACAACAGAGTATTAGATAATGTGTTCCTGCAGCATGTGATGCTGCTCCAAAGGATACTTCTTTGCAGAGGGATTAGGTGCATAACACCTGGGGTTGTCATCTTCACCTTGGCTTTACTACCTAGTGTGTCACTGATCAGGAACCACTATGTATAAGAATTAATTATTTTCATACATCACTGGCTACTTGATTGCACCAGGTAGGCTGTTAACTCAGTAGTTAATCCAGGATGAAGGTGAGATGTCTGGAGCCTGCATCTTAAATATACTCAGCAATAACACATTTTATGATTTTTTTTCTTAAAGTGGATGTAAACCCTCTATACACCCAGTGAAGTGAACAGCCTCAGATGAAACACAGAGATTAACCAAATCTCCCTACATAGGTTTTATATGTATATCTGCTGTCTTCACATTTATATACTGTTTAGAAAGTTCAGATTTTGTTAGGAGATTTTCTCTTCCTGGTTAACACAGAGTGCGATGTCTGGGCATACAGCCAAGATAGCTAGAATTGCTGATTGGAGGAAAGGCACACACCCCCTATCCACATAGGTAGAGACTCTCAAAGCTGTTTTGTAATAGGAGCTGCTCTCTGCTAATCTATTTAGCAACCTCCTTTGACAAAAGATTCTGGCTGCTTTTGTCTAAAAAGTCAAAAAACATGTCAGGAGATCTCAGGCTGATAACAGAGAAACCTTTCAGAAGAGAGTTATTATGCCGCGTACACACCATCACTTTATGTGATGAAAAAAAATGACGTTTTTAAAAACGTCACTTTAATTGACCGTGTGTGTGGGAAAACGTCGTTTTATGTCTTGTAAAAAACGACCAAAAAAAATTGAAGCATGCTTCAATTTTATGTGTCGTTTTTCAAAAGTGCACTTTTTACTTCACAGAAATTGACCGTGTGTAGCAAAAAACGTCGTTTTCTAAGACGTTTTTTCATCCACGCATGCCCAGAAACAAGCTTCAATGGAAAAACGTGGTGGAACGTAACCTCACTTTGCAAGATCATTGTGAGAAAACGATGGTGTGTATGCAACTTCGTCTTTGAAAATTGAGGTTTCAAAAACGTCGTTTTTTACTTCACAGAAAGTGTCGTTTTTTTTTCATCACATAAAGTGATGGTGTGTACGGGGCATAAGACTTAGCTCATTGAAAAGAGATAAAATACTGCAGATATATGTGCTCAGCTCAAATTTCATGAATCAGGTTAACATACACTTTAAAGGGGTTGTACAGGTACAATTTTTTTTCCTAAATAGCTTCCTTTACCTTAGTGCAGTCCTCCTTCACTTACCTCATTGTTCGATTTTGCTTTTAAATGTCCTTATTTCTTCTGAGAAATCCTCACTTCCTGTTCTTCTGCCTGTAACTCCACACAGTAATATGAGGCTTTCTCCCTGGTGTGGAGTGTCGTGCTCGCCCCCTCCCTTGGACTACAGGAGAGTCAGTACACCCACTAACACACAGCTCATTTCTCTATCTGCAACGTAGAGAGCATCCTGACTCTCATGTAGTCCAAGGGAGGGGCTGAGCACAACACTCCACACCAGGGAGAAAGCCTTGCATTACTGGGTGGAGTTACAGACAGAAGAACAGGAAGTGAGGATTTCTCAGAAGAAATAAGGACATTTAAAAGCAAAATCGAAGGATGAGGTGAGTGATAGAGGAAAAAAATATACCTTTACAACCCCTTTAAGCATGGGTTTGCTTTATCGTAGCTTAAATTACAGCATGGTTTCTACTGATGTTTGAGTTGCAGTGTATAGAAAACACTTTTATGGATGAAAACAAGAAGGAAGCAAGTCACATAATTGTGCATCTTAGGCCCCGTACACACGACCAAACATGTATGCTGAAACTGGTCTGCGGGCCAGTTTCAGCATACATGTTTGGTCGTGTGTAGGCGCGAGCGGGCCGAATTCCAGCAAACATTTGCCCGCCGGGCCTTTTCCCAGCGGGCAAATATTCCTGGACTTGTTTTAAAACCGTCCGCTGGAATCCTGCCCGCTCGGACATGTACGGTCGTCAGTACAGACCTACCGTACATGTCCAGGCGCCCGCCGTCCCTCGCATGCGTCGAATGACTTCGACGCATGCGTGGAAGCCTTTAAATGGCAGGCCCGCCCACGTCTCCGCGTCATCGCCGCGTCATCGTCGCGGCGACGACGCGGACACGCCCCGCGTATTGTTTACGCGCGGACTTCTGTACGATGGTGTGTACAACCATCGTACAGAAGCCCTCTGGCAGGCATGTACGGTGAAAAAGGTACGACGGACCGCTTTCACCGTACATGTTTGGTCGTGAGTACCCGGCCTTAGAATAGTAATTAGTTGAGATTCCTTCCTCTATTTTAATGTAGAGAATCCATGGGAAATCACACAGAACAATCTTCTTCTTTAGGAGACTTCTGAGGACCTTTATGATAGTCATCAGATTCCAGCTGCTGGAGTGATACCTTTATTTATAACAGGGCCTCACTAACACTGATGCCCAGTACACACCATCACTTTATGTGATGAAAAAAACGACATTTTCTGTGAAGTAAAAAATTACGTTTTTGAAACTTCAATTTTCAAAGACGAAGTTGCCTACACACCATCGTTTTTCTCACAATGTTCTAGCAAAGCGGGGTTACGTTCCACCACGTTTTTCCATTGAAGCTCGCTTCATAACTAGCTTCTGGGCATGCGCGGGTGTAAAAACGTCTTTTTAAACGACGTTTTTTGCTACACACGGTCAATTTCTGTGAAGTAAAAAACGACGTTTTGAAAAACGACACATAAAATTGAAGCATGCTTCAATTTTTTTTGGTCGTTTTTTAGAAGACATAAAACAAAGTTTTCCCCCACACACGGTCTTTTAAAGTGACGTTTTTAAAAACGTCATTTTTTTTCATCACATAAAGTGATGGTGTGTACGGGGCATTAGGCTAGGCCCCTGCTTAGTTTGCCTGCCAGTTAATACATTTCCAATCAAGCATATTGTATCACTGAACACCTGGGCACAGGAACCTAAGCAATCAACCCAACATTCACTGAGAAACGTTGCTCTAACTAATGGTTTTGATGTTTTTTAGTTTGTTGAAATGTAGAGGAATGGCAGGATAAAACAAAGATAACAATAGCGCTATGTGTTTGACTGTTTTTTTCCTATTTTTTTTATTTTAGGTATTCTAAAGGGTACCCCCCTAATTCACCATATATAGGAAGCTCACCTACCTTTTGTCACCTATTACAAGAAAAAGTACCTTTTTGTTGTCTTCGATTAGATAAGGTATACTTTACATATATAACTGTGTTTGATAAATATTTTTAAATAGTCAAAACTTATAGTAAAAAGTTACCCGACTCTTAATTCCATCCTTTCTTACCAATTATGTTTTAGGGTTGTCAACATAACTATTATGAAGATGCAAAAGCCTATGGATTCAAGAATAAAGTCATCATTGTTGCAGCTGAAACTGCAGGAAATGGACTGTATAATTTCATTGTTCCACTCAGAGCATATTACAGACCAAAGAAGGAGCTTAACCCCATCATTCTGCTTCTGGATAATCCGTAAGTGTTATAACAAGGAAACTTACATTTATTTGTAATGTTAAATACTTTTTATTTTATACAATAGAGGGCATTATAATCATCACTGTGTCATATATTTAAAGTTAAGTTTGAGTTTCTTGCTGATAAAAAAACAATGTATATACTGTAAAATAAACGAATATAGTGCAGCATAAAAAAAATATATACACATGCTTCACATAAATCTATCAATCGTTTATAAATAAAAATAAAACACATATAAATTGTCAATCGTAGATATCATGTGTGAAAAACAAATAAATAATAAAAATACACAAACACAAATAAAAACACAAAGTGCTATAACTGTTGCACAAAGCCCTCCAATTTTTTCATCACATGTTAAAAAGCAATAATTTTTCAGTGTCATATACTTTGCTTAACAGAGTCCTCTCCATGTGATAGGGGGCTTACTATGTTTTTTTTTTATTTTACATTTTTTTTTATTCTTTTTATTATTATAGTTAAAAAAAAAAATATATATATATATATATATATATATATATATATATATATATATATATATATATATATATATATATATATATACACACAGTATATATATATATATATATATATATATATATATATATATATATATATAAAAAAAAAATTTGGGGGGGGGTCTTTGGTGAGATATTAGAGATCTAAACGGATCCCAATGTCTCTCTTTTGAAAGGGTATACTTTGTCTAAAAACAAATATAGGAAATTGTAAGAATTGGTTTACTATTGACTTAGCATTGATGGACAATAAACTTTAAGTATGCTCACTAACAACAATCTCAAACACAAGAATGGAGTCTGAGGAAAGAAATTAGCTTGATTTCCCTATCAACACAGACAGTGTTGAGTCAGAGTCCCTCCCGCTGAGCCATTATCTGCTCCGGGTGGGGGGGGAGAGAAGCTGTCCATGCAGGGAGAAGACAGTGGTTATTGCTAGCGGCTATAGCAGCCGCTAGTGATAATCACTCTTAAAATCCGACATGCTGGTTTTACCAAAAGTGATTGATCGATCAACTTGGTACATTCAGCCTGCCCATATATGGTTTGAATCTTGGCCGGTTCAGCAAGAACAAGAGACAAGAGAATGGGGATGGTTGCCGCTCTTTGCGAAAGGTCCTAGTGACAAATCTATTTTCCTATACCCAAATTTGCAAATCCAAAAAGGATAGTGATTTTTCATGATAGGAAGGTTTGTAATTCTTGCAAATAACCCATCCAAATTATCAACAGGTCCTAGTGACAAATCTATTTTCCTATACCCAAATTTGCAAATCAAAAAAGGATAGTGATTTTTCATAATAGGAATATTCCTATTGTTGGAATTGAGTTCATCCAGGAAAGTAGATAGTAAACTTTAGGTTGCACGGATTGTCACCCAGCTCCTTTACAAAGGTTTGTAATTCTTGCAAATAACCCATCCAAATTATCAACAGGTCCTAGTGACAAATCTATTTTCCTATACCCAAATTTGCAAATCCAAAAAGGATAGTGATTTTTCATGATAGGAATATTCCTATTGTTGGAATTTAGTTCATCCAGGAAAGTAGATAGTTGTTCTCTGGTGCCCCCCAAGTCATCAAGACGTCATCAATGTACCTCAGCCACAGTAGACTGCGGCTGAGGTACAGAGAAGACCGGTGTACCGGAAACCCCAAATGGGACAGGGGTTAACGCCGTTTACGATATTCCATTCCTGAACCCAAGACAGCTACCGACTGTTACGTACCTGGTTACCAGAGTCTGATGCAGGGTAGCCCCTCTTACGGCTCTGGTTCGCGAGCCACTGAATATGAGAACAGCGGACTCGGAGCACAGAGGGGTAGGAGTGCCGATGTGGTGAAGAGAAGTCGCAGACGGACGGAACCCTCTTGATAGACGATGCTGAACGCAGGAGCGGAGGATGGGTCAGCGACCCGCACGGAAGCTGCGACTACAGCGGCACAACAGGAGACAGTTCAGATATATTGGTTAGCAGGAACAGACAGGCCGGGTCACAATGGTTAGTCAGGAAGGAGATGGCAGAAGGGTAGTCGGTAATACAAGCAGGTGGATCTGGCAACGGAGAGGTCCAGCAGGCGGATGGTCGGACGGAGCCGGGTCGGGATTGGAGAGGTAGAGTAGTCAGACAAGCCGGGTTCAGAGATCAATCAGGATTTCAGGCAGGTAGGAGAACAACAGGTCTCAGGTAGGGATCCAAAGTCAGAACTGCAGATCAGGCAGCGAAGACACTGTGCTGCTGAGGTGTTTAAATAGGGCAGCCTGCTGTTAATCACTGAAATCAGTCTGCACCGTTAACCCTTAAGTGGCAGATCCATGACATTGTGCTGTTGAGGTGTTTAAATAGGGCAGCCTGCTGTCAATCACTGAAATCAGTCTGCACCATTAACCCTTAAGTGGCAGATCCATGACACCGACACTCTACAATCCGGCAAACACGACCAATACGAATTCCCCCAGTAACGAGACACACAGCTCTGTTTGAGGTTCCACATGAATAGAGAGTTTAATGAGAAAATCAGGCTCTTATATACAGTTTATACAGTTATATACAGTTAGTAACCAAAATGAACATTGACTCAACTCCACCCACACCATTATACAATGGTTCCTAACGAGCCCCCTCAATACACATCTTTTAGTCAGACATTCTGACACCAACTCTGACATAATTTACATGAGCTAATTAACTAATCATTTACCTAGACATGGTGACTCTGAGACAGGACCCCTCAAGGTAGACATCCCGGCTCCGCTCACCTGCCACACAATACACATTTATCATCAATAGACCTTTAGACTGTCTGTTAACTTGCAATACACATTTTTCACAGGACTCCTTCACACAATACAGTGTCAATTAGCACAACACAATGAAAAGGTCTTAGGAGCCATCCTAGATTCAATTACATCACAGTAGCAGACGACATTAACACCTAACAGTCTGTGTTCCCACATTGAATGAGTCACTCTTTCAATTAACCTGTTGAGTTCAGAATCAACAACCTGTAAATAGTTCTTACAGATATCCTGTGATATATTGTGAATTACAGACCCATGTTAAAGCAATCCAAGATATGTCCATTATTTCCTGGCTCATACTTTGTAAGAGCTTCTGGATTCCACGGGCCCTCCCGTTACAACCGGTAAACCACCTCCTCTTCCCATATTGCTAAATGTAAACATGCATAGGATGGGGCCCAAGGGGCACCAATCGACGTGCCCCTAAGTTGTTGGTAGCTGGTTCCTAGAAATTGAGTACAGTTATGTTTTAACATAAATTCCAGGGTCTTAACTATAAACTCATTATGGGCAGAATTAGATATAAAACAACCTGTGTGCTAAAGTCAGCATAGTATTTTGGTCTAAATTGTTCACCATTTTGTAATGGGATTTGTGCGCAATTTTGTATCTAGGATCAGTGGGCCCATGCTCCACATTGAAAAGGTTGTAAGTTAATTCCTGTTTGTGGTAGAAATTATGGGATGTAATATTATCACGTAGGGAGGACGCACAACGGACATATTTGTAAAGGATATGGTCCTCTGATAATAGATGCCAGCGTCTGGCTAAAATCATGCATATATCCTAATGTTGGATAGAATATTTGGTGATCTGCCGTTACCTTGGGCAGGTCTCAAATAAGAAAGAAGTGTGGGAACATAACAAAGCTATATTGTAGGATTTCTTTAAAGACAGCTTACTATAACCCATAATTAGTAACCTTTGCCTAAGTAGGGGTGCTTGAGTAACAAAATCTTGATGCTGGGTGCAATTACGTCTAATACAAATGTTTTGATCTTAAGGTATATTCCTTATTAATGCTTCTGGGTGTGAGCTACTAGCATGCAATACTGTATTTCCAAACATTGGTTTACAATACAGGGTGGTTGCCAAAAAACTGTCTTTCAATTTCTTTATCTAAAAATTATATATTTGTATCACTATAATTCATGGTAAACTTTAGGTTGCATGGATTGTCACCCAGCTCCTTTACAAAGGTTTGTAATTCTTGCAAATAACCCATCCAAATTATCAACAGGTTGTCTATGTAGTGAAACCAGCATAATACATGGCTCAAATATGGAGTCATGTCCTCCAAAAACAAAGTTTCCTCTCCTCTAGATACAGTCAAAACACAAAAACATTGTGGGGGGAAATAAAATACAATGAGCTTAATGGGGTTGTAAACACTCAAAGTTTTTCACCTTCATGCATTTTATAATGAAAAACCTAATGTAGTGCAGCAGCCCCCCAGAGCCCTGCCTTTTACCTACCTGAACCCTATCGTTCCAGTGATGGACACGAGCACAGCAGCTCCAGCCGCTGTCTTAGGTCCTTTTTTTATAGATTGATAGCAGCAGGAGCCATTGTTGTCAATCAAATCCATTGACATGGATACTCAGGGTAGGGCCGAGTCCTGCTGTCTATGTGAAGCAGCAGGACTCGGGAGCGTGCTCGCATGAGTGCTCGCATGAGTGCCTCCATTGAAAGCGGCTCTCCATGGGGGGACTCGAGAAGAAGAGGAGCCAGGAGCGCCGCTGGGGGACACCAGGAAAGGAGGATCGGGATCATTTTGTGCAAAACCTTTGTACAGAGGAGGTAAGTATAAGGCCTCGTACAGACGAGAGGATTTCCGCTGGAAACGGTCCGCCGGACCGTTTCCAGCGGACATTCCTCCTCCGGATTTTGATCTGATGGCTTGTACACACCATCAGATCAAAATCCGCACAGAAAACATCCGCGGTCACGTGTCGTGACGTGTCCGCGCGCGTCGCCGTGACGATGACGCAGCGACGTGCGCGACGCTGGAAGGTAAATACTTCCACGCATGCGTCGAATCATTCCGACGCATGCGAGGGATGGGGATCGGACGGACTTATCCGGTGAGTCTGTACAGACGACCGGATAAGTCCGAGGGACAGGATTCCAGCGGATAGATTTCTTAGGCCCCATACACACGAGAGGATTTATCCGCGGATACGGTCCACCGATTTTGATCCGATGGAGTGTACTCACCATCGGATCGAAATCCGCGCCGAAATCCCATCGCGATGACGTGTCGCGCCGTCGCCGCGTCATCATGCGCGACGCTGTCATATAAGGAATTCCTAACATGCGTCGAATCATTACGACGCATGCGGGGGATTGATTCGGACGGATTGATCCGGTGAGTCTGTACAGACCAGCGGATCAATCCGTTGGGATGGATTCAAGCGGATAGATTTGAAAGCATGTCTTCAAATTTTTATCCGCTGGAAATCCATCCCAGGGGATAAAAATCCACGGAAACAGATCCGCTGGATTGTACACACCAGGGGATCTATCCGCTGGTGCCGGTCCGCGGATCAATTCCAGCGGATGGATCCTCTCGTGTGTATGGGGCCTAAGCGTGCTAAGAAATTTTTATCCGCTGGGAATCCGTCGGCTGGACAAATGTCTGCCGAAAATTTTCTCCGCTCGGGCCTACACACGACCGGATCTTTCCGCTGGAACTGATCCGCGGATAAATTCCAGCGGATAGATCCGGTCGTGTGTACGGGGCCTATCAGGTTTGTTATTTAAAGAAAAACCTTTACAACCCCTTTAAGGTGTTACTAAACTCAAGACCCTGCATTTACTATATCTGCTCTCCCACAGTACACAGAACATGGAAATATAAACATGGAAAATATCTTTTCTCATCAGCAGTATATAGCAGTCTTGTGACTTCTATGAGTGTCTAGTTAAAGCTTGTAGGAGGAGTTTTCATTCTCCCATGGTTGTCCAATGAGAATGCAGGACCCCTAAACCTCTGTCTGGACAGTGCTGAACACATGCACTCTCCTAAGAAAACAAAAAAACTCTCTAGCAATACACACTAAACTGAGCATGTGCAGCTGGCTCTGTAAATATCAATTTTATTTTTGGAGACAGTGGAAGAAGGAGATGATCAGAGAATCCAGGATCAAACAGCCTTTTTTACACAATGCAGAAGTTTTCAGAACCTTGAAGGTTCCACAGTAAGTATAACAAGTATGCTTTACTGCATATACAGATTGATTTTGCTGTTGTGGGTTTAGTAACACTTTAATATGAACAATTGCTTTGTCATCGTGATTAATCTTGACCATTGCAGCGCCCTTTCTCAAGTAAAGGGCCTTGACTTTAAATTGTTATGAGCAGGGCACTAGGAGGGACACAGCCCCCCCTCAATTTGTTTGAATACATCCAAGGTATCACAAACATATGATGGTAAACTCACTACATAGGAAAAAACCTATATAGCGATTAGCATTTTTAGTTTATAAGCCTATGCCTGATACAATTGATCTGTAGGTGATGTAAACTTTTTGTGTAACCTATGGAGTGTGTAGAATGTGAAAACACATGGAAATCGTACGTTTAATAAAACATATGTATCCTGATCAATTAAAGCATCCATAACTGCTCCAGCAAGGATGTAAATTCTGATGTAAATTCCTGAACCCTTAAAGGGGGGATCAATCAGTAGCACTATCTGTTGGCCAGTACATCCTGGCACATTTTTTTATTTTGAGTTCCATTAATTATCACTATGTTGCCCCCCTTATCGGAGGGCTTGAAAATGATATCTGGGTAAATTGTAAGGTTACTTAAGCCGTCTTTGTGCTGGAGTTAGATTCTGATTCTCTAACCGAATGCCCATTTTCTTCATATCTTTACCAGTGTTATAACAAATGTCCAAATATTGGGATTAATTAACCACTTAAGGATTGGAAGGATTTGCCCCCTTCCTGACTAGGCCATTTTTTGCGATACGGCACTGCGTCGCTTTAACTGACAATTGCGCCGTCATGTAACGCTGTACCCAAACAAAATGTATGTCCTTTTTCCCCCACAAATAGAGCTTTCTTTTGGTGGTATTTGATCACTATAAACAATCACTAGCGCTATAAAAAAAAAAAAAAGCCAACAATTTCATAAGAAAAAACAATATTATTTATTTTTTGCTATAATAAATATCCCTAAAAAAAGTAAAAGAGCAAATTTCTTCATTAGTCCGGGCCGATACATATTTATATCTACATATTTTTGATAAAAAAAAAAAAATTAACGTATATTGATTGATATTGGACCATTGACATCTATACAGCAATCAGAGCTAAAAATAGCCACTGATTACTGTATAAATGTAACTGGCAGTGAAGGGGTTAACACTTTGGGGGGATTAAGGGGTTAAGTGTTCCCTAGGGAGGTGTTTCTAACTGTGGGGGGAGTGTAGTGAATAGAGGAGGAGACAGTTTGCAGTTCCTAATCACTAGGAACAGACGATCTGTCTATCCTCTCCTGACAGAATTGGGATCTGTCTGTTTACATTGACAGATCCCTGTTCTGTGTCTCTCAAGAGCGATCGCAGGTGGCCGGCAGACATCGCAGGCCACCGCCCATGCGCAGATGGCTCAGACGTCGCGCTGTGGGCGCGCGCCCCCCTAGTGGTCTTGAAACGGCCAACGTACCATGACGATGATTAGCCCAGGAGAGCCAACCTCTGCGGCAGCTAGTCTTTAAGTGGTTAAAAGAAGTCACTCTGAATGTGGACCGGTCAAACCCTTATCTCTTTTAAGATGTTTCAGGTGACACTCAACACAGTTGCTTACATCATTGTTTGTGAGTTGTAATATCTGTGCATTGCCCATGCTACAGGTGAGTGCTGTAAGGAGGAACGGGGTACTTTCATGTGAAAACTCCTGTCCTCCAATCCTAGGAACCACTGCCAGGACCAATAAAAATTTCATATTACTGCAATTCTCCCCTGCCCCCATATTGCTGAATCGATTAAGAAATGGATTAAGGACACTAGGGTTGTTTTACTAAAACTCGAGAGTATAAAATCTGGTGCAGTTCTGCATAGAAACCAGTTGTTTTCTCTCAAAGCATAATTGAACAATCTGAATTTAAAAGCTGTTGTGCTACCATGACTGTGCTGCACCAGATTTTGCACTCTCCAGTTTTAGTAAATCAAAACCCCATGACTTTAAATTTAGCCAGGGTATATGTAAGGCCTCGTACACGCGACCGAGGAACTCGGCGGTCGAAACACATCATTTTCCTCGTCGAGTTCTTGTCAGGCTTGTCAAGGAACTCGACAAGCAAATTTTCTCCGTTCCCGTCGAGGAAAAAGAGAACATGCTCTCTTTTTGGCTCGTCGAGTTCCTCGACAGTTTCCTCGCTGAAAAATGTACACACGTCCGGTTTCCTCGGCAAAAAATTCTCCCACCAAGTTTCTTGATGGATTCTGCCGAGGAAACTGGTCGTGTGTACGAGGCCTAAGGGTTTACAGCCACTTTAAAAAATGGACATGGTTCTTGTCAGTTTAGCTGTGGTGCTAAGGTCTCATGCACACTGCTCATTATAAAAACTCCGGTAGTGTTAGCTGTGGAAAGCTGTAGAATGAGTTTTACAGTGTTTTTGCTGTAGCATTTTTTATAGCTTTTTGTTAGCAAAACTATACTTCCAAAAAAGCTCATGGCTCACAGATGCTCATAAACGCAGAACCATGGTTCCTTCAGCCGTCAACATTGTCATTTGTATTACTATTCTACCTCCAGGTAAGAGTGGTTGGGAAACGTTTGTTCCCCCTCTTCCTTTTATTCCCCTCTGTTCCATCCATGAGAGTAATTTGCACTTACTCCTATTATTATGTTTTATCATAGATACTTCTGTTTTTAATTGCTCCTGATGATTGGGAATACATAGAGCTACTCAACTACTGCTACATGCTACATCATTGCAAAATATATTTCTGAGATTCATCTGTTTACTATGTTATTGCCAATATATGGCTATTGTCATTATTTATTTTTCAATCTCTATTTATGTTGGAATATATGTATATACATGAGATATTAAATTGTTACCCAATGTCATCAATTATTACAGTCATTACCATCATATGATTGTTTATCAGAATCAACAAACATGATTGCATTTTTATTTTAGCAATGTACTTCATTTAACCACTTAAGCCCCGGACCATATTGCTGGTCAAAGACCTTTTTGCGATTCGACACTGCGCCGCTTTAACTGACAATTGCGCAGTCGTGCGACGTAGGTCCCAAACAAAATTGGCGTCCTTTTTTTCCCACAAATAGAGCTTTTTTTTGTGGTATTTGATCACCTCTGTGGTTTTTAGTTTTTGCGCTATAAACAAAAATAGAGCGACAATTTTGAAAAAAAATAATATATTTTACTTTTTACCATAATAAATATCCCCCAAAAATATATAAAAAAAAAGTTTTTTTCCTCAGTTTAGGCCGATACGTATTCTTCTACATATTTTTCGTAAAAAAATCGCAATAAGCGTTTATTGATTGGTTTGCGCAAAAGTTATAGCGTTTAAAATATAGGGGGTAGGGGGGGCGGAGCTTGGTGAGGACCGGAATGGCCGCATGAGAGGAGAGCTCCAGCATCAACGGGGATACAGCGCCTAACTACAGCTAACTCAGCGGCGATTAAGACTCACTGACCGGGCGTCCGGGTCCCGCTGACCTCCCGCGGGATGCCGAACAAACGAAAAGGCCTCCAGCGGCCCCAAAAACTGACGGAGTACGTTGCATGGGAGCAGAGGCAAGATGGCGCCGGGCCTTCCGGACCATCTGCAGCCAGCACTCCACAGGCGGCTCAATCCAAAGGAACTCACCTTCAGCCAGAAAACAATCTCCTGTGTCCTCCTGTGCCTCGGGGAGCCCGGAAAAGTCGCGGCCTAAGCTGGATGGCACGGATCCCGCTCCAGAGGTTAGTGTGGGCCTAGATTCTGGGGATGACACCAGGGAACTCCCTGAATCCATAGACCGCTTCCCTACTACTAATCAGCCAGTGCTGGATACGACACTTAAGGACATGTTAGTCTCGCTCAGGACCTCGCTTCATGGCGATATGATGTCCTGCATGCGCAAATTTGGCAAAGAACTGCAAAATGTATCGGCCAGGGTGGACCACGTGGAGACCAAAATGGGGGAGTACGCAGACACCATTAACAGCCTGGTGGACGCACATGATGCTAGAGATGAGGAGATGGAAGCAGTGAGGGCCAAAATCGCAGATATCGAGGACCGTGCAAGGAGGAACAACCTTAAAATAAGGGGGGTCCCTGATACAGTTCAGCAGTCAGACCTACATGGCCATGTTACCCTCATAATCACTTCTATCTTGCCTGATGTCTCAGAGATGGACGTTACTATAGACAGGATACACCGGTTGCCCAAACCTTCCCATTTGCCTGATAATGTGCCCGGGGACGTTATACTACGCCTCCACTTCTACCACATAAAAGATCGTTTGATGAGAGCAGCCCGTAACAAGGATCTTGTCCCTGATCAGCACAAAGATCTGCAGTTCTTTGCCGACCTGTCCCAGTACACACTGCAGAAGAGACGCAATTTGAACACCATCTGCAAGGCCCTACGTAACCACAATATTGCCTACAAATGGGGGTTCCCTACTAAACTTATTATTACGAATAAGGGCAAAGACTTTATTGTCGACTCCCTCTCCAGAGGGCTTGACCTGCTCAAATCCTGGCTCATTATCCCTGAGGGAGACACACGGGGCCCGAACAGAGAGGACCCATCACGTGTCAGGGATGACTGGCACCTAGTCGACGCGAAAAACGCCCGCTCGCACCGCTGAAGTGCCCGCTGAGATAAACACTTGCTTCACTTTATCTACAGCTGTAAACCCCTGTTGAGGAGCTTGTTCACCAAGCTAGACTTTTTCCCCTGTTCTGAGATAGCGTTTGTACACGCTACACTCGGGTAGCCATGACCTACCTCACCCGTTTAATTACTTTGTTTGTTTTGGTTCACGGTTTTTTCTCTTTTTCCTCTTTTTTTGTTTGGAGCCTATCTACCACAGTCGGAGAAAACACATTTCTTCTAGATCTCGAAAAGCCACACAGCGCACCAAGATCTTACCGGATAAGGGAGGAGTCCCCTCATCTTACGCAAGCCTCGAAAACTGTAAGTGATGCACCCATTCTATACTTAGCAATGACTTTCTCTTCTGACCCACCATGCCAGTTACATTTCTGACAATTAATGCCAAGGGCTTGAACCATCCGGTGAAGAGGAAATCCCTGTGGAATGAGGTCATCCTTCATAAAGGTGATGTACTTTGTGCCCAAGAGACTCATTTCCACAATCAGAAAATGCCCTCTTGCAATCACCCTAAGTTTCCTCACATATTCACGGCGAGTGCACCAGCCAAGAAAGGAGGGGTGCTTACTGCGATTAGAGACACAGTTTCATTCACCAAACACAGTGAAACGGCCGACCCTCTAGGCGATACCATATCTTAGTGTGTGACATTGCCTCCACTACGTACACCATTGTAAATGTGTATGCGCCCAATGTGTATGCGCCCAACAACCACCAAGTCCTCAGAAAGGTCAAACAGGTGCAAAAGGGCTATCTTCTCCTCTGCGGAGATTTCAATCTCCCTCCTGACCCGTTAGTAGACTTGACGTCCTGCTCAAATAGACATCGCCTCTCGTTACAACCAATTTTGCATACACAAGAACTCTACGACATCTGGAGATGCCTCAATGGATCAGAGAGGGACTTTTCCTTTTTTTCATCGAGTCATCAAGTCTACACCAGGCTGGATTTATTTCTTACAGACAAGTGGCTGTTACCCAAACTTTCTGCATCTAAAATTAATGACATTACGTGGTCTGACCATGCCTCGGTGACGCTGTCGTGAATTCATGTTTCGTCTGGCGGTCCAACTCGAGGCTGATCCAGGATGGGGACTCTAGGGCCTTGCTGCAGGAAGAACTGTCTACTTTTTTTGCTAACAATGCTGACTCTGTTGCTAGCCCTATGACTCTTTGGAATGCCCATAAGGCATATATGAGGGGAGTGTTGATTAAAATGGGTGCTGGGGTGCGGAGAAGGAGTAGACAGCGTATACAAGACTTGCTAACCAAAATTCATTCCCTAGAGGTTCAGAATAAGAAAGACACCTCCCCGGCATTATCTGCCCAACTATCGCAGCTCAGGTATGACTTGCGACTAGTTTTACTTGATAATTTTGACCTTGCAACCAAGCGCCTCAAGATGCAGTATTATGTTAGTGGCAATAAGGCCGGGAAACTGTTAGCCAACCGCCTTAGAGGGATTAGATACAAGACCAAAGTACCTTACATTTTACATCCTTTCACTGGGGAAAAGTTATATCACCCACAGGCCATAGCAGATGCGTTTAGTTGCTATTACAATTCCCTTTATAACTTGTGAGATGACCGAACCACGACTCAACCTACCGACTCCATGATAACAAACTTCTTAGATCAGGTCAATCTCCCCCGAGTTACACCGTCCCAGTTAGCAGAACTTAACTCACCTTTTGAAATCCAAGAAATTATCACAGCCATTGACTCCCTTCCTATTAACAAATCTCCGGGACCTGATGGGTTCACTGGGGAGTATTTTAAATCCTTTAAATTTGATTTAGCTCCCTACTTATCCAAGGTATATAATGCAGCTGTCTCCTCCTCCTCCTTCCCGGCTGAGATGCTCCGTGCTCTTATCGTGGCACTTCCAAAACCAAGGAAGGACCCAACCACACCACAGAACTTCAGGCCGATTTCCTTGTTGAACAGCGATCTGAAGCTCTATGCCAGGCTCATCGCAAACAGGCTGGTGGATCTATTGCCATCCCTGATCCATATGGATCAATCGGGGTTAACGAAGGGGAGGCAGACGGCAGATGCAACAAGACGTCTGATAAATGTTATTCATGCAGTAAATGTGACCAAAACGCCTTCTCTGCTCCTCGCTTTGGATGCAGAGAAGGCGTTTGATAGGATACACTGGGAATACTTGACAAAAGTTCTGCAATAATGGCACTTTATACCAATCCCTCAGCACAAGTATATATATCCGGCATGCAATCTTCTTCGTTCAATATCACTAATGGGACTCGACAGGGGTGTCCATTATCCCCGCTTATATTTAACCTCCTTATGGAGCCTTTGGCCTCCTACATTCGATCGCATCCCCAGATTAAGGGTATTAGAAGCAGGGACTCAATGCACACTATAAGCCTCTTTGCGGATGATATCATCCTGATGCTTACAGATGTGGAAAACTCTTTGGTATCAGTTCAGGAAGTACTAAAACTATTCTCATCAGTGTCTTACTACAAGGTCAATGACACCAAGTCCTACATCCTGGGAATGGGTATTCCTCCAGAGCTTCAACGATCCTTGAGCTTGAGATTCCCATATGTTTGGAGAGAAAAAGGGGTCTCGTATTTAGGTATCACTCTCACTCCTAAATCTTCTGAATTGGTTAAAGAAAATTACTACCCCCTTTTACAGTCACTTCCCTCTAAGTTAAACAACCTGGCAAGATTTGAACTCTCTTGGTCTGGCCGCCTAGCGGCCTTCAAGATGCAAATCCTTCCACAAATCATTTACATCTTTAGAACAGTACCTATACCAGCCCCAGCCTCCTTCTTTTCTTCCTTGCAATCCCTGATCAATAAGTTCCTGTGGGGAGGTAAGAGGGCCCGCTGTGCATTTAGCAAGAAAATTAAGCATAGATCAGCAGGGGGGATAGGACACACGCATATTAGAGATTACCATTCTGCATCCATTCTCGCCCAGCTGAAGGGTTGGTTTCCATCCACGACACCAAGTCTTTGGTCCATGCTAGAGAGCCATCAGGTCCCAGGGGGAAACTTGCATAATTACTTACTGTCCAGTACCTCCCTCCCCCACCCATCTTCCATGATGAGTCCGACAATTCATAGCTCAATAGCTACCTGGAGGTCACTAGTGCTGCACTCATTCCCTGAGCAGAGATCCTTACCGTTGCAGATCCCAATATCAGCATTGTCACTGCTCATTCCCAATTTGTCCCTCTCCACGTGGGATCGGGAGGGGGGGTTGAATATCGAGGATCTATATGTTGGGCCTGCTATCAAGACCTTTAGAACCCTCCAATTAGAATTAGCAATACCTTCCACCGACCACTATAAGTATCTACAAATAGGCCACCTCCTGAAAACATTTCAGAATACCTATGTCTCACTCCCGTGGCAGATCTCCCAGTACTACCTGTCCAAGTCACCGAAAGTGAAAGGCATCTCTTTATTCTACTCCCTTTTGCAAAATAAATGTGTGTTTCAAAAGAATCTCAATATGAGAGCATGGGAGAAAGATTTCAATACAGTGTATTTGGAGGACCAGTGGCAATTAGCCCTCAAGGTCACATATTCATCCACTAGGAGTGCCAACCTGTGGGAGTTGTATCAAAAACTCCCGCTGCGATGGTATTTTACACCCTACCGTATTTCCAAGTTTTCCCCTGGAGGATCCTCCCTTTGTTGGAGGATGTGCGGGAATACTGGCACACTGTATCATCTGCTTTGGGCATGTCCTGGAGTTTCTCAATACTGGAAGTCTGTATTCAAGCTGATATGACAAGTGACAGGTCTCGTTCTGGACCCAAGGCCGGGGATGGCATTGCTTTCCCTGGAAATGGACTCAGTGCCACACCATCTAAGATCCTTGCTGTCCCATGTGTTAATGGCGGCTAGACTAGCTTTGGTTAGGCATTGGAGAGACTTGTCATCTCTGGGCCTGGCCGAAACTGTGCAAATAATCCATACACATGGAACTTATGAACAAATGTTTGACTCTGGTATGGGAGGCAGATCTGGCGTAGGTAAATGTTGGGAACTTTGGAATAACTGGTACAACAATTAACTAATTATGTGTCCCCTCCATTTCAACTGGTACTCATTGATGATCTATATCTGTACTGCAAACTCCTTACTTCAGTCTAGATGTGGCTCCTTCTTCTTCTTCTTCTTCTTCTTCTTCTTCTTCTTCTTCTTCTTCTTCTTCTTCTTCCTCTTCTCCCTCTTTTTTCTTCGTCTTTTTCTTCCTCTTCTCTTCTCTCTATTCTCCCATCCTTTTCTCTCCTTTTAGTTTCTCTCTCCCTTTTGATCAATAAGCACTTATTGGTACTTCTTGGTTATTGTTGGTTAATGATACATGACACCCGTTAGTAAAGTGCATTATCTTTCCCTGATGGGGGCGGTGACTATATACCTGTGGCATACATACTCCTACATGTTTTTGTTGTGGATGATCCATAGACCTGTTAGTATGTACGTATGTCGTGTAAACGCACTGTAAAGCTGGTTGTCTCCCCCACACTGTGATGTGGAGAATCTGAATACTTGCACTATGTCTGTATTATGTGTTAAACCCTAATAAAAAACTATTGAAATTAAAATATAGGGGGTAGTTTTATGGCATTTTTATTAATATTTTTTTTTTACTAGTAATGACGTCGATCAGCGATTTTTTTTTTCCGGTACTGCAACATTATGGCGGTCACTTTTGACACATTTTTGGGGCCATTGGCATTTTTATAGCGATCAGTGCTATAAAAATGCATTGATTACTATAAAAATGCCACTGGCATGGAAGGGGTTAACACTAGGGGGTGGGAAGGGGTTAAGTATGTTCCCTGGGTGTGTTCTAACTGTAGGGGGGGTGGACTCACTAGGGGAAATGACTGATCGCTGTTCATACATTGTGTGAACAGACGGTCAGACATTTCTCCCCCGACAGGACCGGGAGCTGTGTGTTTACACACACAGCTCCCGGTCCCCGCTCTGTAACGAGCGATCGCGGGTGCCCGGCAGTGATTGCGACCGCTGGGCAAGCACGCGGGAGTCAGTAGCGAGCCGGGGGCACGTGCACGCCCCTAGTGGCCGCTTCGAGAGCAGACGTTATACTACGTGCTATTGCGCAGGAGTGCCGACCTGCCGCCGTAGAACTGCGGCGGCTGGTCGGCATGTAGTTAAAGTCCCACCAATTTCCCCCTTTGTCCAAATATATTAGGGATGGAGGCATATGAATCTACCCTTCATTGCCTCATATAAAGTCCCACCTCCATTTCCCCCTATTCTATGCATAAACGCAGAATAGCTGCATTTTCATCGTTTTTTAACACTTCACGTCTAACCCACTAGTTCTGCGGGTTTTTTCCAGCCAGAAAATGCCCTTGCCAAAAAATGCTGATACAAGCCTATGTGTGTACAGACACATAGGATAACATGCTGATAACAGCAGCTGTAAAAATGTCCAGTGTGCATGAGGCCTAAAAGTGTTTTTGTACAGTCCACCTCTTGAATTGGCTAGGAGAATGGACTGACTGCATCAATGAGGAGATACTACAGGTAAACTTTGAAACTCACCTTATTTTGTTGGCAACTCGTCTTTTCATTGGACAGTAAATTAACTGTTTGTGGCAGTAAATTTATTAGATAAGTCAGATTGGGGTAGAAAATTCCATAGGCAGCAGTTATCCATTAATTAAAATAGCATGTTCTTAATTAATTATCTTACATGAATCAACATGGTTTTCACTATACCTACCAAGAGTAGCTGGACAGGTGCTAGTGGCTTTGAACCTATGGCCACCTAGCTTCTACCCTGACAGCTTGGAATGTATGTAAAGTCGTTTAAAAGCCCTTCTCATTTGTTCCATCAGAGCATCTTCCGCAATAGCTTTCTGGAGGTCGCTTGCACTCCTCTCTTTTGTTAGCACAAGCTATTTATATCCTAACCTGCTTTGATTATGTAGCTATGTCTGTGATGAATGATTTGCCTCTGAGCAACTGCGGGTTCCTCTAATGTATGCAGCACGATAATAGATGATTCCTTTATATCCATTTTAGAGAGCAGTTTATAATCAATATCCTTGCTGCTATTTACAAAGACTTGTGACACATATAGGGTTGCTGCAGAGCTATGCATATTCAATAAACCTATAATACAATAACCATGTTCAATAAAGCTTCAGCAAAGTTACAGAGGATGTTTGTTTTCTGGCTACCTAACAGACAGATATAAAGTTGATCAGGCATTGTTTGCTTAGGGTGGGTAAAGGAGAACGCCCAATAACAATTTACAATGGGGCCACCAATGTTTAAAAAAAGACATAAGGGCATATTTTTAGATATGCGAGTAACATAGGGGGGGGGTGCAATTTCCTATTCAGTAAAATACACATTCAATGCATCAGGGTGCTATGACCCAAGCTTTTTGCTGATTTCTAGGAAAAGCAGTTAGCATTTTATAATTTTGTGCCTGTTACATAACACTTTGCTTGGTTGCAAACTGAAATAGAAGGATATTTTTCATAAGACTAAATTGCAAGCTGGATTATGTCTGCATTATTTAATCAATTTTCATGAAATTGAATGCTGTTTTTTTTCAGGAGGCAATTGGCTTTTTTGTAAAAGCCATCCAGCAGCTAATTAGCTGCTGGATGGCTTTTACAGGTGGCTGGGATGGGTTGCAACCCCTCTCCCCCATGCCCCTCTGGGATCTTTGTCCTACCAGAGAACCCATAACTGAAGCCGGCGGCTCCACTCACTTACCATCGAGCCATTGGACGACTGAAAGGTCTTTGATGAGATCTATGGTATAGGATACCGCAAGTGACAAGTACTGTTGTCACTTCTGGTTTCCCCATAAGTAAACAGCACCGTTTTTAAATCTTGAAAGCATTCGATCACACCAATCTTGGTGTGATCAGATGCTTTTAGGTCAGAGGAGACATCTGAGGTCTAATAGACCCCAGATCTCTTCATTAGGAGTACCTGTCACTGCCTATTACTGTCACAAGTGGTGTTACATTCCTTGTGATAGCAAAAAAATGACAGTGTCCCTGTCCCCCCTGATGCTCGCATGCAAAGACGATTGCATGTGTTGGTCCTGCATGCATACATAAAAGATGATTGCACCACACATGTGAGGTATTGCCACAAATGTCAGAGCTAGAACAATAATTCTAGCACCAGATCTTCTCTGTAACTCTAAACTGGTAATCTGTAATGAGCTTAAAAAGCATCGCCTATAGAGATTTTTAAAATGGTAGTTTGGCGCCATTTCACAAGCGTGACATGTTTGATATCTATTTAGTCAATGTAACAGCATATGTAAAAAAATATCCCAAAAATTGGGTATTATATTGTTTTTGTAGGTATTAAAATTCTTTAAAGTGTATTTTTTCCCCAAAATTGCATTAAAAAAACACTACTCAAATACCGTGTGACATAAAACCCACCAATTTATTCTCTAGAGCTTCTGCTTAAATATTTATATATATGCAATAGTTTGTAGATCCTTTTTTTTCATAGCGTCATGTATAGTTCAGGATACTTAACACTCTGACCAACCTGCAGGCTACAGCTAAACAGGTAAGGGTTAACACAAAACATGAGGATACACAGGAAAGCACAGAATACTGTACCCACAGCAATGGCAGACGTACAGTGCAGAATTGGGGTAACAGCCTTAGGCCCCGTACACACGACCGAACATGTCTGCTGAAACTGGTCCGCGGACCAGTTTCAGCAGACATGTTCGGTCGTCTGTACAGCCGATCGGACAGGATTCCAGCGTACATTTGCCCGCCAGACCGTTTTCGAGCGGGCAAATGTTTCTAAACATGTTTAGAAACATGCCCGCTGGAATCCTGTCTGTCGCACATGTTCGGTCGTCTGTACAGACTTATCGTACATGTCCGATCGGCCGCCATCCCTCGCATGCGTCGAATGACTTTAACGCATGCGTGGAAGTATTGAACTTCCAGGGCCGCGCACGTCGCCGCGTCATCGTCGCCGCGACAGCGCGGCCTCGTCACCGCGTATCATGTACGCGCGGATTTCTGTATGATGGAACCTCAGAATCTTGAGAAATCTTCCAGAAAGTCAGGGACACTTGAAAATAGTGGGGGGACCAGGCACTAGCTAGAGAATGCTGGAGGTAATGAGTTCAGCTTAACTAGAAAGGGAGGTGGCCTGGCTGGGCTGGGGCAGGGCATGCAGCTTGTTGAACCACCAGCAGTGAACAACCATTCTAGAATAGAAATCTTGTGGGATAATAGGTAATGACAGGACCTTGCAGGTTCAAGCTATTTAACTACATGTACCAGCATGCCTGCTCGTCTGTGGAAATAAAAGTAACAGATCAGCAACAAAACTGATCTGTGAAAGACACATATATTTCATTAATGAGTATTCTAAGCACAACACTTAATTTTACATATATTAAATGGCCCTGCTCCTTGGTATATATCGACAAAACCTTTTATCGCTTTAACCACTTCCCGCCTGCCATATAGCAAAATGATGGTGGTTCTGTTATCCTGACTAGCCAGGATAAGCTGCGATCATGCAGCCATGCGCAGCACGGTGATTGGTGGTGTGGTGTGTCAGTCTGACACACTGCATCTTCGATTGAGGTAAAGCGCCTATGACGTAAGCTCTTTACCACATGATAAGCTGTGTCCAATCACAGCTGATCACAGCTGACAGGTGCGAGTAGAGGCAGGGCCGGCCCTATGATGGGACCGGGTGGTACCATGGGTACCAGGCAGCACTTTTAGGGGGCGGCATACTGACGCCCCCAGCCCGTTACGCCCACTCCGCTGCCTGTGAGGAGCGCGGCGCCGGGCTGCCTGAGAGGACACCAAAAAAAAACACAATTAGCGTACTTGATTAGTTTGCGCAAAAGACATTGTGGCCGCCGGCAATTCACAGGTCCCTTTATACTCCTGGATATATGTATAGAGCCCCGACAGGTCCTTTTATATGCCTATATGCATGTATAGAGCTATGACAGGCCCTCTTTATACTTATTTATACATGTATAAAGCCATAACAGGTTCTCTTTATACATCTATAGAGCCATGACAGGCCCTCGTTATACTCCTTTATACATGTATAGAGCCATGTCAAGTACTCTTTATAGTCCTATATACATTTATAGAGCCATGACAGGTCCTCTTGATATTCCTTTACATGTAAAGAGTCATGACAGGTCCTCTATATACATGTATAGAGCCATGACAGGTCCTCTATATACTTCTTTATACATGTATAGAGCCATGACGGGTCACCCATTAGTTATCATGAAATAAAATAATGAATGTGGGGGCCCTTTGGTTAGCGTGATGCCAATCAGTGCCCATTACCGATGGCACTCTGTGTCTTCTAACCATAGTGCTAGCCAATGTACAGTACTTGTTATTTTGTCTCATTTTAATGTTTTTTTTTCTTTTTTATATCCTTTTTTTAGTGCAACTTTTTACATTCAACCATTGTTGTTCTTTTTGATTCTCTGTCAGTGAAATTTTTCTCTTGCTGTATAATCATAGGTTTCTTTATTATACCCCATTTCATTCACAATATATACATGCACTGATTAGTTTACAGCATTTAGATCTCGCCTGCTCGTCTTTTTCAGCCACAGCCGGAGCTTCATGTTTTATAGCAACACACCCAGATTTCTATTGCACAATACTAGCAGGAAATGCAGATTTTTGTATGTTTGTGGAATGCACTTCTGGTCTACTGGTTCAATGCACAATATTTCTGAGTAGTCAGATGGTAACAGAGACAATATGCCAGCACAGATTGCCACATTCCATTTTGAACCAGGAGCATACACAGATAGGAACTGGCTTTTCCATAACATTCCCTCACCTTTAGCATTATTATGGCAGTGCAGCTTTACACCGAGCATAAATGGTTTGGGTCCTTCCCATTCTACTTCTGGCATATCTATGCAGATGCGCTGTCATCAGCTGTTGCCTTTTTTGGTGTTTATTGATATGGGTATATGTGTATGGACTCCCATTGCTCTCATTATCTCTGCATACCACCTTGATAAGAGGAGGACCTTCATGCCTTTGAAACATTGGTCTTATTTTTCTTGCTAATATGGCATTTTAGTAAACCTTCTATCTGGATCTACCTTAGTGTGTTGACGTTTTCTTATCATTGGAATTATATGGCACCACCATTTAACCGTACACTTACCCACATACTAAAGTTGGGTAGAAGTCTGTGCGGTGTGGTTTGATGTACTATCAGTTTTGTATCTTTGACAACATGAAACATATTTTCTAGTTTTAAATAGAGTGGTGAAGCATTAGAACTCTTGTCAGGTTTCTGTTGGAATCTATGCTCCTGTTGGGGAGATTCAACAAAATATAGTAACCCTTGTCACTTGGACAAAAGGTATATTTATGGCTCAAATAGTATGGTGAGCCAAGGGCTATATTAGGTCCAAAATCACATAACAAATAAATAGAGTAGTCATTAGGAATAACCTCAAGTGTTATGATAGATAGATAGATAGATAGATAGATAGATAGATAGATAGATAGATAGATAGATAGATAGATAGATAGATAGACCGAGACCGAGGACGTCCCTGGGACGTCCTCAACTTTGTGCGGTGATATATGAATGATGCCTGCAGCTACAGGCATCATTCAGATATCACCGTCTTCAGCCGCCGATTCTGTGCATGATAAGAATGATCAAAGCTGCGATCCCGCTGCTTGATCATTCTTATAGGCAGCGGGAGGGGACGTCCCCCCCTCCCGCTGCCATCCGATGCTTCTCCGGGCTCTCCCTTGCCATCGGGGGCCCAGAGAGCGAATCGGTCAGCGCTGCTGGAAAGCATAGAGATGACTGGTGACCAGATGATCACCAGTCATCTCTATGACCGTCGGAGGCCCAGGCTCGACGTTATGACGTCATGCCCGGTACCCGGAAGTAAACAAAGCCGCAATCGCGACTGTCGGCATGTAAGCCTGGAGGAGAGATGTGGGGTCTTCTTGACCCCACATCTCTCCATAAAGAGGACCTGTCACACTGATTCCTATTACAAGGGATGTTTTCATTCCTTGTAATAGGAATACAAGTGATAAAAAAAGTGTAAAAAGTGTAAAAATAAAAAAAATTAAGTAAAATAAAAATAAAAGTAACATTTTTTTTTTCAAAACACCCCTGTCCCCATTATCTTGCGTGCAGAAGCGAACACGCATGCAGGTCCCGCCCACATATGTAAACGCCGTTCAAACCCCACATGTGAAGTATCGTTGCGTGCGTTAGAGCGTGTGTGACAATTCTAGCACTAGACCTCCTCTGAAACTCGAAAGTAGTAACCTGTAAAAAATGTTAAAGCAGCACCTATGGAGATTTTTAAGTACTGAAGTTTGGCGCCATTCCATGAGTGTGCGCAATTTTAAAGTGTGACATGTTAGGTATCTATTTACTCAGCGTAACATCATCTTTCACATTATATAAAAAAATTGGGCTAATTTTACTGTTTTGTTATTTTTTAATTCCTGAAACCGTTTTTTTTCCCAAAACAAGGTGTTTGAAAAATTATTGCGCAAATACCGTGCGAGAAAAAAAGTTGCAATGACGGCCATTTTATTTCCTAGGGTGTCTGCTAAAAAAAATATATATAATGTTTGGGGGTTCTAAATTAATTTTCTAGAAAAAGAAATTTGATTTTTACATGAAGGAGAGAAGTGCCAAAATTAGCCCGGTGGTAAAGTGGTTAATAATAGATGCAAAATATTCTAGAACAATGTAGCATCCTTCCCATACAGTATTGATTGTAGGAAATAAAATAAAAAGCGCACTGGAATTTGTCAGATGATCACTCATTAGTGACTATGGTTTACAGAATGGCATTTGTTTTACTTATTTTAGCTACTATTATTAATAATTTGAGCGCAGCAAGAGATTTATTCTAGCACATTGTATATTTGCATTATCCCCAATGCAGAAAAAGGTTACATTACTCTTAAGAGGTTGTAAACCTCTCTGTGAAATTTGTACCTATAGGTAAGCCTAGAATAGGTCTTACCTATAGGTACCCTATGTGATGCATACTAGCATTGCATACAGTACCCTTTTCAGGGGCAAAGGAAGGAAGTATAACCCATCAGGGTTTACATCCTCTTAAAAAAGTTAACATTTACTGTGTATAAAATCAGACCTATTAAAAAATATAAATATATTCTAAAGTGATTTTTGCGAGTGAAAATGCATTAGTGGTTCTGATAATTTGCTAGTTCTGTGTAAATATTAAAAGTTATATTGCAAGCGTTGCTTTTTAAAGAGTTTCTGTTGCGTAAATGGAAATACTGAAAATATTATAATCAGGAGATCTAATAAACATCCTACAAATTTTTCCCTTTTAAATGTGTTTGTAGGAAATGTATTCATTCTATTTGAAAGTATTCCTTCCTAGGTATTGTAATGGATTTTTTTTTCTGAAATGTAGTCATTTATGTAATAGCTTTGCAAAGAATTGCCTTAAACATAGTGTCAGCAACAGAAAATGCAGGAAATTAAACATGTGGTACCGTGGATATTACCATGTTAAAACATGTTTATTATTTCAGGTTTTTTTTCTGAATGTACAGAAACCATACTATGAAAATGGACTTGGGAATAATTTACCTGTTAATCATAATGTTTATTTCAATATGCCTGCTATCACCCTAACAAAAAACATTAGTTGGAGTGTTTATTAGAAGCTTTCACGTAGCCCTTTCTAGATACTATAAACCATATCATATTTTACCCAGACAGGTATATTATGCAGTATTTATTTGTGAATGTTAGTGGGTATAGTATATTTTTATCCTGGAACCTGACTAGGTTATATGAATGACATGATATGAAAACAATGCTACCATAGACACCTGAATACATATGTCACATTTTACTACATAAACAATAGAAATGTAATTTAACACACATTTCGTAGTAAATTTTATTTATTATTAGTACTATGATAAAGATTGGAATTTTTCATTTTTCCTAGTCAGCCCTGACTAGTTGCTTACAGCTCCTGATGATTGTCAGTGAGACTGTAGCTTCAGATATCATTACTAGACTTTTTTACCTGCGGGAATGAAAATAACAGTAAAGGACATACACCTGTTTTCAGACCTGACCAGATTTTAGCATTGCAAAACTGGCACACACATTTGCCACACACACACTGACCCTCAACCGATGCATGTATTCTATCTGGGTGTGTAGAATACGTGCATTTCCCCCCACTACAGGTTATGGTTAATTTCACTGGCCTATATCAATACAATCCTATTACACCAACATGATTGAAATCTTTGAAGAATATTTTGGCTCCATATTTGGAAATACTAGTCAAAAAGAAAACAGGAAAGTGCTCAACCCACACATCAATTCCACTACGGCTTAAAACATAACCTTCATTACATTTCAATAAAATCACATACTGTATATACCTAAACCACAAGTACATTTACCTTCAAGGGAAACCCTGGAACTATGTCCTCTTTTACCATATGTAGAATTATACCTTCAATGACTAGTTCTAAAGGCTCTTTTGGTCAGCTATGAGGAGTAACCAAACCTAAAAGGTGTGCTGGTCCATGATAAGCTGCACACCCTGGAAACATATATTAGGGGTCCATGCAAGAGCCCTCCTCTATCTATAGGTATGGACTAGTAAGCGAAAGGGGACAGTGGCTACTGAGGGACTTGCCTTCACTTCCTTCACTGTTCCAGTTTCAGCTTAGTATCATACTAGACTACACGCCCTATCAAAAAAAAAAAAAAAGAGCCCACTAACACAGATACTGAAAAAATCCAGTGTTGATAATAAAGTGCTATGTAATTATAAAAACAAAAACCCAACATGTTTAGTCTCTTGTACAGATAGGGTGCAGTGAATTAAACAAATAAGTGAATTGTAATTCTGCATGTAAACATCATCACATTATGTAATTATGCATGCAAACATCAACACATTATGATGCACATCCCACGCATGCACAATATTATATCTATCTTTAGCCACATCTTTGATAAAGGACTCTCCCAATCTCATACTCAACCCCTTTCATCTTTCATCATATTGGTGCCCTCTGCTGCCTATTAGACAGTACCGCAATGTGGTCTACTTTATATTTACTATTGCTAAACTAACTATCCCACATATTTCTTTACCACCAGTATAGAGGGATAAACTTATCCTGTCATTTATAAGGGCTGTAGATGAACAATTGACACCACTAAATAATTTTAAGAGCTTCATATCACCAAGTACAAATATGATTATTTTTAAATATATGTATATAACAAGTAGAAGAATTGTAAAATTAAAAAGATATAATGTCCAGGCAAAATTGGACCAATTTAGTCCTATATAAAGGGTGAATAAGTAAAGCCCTCATTTAAGCCATAAGGTGACAATGAATCCAATTTAAATATCCACCTTGCTTCTGTTTTCAGATTTTTTTTTTTTTTTTAAGGAAACCTTTCCTAGGGCTTAGATTAAGCTTCTGCACTACCCCAAATGCCATACCTTCATGTTTTTGCCAAATATGTCTGTCAATAAGATTCTCTCTTTTTAGAAAAACATTGTGAACATGTTCTAACACTCATTGTCTAAATTGCCAAATTGTTTTCCCTACATATAGGAGAGGACAGAAACAACTAACAACTCTGTCTGAGCTACAGTTATAAAAGGATCTGATCTCAACTTTTTCCCTATTTTTTGGATTCATTAATTCTTTGATTGATGGTATTAATGGGCAAGCCTTACAACGTCTGTATGGATAAGATCCTTTAGGTTTCTCTGGAAGCCAGGTTGGGTTGGAAGTTCTGATGAAAATACTCTGAGTGGCATTGGACAAATAGGTCCCTTTTAGGGTTGTTCACACAAGGTGCAGAGAAAGGGGAGAGGGAGAGGAAGTGTAGACATGGAAAAACAGGGTGGGGGAGAAGGAAGAGAGAACATGGGGAAAAGGTGAGTGAAGGAAAAGAGGGAAGAAAAAAGAAGAGGAGGCAGAGAGGGCAGGGGAGGTGGGAATGAGGGGGGGGGAGGGGAGAGAGGGGAAGGGAATCATAACAGAGGAGTAGAGAATGAGGAGGGAAGAAGGAGGATAAGAAGAAAAAAAAAGAAAGGAATGATGTCCCCCTCCTATGAGTCCTTTTGGAATGTCAATATCAAGTTTGAAAATCCAATATACCTCTTTTCTTTTGCACCTTTATAAAATATATCTTGTTAGACTTCTGGGATGAGCATTTTAAATGCTAGAACTGAGCACTCCCTTCAGTTGTGGGAAGATTTGAGCAGCATCTTTTCTCTTTTTCAATTTTTTTTATTTAAGTTGTCCAGCATACAGGGAAATAAACAATTCACTGATTAAATGTTTCGAATATATAAGCACCAAACGGATCCATTCAAAATCAAAAGTACAACATTACTCCTATCTTAAGTACATAAACAACTTGTTTATATGGAAGTAATCCATGGTCTGTCCTCCGTTCGTCCTAGTCCTCCTTTATGCCCCGACAACACTTTTTTTTCTTTTTTTAAAATAACACGAAACTAAAACAAAACAGGGGAGAAAAAAAACAAGAAGGGGGGGAATGTAAGGGATATGAAAAGGAAGTAGAGAATGGGTACACATTCCCGAACAAATCTAACCATCAGCAGGGGAGGTGGAGGTCCCAATTAGCCCCCTTCCCCCTCCCTTTCCAATATTCTCAGGGTACGAAAAGGAGCTTCCCTTCCTCCGAAAATTTAAATATGTTACATTGGGCCCAAGTTTCTAAATAAGTCTCATGTCAGTTATGAGCCGATAATAACAAATCCTCCATCCAATTCACCTATTCAATTAGTGTAAACCACGAAAAGATTGTTGGAGGTCTCATATCCCTCCACTGTCGTGCAATGCATGATCTAGCGGCATTAATAAGATGGCGCAAAATTGATTTACTATATATTTTCACCGGTATATTTGAAACATGTAACAAGAATAGGGCTGGACCTTCCAGAAGGTTGTAGTCAGTAAATTTCAGTCTTGGGCAAGACCAGAAAACATAGAGTAAAATCTGTCTCTCTTCCTGGCACCTCCAGTATTTATCTGAAATTGCCGGGAAATATTTGTTAAGTAATGAAGGTGTATGATACCATCTTATCATGATTTTAAAATTAGTTTCTTGGGCTTGTGTGGATATTGAAGATTTTAACACAAGATTTATGATCTGCCTATGTTGTGCCTGAGAGAACGTCCTATCCAATGTAATTTCCCTATTTCTTATGTAGGGAGGGACATACTCATCGGGAGGCGAGACCAGTAATGCATACATTTGTGAGAGCCTGTGGGAGCAAGGACCCGTCTCCTCACACTATCGTGCCAGGGTGTCAGTGGTCTTTGGAAGCTATCCGAGAGTGGTAGAGTATTAAAGAAATGTCGCAACTGGGCCCCACTCCAGAAGTCAAGTCGAAAACGGTCAATTGATGAAATCAATTCAGCCGGTGAAGGCCACATCCCAGTCGTTGTTTGTAAAAAATGCAAAGCCTAAGAACACTGTGGGCTAGATTCATATAGGTTAGCGGATCTTTAGACATACGTAACCTATCTGATTTATGATCTGCCGGCGCAAGTTTTTGAGGCAAGTGCTGTATTCAGAAAGCACTTGCCTCTAAAGTTGCGGCGGCGTATCGTAAATCCCCCGGCGGAATTCAAATTCCGCGGCTAGGGGGCGTGTAGAATTTAAATCAGGCACTTCCCAGCATGCATTGCTCCAAATGACGTCGCTAGGATGTCATTGGTTTCGACGTGAACGTAAATTACGTCCATCCGTATTCGCGACCGACTTACGCAAACGACGTAAAAAATTCAAAATTCGACCCGGGAATGACGGCCATATTTAACATAGGATACGCCGCATATAGCAGGGGTAACTATACGCCGGAAAAAGCCGAACGCAAACAACGTAAAAAAAAAGTGCCGGGCGGTCGTTCGTTTCTGAATCGGCGTAACTCCTCATTTGCATATTTGTTGTGTATACAAACAGAAGCGCCACCTAGCGGCCAGCGTGAGATTGCAGCCTAAGATCCGACGGTGTAAGTCACTTACACCTGGCGGATCTTAGGGAGATCTATGCGTAACTGATTCTATGAATCAGTCACATAGATACGACGGACGGAACTCAGAGATACGACAGCGTATCAGGAGATACGCCGTCGTATCTCTATCTGAATCTGGCCCTGTGAGTCTAATGACGCGTACACACGCTCGTTTTTCGGCATGAAAAAAACTAAGTTTTTCAGCATCTAGAAAAAACATAGTTTTTTCCAACTTCATCATTAAATCGACGTTGCCCACACACAATCGTTTTTAAAAAATGCTCTAGCAAAGCGCGGTGACGTACAACACGTACAACGGCACTATAAAGGGGAAGCTCCATGCGGATGACGCCACCCTTGGGGCTGCTTTAGCTGATTTTGTGTTAGTAAAAGACGATTTGCGCTTTTCTGTCTGTTACAGCGTGATGAATGTGCTTACTCTATTACGAACGGTAGTTTTACCAGAACAAGCGCTCCCGTCTCAAAACTTGCTTCTGAGCATGCGCGGGTTTTTAACGTCGTTTTAGCCCACACACGATAATTTTTTACAACCCGAAAAACAACATTGTTTAAAACGTCGTTAAAAAATGCAGCATGTTCAATTTTTTTTTTTTGTGTTTTTTCAAAACCGGAAAAATTATGTGAAGCCCACACACGATCATTTTAAATGACATTTTTCAAAAACATTGGGCCAAATTCTCAAAAACGCCGCCTAACTTAACTTTCAGCAGTTAAGTTACACAGGCGTTAAATTTCTACCTAAGTGCCCGATCCACAAAGCACTTACCTAGAAATTACACGCCGTGTAACTTACACTGCCTCCGTCGCAAGGCGGTCCTCCTCTCCGGGGGGCGATTACAATTTAAATGAGGCGCGCTGCCGCGCCGGCCGTACTGCGCATGCGTGTGACGTAATTTTCCCGACGTGCAGCGCGCAAACGTAATTTACGCCGGGCTTTGTGGATTGCGACGGGACAATAAAGTTGCGACGGGTGAAAAAAAAAATACGCGCCGGGAAAAAAAATTCAAATTTAAAAAAAAATCGCGGCGATCGAAAAAAAGGTCTGGTTTTACATGGTGTACTAACTTTACACATTGTAAAACCAGCCCTAATTTAACGCGTGCAAATCGTAACTTACGCAGAAAACACAAAGCTTAAAAGCTTTGTGGATCTGCTTAAGTACTCATTTGCATACGCTAGCCGGCATTTCGACTCGAAATGCCCCCAGCGGCGGATGCGGTACTGCATCCTAAGATCTGACAGTGTAAGTGTCTTACAGATGTCAGATCTTCTGCCTAACTTTGGAAAAATCCTTTTGAGGATCGTTTCCAAAGTTAGGCACAGGGATACGCAGGCTGAACAGAAGTTCCGATTGCGTATCTCCTTTGAAGATTTGGCCCATTGTTTTTTTCATGCCAATCGTGTCTACGCGGCATAACAGTTTTTAAAATGGTCGCTTCTGTAGTTCCGGGCGGAAGCCGGTGATAATAATGTAGTGGAGTGTATTCGAGAACAGATGTGCAAAGTAGGGCCCAGGGTTGGGTGCCTTTTGAGAGCAGGACTAAGATCTCCAAAACACCAAACTACACGACGCAATGGGACCTCACATTGTGATTGCTCAATATTTGGCCATGTTTTAAAACTTGAGTGCCTACACCAATCTATAATGCCCCGTACACACCATCACTTTATGTGATGAAAAAAAAACGACGTTTTTAAAAACGTCACTTTAATTGACCGTGTGTGGGGGAAAACGTTGTTTTATGTCTTGTAAAAAACGACCAAAAAAAATTGAAGCATGCTTCAATTTTATGTGTCGTTTTTCAAAACGTCGTTTTTTACTTCACAGAAATTGACAGTGTGTAGCAAAAAACGTAGTTTAAAAAGACGTTTTTACACCCGCGCATGCCCAGAAGCGAGCTTCAATGGAAAAAGTGGTGAGAACGTAACCTCGCTTTGCTAGAACATTGTGAGAAAAACGATGGTGTGTAGGCAACTTCGTCTTTGAAAATTGAAGTTTCAAAAATGTCGTTTTTTACTTCACAGAAAATGTCGTTTTTTTTCATCACATAAAGTGATGGTGTGTATGCGGCATTAGTCTCGCCATATGAGCCGCCTGGTAATATTTCTGAATATCTGGTGCTGCTACCCCACCGTACTGTTTAGGTATTGTCATTAGACGCATGGTAGTCTTTTATGCGCCCAAATAAAGTCAGTTATCAATGCATTAATCTGTTTAAAAAATTCTGGATGATAATGGATGGGTAAAGTTTGGAAAAGATACAAAAATTTAGGCAAGATTGACATGTTTATTATATTACATCTGCTGAACCAAGAGAAAAGGCCCTGGTGCCATTTAGAAAGTACAATTTTCACTCTACTCAGTAGAGGTGGGAAGTTCAACACGTAGGTTTGCTCCAATTTAGGTGGGATAAAGCTGCCCAAGTATTTAAGACCCGTAAGACCCGTATGAGTCCATCTAAATTTAAAATGCATTTTTAAGGCATTGTTTTGAGTAAATGACATGGATACACCCATTGCCTCTTATTTAGAGATGTTATTTTTTAAATTGGACAATGCACCGTACTTGTCCAATTCTTCAAAGATTTGGCATTGATATAGCTGGTTTAGTAACACAAAATAAAAGGTCATCCGCATTTGCTGATACCTTATACTGTTGATCTCCAATTATTACCCCCATAATATATCCATATTTTGCCTGACCTTACTAAGAAGTGGCTCCATTGAAAGAGCAAAAGGGAGAGGTGATAAAGGACACCCTTGATGGGTGCCATTAGAAATAGAAAAAGGTTCAGATAAAAATCTATTTACTTTAATTTGTGCTTCAGGTCTTGAATATAAACTCGAGATCCATCCAACCATCCTCTCCCCCATACCCACATACTGTAGGACTGAAAACATAAAAAAAACAGTTAACTCGGTCAAACGCCTTTTCGGCGCCCGTACCCAAGAACACAGTCGGTGTGTTGGAGAGGCCGGCCAGATGAATAAGATTCATAGTATTATCCCGGGCCTTGCGAGTTGGGATTAAGCCTACCTGATCCGGATGTATTAATGCTGTCAAATGTGGTTGGATGCGTGTAGCCAAGATTTCTGTAAATAACTTAAGGTCAACATTTAATAATGAAATGGGGGGTAACTTCCGCATGCTGATGGATCCTTATCCTCCTTAGGTATAACAGTGATGTGTGTTTTCAGGGTTTCTGATGTAAATCCTATCCCCTGTCCTATCGCATTGAATGTTTGTACCATCTGCTTACCCAACTGGGGAAAAAATGTCTGGTAATATTTATGTGTGAAGCTATCCAAGCCCAACGCCTTGCCAGGTTTGGATGTTCTAATGGCCTCTTGCAGTTCCTCTAAAGTAATCACCGCTTCCAACTCTTCTGGAGTCTGTTCTGTCAGCTAAGGAATCCCTGAGGAGGAAATATATTCCTCTATGGTACTTTGGGGTTGCAGTCTAGTGGATAAATTATATAAAGATTGATAAAACCTAAGGAAGGTCGAGACAATCTGGGTTGGGAGATGTACCTTTCTACCCTCAGGGTCCACAAGATACGGCAGGGCTCAAAATTTCAAGTCCTGAGCTACTAGCCAGGCTTCAAGGTGTACTCACCACCAGTTGCCCCGTCCAACCCTTACCATGTCCTGCCCCCAATCCCGCCCCTAGACACGCCCTCATAAATCTCATGAAATGGCACTTAAATGTTTTATGCAGAATTAAGTTATAAAAATAAATATTAACAACAACTTTATCCATGCCCAAAAATGCAGCCTGCCCATGTCTACCAATGCAGCATGTGTCCCCAGTGCATAGCAGCAATAGCAGCCAGGAGTCCCCCCACAATAGCAGCCAGGAGTCCCCCCACAATAGCAGTCAGGAGTTCCCCCCACAATAGCATCCAGGAGTTCCCCCCACAATAGCAGCCAGGAGTCCCCCCACAATAGCAGCCAGGAGTTCCCCCCACAATAGCAGCCAGGAGTTCCCCCACAATAGCAGTCAGGAGTTCCCCCCACAATAGCAGCCAGGAGTTCCCCCCACAATAGCAGCCAGGAGTCCCCCCCACAATAGCAGCCAGGAGTTCCCCCCACAATAGCAGCCAGGAGTTCCCACCACAATAGCAGCCAGGAGCCCCCCCCACAATAGCAGCCAGGAGTTCCCCCCACAATAGCAGCCAGGAGTTCCCCCCACAATAGCAGCCAGGAGTTCCCCCCACAATAGTAGCCAGGAGTTCCCCCCACAATAGCAGCCAGGAGTTCCCCCCACAATAGCAGCCAGGAGTCCCCCACAATAGCAGCCAGGAGTTCCCCCCACAATAGCAGCCAGGAGTTCCCCCCACAATAGCAGCCAGGAGTTCCCCCCACAATAGCATCCAGGAGTTCCCCCCACAATAGCATCCAGGAGTCCCCCCACAATAGCAGCCAGGAGTCCCCCCACAATAGCAGCCAGGAGTCCCCCCACAATAGCAGCCTACCTGTGCTGAGTAGGGTAGGAGAGGAGCCGGATCCGCTGCGTTGTTCAAACCGCGGGGAACATTACAGCTTTCAAATCAATAGCTGCCGCCGCCGCGAGCTTCATATACAACCCCTCCCCCTTGTCCGGGAAACTTTGATAGACAGATCACCCATCCAATCCTGTGATCTGTCTATGAAAAAGTGCCCAGAAAAGGGGGAGGCGCTGTATATGACACGTGCCACGGGGAACACAGCTATTGAATTGAAAGCTGTAATGTTCCCCGCGCTATTAAAAAACAGGCGGCGGCAATGCGACTCTCCTCTCCCTGCTCGCCCCACCTTGCCACACTCGCCAGCCCTCAAAATTTACTCGCAAAATGCGAGCAGATGAGTGAATTTTTGAGGGCTGAGATACGGGATATAGAATTGGACCCTCTGATCCTGTAAAGCTCTAGCCAATATATGTCTCTTGATTCATAATAATATTTCCGGCATTTCTGCAATGCTGCCTTGGCCCTATATTGGAATAAAGCTGTCACTTGTCTCCGCAAATTGAGGAGTTCACTCTCTCCTGTTGTCCCTGTTGTCCCTGTGTTCTGTTTATGTTGGGTCTCTAACACGTGTATGTCCGCCAACAGTTTAGTCAATGGTGCCTCCCTTTCCTTGTTTAATACTACCAATAGTACCTTTAAGAAACAAAAATCTACCCTCCGAGTCTGCTCTCTTGTCTATAGGGCTCCAAGGTACTCGTCTTGATAACAATATAGAGACCCCTCTAGATTTAGCTGTCCTATTAAAGGCATGATATGCAAAGGGGTAAAGATTATTCTTTAAGATTGTTGCCCTACCCTCTCTAAAATGGGTTTCTTGGATATATGCCATGTTCGAATGTGAAAGTTTCAAGTCTTGAAGTAACATCCTCCTTTTCTCCGGTATGTTAAGCCCTTTAGTTTTTAAGAAACTGACCTTTAGTGCCTCCATCTCCCCTGCCGGTGCAAATACAACAAAATAAAAAATAACAAATAAATAAAAAGGGGAAGGAAACCTCTACAAAAAAAAAAAAAAAAGAGGGGAAAAAGCAAAAGGGTTCTAATAACCCTAATGTGTTACAGTGGGTTTGCTCACCCCAGTACCTCCCTCTAAGAATAGAGGGATATAAAGATGCCTATATATGCATTAACATACAATCTACCACTTAAGTGAGTGCCAGCCTAAGTGGGGGCGTGGTCAAGGTTGTACAGGCGGAGGCCGCCCTACCCCCTCCGCTGACCATATACTCAATATTTTTTTTCTACAACCTCTGTACCTATATACCTATATATCCACAGGCAAATTATAACACTTCCCTTCTGTATAAGATCAAAAAAAAAAAGGAAGGAAGGAAAAAGGGGAAAAAAATGGTAGAGAATAGAGGGTATACCAGTGGCGGCTGGTGCTCAAAATTTTTGGGGGGGCGCAAACGGAAAAAAAAAATTGCAGCCTCACTGTGCCCATCACATGCAGCCACTGTGCCATCAAACGCAGCCACTGTGCCATGCCACCAAATGCAGCCACTGTGCCATCAATTGTCACCACTGTGCCATGCCATCAAACACAGCAACTGTGCCATCAATTGTCACCACTGTGCCATGCCATCAAACGCAGCCACTGTGCCATCAATTGTCACCACTGTGCCATGCCATCAAACGCAGCCACTGTGCCATCAATTGTCACCACTGTGCCATGCCATCAAACACAGCAACTGTGCCATCAATTGTCACCACTGTGCCATGCCATCAAACACAGCAACTGTGCCATCAATTGTCACCACTGTGCCATGCCATCAAACGCAGCCACTGTGCCATCAATTGTCACCACTGTGCCATGCCATCAAACGCAGCCACTGTGCCATCAATTGTCACCACTGTGCCATGCCATCAAACGCAGCCACTGTGCCATCAATTGTCACCACTGTGCCATGCCATCAAACGCAACCACTGTGCCATCAATTGTCACCACTGTGCCATGCCATCAAACACAGCCACTGTGCCATCAATTGTCATCACTGTGCCATGCAACACAGCAACTGTGCCATCAATTGTCACCACTGTGCCATGCCATCAAACGCAGCCACTGTGCCATCAATTGTCACCACTGTGCCATACCATCAAACGCAGTCACTGTGCCATCAATTGTCACCACTGTGCCATGCCATCAAACGCAGCCACTGTGCCCCTCAACTGTTGCCACTGTGCCAATTGTCACCACTGTGCCCTTTAATTGTCACCACTGTGCCCCATGATGCCACTGTGCCCATTGTCACCACTGTGCCCCATGATGCCACTGTGCCCATTGTCACCACTGTGCCCCATGATGCCACTGTGCCCATTGTCACTCACCACTGTGCCCCATGATGCCACTGTGCCAATAGTCACCTCTGTGCCCTTTGTCACCACTGTGCCCCATGATGCCACTGTGCCAATTGTCACCTCTGTGCCCTTTGTCACCACTGTGCCCCATGATGTCACTGTGCCCCTTTCCCTGTAAAAAGCACTTACCTGAGGATTCCATGTGCTCCCTCGATGTCTTCTGCCGCTGTGGTGAAGCTTCAGCCAATCAGGTTCCTGATAACCAGAATCCGGGAACCTGATTGGCTGAAACGGCCGTTTGTCTTATACAATGAGCGCAGATTGCCTGCGCTCAGAGTATAGACAGCTGAGAGCCGGAGAAAAGCCTATCAGAGCCGCTGGCTTTGATAGGCAGTTCCCCTCAGCCAACCAGCTGCCGCTATTCGGGTAACCGGCGTCCCGCATCCGGTTATCTGAATAGACCAGGCAGCGCTGGCAACCAACAATAACATACATTTGTGCATTTATGAATGTGTGTTATTTGCGAGAGGGGGTGGCGCTGCAGCGCCCTCTATAGACGGCCGCCAGAACTGCGGCTAAAATGTCAAAATGACATTTTAGCCGAATAAAAGTTCTTAAAGGGCCCGTTTTTTTTTTTTTTTTTTTGTGACTGTGGGAGGGGGGGCGGCGCCCGTGCGTCCCTATGGATGGGCCGCCACTGGGGTATACCCCTCATTCATGGAGATTCCATGTCTTTTCTTCATCTGATTGCACTGGGGTACGCAGGGAGAGACAGCCACAGGGCCATACGGTCCAAAGGAAAAAAAAACTCAAATCCCCCACACCCCCTTTGGGCCTCTACTAAGAGACCAGTACTCTCACCAGTGCTCTCATCATGTTGTGTTGTCTCTCCATGTAATAAATCCCCACCCACTAGCAAAAAAATATGCAGAGAATATAATAAAAAAAAAAGGGAAGGTGTGTACGAGTACAGTGTTATCCCACACTGTACATTTAGATGAAGTGCACATATGTGTCTGTGTCTTGTGTCCATATATACATCGGTATATCTAATCCTATGCGTGAGACCTACCCAAAATACCTATCTAATTATATGTGCAGAACCATGAGCAAAAAAAACATACTTCCATTATATATAAAAAAATATGTAAACGAAAGAAAAAAGGATCTCGCCCTCTAATACACCAAAAAAAGGAAAGGGGGAAAGGGGAAGAGTACCTGGAGTTTACTGCATATCCTCTTACGGGGAGTCTCTCTCTCCTATTGACCAGAGCATTAGTATTATGCAAAAAAAAAAAAAAACAGAAGACTAGTAAGCAGGGGCGGACTGACCGAGGGCCCCATGCCACTAGGGGGCCCCATCAGGGTTGCCAGGCTCAGTAAAACCAGGGACAGTATGTAAAAATCTATGTTTTTTTAAATCTGTCCCTGATATGTCCGAAACCGACATGCTTTTGATGTGAAAATCTCGAGATTTTAGCTGTCCCGCCTCTGCACTGCCTACTGGAGTGGTGGCCATCTGTAAGTCCAGGGGCCCCATAATCTTCTATTGCCCGGGGGCCCCATGAGTTGTCAGTCCGCCCCTGCTAGTAAGTATAAAATACATTTCTGGAGTAGTAGTCCCCTCCAACGCGACTCTACCGCGACTCCCGCTGAGTGATGGGTTATTGTATCTGTAAACTACGCCTTGATCTGTTGGTATTAGTCTGCTGTAACAGATGATCCGGTCGTTGGCCCTGGGTCTGCAGTTCCCACAGCCAGTCTGGTACTGAAAAGGGTGGAATATCGGGAAAAGCAAACAGGTCTGGGAGATCTGCTGGTCGGTGCAATGAAAAAGATGTTTCCACCTTCCGAATGGTCAACGCAAATGGAAATCTCCATCGATATGTTACACCTAGTTGTCGCAGCCAGTCCAGTAATGGTCTTAATAGGGCTCGGCACTGTAGAGTTGCCCTGGACAGGTCTGGAAGAATTTTTATATTTACTCCATTAAATACCATGGATCCCAGGCTCCAGGCCTTATGTACAATGTCTTCTTTATAAGCGTATCTTTGTAACAGGCAAATAATATCGCGGGGCCTACTTGTATCTGTAATCGGTCTACGTCCAGCGAATCCGGCGGGTTAGGCTCCAAGACTCGTCTGAATATGGAAACTGCGTATATTTCAGCTCCTCCTGATCTATGGTTTCTGAGAGACCCCAAAGCCGTAGGTTTCCCCGTCTGCTTTGGTCCTCGAGTTCTATGTGCAACTGCAGGGCCAAGGAATGCTCCATATGTTTTACCAACTCCTGTTCAATTGCTGCCATCTTCTTTACTATTGTCTCTACTGCAGATTCCCCGCCTATGACCCGCACCGCGAGCTGCTGAACATCAGACCGGACCTCTTGTAGGTCCCGCTCATGTATCTCGGTCACCCGGAAGATCATAGCCTCTATGGCCGCCCTAGTGGGTAATGCCCGCAGCAACTCATTTATCTCTCCAATCTCCATGTCCTCCCTATTAGAGATCGGTCCCCCCAGTTGAATGTCCGATCTAAGGTTACATATATCTGGAGGTAAGGAGCTTTATTAATTTGAGTCAGACAGACCCATGTGGTCCGTCATCTCTGCCGGCGGTAAGGTCTCCATGTTACCGCCACATGATTTACTTCCGGGAGCTATGGGTCTGAACTCACGGAGGTAATCTTTAATGTCTGTCCGCCCTTGATTCACTAAGTTTGTAGTAAGTGCCTTGGCTTTCTTTTGTGTGGTCGGGTTCATGCCGGTCTCATGCCGTGCTGTGTAGATTGTAGGGTCCCTGCTTACAGTGGAGGGAGATCAGCGTTCAAGGAGAGCAGATCCTTACGCCGCCATCTTCAAACAACACCCCTCCAGATACTTTGAGCAGCATCTTTTGGCACTTACAGCGACACTCCAAAAATGTTCTTACAAGAAGATGGTAATGGTTGCAAGCAAACAGTGGTGAAAAAAGATGGTAATGGTAAGAGCAAATAGTAATGGTGGCAGGAAATTATGGTGAGCTATAGTATAGTAATGTTTTTTAGCCAGATTTAAAGCAAAATGTAATGTTTAGTTTTAACTGCAGGAATTTTACACATATTGCTGATCCAGGATAGATAATTTTTGAAAAGGTGAGCTGATCAGCTGTGCCTGAAGACAGGCAGATTCTTTATTCTGTCACAAAAACCCACCCACTGCACTAAATATCTGTCCATCCTAAGGTTGTCTACACCCATTCCTGACACCATATAATCATTGATCATATGGCTTAGGTACTACTACTGGCTGATGCCAGCAGCCAGACCTGGGTGATGCATCCTGGAGAAGGACTTGAAAGACAGGCTTATTCAGCCATCCCACTGCTGATCCTTCATTTACTGACTTGATTTCCATCAGCTAAACCCTGTCCTGCATTCTTTCCAGTGTGCTGTGTGGGAGATGTAACATCCCTGCAAATTCTTTTAGGACCATGTGCTTGTAGTCATGTGGATCATGCCACTGACTGCTTGATCCAGTAACATGCAGACATGACTATTGTATAACAGATGTACTATACTTCCCATGCTGGCTCGGAGACAACCAACTGACCACAGTGCACCTATTAACCAAATTCCAGCTAAACCACCGTTAGTTGGAATACCACCATCGAGACCCATATCACTGACGGGTCCCGAACTCTCCTTATCCGATGTTTCTTCATTCACCCGCAAAGACCAACACCCGCCAATTGCCATGACATCCTGAGGACACACCGATCTGTAGAAAAAGATACATTGAAAAAAGAAAACAAAGAGGGATGGTGGGTGTTAACCTTTTTCCTCCACGCTGCTCTGATTCTGAGGGGGAGGGGCCAGCTCCTTTTACTCCTCTGACCCCTCCTTCCCCAGGCTCCCCCCAATCGGGTAAGACCTTTCCACCTGTCTGCACCCTGTTAACCCTGTCATGCCTAGCCCTCTGCTATTTTTCCTTTTGTCCTTTTCGCTCCATGATTTCCTTTACCTTCCACATACTTTTGGAGGGCAGGGATGGCCTTCTAGGCAAAATAAATGTGGCTGGGTACCTGCCACTGAGGTGCAGTACAGACAACACAATTGGGTGAGGGGGCAGAATCTACTAGCTGTAAAGGCAGCAATTTTGTTAAGCTGACATTGAGATACAAGGCATGTGGCGTGGGTGACTGTGGTTGAAAATGATTTGTTAACCACTTAAGGACCCCTTCACGCCGTTATACGTCGGCAGAAGGGCACGGCTGGGTACAGGCACGTACCTGTATGTTACCTTTAAGCGCCCAGCCGTGGGGTCGCGAACACGCTGGCGGCGGTGCGCTCGTGACCCGGTCCAAAGCTCCGTGACCGCGCCCGTGGGACCCGCGGACCCGATCGCCACCGGTGTCCCGCGATCGGTCACAGAAGCTGAAGAACGGAGAGAGGTGTGTGTAAACACACCTTCCCCGTTCTTCTGTGTGGCAGTGACACTGATTGTCTGTTCCCTGATATAGGGAACGACGATCAGTGACGTCACACCCAAAAATGTGTCAAAAGTGTTCAATGTGTCCGCTATAATGTCGCAGTCATGAAAAAAATCTCTGATCGCCGCTATTACTAGTAAAAAAATATTAATAAAAATGCCATAAAATAAAGAGAAAAAAAATGCCATAAAACTGTCCCCTATTTTATAAAAACTATAAATTTTGCGCAAATCAATCAATAAACACTTATTGCTAATTTATTTACCAAAAAATAGGTAGAACAATAGGTATCGGCCTAAACTGAGGAAAACATTTTTTTATATCTTTTTTGGGGATATTTATTATAGCAAAAAGTAAAACATATTCTCTATTTGCTCTATATGCTCTATTTTTGTTTATAGCGCAAAAAATAAAAAACGTACAGGTGATCAAATACCACCAAAAGAAAGCCCTATTTGTGGGAAAAAAATGACGCCAATTTTGTTTGAGAGACACGTCGCACGACCGTGCAATTGTCAGTTAAAGCGACGCAGTGCCAAATCGCAAAAAGGGGCCAGGTACTTTACCTGCATAATGGTCCGGGTCTTAAGTGGTTAATATGCTAAATATGTTTTAAAGTTATTGTCATAAAAAGTGTTTGGGGACCTGGGTCCTGCCCCAGGGGACATGTATTAATGCGAAAAAAAGTTTTAAAAACTGATTTATTTACGAGAGAAGTGATTTTAACCGCTTCCCGACCAACTCCTGTTCATATACGTCGACAGAATGGCACGGCTGGGCAAAGTAACGTATATATATATGTCACTTTGAAATTCCCGCTGTGTGGGCGCGTTAGCGCCGTCGGCGCGTACCTGCCGTGAGCTCCATGACCATGCCCACGGGACCCGCAACTCGATGTCTGTCGCTGTCCCGTGATCAGGTCACAGAGCTGCAGAACCAGGAGAGGCAAGTGTAAACATGCCTGTTCTGCCTAGTGACACTGTCATTCATCGTCTGTTCCCTCTCATCGGGAACAGCGATTAGTGACGTGTCACTCATAGCCACGCCCCCCAACAGTTAGAACACTCCCTAGGACACACTTAACCCCTACAGTGCCACCTAGTGGTTAACCCCTTCACTGCCAGTGTCATTTTCACAGTAATCAGTGAATTAGCAATTACTAGTAAAAAACAATAATAATAAAAATGCCATAAAACTATCCCCTATTTTGTAGACGCTATAACTTTTGCGCAAACCAATCAATATACGCTTATTGCGATTTTTTTTACCAAAAATATGTACAAGAATACATAACAGCATAAACTGTGGAATAATTTAGTTTTTAATAGATTTTTGGGGGATATTTATTATAGCAAAAAGTAAAAAATATAGTTTTTTTTTTTCAAAATTGTTGCTCTATTTTTGTTTAAAACAAAAAAACTAAAAACCGCAGAGGTGATCAAATACCACGAAAAGAAAGCTCTATTTGTGGGGGAAAAAAACTCAATTTTGTTTGGGAGTCACATCACACGACCGCGCAATTGTCAGTTAAAGCGACG